>NC_141264.1:688750-1340000 GCF_054856545.1 Hippocampus guttulatus
CAAATTGAGTGTCACGCCTAAACCAAAGGACTTATGCACACACTTCAACATGTATTTTGTTCAGGATGACCACCTGACGCCTAATTGAGCATTAATTTGACCACACAACTCATTCCTATGAAGATACATTCAAACTCACAAAACGCGCTCAGCTCGGGCTGAAAATGCATTTAAAGCAATAAAAACTCAAATTGAGTGTCACGCCTAAACCAAAGGACTTATGGACACACTTCAACATGTATTTTGTTCAGGATGACCTCCTGAAGCCCATATGATCATTAATTTGACCACACAACTCATTCTTATGAAGATACATTCAAACACACAAAACGTGCTCAGCTCGGCCTGAAAATGCATTTAAAGCAATAAAAACTCAAATTGAGTGTCACGCCTAAACCAAAGGACTTATGCACACACTTCAACATGTATTTTGTTCAGGATGACCACCTGACGCCTAAATGAGCATTAATTTGACCACACAACTCATTCCTATGAAGATACATTCAAACTCACAAAACGCGCTCAGCTCGGGCTGAAAATGCATTTAAAGCAATAAAAACTCAAATTGAGTGTCACGCCTAAACCAAAGGACTTATGCACACACTTCAACATGTATTTTGTTCAGGATGACCTCCTGAAGCCCATATGAGCATTAATTTGACTACACAACTCATTCCTATGAAGATACATTCAAACTCACAAAACGTGCTCAGCTCGGGCTGAAAATGCATTTAAAGCAATAAAAACTCAAATTGAGTGTCACGCCTAAACCAAAGGACTTATGCACACACTTCAACATGTATTTTGTTCAGGATGACCTCCTGAAGCCTAAATAAGCATTAATTTGACCACACAACTCATTCCTATGAAGATACATTCAAACTCACAAAACGCGCTCAGCTCGGGCTGAAAATGCATTTAAAGCAATAAAAACTCAAATTGAGTGTCACGCCTAAACCAAAGGACTTATGCACACACTTCAACATGTATTTTGTTCAGGATGACCTCCTGAAGCCCATATGAGCATTAATTTGACTACACAACTCATTCCTATGAAGATACATTCAAACTCACAAAACGTGCTCAGCTCGGGCTGAAAATGCATTTAAAGCAATAAAAACTCAATTGAGTGTCACGCCTAAAACAAAGGACTTATGCACACACTTCAACATGTATTTTGTTCAGGATGACCACCTGACGCCTAAATGAGCATTAATTTGACCACACAACTCATTCCTATGAAGATACATTCAAAGTCAGAAAGCGCGCTCAGCTCGGGCTGAAAATGCATTTAAAGCAATAAAAACTCAAATTGAGTGTCACGCCTAAACCAAAGGACTTATGCACACACTTCAACATGTATTTTGTTCAGGATGACCTCCTGAAGCCTAAATCAGCAATAATTTGACCACACAACTCATTCCTATGAAGATACATTCAAAGTCAGAAAGTGCGATCAGCTCGGGCTGAAAATGCATTTAATTTAAAGCAATAAAAACTCCAATTGAGTGTCACGCCTAAACCAAAGGACTTATGCACACACTTCAACATGTATTTAGTTCAGGATGACCACCTGAAGCCTAAATGAGCATTAATTTGACCACACAACTCATTCCTATGAAGATACATTCAAACTCACAAAACGTGCTCAGCTCGGGCTGAAAATGCATTTAAAGCAATAAAAACTCAAATTGAGTGTCACACCTAAACCAAAGGACTTATGCACACATTTCAACATGTATTTTGTTCAGGATGACCTTCTGAACCCCATATGAGCATTAATTTGACTACACAACTCATTCCTATGAAGATACATTCAAACTCACAAAACGTGCTCAGCTCGGGCTGAAAATGCATTTAAAGCAATAAAAACTCAAATTGAGTGTCACGCCTAAACCAAAGGACTTATGCACACACTTCAACATGTATTTTATTCAGGATGACCTCCTGAAGCCTAAATAAGCATTAATTTGACCACACAACTCATTCCTATGAAGATACATTCAAACTCACAAAACACGCTCAGCTCGGGCTGAAAATGCATTTAAAGCAATAAAAACTCAAATTGAGTGTCACGCCTAAACCAAAGGACTTATGCACACACTTCAACATGGATTTTGTTCAAGATGACCTCCTGAAGCCTAAATGAGCAATAATTTGATTACACAACTCATTCCTATGAAGATACATTCAAACTCAAAAAACGTGCTCAGCTCGGGCTGAAAATGCATTTAAAGCAATAAAAACTCAAATTGAGTGTCACACCTAAACCAAAGGACTTATGCACACACTTCAACATGTATTTTGTTCAGGATGACCTCCTGAAGCCCATATGAGCATTAATTTGACCACACAACTCATTCCTATGAAGATACATTCAAACTCACAAAACGTGCTCAGCTCGGGCTGAAAATGCATTTAAAGCAATAAAAACTCAAATTGAGTGTCACGCCTAAACCAAAGGACTTATGCACACACTTCAACATGTATTTTGTTCACGATGACCACCTGAAGCCTAAATGAGCATTAATTTGACCACACAACTCATTCCTATGAAGATACATTCAAACTCACAAAACGTGCTCAACTCGGGCTGAAAATGCATTTAAAGCAATAAAAGCTCAAATTGAGTGTCACGCCTAAACCAAAGGACTTATGCACACACTTCAACATGTATTTAGTTCAGGATGACCACCTGAAGCCTAAATGAGCATTAATTTGACCACACAACTCATTCCTATGAAGATACATTCAAACTCACAAAACGTGCTCAACTCAGGCTGAAAATGCATTTAAAGCAATAAAAACTCAAATTGAGTGTCACGCCTAAACCAAAGGACTTATGCACACACTTCAACATGTATTTTGTTCAGGATGACCTCCTGAAGCCCATATGAGCATTAATTTGACCACACAACTCATTCCTATGAAGATACATTCAAACACACAAAACGTGCTCAGCTCGGCCTGAAAATGCATTTAAAGCAATAAAAACTCAAATTGAGTGTCACGCCTAAACCAAAGGACTTATGCACACACTTCAACATGTATTTTGTTCAGGATGACCACCTGACGCCTAATTGAGCATTAATTTGACCACACAACTCATTCCTATGAAGATACATTCAAACTCACAAAACGCGCTCAGCTCGGGCTGAAAATGCATTTAAAGCAATAAAAACTCAAATTGAGTGTCACGCCTAAACCAAAGGACTTATGGACACACTTCAACATGTATTTTGTTCAGGATGACCTCCTGAAGCCCATATGATCATTAATTTGACCACACAACTCATTCTTATGAAGATACATTCAAACACACAAAACGTGCTCAGCTCGGCCTGAAAATGCATTTAAAGCAATAAAAACTCAAATTGAGTGTCACGCCTAAACCAAAGGACTTATGCACACACTTCAACATGTATTTTGTTCAGGATGACCACCTGACGCCTAAATGAGCATTAATTTGACCACACAACTCATTCCTATGAAGATACATTCAAACTCACAAAACGTGCTCAGCTCGGGCTGAAAATGCATTTAAAGCAATAAAAACTCAAATTGAGTGTCACACCTAAACCAAAGGACTTATGCACACATTTCAACATGTATTTTGTTCAGGATGACCTTCTGAACCCCATATGAGCATTAATTTGACTACACAACTCATTCCTATGAAGATACATTCAAACTCACAAAACGTGCTCAGCTCGGGCTGAAAATGCATTTAAAGCAATAAAAACTCAAATTGAGTGTCACGCCTAAACCAAAGGACTTATGCACACACTTCAACATGTATTTTATTCAGGATGACCTCCTGAAGCCTAAATAAGCATTAATTTGACCACACAACTCATTCCTATGAAGATACATTCAAACTCACAAAACACGCTCAGCTCGGGCTGAAAATGCATTTAAAGCAATAAAAACTCAAATTGAGTGTCACGCCTAAACCAAAGGACTTATGCACACACTTCAACATGGATTTTGTTCAAGATGACCTCCTGAAGCCTAAATGAGCAATAATTTGATTACACAACTCATTCCTATGAAGATACATTCAAACTCAAAAAACGTGCTCAGCTCGGGCTGAAAATGCATTTAAAGCAATAAAAACTCAAATTGAGTGTCACACCTAAACCAAAGGACTTATGCACACACTTCAACATGTATTTTGTTCAGGATGACCTCCTGAAGCCCATATGAGCATTAATTTGACCACACAACTCATTCCTATGAAGATACATTCAAACTCACAAAACGTGCTCAGCTCGGGCTGAAAATGCATTTAAAGCAATAAAAACTCAAATTGAGTGTCACGCCTAAACCAAAGGACTTATGCACACACTTCAACATGTATTTTGTTCACGATGACCACCTGAAGCCTAAATGAGCATTAATTTGACCACACAACTCATTCCTATGAAGATACATTCAAACTCACAAAACGTGCTCAACTCGGGCTGAAAATGCATTTAAAGCAATAAAAGCTCAAATTGAGTGTCACGCCTAAACCAAAGGACTTATGCACACACTTCAACATGTATTTAGTTCAGGATGACCACCTGAAGCCTAAATGAGCATTAATTTGACCACACAACTCATTCCTATGAAGATACATTCAAACTCACAAAACGTGCTCAACTCAGGCTGAAAATGCATTTAAAGCAATAAAAACTCAAATTGAGTGTCACGCCTAAACCAAAGGACTTATGCACACACTTCAACATGTATTTTGTTCAGGATGACCTCCTGAAGCCCATATGAGCATTAATTTGACCACACAACTCATTCCTATGAAGATACATTCAAACACACAAAACGTGCTCAGCTCGGACTGAAAATGCATTTAAAGCAATAAAAACTCAAATTGAGTGTCACGCCTAAACCAAAGGACTTATGCACACACTTCAACATGTATTTTGTTCAGGATGACCACCTGACGCCTAATTGAGCATTAATTTGACCACACAACTCATTCCTATGAAGATACATTCAAACTCACAAAACGCGCTCAGCTCGGGCTGAAAATGCATTTAAAGCAATAAAAACTCAAATTGAGTGTCACGCCTAAACCAAAGGACTTATGGACACACTTCAACATGCATTTTGTTCAGGATGACCTCCTGAAGCCCATATGATCATTAATTTGACCACACAACTCATTCTTATGAAGATACATTCAAACACACAAAACGTGCTCAGCTCGGCCTGAAAATGCATTTAAAGCAATAAAAACTCAAATTGAGTGTCACGCCTAAACCAAAGGACTTATGCACACACTTCAACATGTATTTTGTTCAGGATGACCACCTGACGCCTAAATGAGCATTAATTTGACCACACAACTCATTCCTATGAAGATACATTCAAACTCACAAAACGCGCTCAGCTCGGGCTGAAAATGCATTTAAAGCAATAAAAACTCAAATTGAGTGTCACGCCTAAACCAAAGGACTTATGCACACACTTCAACATGTATTTTGTTCAGGGTGACCTCCTGAAGCCTAAATAAGCATTAATTTGACCACACAACTCATTCCTATGAAGATACATTCAAACTCACAAAACGCGCTCAGCTCGGGCTGAAAATGCATTTAAAGCAATAAAAACTCAAATTTAGTGTCACACCTAAACCAAAGGACTTATGCACACACTTCAACATGTATTTAGTTCAGGATGACATCCTGAAGCCCATATGAGCATTAATTTGTCTACACAACTCATTCCTATGAAGATACATTCAAACTCACAAAACGGGCTCAACTCGGGCTGAAAATGCATTTAAAGCATTAAAAACTCAAATTGAGTGTCACGCCTAAACCAAAGGACTTATGCACACACTTCAACATGTATTTTGTTCAGGATGACCTCCTGAAGCCCATATGAGCATTAATTTGACTACACAACTCATTCCTATGAAGATACATTCAAACTCACAAAACGTGCTCAGCTCGGGCTGAAAATGCATTTAAAGCAATAAAAACTCAAATTGAGTGTCACGCCTAAACCAAAGGACTTATGCACACACTTCAACATGTATTTTGTTCAGGATGACCACCTGACGCCTAAATGAGCATTAATTTGACCACACAACTCATTCCTATGAAGATACATTCAAAGTCAGAAAGCGCGCTCAGCTCGGGCTGAAAATGCATTTAAAGCAATAAAAACTCAAATTGAGTGTCACGCCTAAACCAAAGGACTTATGCACACACTTCAACATGTATTTTGTTCAGGATGACCTCCTGAAGCCTAAATCAGCAATAATTTGACCACACAACTCATTCCTATGAAGATACATTCAAAGTCAGAAAGTGCGCTCAGCTCGGGCTGAAAATGCATTTAATTTAAAGCAATAAAAACTCCAATTGAGTGTCACGCCTAAACCAAAGGACTTATGCACACACTTCAACATGTATTTAGTTCAGGATGACCACCTGAAGCCTAAATGAGCATTAATTTGACCACACAACTCATTCCTATGAAGATACATTCAAACTCACAAAACGTGCTCAGCTCGGGCTGAAAATGCATTTAAAGCAATAAAAACTCAAATTGAGTGTCACACCTAAACCAAAGGACTTATGCACACATTTCAACATGTATTTTGTTCAGGATGACCTTCTGAACCCCGTATGAGCATTAATTTGACTACACAACTCATTCCTATGAAGATACATTCAAACTCACAAAACGTGCTCAGCTCGGGCTGAAAATGCATTTAAAGCAATAAAAACTCAAATTGAGTGTCACGCCTAAACCAAAGGACTTATGCACACACTTCAACATGTATTTTATTCAGGATGACCTCCTGAAGCCTAAATAAGCATTAATTTGACCACACAACTCATTCCTATGAAGATACATTCAAACTCACAAAACACGCTCAGCTCGGGCTGAAAATGCATTTAAAGCAATAAAAACTCAAATTGAGTGTCACGCCTAAACCAAAGGACTTATGCACACACTTCAACATGGATTTTGTTCAAGATGACCTCCTGAAGCCTAAATGAGCAATAATTTGATTACACAACTCATTCCTATGAAGATACATTCAAACTCAAAAAACGTGCTCAGCTCGGGCTGAAAATGCATTTAAAGCAATAAAAACTCAAATTGAGTGTCACACCTAAACCAAAGGACTTATGCAAACACTTCAACATGTATTTTGTTCAGGATGACCTCCTGAAGCCCATATGAGCATTAATTTGACCACACAACTCATTCCTATGAAGATACATTCAAACTCACAAAACGTGCTCAGCTCGGGCTGAAAATGCATTTAAAGCAATAAAAACTCAAATTGAGTGTCACGCCTAAACCAAAGGACTTATGCACACACTTCAACATGTATTTTGTTCACGATGACCACCTGAAGCCTAAATGAGCATTAATTTGACCACACAACTCATTCCTATGAAGATACATTCAAACTCACAAAACGCGCTCAGCTCGGGCTGAAAATGCATTTAAAGCAATAAAAACTCAAATTTAGTGTCACACCTAAACCAAAGGACTTATGCACACACTTCAACATGTATTTAGTTCAGGATGACATCCTGAAGCCCATATGAGCATTAATTTGTCTACACAACTCATTCCTATGAAGATACATTCAAACTCACAAAACGGGCTCAACTCGGGCTGAAAATGCATTTAAAGCATTAAAAACTCAAATTGAGTGTCACGCCTAAACCAAAGGACTTATGCACACACTTCAACATGTATTTTGTTCAGGATGACCTCCTGAAGCCCATATGAGCATTAATTTGACTACACAACTCATTCCTATGAAGATACATTCAAACTCACAAAACGTGCTCAGCTCGGGCTGAAAATGCATTTAAAGCAATAAAAACTCAAATTGAGTGTCACGCCTAAACCAAAGGACTTATGCACACACTTCAACATGTATTTTGTTCAGGATGACCACCTGACGCCTAAATGAGCATTAATTTGACCACACAACTCATTCCTATGAAGATACATTCAAAGTCAGAAAGCGCGCTCAGCTCGGGCTGAAAATGCATTTAAAGCAATAAAAACTCAAATTGAGTGTCACGCCTAAACCAAAGGACTTATGCACACACTTCAACATGTATTTTGTTCAGGATGACCTCCTGAAGCCTAAATCAGCAATAATTTGACCACACAACTCATTCCTATGAAGATACATTCAAAGTCAGAAAGTGCGCTCAGCTCGGGCTGAAAATGCATTTAATTTAAAGCAATAAAAACTCCAATTGAGTGTCACGCCTAAACCAAAGGACTTATGCACACACTTCAACATGTATTTAGTTCAGGATGACCACCTGAAGCCTAAATGAGCATTAATTTGACCACACAACTCATTCCTATGAAGATACATTCAAACTCACAAAACGTGCTCAGCTCGGGCTGAAAATGCATTTAAAGCAATAAAAACTCAAATTGAGTGTCACACCTAAACCAAAGGACTTATGCACACATTTCAACATGTATTTTGTTCAGGATGACCTTCTGAACCCCGTATGAGCATTAATTTGACTACACAACTCATTCCTATGAAGATACATTCAAACTCACAAAACGTGCTCAGCTCGGGCTGAAAATGCATTTAAAGCAATAAAAACTCAAATTGAGTGTCACGCCTAAACCAAAGGACTTATGCACACACTTCAACATGTATTTTATTCAGGATGACCTCCTGAAGCCTAAATAAGCATTAATTTGACCACACAACTCATTCCTATGAAGATACATTCAAACTCACAAAACACGCTCAGCTCGGGCTGAAAATGCATTTAAAGCAATAAAAACTCAAATTGAGTGTCACGCCTAAACCAAAGGACTTATGCACACACTTCAACATGGATTTTGTTCAAGATGACCTCCTGAAGCCTAAATGAGCAATAATTTGATTACACAACTCATTCCTATGAAGATACATTCAAACTCAAAAAACGTGCTCAGCTCGGGCTGAAAATGCATTTAAAGCAATAAAAACTCAAATTGAGTGTCACACCTAAACCAAAGGACTTATGCAAACACTTCAACATGTATTTTGTTCAGGATGACCTCCTGAAGCCCATATGAGCATTAATTTGACCACACAACTCATTCCTATGAAGATACATTCAAACTCACAAAACGTGCTCAGCTCGGGCTGAAAATGCATTTAAAGCAATAAAAACTCAAATTGAGTGTCACGCCTAAACCAAAGGACTTATGCACACACTTCAACATGTATTTTGTTCACGATGACCACCTGAAGCCTAAATGAGCATTAATTTGACCACACAACTCATTCCTATGAAGATACATTCAAACTCACAAAACGTGCTCAACTCGGGCTGAAAATGCATTTAAAGCAATAAAAGCTCAAATTGAGTGTCACGCCTAAACCAAAGGACTTATGCACACACTTCAACATGTATTTTGTTCAGGATGACCTCCTGAAGCCCATATGAGCATTAATTTGACCACACAACTCATTCCTATGAAGATACATTCAAACACACAAAACGTGCTCAGCTCGGCCTGAAAATGCATTTAAAGCAATAAAAACTCAAATTGAGTGTCACGCCTAAACCAAAGGACTTATGCACACACTTCAACATGTATTTTGTTCAGGATGACCACCTGACGCCTAAATGAGCATTCATTTGACCACACAACTCATTCCTATGAAGATACATTCAAACACACAAAACGTGCTCAGCTCGGCCTGAAAATGCATTTAAAGCAATAAAAGCTCAAATTGAGTGTCACGCCTAAACCAAAGGACTTATGCACACACTTCAACATGTGTTTTGTTCAGGATGACCTCCTGAAGCCTAAATGAGCAATAATTTGACCACACAACTCATTCCTATGAAGATACATTCAAACTCAAAAAAAGTGCTCAGCTCGGGCTGAAAATGCATTTAAAGCAATAAAAACTCAAATTGAGTGTCACGCCTAAACCAAAGGACTTATGCACACACTTCAACATGTATTTTGTTCAGGATGACCTCCTGAAGCCCATATGAGCATTAATTTGACCACACAACTCATTCCTATGAAGATACATTCAAACACACAAAACGTGCTCAGCTCGGCCTGAAAATGCATTTAAAGCAATAAAAACTCAAATTGAGTGTCACGCCTAAACCAAAGGACTTATGCATACACTTCAACATGTATTTTGTTCAGGATGACCACCTGACGCCTAATTGAGCATTAATTTGACCACACAACTCATTCCTATGAAGATACATTCAAACTCACAAAACGCGCTCAGCTCGGGCTGAAAATGAATTTAAAGCAATAAAAACTCAAATTGAGTGTCACGCCTAAACCAAAGGACTTATGGACACACTTCAACATGTATTTTGTTCAGGATGACCTCCTGAAGCCCATATGATCATTAATTTGACCACACAACTCATTCTTATGAAGATACATTCAAACACACAAAACGTGCTCAGCTCGGCCTGAAAATGCATTTAAAGCAATAAAAACTCAAATTGAGTGTCACGCCTAAACCAAAGGACTTATGCACACACTTCAACATGTATTTTGTTCAGGATGACCACCTGACGCCTAAATGAGCATTAATTTGACCACACAACTCATTCCTATGAAGATACATTCAAACTCACAAAACGCGCTCAGCTCGGGCTGAAAATGCATTTAAAGCAATAAAAACTCAAATTGAGTGTCACGCCTAAACCAAAGGACTTTTGCACACACTTCAACATGTATTTTGTTCAGGGTGACCTCCTGAAGCCTAAATAAGCATTAATTTGACCACACAACTCATTCCTATGAAGATACATTCAAACTCACAAAACGCGCTCAGCTCGGGCTGAAAATGCATTTAAAGCAATAAAAACTCAAATTTAGTCTCACACCTAAACCAAAGGACTTATGCACACACTTCAACATGTATTTAGTTCAGGATGACATCCTGAAGCCCATATGAGCATTAATTTGTCTACAAAACTCATTCCTATGAAGATACATTCAAACTCACAAAACGTGCTCAACTCGGGCTGAAAATGCATTTAAAGCAATAAAAACTCAAATTGAGTGTCACGCCTAAACCAAAGGACTTATGCACACACTTCAACATGTATTTTGTTCAGGATGACCTCCTGAAGCCCATATGAGCATTAATTTGACTACACAACTCATTCCTATGAAGATACATTCAAACTCACAAAACGTGCTCAGCTCGGGCTGAAAATGCATTTAAAGCAATAAAAACTCAAATTGAGTGTCACGCCTAAACCAAAGGACTTATGCACACACTTCAACATGTATTTTGTTCAGGATGACCACCTAACGCCTAAATGAGCATTAATTTGACCACACAACTCATTCCTATGAAGATACATTCAAAGTCAGAAAGCGCGCTCAGCTCGGGCTGAAAATGCATTTAAAGCAATAAAAACTCAAATTGAGTGTCACGCCTAAACCAAAGGACTTATGCACACACTTCAACATGTATTTTGTTCAGGATGACCTCCTGAAGCCTAAATCAGCAATAATTTGACCACACAACTCATTCCTATGAAGATACATTCAAAGTCAGAAAGTGCGCTCAGCTCGGGCTGAAAATGCATTTAATTTAAAGCAATAAAAACTCCAATTGAGTGTCACGCCTAAACCAAAGGACTTATGCACACACTTCAACATGTATTTAGTTCAGGATGACCACCTGAAGCCTAAATGAGCATTAATTTGACCACACAACTCATTCCTATGAAGATACATTCAAACTCACAAAACGTGCTCAGCTCGGGCTGAAAATGCATTTAAAGCAATAAAAACTCAAATTGAGTGTCACACCTAAACCAAAGGACTTATGCACACATTTCAACATGTATTTTGTTCAGGATGACCTTCTGAACCCCATATGAGCATTAATTTGACTACACAACTCATTCCTATGAAGATACATTCAAACTCACAAAACGTGCTCAGCTCGGGCTGAAAATGCATTTAAAGCAATAAAAACTCAAATTGAGTGTCACGCCTAAACCAAAGGACTTATGCACACACTTCAACATGTATTTTATTCAGGATGACCTCCTGAAGCCTAAATAAGCATTAATTTGACCACACAACTCATTCCTATGAAGATACATTCAAACTCACAAAACACGCTCAGCTCGGGCTGAAAATGCATTTAAAGCAATAAAAACTCAAATTGAGTGTCACGCCTAAACCAAAGGACTTATGCACACACTTCAACATGGATTTTGTTCAAGATGACCTCCTGAAGCCTAAATGAGCAATAATTTGATTACACAACTCATTCCTATGAAGATACATTCAAACTCAAAAAACGTGCTCAGCTTGGGCTGAAAATGCATTTAAAGCAATAGAAACTCAAATTGAGTGTCACACCTAAACCAAAGGACTTATGCACACACTTCAACATGTATTTTGTTCAGGATGACCTCCTGAAGCCCATATGAGCATTAATTTGACCACACAACTCATTCCTATGAAGATACATTCAAACTCACAAAACGTGCTCAGCTCGGGCTGAAAATGCATTTAAAGCAATAAAAACTCAAATTGAGTGTCACGCCTAAACCAAAGGACTTATGCACACACTTCAACATGTATTTTGTTCACGATGACCACCTGAAGCCTAAATGAGCATTAATTTGACCACACAACTCATTCCTATGAAGATACATTCAAACTCACAAAACGTGCTCAACTCGGGCTGAAAATGCATTTAAAGCAATAAAAGCTCAAATTGAGTGTCACGCCTAAACCAAAGGACTTATGCACACACTTCAACATGTATTTTGTTCAGGATGACCTCCTGAAGCCCATATGAGCATTAATTTGACCACACAACTCATTCCTATGAAGATACATTCAAACACACAAAACGTGCTCAGCTCGGCCTGAAAATGCATTTAAAGCAATAAAAACTCAAATTGAGTGTCACGCTTAAACCAAAGGACTTATGCACACACTTCAACATGTATTTTGTTCAGGATGACCACCTGACGCCTAAATGAGCATTCATTTGACCACACAACTCATTCCTATGAAGATACATTCAAACACACAAAACGTGCTCAGCTCGGCCTGAAAATGCATTTAAAGCAATAAAAACTCAAATTGAGTGTCACGCCTAAACCAAAGGACTTATGCACACACTTCAACATGTGTTTTGTTCAGGATGACCTCCTGAAGCCTAAATGAGCAATAATTTGACCACACAACTCATTCCTATGAAGATACATTCAAACTCAAAAAAAGTGCTCAGCTCGGGCTGAAAATGCATTTAAAGCAATAAAAACTCAAATTGAGTGTCACGCCTAAACCAAAGGACTTATGCACACACTTCAACATGTATTTTGTTCAGGATGACCTCCTGAAGCCCATATGAGCATTAATTTGACCACACAACTCATTCCTATGAAGATACATTCAAACCCACAAAACGTGCTCAGCTCGGCCTGAAAATGCATTTAAAGCAATAAAAACTCAAATTGAGTGTCACGCCTAAACCAAAGGACTTATGCACACACTTCAACATGTATTTTGTTCAGGATGACCACCTGACGCCTAATTGAGCATTAATTTGACCACACAACT
Organism: Hippocampus guttulatus; assembly: GCF_054856545.1. Lineage (NCBI taxonomy): Eukaryota > Metazoa > Chordata > Actinopteri > Syngnathiformes > Syngnathidae > Hippocampus > Hippocampus guttulatus. Next base: position 702,344 of record NC_141264.1, read on the forward strand.
CATTCCTATGAAGATACATTCAAACTCACAAAACGCGCTCAGCTCGGGCTGAAAATGCATTTAAAGCAATAAAAACTCAAATTGAGTGTCACGCCTAAACCAAAGGACTTATGGACACACTTCAACATGTATTTTGTTCAGGATGACCTCCTGAAGCCCATATGATCATTAATTTGACCACACAACTCATTCTTATGAAGATACATTCAAACACACAAAACGTGCTCAGCTCGGCCTGAAAATGCATTTAAAGCAATAAAAACTCAAATTGAGTGTCACGCCTAAACCAAAGGACTTATGCACACACTTCAACATGTATTTTGTTCAGGATGACCACCTGACGCCTAAATGAGCATTAATTTGACCACACAACTCATTCCTATGAAGATACATTCAAACTCACAAAACGCGCTCAGCTCGGGCTGAAAATGCATTTAAAGCAATAAAAACTCAAATTGAGTGTCACGCCTAAACCAAAGGACTTATGCACACACTTCAACATGTATTTTGTTCAGGGTGACCTCCTGAAGCCTAAATAAGCATTAATTTGACCACACAACTCATTCCTATGAAGATACATTCAAACTCACAAAACGAGCTCAGCTCGGGCTGAAAATGCATTTAAAGCAATAAAAACTCAAATTTAGTGTCACACCTAAACCAAAGGACTTATGCACACACTTCAACATGTATTTAGTTCAGGATGACATCCTGAAGCCCATATGATCATTAATTTGTCTACACAACTCATTCCTATGAAGATACATTCAAACTCACAAAACGTGCTCAACTCGGGCTGAAAATGCATTTTAAGCAATAAAAACTCAAATTCAGTGTCACACCTAAACCAAAGGACTTATGCACACACTTCAACATGTATTTAGTTCAGGATGACATCCTGAAGCCCATATGAGCATTAATTTGTCTACACAACTCATTCCTATGAAGATACATTCAAACTCACAAAACGTGCTCAACTCGGGCTGAAAATGCATTTAAAGCAATAAAAACTCAAATTGAGTGCCACGCCTAAACCAAAGGACTTATGCACACACTTCAACATGTATTTTGTTCAGGATGACCTCCTGAAGCCCATATGAGCATTAATTTGACTACACAACTCATTCCTATGAAGATACATTCAAACTCACAAAATGTGCTCAGCTCGGGCTGAAAATGCATTTAAAGCAATAAAAACTCAAATTGAGTGTCACGCCTAAACCAAAGGACTTATGCACACACTTCAACATGTATTTTGTTCAGGATGACCACCTGACGCCTAAATGAGCATTAATTTGACCACACAACTCATTCCTATGAAGATACATTCAAAGTCAGAAAGCGCGCTCAGCTCGGGCTGAAAATGCATTTAAAGCAATAAAAACTCAAATTGAGTGTCACGCCTAAACCAAAGGACTTATGCACACACTTCAACATGTATTTTGTTCAGGATGACCTCCTGAAGCCTAAATCAGCAATAATTTGACCACACAACTCATTCCTATGAAGATACATTCAAAGTCAGAAAATGCGCTCAGCTCGGGCTGAAAATGATTTTAATTTAAAGCAATAAAAACTCCAATTGAGTGTCACGCCTAAACCAAAGGACTTATGCACACACTTCAACATGTATTTAGTTCAGGATGACCACCTGAAGCCTAAATGAGCATTAATTTGACCACACAACTCATTCCTATGAAGATACATTCAAACTCACAAAACGTGCTCAGCTCGGGCTGAAAATGCATTTAAAGCAATAAAAACTCAAATTGAGTGTCACACCTAAACCAAAGGACTTATGCACACATTTCAACATGTATTTTGTTCAGGATGACCTTCTGAACCCCATATGAGCATTAATTTGACTACACAACTCATTCCTATGAAGATACATTCAAACTCACAAAACGTGCTCAGCTCGGGCTGAAAATGCATTTAAAGCAATAAAAACTCAAATTGAGTGTCACGCCTAAACCAAAGGACTTATGCACACACTTCAACATGTATTTTATTCAGGATGACCTCCTGAAGCCTAAATAAGCATTAATTTGACCACACAACTCATTCCTATGAAGATACATTCAAACTCACAAAACACGCTCAGCTCGGGCTGAAAATGCATTTAAAGCAATAAAAACTCAAATTGAGTGTCAAGCCTAAACCAAAGGACTTATGCACACACTTCAACATGGATTTTGTTCAAGATGACCTCCTGAAGCCTAAATGAGCAATAATTTGATTACACAACTCATTCCTATGAAGATACATTCAAACTCAAAAAACGTGCTCAGCTCGGGCTGAAAATGCATTTAAAGCAATAAAAACTCAAATTGAGTGTCACACCTAAACCAAAGGACTTATGCACACACTTCAACATGTATTTTGTTCAGGATGACCTCCTGAAGCCCATATGAGCATTAATTTGACCACACAACTCATTCCTATGAAGATACATTCAAACTCACAAAACGTGCTCAGCTCGGGCTGAAAATGCATTTAAAGCAATAAAAACTCAAATTGAGTGTCACGCCTAAACCAAAGGACTTATGCACACACTTCAACATGTATTTTGTTCACGATGACCACCTGAAGCCTAAATGAGCATTAATTTGACCACACAACTCATTCCTATGAAGATACATTCAAACTCACAAAACGTGCTCAACTCGGGCTGAAAATGCATTTAAAGCAATAAAAGCTCAAATTGAGTGTCACGCCTAAACCAAAGGACTTATGCACACACTTCAACATGTATTTTGTTCAGGATGACCTCCTGAAGCCCATATGAGCATTAATTTGACCACACAACTCATTCCTATGAAGATACATTCAAACACACAAAACGTGCTCAGCTCGGCCTGAAAATGCATTTAAAGCAATAAAAACTCAAATTGAGTGTCACGCCTAAACCAAAGGACTTATGCACACACTTCAACATGTGTTTTGTTCAGGATGACCTCCTGAAGCTTAAATGAGCAATAATTTGACCACACAACTCATTCCTATGAAGATACATTCAAACTCAAAAAAAGTGCTCAGCTCGGGCTGAAAATGCATTTAAAGCAATAAAAACTCAAATTGAGTGTCACACCTAAACCAAAGGACTTATGCACACACTTCAACATGTATTTTGTTCACGATGACCACCTGAAGCCTAAATGAGCATTAATTTGACCACACAACTCATTCCTATGAAGATACAGTCAAACTCACAAAACGCGCTCAACTCGGGCTGAAAATGCATTTAAAGCAATAAAAGCTCAAATTGAGTGTCACGCCTAAACCAAAGGACTTATGCACACACTTCAACATGTATTTTGTTCAGGATGACCACCTGACGCCTAAATGAGCATTAATTTGACCACACAACTCATTCCTATGAAGATACATTCAAAGTCAGAAAGCGCGCTCAGCTCGGGCTGAAAATGCATTTAATTTAAAGCAATAAAAACTCAAATTGAGTGTCACGCCTAAACCAAAGGACTTATGCACACACTTCAACATGTATTTTGTTCAGGATGACCTCCTGAAGCCCATATGATCATTAATTTGACCACACAACTCATTCTTATGAAGATACATTCAAACACACAAAACGTGCTCAGCTCGGCCTGAAAATGCATTTAAAGCAATAAAAACTCAAATTGAGTGTCACGCCTAAACCAAAGGACTTATGCACACACTTCAACATGTATTTTGTTCAGGATGACCACCTGACGCCTAAATGAGCATTAATTTGACCACACAACTCATTCCTATGAAGATACATTCAAACTCACAAAACGCGCTCAGCTCGGGCTGAAAATGCATTTAAAGCAATAAAAACTCAAATTGAGTGTCACGCCTAAACCAAAGGACTTATGCACACACTTCAACATGTATTTTGTTCAGGGTGACCTCCTGAAGCCTAAATAAGCATTAATTTGACCACACAACTCATTCCTATGAAGATACATTCAAACTCACAAAACGCGCTCAGCTCGGGCTGAAAATGCATTTAAAGCAATAAAAACTCAAATTTAGTGTCACACCTAAACCAAAGGACTTATGCACACACTTCAACATGTATTTAGTTCAGGATGACATCCTGAAGCCCATATGAGCATTAATTTGTCTACACAACTCATTCCTATGAAGATACATTCAAACTCACAAAACGTGCTCAACTCGGGCTGAAAATGCATTTAAAGCAATAAAAGCTCAAATTGAGTGTCACGCCTAAACCAAAGGACTTATGCACACACTTCAACATGTATTTTGTTCAGGATGACCTCCTGAAGCCCATATGAGCATTAATTTGACCACACAACTCATTCCTATGAAGATACATTCAAACACACAAAACGTGCTCAGCTCGGCCTGAAAATGCATTTAAAGCAATAAAAACTCAAATTGAGTGTCACGCCTAAACCAAAGGACTTATGCACACACTTCAACATGTGTTTTGTTCAGGATGACCTCCTGAAGCTTAAATGAGCAATAATTTGACCACACAACTCATTCCTATGAAGATACATTCAAACTCAAAAAAAGTGCTCAGCTCGGGCTGAAAATGCATTTAAAGCAATAAAAACTCAAATTGAGTGTCACACCTAAACCAAAGGACTTATGCACACACTTCAACATGTATTTTGTTCACGATGACCACCTGAAGCCTAAATGAGCATTAATTTGACCACACAACTCATTCCTATGAAGATACAGTCAAACTCACAAAACGCGCTCAACTCGGGCTGAAAATGCATTTAAAGCAATAAAAGCTCAAATTGAGTGTCACGCCTAAACCAAAGGACTTATGCACACACTTCAACATGTATTTTGTTCAGGATGACCACCTGACGCCTAAATGAGCATTAATTTGACCACACAACTCATTCCTATGAAGATACATTCAAAGTCAGAAAGCGCGCTCAGCTCGGGCTGAAAATGCATTTAATTTAAAGCAATAAAAACTCAAATTGAGTGTCACGCCTAAACCAAAGGACTTATGCACACACTTCAACATGTATTTTGTTCAGGATGACCTCCTGAAGCCCATATGATCATTAATTTGACCACACAACTCATTCTTATGAAGATACATTCAAACACACAAAACGTGCTCAGCTCGGCCTGAAAATGCATTTAAAGCAATAAAAACTCAAATTGAGTGTCACGCCTAAACCAAAGGACTTATGCACACACTTCAACATGTATTTTGTTCAGGATGACCACCTGACGCCTAAATGAGCATTAATTTGACCACACAACTCATTCCTATGAAGATACATTCAAACTCACAAAACGCGCTCAGCTCGGGCTGAAAATGCATTTAAAGCAATAAAAACTCAAATTGAGTGTCACGCCTAAACCAAAGGACTTATGCACACACTTCAACATGTATTTTGTTCAGGATGACCACCTGACGCCTAATTGAGCATTAATTTGACCACACAACTCATTCCTATGAAGATACATTCAAACTCACAAAACGCGCTCAGCTCGGGCTGAAAATGCATTTAAAGCAATAAAAACTCAAATTGAGTGTCACGCCTAAACCAAAGGACTTATGGACACACTTCAACATGTATTTTGTTCAGGATGACCTCCTGAAGCCCATATGATCATTAATTTGACCACACAACTCATTCTTATGAAGATACATTCAAACACACAAAACGTGCTCAGCTCGGCCTGAAAATGCATTTAAAGCAATAAAAACTCAAATTGAGTGTCACGCCTAAACCAAAGGACTTATGCACACACTTCAACATGTATTTTGTTCAGGATGACCACCTGACGCCTAAATGAGCATTAATTTGACCACACAACTCATTCCTATGAAGATACATTCAAACTCACAAAACGTGCTCAGCTCGGGCTGAAAATGCATTTAAAGCAATAAAAACTCAAATTGAGTGTCACACCTAAACCAAAGGACTTATGCACACATTTCAACATGTATTTTGTTCAGGATGACCTTCTGAACCCCATATGAGCATTAATTTGACTACACAACTCATTCCTATGAAGATACATTCAAACTCACAAAACGTGCTCAGCTCGGGCTGAAAATGCATTTAAAGCAATAAAAACTCAAATTGAGTGTCACGCCTAAACCAAAGGACTTATGCACACACTTCAACATGTATTTTATTCAGGATGACCTCCTGAAGCCTAAATAAGCATTAATTTGACCACACAACTCATTCCTATGAAGATACATTCAAACTCACAAAACACGCTCAGCTCGGGCTGAAAATGCATTTAAAGCAATAAAAACTCAAATTGAGTGTCACGCCTAAACCAAAGGACTTATGCACACACTTCAACATGGATTTTGTTCAAGATGACCTCCTGAAGCCTAAATGAGCAATAATTTGATTACACAACTCATTCCTATGAAGATACATTCAAACTCAAAAAACGTGCTCAGCTCGGGCTGAAAATGCATTTAAAGCAATAAAAACTCAAATTGAGTGTCACACCTAAACCAAAGGACTTATGCACACACTTCAACATGTATTTTGTTCAGGATGACCTCCTGAAGCCCATATGAGCATTAATTTGACCACACAACTCATTCCTATGAAGATACATTCAAACTCACAAAACGTGCTCAGCTCGGGCTGAAAATGCATTTAAAGCAATAAAAACTCAAATTGAGTGTCACGCCTAAACCAAAGGACTTATGCACACACTTCAACATGTATTTTGTTCACGATGACCACCTGAAGCCTAAATGAGCATTAATTTGACCACACAACTCATTCCTATGAAGATACATTCAAACTCACAAAACGTGCTCAACTCGGGCTGAAAATGCATTTAAAGCAATAAAAGCTCAAATTGAGTGTCACGCCTAAACCAAAGGACTTATGCACACACTTCAACATGTATTTAGTTCAGGATGACCACCTGAAGCCTAAATGAGCATTAATTTGACCACACAACTCATTCCTATGAAGATACATTCAAACTCACAAAACGTGCTCAACTCAGGCTGAAAATGCATTTAAAGCAATAAAAACTCAAATTGAGTGTCACGCCTAAACCAAAGGACTTATGCACACACTTCAACATGTATTTTGTTCAGGATGACCTCCTGAAGCCCATATGAGCATTAATTTGACCACACAACTCATTCCTATGAAGATACATTCAAACACACAAAACGTGCTCAGCTCGGACTGAAAATGCATTTAAAGCAATAAAAACTCAAATTGAGTGTCACGCCTAAACCAAAGGACTTATGCACACACTTCAACATGTATTTTGTTCAGGATGACCACCTGACGCCTAATTGAGCATTAATTTGACCACACAACTCATTCCTATGAAGATACATTCAAACTCACAAAACGCGCTCAGCTCGGGCTGAAAATGCATTTAAAGCAATAAAAACTCAAATTGAGTGTCACGCCTAAACCAAAGGACTTATGGACACACTTCAACATGCATTTTGTTCAGGATGACCTCCTGAAGCCCATATGATCATTAATTTGACCACACAACTCATTCTTATGAAGATACATTCAAACACACAAAACGTGCTCAGCTCGGCCTGAAAATGCATTTAAAGCAATAAAAACTCAAATTGAGTGTCACGCCTAAACCAAAGGACTTATGCACACACTTCAACATGTATTTTGTTCAGGATGACCACCTGACGCCTAAATGAGCATTAATTTGACCACACAACTCATTCCTATGAAGATACATTCAAACTCACAAAACGCGCTCAGCTCGGGCTGAAAATGCATTTAAAGCAATAAAAACTCAAATTGAGTGTCACGCCTAAACCAAAGGACTTATGCACACACTTCAACATGTATTTTGTTCAGGGTGACCTCCTGAAGCCTAAATAAGCATTAATTTGACCACACAACTCATTCCTATGAAGATACATTCAAACTCACAAAACGCGCTCAGCTCGGGCTGAAAATGCATTTAAAGCAATAAAAACTCAAATTTAGTGTCACACCTAAACCAAAGGACTTATGCACACACTTCAACATGTATTTAGTTCAGGATGACATCCTGAAGCCCATATGAGCATTAATTTGTCTACACAACTCATTCCTATGAAGATACATTCAAACTCACAAAACGGGCTCAACTCGGGCTGAAAATGCATTTAAAGCATTAAAAACTCAAATTGAGTGTCACGCCTAAACCAAAGGACTTATGCACACACTTCAACATGTATTTTGTTCAGGATGACCTCCTGAAGCCCATATGAGCATTAATTTGACTACACAACTCATTCCTATGAAGATACATTCAAACTCACAAAACGTGCTCAGCTCGGGCTGAAAATGCATTTAAAGCAATAAAAACTCAAATTGAGTGTCACGCCTAAACCAAAGGACTTATGCACACACTTCAACATGTATTTTGTTCAGGATGACCACCTGACGCCTAAATGAGCATTAATTTGACCACACAACTCATTCCTATGAAGATACATTCAAAGTCAGAAAGCGCGCTCAGCTCGGGCTGAAAATGCATTTAAAGCAATAAAAACTCAAATTGAGTGTCACGCCTAAACCAAAGGACTTATGCACACACTTCAACATGTATTTTGTTCAGGATGACCTCCTGAAGCCTAAATCAGCAATAATTTGACCACACAACTCATTCCTATGAAGATACATTCAAAGTCAGAAAGTGCGCTCAGCTCGGGCTGAAAATGCATTTAATTTAAAGCAATAAAAACTCCAATTGAGTGTCACGCCTAAACCAAAGGACTTATGCACACACTTCAACATGTATTTAGTTCAGGATGACCACCTGAAGCCTAAATGAGCATTAATTTGACCACACAACTCATTCCTATGAAGATACATTCAAACTCACAAAACGTGCTCAGCTCGGGCTGAAAATGCATTTAAAGCAATAAAAACTCAAATTGAGTGTCACACCTAAACCAAAGGACTTATGCACACATTTCAACATGTATTTTGTTCAGGATGACCTTCTGAACCCCGTATGAGCATTAATTTGACTACACAACTCATTCCTATGAAGATACATTCAAACTCACAAAACGTGCTCAGCTCGGGCTGAAAATGCATTTAAAGCAATAAAAACTCAAATTGAGTGTCACGCCTAAACCAAAGGACTTATGCACACACTTCAACATGTATTTTATTCAGGATGACCTCCTGAAGCCTAAATAAGCATTAATTTGACCACACAACTCATTCCTATGAAGATACATTCAAACTCACAAAACACGCTCAGCTCGGGCTGAAAATGCATTTAAAGCAATAAAAACTCAAATTGAGTGTCACGCCTAAACCAAAGGACTTATGCACACACTTCAACATGGATTTTGTTCAAGATGACCTCCTGAAGCCTAAATGAGCAATAATTTGATTACACAACTCATTCCTATGAAGATACATTCAAACTCAAAAAACGTGCTCAGCTCGGGCTGAAAATGCATTTAAAGCAATAAAAACTCAAATTGAGTGTCACACCTAAACCAAAGGACTTATGCAAACACTTCAACATGTATTTTGTTCAGGATGACCTCCTGAAGCCCATATGAGCATTAATTTGACCACACAACTCATTCCTATGAAGATACATTCAAACTCACAAAACGTGCTCAGCTCGGGCTGAAAATGCATTTAAAGCAATAAAAACTCAAATTGAGTGTCACGCCTAAACCAAAGGACTTATGCACACACTTCAACATGTATTTTGTTCACGATGACCACCTGAAGCCTAAATGAGCATTAATTTGACCACACAACTCATTCCTATGAAGATACATTCAAACTCACAAAACGCGCTCAGCTCGGGCTGAAAATGCATTTAAAGCAATAAAAACTCAAATTTAGTGTCACACCTAAACCAAAGGACTTATGCACACACTTCAACATGTATTTAGTTCAGGATGACATCCTGAAGCCCATATGAGCATTAATTTGTCTACACAACTCATTCCTATGAAGATACATTCAAACTCACAAAACGGGCTCAACTCGGGCTGAAAATGCATTTAAAGCATTAAAAACTCAAATTGAGTGTCACGCCTAAACCAAAGGACTTATGCACACACTTCAACATGTATTTTGTTCAGGATGACCTCCTGAAGCCCATATGAGCATTAATTTGACTACACAACTCATTCCTATGAAGATACATTCAAACTCACAAAACGTGCTCAGCTCGGGCTGAAAATGCATTTAAAGCAATAAAAACTCAAATTGAGTGTCACGCCTAAACCAAAGGACTTATGCACACACTTCAACATGTATTTTGTTCAGGATGACCACCTGACGCCTAAATGAGCATTAATTTGACCACACAACTCATTCCTATGAAGATACATTCAAAGTCAGAAAGCGCGCTCAGCTCGGGCTGAAAATGCATTTAAAGCAATAAAAACTCAAATTGAGTGTCACGCCTAAACCAAAGGACTTATGCACACACTTCAACATGTATTTTGTTCAGGATGACCTCCTGAAGCCTAAATCAGCAATAATTTGACCACACAACTCATTCCTATGAAGATACATTCAAAGTCAGAAAGTGCGCTCAGCTCGGGCTGAAAATGCATTTAATTTAAAGCAATAAAAACTCCAATTGAGTGTCACGCCTAAACCAAAGGACTTATGCACACACTTCAACATGTATTTAGTTCAGGATGACCACCTGAAGCCTAAATGAGCATTAATTTGACCACACAACTCATTCCTATGAAGATACATTCAAACTCACAAAACGTGCTCAGCTCGGGCTGAAAATGCATTTAAAGCAATAAAAACTCAAATTGAGTGTCACACCTAAACCAAAGGACTTATGCACACATTTCAACATGTATTTTGTTCAGGATGACCTTCTGAACCCCGTATGAGCATTAATTTGACTACACAACTCATTCCTATGAAGATACATTCAAACTCACAAAACGTGCTCAGCTCGGGCTGAAAATGCATTTAAAGCAATAAAAACTCAAATTGAGTGTCACGCCTAAACCAAAGGACTTATGCACACACTTCAACATGTATTTTATTCAGGATGACCTCCTGAAGCCTAAATAAGCATTAATTTGACCACACAACTCATTCCTATGAAGATACATTCAAACTCACAAAACACGCTCAGCTCGGGCTGAAAATGCATTTAAAGCAATAAAAACTCAAATTGAGTGTCACGCCTAAACCAAAGGACTTATGCACACACTTCAACATGGATTTTGTTCAAGATGACCTCCTGAAGCCTAAATGAGCAATAATTTGATTACACAACTCATTCCTATGAAGATACATTCAAACTCAAAAAACGTGCTCAGCTCGGGCTGAAAATGCATTTAAAGCAATAAAAACTCAAATTGAGTGTCACACCTAAACCAAAGGACTTATGCAAACACTTCAACATGTATTTTGTTCAGGATGACCTCCTGAAGCCCATATGAGCATTAATTTGACCACACAACTCATTCCTATGAAGATACATTCAAACTCACAAAACGTGCTCAGCTCGGGCTGAAAATGCATTTAAAGCAATAAAAACTCAAATTGAGTGTCACGCCTAAACCAAAGGACTTATGCACACACTTCAACATGTATTTTGTTCACGATGACCACCTGAAGCCTAAATGAGCATTAATTTGACCACACAACTCATTCCTATGAAGATACATTCAAACTCACAAAACGTGCTCAACTCGGGCTGAAAATGCATTTAAAGCAATAAAAGCTCAAATTGAGTGTCACGCCTAAACCAAAGGACTTATGCACACACTTCAACATGTATTTTGTTCAGGATGACCTCCTGAAGCCCATATGAGCATTAATTTGACCACACAACTCATTCCTATGAAGATACATTCAAACACACAAAACGTGCTCAGCTCGGCCTGAAAATGCATTTAAAGCAATAAAAACTCAAATTGAGTGTCACGCCTAAACCAAAGGACTTATGCACACACTTCAACATGTATTTTGTTCAGGATGACCACCTGACGCCTAAATGAGCATTCATTTGACCACACAACTCATTCCTATGAAGATACATTCAAACACACAAAACGTGCTCAGCTCGGCCTGAAAATGCATTTAAAGCAATAAAAGCTCAAATTGAGTGTCACGCCTAAACCAAAGGACTTATGCACACACTTCAACATGTGTTTTGTTCAGGATGACCTCCTGAAGCCTAAATGAGCAATAATTTGACCACACAACTCATTCCTATGAAGATACATTCAAACTCAAAAAAAGTGCTCAGCTCGGGCTGAAAATGCATTTAAAGCAATAAAAACTCAAATTGAGTGTCACGCCTAAACCAAAGGACTTATGCACACACTTCAACATGTATTTTGTTCAGGATGACCTCCTGAAGCCCATATGAGCATTAATTTGACCACACAACTCATTCCTATGAAGATACATTCAAACACACAAAACGTGCTCAGCTCGGCCTGAAAATGCATTTAAAGCAATAAAAACTCAAATTGAGTGTCACGCCTAAACCAAAGGACTTATGCATACACTTCAACATGTATTTTGTTCAGGATGACCACCTGACGCCTAATTGAGCATTAATTTGACCACACAACTCATTCCTATGAAGATACATTCAAACTCACAAAACGCGCTCAGCTCGGGCTGAAAATGAATTTAAAGCAATAAAAACTCAAATTGAGTGTCACGCCTAAACCAAAGGACTTATGGACACACTTCAACATGTATTTTGTTCAGGATGACCTCCTGAAGCCCATATGATCATTAATTTGACCACACAACTCATTCTTATGAAGATACATTCAAACACACAAAACGTGCTCAGCTCGGCCTGAAAATGCATTTAAAGCAATAAAAACTCAAATTGAGTGTCACGCCTAAACCAAAGGACTTATGCACACACTTCAACATGTATTTTGTTCAGGATGACCACCTGACGCCTAAATGAGCATTAATTTGACCACACAACTCATTCCTATGAAGATACATTCAAACTCACAAAACGCGCTCAGCTCGGGCTGAAAATGCATTTAAAGCAATAAAAACTCAAATTGAGTGTCACGCCTAAACCAAAGGACTTTTGCACACACTTCAACATGTATTTTGTTCAGGGTGACCTCCTGAAGCCTAAATAAGCATTAATTTGACCACACAACTCATTCCTATGAAGATACATTCAAACTCACAAAACGCGCTCAGCTCGGGCTGAAAATGCATTTAAAGCAATAAAAACTCAAATTTAGTCTCACACCTAAACCAAAGGACTTATGCACACACTTCAACATGTATTTAGTTCAGGATGACATCCTGAAGCCCATATGAGCATTAATTTGTCTACAAAACTCATTCCTATGAAGATACATTCAAACTCACAAAACGTGCTCAACTCGGGCTGAAAATGCATTTAAAGCAATAAAAACTCAAATTGAGTGTCACGCCTAAACCAAAGGACTTATGCACACACTTCAACATGTATTTTGTTCAGGATGACCTCCTGAAGCCCATATGAGCATTAATTTGACTACACAACTCATTCCTATGAAGATACATTCAAACTCACAAAACGTGCTCAGCTCGGGCTGAAAATGCATTTAAAGCAATAAAAACTCAAATTGAGTGTCACGCCTAAACCAAAGGACTTATGCACACACTTCAACATGTATTTTGTTCAGGATGACCACCTAACGCCTAAATGAGCATTAATTTGACCACACAACTCATTCCTATGAAGATACATTCAAAGTCAGAAAGCGCGCTCAGCTCGGGCTGAAAATGCATTTAAAGCAATAAAAACTCAAATTGAGTGTCACGCCTAAACCAAAGGACTTATGCACACACTTCAACATGTATTTTGTTCAGGATGACCTCCTGAAGCCTAAATCAGCAATAATTTGACCACACAACTCATTCCTATGAAGATACATTCAAAGTCAGAAAGTGCGCTCAGCTCGGGCTGAAAATGCATTTAATTTAAAGCAATAAAAACTCCAATTGAGTGTCACGCCTAAACCAAAGGACTTATGCACACACTTCAACATGTATTTAGTTCAGGATGACCACCTGAAGCCTAAATGAGCATTAATTTGACCACACAACTCATTCCTATGAAGATACATTCAAACTCACAAAACGTGCTCAGCTCGGGCTGAAAATGCATTTAAAGCAATAAAAACTCAAATTGAGTGTCACACCTAAACCAAAGGACTTATGCACACATTTCAACATGTATTTTGTTCAGGATGACCTTCTGAACCCCATATGAGCATTAATTTGACTACACAACTCATTCCTATGAAGATACATTCAAACTCACAAAACGTGCTCAGCTCGGGCTGAAAATGCATTTAAAGCAATAAAAACTCAAATTGAGTGTCACGCCTAAACCAAAGGACTTATGCACACACTTCAACATGTATTTTATTCAGGATGACCTCCTGAAGCCTAAATAAGCATTAATTTGACCACACAACTCATTCCTATGAAGATACATTCAAACTCACAAAACACGCTCAGCTCGGGCTGAAAATGCATTTAAAGCAATAAAAACTCAAATTGAGTGTCACGCCTAAACCAAAGGACTTATGCACACACTTCAACATGGATTTTGTTCAAGATGACCTCCTGAAGCCTAAATGAGCAATAATTTGATTACACAACTCATTCCTATGAAGATACATTCAAACTCAAAAAACGTGCTCAGCTTGGGCTGAAAATGCATTTAAAGCAATAGAAACTCAAATTGAGTGTCACACCTAAACCAAAGGACTTATGCACACACTTCAACATGTATTTTGTTCAGGATGACCTCCTGAAGCCCATATGAGCATTAATTTGACCACACAACTCATTCCTATGAAGATACATTCAAACTCACAAAACGTGCTCAGCTCGGGCTGAAAATGCATTTAAAGCAATAAAAACTCAAATTGAGTGTCACGCCTAAACCAAAGGACTTATGCACACACTTCAACATGTATTTTGTTCACGATGACCACCTGAAGCCTAAATGAGCATTAATTTGACCACACAACTCATTCCTATGAAGATACATTCAAACTCACAAAACGTGCTCAACTCGGGCTGAAAATGCATTTAAAGCAATAAAAGCTCAAATTGAGTGTCACGCCTAAACCAAAGGACTTATGCACACACTTCAACATGTATTTTGTTCAGGATGACCTCCTGAAGCCCATATGAGCATTAATTTGACCACACAACTCATTCCTATGAAGATACATTCAAACACACAAAACGTGCTCAGCTCGGCCTGAAAATGCATTTAAAGCAATAAAAACTCAAATTGAGTGTCACGCCTAAACCAAAGGACTTATGCACACACTTCAACATGTATTTTGTTCAGGATGACCACCTGACGCCTAAATGAGCATTAATTTGACCACACAACTCATTCCTATGAAGATACATTCAAACTCACAAAACGCGCTCAGCTCGGGCTGAAAATGCATTTAAAGCAATAAAAACTCAAATTGAGTGTCACGCCTAAACCAAAGGACTTATGCACACACTTCAACATGTATTTTGTTCAGGGTGACCTCCTGAAGCCTAAATAAGCATTAATTTGACCACACAACTCATTCCTATGAAGATACATTCAAACTCACAAAACGAGCTCAGCTCGGGCTGAAAATGCATTTAAAGCAATAAAAACTCAAATTTAGTGTCACACCTAAACCAAAGGACTTATGCACACACTTCAACATGTATTTAGTTCAGGATGACATCCTGAAGCCCATATGATCATTAATTTGTCTACACAACTCATTCCTATGAAGATACATTCAAACTCACAAAACGTGCTCAACTCGGGCTGAAAATGCATTTTAAGCAATAAAAACTCAAATTCAGTGTCACACCTAAACCAAAGGACTTATGCACACACTTCAACATGTATTTAGTTCAGGATGACATCCTGAAGCCCATATGAGCATTAATTTGTCTACACAACTCATTCCTATGAAGATACATTCAAACTCACAAAACGTGCTCAACTCGGGCTGAAAATGCATTTAAAGCAATAAAAACTCAAATTGAGTGCCACGCCTAAACCAAAGGACTTATGCACACACTTCAACATGTATTTTGTTCAGGATGACCTCCTGAAGCCCATATGAGCATTAATTTGACTACACAACTCATTCCTATGAAGATACATTCAAACTCACAAAATGTGCTCAGCTCGGGCTGAAAATGCATTTAAAGCAATAAAAACTCAAATTGAGTGTCACGCCTAAACCAAAGGACTTATGCACACACTTCAACATGTATTTTGTTCAGGATGACCACCTGACGCCTAAATGAGCATTAATTTGACCACACAACTCATTCCTATGAAGATACATTCAAAGTCAGAAAGCGCGCTCAGCTCGGGCTGAAAATGCATTTAAAGCAATAAAAACTCAAATTGAGTGTCACGCCTAAACCAAAGGACTTATGCACACACTTCAACATGTATTTTGTTCAGGATGACCTCCTGAAGCCTAAATCAGCAATAATTTGACCACACAACTCATTCCTATGAAGATACATTCAAAGTCAGAAAATGCGCTCAGCTCGGGCTGAAAATGATTTTAATTTAAAGCAATAAAAACTCCAATTGAGTGTCACGCCTAAACCAAAGGACTTATGCACACACTTCAACATGTATTTAGTTCAGGATGACCACCTGAAGCCTAAATGAGCATTAATTTGACCACACAACTCATTCCTATGAAGATACATTCAAACTCACAAAACGTGCTCAGCTCGGGCTGAAAATGCATTTAAAGCAATAAAAACTCAAATTGAGTGTCACACCTAAACCAAAGGACTTATGCACACATTTCAACATGTATTTTGTTCAGGATGACCTTCTGAACCCCATATGAGCATTAATTTGACTACACAACTCATTCCTATGAAGATACATTCAAACTCACAAAACGTGCTCAGCTCGGGCTGAAAATGCATTTAAAGCAATAAAAACTCAAATTGAGTGTCACGCCTAAACCAAAGGACTTATGCACACACTTCAACATGTATTTTATTCAGGATGACCTCCTGAAGCCTAAATAAGCATTAATTTGACCACACAACTCATTCCTATGAAGATACATTCAAACTCACAAAACACGCTCAGCTCGGGCTGAAAATGCATTTAAAGCAATAAAAACTCAAATTGAGTGTCAAGCCTAAACCAAAGGACTTATGCACACACTTCAACATGGATTTTGTTCAAGATGACCTCCTGAAGCCTAAATGAGCAATAATTTGATTACACAACTCATTCCTATGAAGATACATTCAAACTCAAAAAACGTGCTCAGCTCGGGCTGAAAATGCATTTAAAGCAATAAAAACTCAAATTGAGTGTCACACCTAAACCAAAGGACTTATGCACACACTTCAACATGTATTTTGTTCAGGATGACCTCCTGAAGCCCATATGAGCATTAATTTGACCACACAACTCATTCCTATGAAGATACATTCAAACTCACAAAACGTGCTCAGCTCGGGCTGAAAATGCATTTAAAGCAATAAAAACTCAAATTGAGTGTCACGCCTAAACCAAAGGACTTATGCACACACTTCAACATGTATTTTGTTCACGATGACCACCTGAAGCCTAAATGAGCATTAATTTGACCACACAACTCATTCCTATGAAGATACATTCAAACTCACAAAACGTGCTCAACTCGGGCTGAAAATGCATTTAAAGCAATAAAAGCTCAAATTGAGTGTCACGCCTAAACCAAAGGACTTATGCACACACTTCAACATGTATTTTGTTCAGGATGACCTCCTGAAGCCCATATGAGCATTAATTTGACCACACAACTCATTCCTATGAAGATACATTCAAACACACAAAACGTGCTCAGCTCGGCCTGAAAATGCATTTAAAGCAATAAAAACTCAAATTGAGTGTCACGCCTAAACCAAAGGACTTATGCACACACTTCAACATGTGTTTTGTTCAGGATGACCTCCTGAAGCTTAAATGAGCAATAATTTGACCACACAACTCATTCCTATGAAGATACATTCAAACTCAAAAAAAGTGCTCAGCTCGGGCTGAAAATGCATTTAAAGCAATAAAAACTCAAATTGAGTGTCACACCTAAACCAAAGGACTTATGCACACACTTCAACATGTATTTTGTTCACGATGACCACCTGAAGCCTAAATGAGCATTAATTTGACCACACAACTCATTCCTATGAAGATACAGTCAAACTCACAAAACGCGCTCAACTCGGGCTGAAAATGCATTTAAAGCAATAAAAGCTCAAATTGAGTGTCACGCCTAAACCAAAGGACTTATGCACACACTTCAACATGTATTTTGTTCAGGATGACCACCTGACGCCTAAATGAGCATTAATTTGACCACACAACTCATTCCTATGAAGATACATTCAAAGTCAGAAAGCGCGCTCAGCTCGGGCTGAAAATGCATTTAATTTAAAGCAATAAAAACTCAAATTGAGTGTCACGCCTAAACCAAAGGACTTATGCACACACT
This sequence comes from Hippocampus guttulatus, assembly GCF_054856545.1. Classification (NCBI taxonomy): domain Eukaryota; kingdom Metazoa; phylum Chordata; class Actinopteri; order Syngnathiformes; family Syngnathidae; genus Hippocampus; species Hippocampus guttulatus. The sequence goes on from NC_141264.1 coordinate 720,831, forward strand.
TCAACATGTATTTTGTTCAGGATGACCTCCTGAAGCCCATATGATCATTAATTTGACCACACAACTCATTCTTATGAAGATACATTCAAACACACAAAACGTGCTCAGCTCGGCCTGAAAATGCATTTAAAGCAATAAAAACTCAAATTGAGTGTCACGCCTAAACCAAAGGACTTATGCACACACTTCAACATGTATTTTGTTCAGGATGACCACCTGACGCCTAAATGAGCATTAATTTGACCACACAACTCATTCCTATGAAGATACATTCAAACTCACAAAACGCGCTCAGCTCGGGCTGAAAATGCATTTAAAGCAATAAAAACTCAAATTGAGTGTCACGCCTAAACCAAAGGACTTATGCACACACTTCAACATGTATTTTGTTCAGGGTGACCTCCTGAAGCCTAAATAAGCATTAATTTGACCACACAACTCATTCCTATGAAGATACATTCAAACTCACAAAACGCGCTCAGCTCGGGCTGAAAATGCATTTAAAGCAATAAAAACTCAAATTTAGTGTCACACCTAAACCAAAGGACTTATGCACACACTTCAACATGTATTTAGTTCAGGATGACATCCTGAAGCCCATATGAGCATTAATTTGTCTACACAACTCATTCCTATGAAGATACATTCAAACTCACAAAACGTGCTCAACTCGGGCTGAAAATGCATTTAAAGCAATAAAAGCTCAAATTGAGTGTCACGCCTAAACCAAAGGACTTATGCACACACTTCAACATGTATTTTGTTCAGGATGACCTCCTGAAGCCCATATGAGCATTAATTTGACCACACAACTCATTCCTATGAAGATACATTCAAACACACAAAACGTGCTCAGCTCGGCCTGAAAATGCATTTAAAGCAATAAAAACTCAAATTGAGTGTCACGCCTAAACCAAAGGACTTATGCACACACTTCAACATGTGTTTTGTTCAGGATGACCTCCTGAAGCTTAAATGAGCAATAATTTGACCACACAACTCATTCCTATGAAGATACATTCAAACTCAAAAAAAGTGCTCAGCTCGGGCTGAAAATGCATTTAAAGCAATAAAAACTCAAATTGAGTGTCACACCTAAACCAAAGGACTTATGCACACACTTCAACATGTATTTTGTTCACGATGACCACCTGAAGCCTAAATGAGCATTAATTTGACCACACAACTCATTCCTATGAAGATACAGTCAAACTCACAAAACGCGCTCAACTCGGGCTGAAAATGCATTTAAAGCAATAAAAGCTCAAATTGAGTGTCACGCCTAAACCAAAGGACTTATGCACACACTTCAACATGTATTTTGTTCAGGATGACCACCTGACGCCTAAATGAGCATTAATTTGACCACACAACTCATTCCTATGAAGATACATTCAAAGTCAGAAAGCGCGCTCAGCTCGGGCTGAAAATGCATTTAATTTAAAGCAATAAAAACTCAAATTGAGTGTCACGCCTAAACCAAAGGACTTATGCACACACTTCAACATGTATTTTGTTCAGGATGACCTCCTGAAGCCCATATGATCATTAATTTGACCACACAACTCATTCTTATGAAGATACATTCAAACACACAAAACGTGCTCAGCTCGGCCTGAAAATGCATTTAAAGCAATAAAAACTCAAATTGAGTGTCACGCCTAAACCAAAGGACTTATGCACACACTTCAACATGTATTTTGTTCAGGATGACCACCTGACGCCTAAATGAGCATTAATTTGACCACACAACTCATTCCTATGAAGATACATTCAAACTCACAAAACGCGCTCAGCTCGGGCTGAAAATGCATTTAAAGCAATAAAAACTCAAATTGAGTGTCACGCCTAAACCAAAGGACTTATGCACACACTTCAACATGTATTTTGTTCAGGGTGACCTCCTGAAGCCTAAATAAGCATTAATTTGACCACACAACTCATTCCTATGAAGATACATTCAAACTCACAAAACGCGCTCAGCTCGGGCTGAAAATGCATTTAAAGCAATAAAAACTCAAATTTAGTGTCACACCTAAACCAAAGGACTTATGCACACACTTCAACATGTATTTAGTTCAGGATGACATCCTGAAGCCCATATGAGCATTAATTTGTCTACACAACTCATTCCTATGAAGATACATTCAAACTCACAAAACGTGCTCAACTCGGGCTGAAAATGCATTTAAAGCAATAAAAACTCAAATTCAGTGTCACACCTAAACCAAAGGACTTATGCACACACTTCAACATGTATTTAGTTCAGGATGACATCCTGAAGCCCATATGAGCATTAATTTGTCTACACAACTCATTCCTATGAAGATACATTCAAACTCACAAAACGTGCTCAACTCGGGCTGAAAATGCATTTAAAGCAATAAAAACTCAAATTGAGTGCCACGCCTAAACCAAAGGACTTATGCACACACTTCAACATGTATTTTGTTCAGGATGACCTCCTGAAGCCCATATGAGCATTAATTTGACTACACAACTCATTCCTATGAAGATACATTCAAACTCACAAAATGTGCTCAGCTCGGGCTGAAAATGCATTTAAAGCAATAAAAACTCAAATTGAGTGTCACGCCTAAACCAAAGGACTTATGCACACACTTCAACATGTATTTTGTTCAGGATGACCACCTGACGCCTAAATGAGCATTAATTTGACCACACAACTCATTCCTATGAAGATACATTCAAAGTCAGAAAGTGCGCTCAGCTCGGGCTGAAAATGCATTTAATTTAAAGCAATAAAAATTCCAATTGAGTGTCACGCCTAAACCAAAGGACTTATGCACACACTTCAACATGTATTTAGTTCAGGATGACCACCTGAAGCCTAAATGAGCATTTATTTGACCACACAACTCATTCCTATGAAGATACATTCAAACTCACAAAACGTGCTCAGCTCGGGCTGAAAATGCATTTAAAGCAATAAAAACTCAAATTGAGTGTCACACCTAAACCAAAGGACTTATGCACACATTTCAACATGTATTTTGTTCAGGATGACCTTCTGAACCCCATATGAGCATTAATTTGACTACACAACTCATTCCTATGAAGATACATTCAAACTCACAAAACGTGCTCAGCTCGGGCTGAAAATGCATTTAAAGCAATAAAAACTCAAATTGAGTGTCACGCCGAAACCAAAGGACTGATGCACACACTTCAACATGTATTTTATTCAGGATGACCTCCTGAAGCCTAAATAAGCATTAATTTGACCACACAACTCATTCCTATGAAGATACATTCAAACTCACAAAACACGCTCAGCTCGGGCTGAAAATGCATTTAAAGCAATAAAAACTCAAATTGAGTGTCACGCCTAAACCAAAGGACTTATGCACACACTTCAACATGGATTTTGTTCAAGATGACCTCCTGAAGCCTAAATGAGCAATAATTTGATTACACAACTCATTCCTATGAAGATACATTCAAACTCAAAAAACGTGCTCAGCTCGGGCTGAAAATGCATTTAAAGCAATAAAAACTCAAATTGAGTGTCACACCTAAACCAAAGGACTTATGCACACACTTCAACATGTATTTTGTTCAGGATGACCTCCTGAAGCCCATATGAGCATTAATTTGACCACACAACTCATTCCTATGAAGATACATTCAAACTCACAAAACGTGCTCAGCTCGGGCTGAAAATGCATTTAAAGCAATAAAAACTCAAATTGAGTGTCACGCCTAAACCAAAGGACTTATGCACACACTTCAACATGTATTTTGTTCACGATGACCACCTGAAGCCTAAATGAGCATTAATTTGATCACACAACTCATTCCTATGAAGATACATTCAAACTCACAAAACGTGCTCAACTCGGGCTGAAAATGCATTTAAAGCAATAAAAGCTCAAATTGAGTGTCACGCCTAAACCAAAGGACTTATGCACACACTTCAACATGTATTTTGTTCAGGATGACCTCCTGAAGCCCATATGAGCATTAATTTGACCACACAACTCATTCCTATGAAGATACATTCAAACACACAAAACGTGCTCAGCTCGGCCTGAAAATGCATTTAAAGCAATAAAAACTCAAATTGAGTGTCACGCCTAAACCAAAGGACTTATGCACACACTTCAACATGTATTTTGTTCAGGATGACCACCTGACGCCTAAATGAGCATTCATTTGACCACACAACTCATTCCTATGAAGATACATTCAAACACACAAAACGTGCTCAGCTCGGCCTGAAAATGCATTTAAAGCAATAAAAACTCAAATTGAGTGTCACGCCTAAACCAAAGGACTTATGCACACACTTCAACATGTGTTTTGTTCAGGATGACCTCCTGAAGCCTAAATGAGCAATAATTTGACCACACAACTCATTCCTATGAAGATACATTCAAACTCAAAAAAAGTGCTCAGCTCGGGCTGAAAATGCATTTAAAGCAATAAAAACTCAAATTGAGTGTCACACCTAAACCAAAGGACTTATGCACACACTTCAACATGTATTTTGTTCAGGATGACCTCCTGAAGCCCATATGAGCATTAATTTGACCACACAACTCATTCCTATGAAGATACATTCAAACTCACAAAACGTGCTCAGCTCGGGCTGAAAATGCATTTAAAGCAATAAAAACTCAAATTGAGTGTCACGCCTAAACCAAAGGACTTATGCACACACTTCAACATGTATTTTGTTCACGATGACCACCTGAAGCCTAAATGAGCATTAATTTGACCACACAACTCATTCCTATGAAGATACATTCAAACTCACAAAACGCGCTCAACTCGGGCTGAAAATGCATTTAAAGCAATAAAAGCTCAAATTGAGTGTCACGCCTAAACCAAAGGACTTATGCACACACTTCAACATGTATTTTGTTCAGGATGACCTCCTGAAGCCCATATGAGCATTAATTTGACCACACAACTCATTCCTATGAGAATACATTCAAACTCACAAAACGCGCTCAACTCGGGCTGAAAATGCATTTAAAGCAATAAAAACTCAAATTGAGTGTCACGCCTAAACCAAAGGACTTATGCACACACTTCAACATGTATTTTGTTCAGGATGACCTCCTGAAGCCCATATGAGCATTAATTTGACTACACAACTCATTCCTATGAAGATACATTCAAACTCACAAAACGTGCTCAGCTCGGGCTGAAAATGCATTTAAAGCAATAAAAACTCAAATTGAGTGTCACGCCTAAACCAAAGGACTTATGCACACACTTCAACATGTATTTTATTCAGGATGACCTCCTGAAGCCTAAATAAGCATTAATTTGACCACACAACTCATTCCTATGAAGATACATTCAAACTCACAAAACACGCTCAGCTCGGGCTGAAAATGCATTTAAAGCAATAAAAACTCAAATTGAGTGTCACGCCTAAACCAAAGGACTTATGCACACACTTCAACATGGATTTTGTTCAAGATGACCTCCTGAAGCCTAAATGAGCAATAATTTGATTACACAACTCATTCCTATGAAGATACATTCAAACTCAAAAAACGTGCTCAGCTCGGGCTGAAAATGCATTTAAAGCAATAAAAACTCAAATTGAGTGTCACACCTAAACCAAAGGACTTATGCACACACTTCAACATGTATTTAGTTCAGGATGACCTCCTGAAGCCTAAATGAGCAATAATTTGACCACACAACTCATTCCTATGAAGATACATTCAAACTCAAAAAAAGTGCTCAGCTCGGGCTGAAAATGCATTTAAAGCAATAAAAACTCAAATTGAGTGTCACACCTAAACCAAAGGACTTATGCACACACTTCAACATGTATTTTGTTCAGGATGACCTCCTGAAGCCCATATGAGCATTAATTTGACCACACAACTCATTCCTATGAAGATACATTCAAACTCACAAAACGTGCTCAGCTCGGGCTGAAAATGCATTTAAAGCAATAAAAACTCAAATTGAGTGTCACGCCTAAACCAAAGGACTTATGCACACACTTCAACATGTATTTTGTTCACGATGACCACCTGAAGCCTAAATGAGCATTAATTTGACCACACAACTCATTCCTATGAAGATACATTCAAACTCACAAAACGCGCTCAACTCGGGCTGAAAATGCATTTAAAGCAATAAAAGCTCAAATTGAGTGTCACGCCTAAACCAAAGGACTTATGCACACACTTCAACATGTATTTTGTTCAGGATGACCTCCTGAAGCCCATATGAGCATTAATTTGACCACACAACTCATTCCTATGAGAATACATTCAAACTCACAAAACGCGCTCAACTCGGGCTGAAAATGCATTTAAAGCAATAAAAACTCAAATTGAGTGTCACGCCTAAACCAAAGGACTTATGCACACACTTCAACATGTATTTTGTTCAGGATGACCTCCTGAAGCCCATATGAGCATTAATTTGACTACACAACTCATTCCTATGAAGATACATTCAAACTCACAAAACGTGCTCAGCTCGGGCTGAAAATGCATTTAAAGCAATAAAAACTCAAATTGAGTGTCACGCCTAAACCAAAGGACTTATGCACACACTTCAACATGTATTTTATTCAGGATGACCTCCTGAAGCCTAAATAAGCATTAATTTGACCACACAACTCATTCCTATGAAGATACATTCAAACTCACAAAACACGCTCAGCTCGGGCTGAAAATGCATTTAAAGCAATAAAAACTCAAATTGAGTGTCACGCCTAAACCAAAGGACTTATGCACACACTTCAACATGGATTTTGTTCAAGATGACCTCCTGAAGCCTAAATGAGCAATAATTTGATTACACAACTCATTCCTATGAAGATACATTCAAACTCAAAAAACGTGCTCAGCTCGGGCTGAAAATGCATTTAAAGCAATAAAAACTCAAATTGAGTGTCACACCTAAACCAAAGGACTTATGCACACACTTCAACATGTATTTTGTTCAGGATGACCTCCTGAAGCCCATATGAGCATTAATTTGACCACACAACTCATTCCTATGAAGATACATTCAAACTCACAAAACGTGCTCAGCTCGGGCTGAAAATGCATTTAAAGCAATAAAAACTCAAATTGAGTGTCACGCCTAAACCAAAGGACTTATGCACACACTTCAACATGTATTTTGTTCACGATGACCACCTGAAGCCTAAATGAGCATTAATTTGACCACACAACTCATTGCTATGAAGATACATTCAAACTCACAAAACGTGCTCAACTCGGGCTGAAAATGCATTTAAAGCAATAAAAGCTCAAATTGAGTGTCACGCCTAAACCAAAGGACTTATGCACACACTTCAACATGTATTTTGTTCAGGATGACCTCCTGAAGCCCATATGAGCATTAATTTGACCACACAACTCATTCCTATGAAGATACATTCAAACACACAAAACGTGCTCAGCTCGGCCTGAAAATGCATTTAAAGCAATAAAAACTCAAATTGAGTGTCACGCCTAAACCAAAGGACTTATGCACACACTTCAACATGTATTTTGTTCAGGATGACCACCTGACGCCTAAATGAGCATTCATTTGACCACACAACTCATTCCTATGAAGATACATTCAAACACACAAAACGTGCTCAGCTCGGCCTGAAAATGCATTTAAAGCAATAAAAACTCAAATTGAGTGTCACGCCTAAACCAAAGGACTTATGCACACACTTCAACATGTGTTTTGTTCAGGATGACCTCCTGAAGCCTAAATGAGCAATAATTTGACCACACAACTCATTCCTATGAAGATACATTCAAACTCAAAAAAAGTGCTCAGCTCGGGCTGAAAATGCATTTAAAGCAATAAAAAGTCAAATTGAGTGTCACACCTAAACCAAAGGACTTATGCACACACTTCAACATGTATTTTGTTCAGGATGACCTCCTGAAGCCCATATGAGCATTAATTTGACCACACAACTCATTCCTATGAAGATACATTCAAACTCACAAAACGTGCTCAGCTCGGGCTGAAAATGCATTTAAAGCAATAAAAACTCAAATTGAGTGTCACGCCTAAACCAAAGGACTTATGCACACACTTCAACATGTATTTTGTTCACGATGACCACCTGAAGCCTAAATGAGCATTAATTTGACCACACAACTCATTCCTATGAAGATACATTCAAACTCACAAAACGCGCTCAACTCGGGCTGAAAATGCATTTAAAGCAATAAAAGCTCAAATTGAGTGTCACGCCTAAACCAAAGGACATATGCACACACTTCAACATGTATTTTGTTCAGGATGACCTCCTGAAGCCCATATGAGCATTAATTTGACCACACAACTCATTCCTATGAGAATACATTCAAACTCACAAAACGCGCTAAACTCGGGCTGAAAATGCATTTAAAGCAATAAAAACTCAAATTGAGTGTCACGCCTAAACCAAAGGACTTATGCACACACTTCAACATGTATTTTGTTCAGGATGACCACCTGACGCCTAAATGAGCATTAATTTGACCACACAACTCATTCCTATGAAGATACATTCAAAGTCAGAAAGCGCGCTCAGCTCGGGCTGAAAATGCATTTAATTTAAAGCAATAAAAACTCAAATTGAGTGTCACGCCTAAACCAAAGGACTTATGCACACACTTCAACATGTATTTAGTTCAGGATGACCACCTGAAGCCTAAATGAGCATTAATTTGACTACACAACTCATTCCTATGAAGATACATTCAAACTCACAAAACGTGCTCAGCTCGGGCTGAAAATGCATTTAAAGCAATTAAAACTCAAATTGAGTGTCACACCTAAACCAAAGGACTTATGCACACACTTCAACATGTATTTTGTTCAGGATGACCACCTGAAGCCTAAATGAGCATTAATTTGACCACACAACTCATTCCTATGAAGATACATTCAAACTCACAAAACTTGCTCAGCTCGGGCTGAAAATGCATTTAAAGCAATAAAAACTCAAATTGAGTGTCACGCCTAAACCAAAGGACTTATGCACACACTTCAACATGTATTTTGTTCAGGATGACCTCCTTAAGCCTAAATGAGCAATAATTTGACCACACAACTCATTCCTATGAAGATACATTCAAACTCAAAAAACGTGCTCAGCTCGGTCTGAAAATGCATTTAAAGCAATAAAAACTCAAATTGAGTGTCACACCTAAACCAAAGGACTTATGCACACACTTCAACATGTATTTTGTTCAGGATGACCTCCTGAAGCCCATATGAGCATTAATTTGACCACACAACTCATTCCTATGAAGATACATTCAAACTCACAAAACGTGCTCAGCTCGGACTGAAAATGCATTTAAAGCAATAAAACTCAAATTGAGTGTCACACCTAAACCAAAGGACTTATTCACACACTTCAAAATGTATTTTGTTCAGGATGACCTCCTGAAGCCCATATGAGCATTAATTTGACCACACAACTCATTCCTATGAAGATACATTCAAACTCACAAAACGTGCTCAGCTCGGGCTGAAAGTGCATTTAAAGCAATAAAAACTCAAATTGAGTGTCACGCCTAAACCAAAGGACTTATGCACACACTTCAACATGTATTTTGTTCAGGATGACCACCTGACGCCTAAATGAGCATTCATTTGACCACACAACTCATTCCTATGAAGATACATTCAAACACACAAAACGTGCTCAGCTCGGCCTGAAAATGCATTTAAAGCAATAAAAACTCAAATTGAGTGTCACGCCTAAACCAAAGGACTTATGCACACACTTCAACATGTGTTTTGTTCAGGATGACCTCCTGAAGCCTAAATGAGCAATAATTTGACCACACAACTCATTCCTATGAAGATACATTCAAACTCAAAAAAAGTGCTCAGCTCGGGCTGAAAATGCATTTAAAGCAATAAAAAGTCAAATTGAGTGTCACACCTAAACCAAAGGACTTATGCACACACTTCAACATGTATTTTGTTCAGGATGACCTCCTGAAGCCCATATGAGCATTAATTTGACCACACAACTCATTCCTATGAAGATACATTCAAACTCACAAAACGTGCTCAGCTCGGGCTGAAAATGCATTTAAAGCAATAAAAACTCAAATTGAGTGTCACGCCTAAACCAAAGGACTTATGCACACACTTCAACATGTATTTTGTTCACGATGACCACCTGAAGCCTAAATGAGCATTAATTTGACCACACAACTCATTCCTATGAAGATACATTCAAACTCACAAAACGCGCTCAACTCGGGCTGAAAATGCATTTAAAGCAATAAAAGCTCAAATTGAGTGTCACGCCTAAACCAAAGGACATATGCACACACTTCAACATGTATTTTGTTCAGGATGACCTCCTGAAGCCCATATGAGCATTAATTTGACCACACAACTCATTCCTATGAGAATACATTCAAACTCACAAAACGCGCTAAACTCGGGCTGAAAATGCATTTAAAGCAATAAAAACTCAAATTGAGTGTCACGCCTAAACCAAAGGACTTATGCACACACTTCAACATGTATTTTGTTCAGGATGACCACCTGACGCCTAAATGAGCATTAATTTGACCACACAACTCATTCCTATGAAGATACATTCAAAGTCAGAAAGCGCGCTCAGCTCGGGCTGAAAATGCATTTAATTTAAAGCAATAAAAACTCAAATTGAGTGTCACGCCTAAACCAAAGGACTTATGCACACACTTCAACATGTATTTAGTTCAGGATGACCACCTGAAGCCTAAATGAGCATTAATTTGACTACACAACTCATTCCTATGAAGATACATTCAAACTCACAAAACGTGCTCAGCTCGGGCTGAAAATGCATTTAAAGCAATTAAAACTCAAATTGAGTGTCACACCTAAACCAAAGGACTTATGCACACACTTCAACATGTATTTTGTTCAGGATGACCACCTGAAGCCTAAATGAGCATTAATTTGACCACACAACTCATTCCTATGAAGATACATTCAAACTCACAAAACTTGCTCAGCTCGGGCTGAAAATGCATTTAAAGCAATAAAAACTCAAATTGAGTGTCACGCCTAAACCAAAGGACTTATGCACACACTTCAACATGTATTTTGTTCAGGATGACCTCCTTAAGCCTAAATGAGCAATAATTTGACCACACAACTCATTCCTATGAAGATACATTCAAACTCAAAAAACGTGCTCAGCTCGGTCTGAAAATGCATTTAAAGCAATAAAAACTCAAATTGAGTGTCACACCTAAACCAAAGGACTTATGCACACACTTCAACATGTATTTTGTTCAGGATGACCTCCTGAAGCCCATATGAGCATTAATTTGACCACACAACTCATTCCTATGAAGATACATTCAAACTCACAAAACGTGCTCAGCTCGGACTGAAAATGCATTTAAAGCAATAAAACTCAAATTGAGTGTCACACCTAAACCAAAGGACTTATTCACACACTTCAAAATGTATTTTGTTCAGGATGACCTCCTGAAGCCCATATGAGCATTAATTTGACCACACAACTCATTCCTATGAAGATACATTCAAACTCACAAAACGTGCTCAGCTCGGGCTGAAAGTGCATTTAAAGCAATAAAAACTCAAATTGAGTGTCACGCCTAAACCAAAGGACTTATGCACACACTTCAACATGTATTTTGTTCAGGATGACCACCTGAAGCCTAAATGAGCATTAATTTGACCACACAACTCATTCCTATGAAGATACATTCAAACTCACAAACCTTGCTCAGCTCGGGCTGAAAATGCATTTAAAGCAATAAAAACTCAAATTGAGTGTCACGCCTAAACCAAAGGACTTATGCACACACTTCAACATGTATTTTGTTCAGGATGACCTCCTGAAGCCTAAATGAGCAATAATTTGACCACACAACTCATTCCTATGAAGATACATTCAAACTCAAAAAACGTGCTCAGCTCGCTCTGAAAATGCATTTAAAGCAATAAAAACTCAAATTGAGTGTCACACCTAAACCAAAGGACTTATGCACACACTTCAACATGTATTTTGTTCAGGATGACCTCCTGAAGCCCATATGAGCATTAATTTGACCACACAACTCATTCCTATGAAGATACATTCAAACTCACAAAACGTGCTCAGCTCGGGATGAAAATGCATTTAAAGCAATAAAAACTCAAATTGAGTGTCACGCCTAAACCAAAGGACTTATGCACACACTTCAACATGTATTTAGTTCAGGATGACCACCTGAAGCCTAAATGAGCATTAATTTGACCACCCAACTCATTCCTATGAAGATACATTCAAACTCACAAAACGTGCTCAACTCAGGCTGAAAATGCATTTAAAGCAATAAAAACTCAAATTGAGTGTCACGCCTAAACCAAAGGACTTATGCACACACTTCAACATGTATTTTGTTCAGGATGACCTCCTGAAGCCCATATGAGCATTAATTTGACCACACAACTCATTCCTATGAAGATACATTCAAACACACAAAACGTGCTCAGCTCGGCCTGAAAATGCATTTAAAGCAATAAAAACTCAAATTGAGTGTCACGCCTAAACCAAAGGACTTATGCACACACTTCAACATGTATTTTGTTCAGGATGACCACCTGACGCCTAATTGAGCATTAATTTGACCACACAACTCATTCCTATGAAGATACATTCAAACTCACAAAACGCGCTCAGCTCGGGCTGAAAATGCATTTAAAGCAATAAAAACTCAAATTGAGTGTCACGCCTAAACCAAAGGACTTATGGACACACTTCAACATGTATTTTGTTCAGGATGACCTCCTGAAGCCCATATGATCATTAATTTGACCACACAACTCATTCTTATGAAGATACATTCAAACACACAAAACGTGCTCAGCTCGGCCTGAAAATGCATTTAAAGCAATAAAAACTCAAATTGAGTGTCACGCCTAAACCAAAGGACTTATGCACACACTTCAACATGTATTTTGTTCAGGATGACCACCTGACGCCTAAATGAGCATTAATTTGACCACACAACTCATTCCTATGAAGATACATTCAAACTCACAAAACGCGCTCAGCTCGGGCTGAAAATGCATTTAAAGCAATAAAAACTCAAATTGAGTGTCACGCCTAAACCAAAGGACTTATGCACACACTTGAACATGTATTTTGTTCAGGGTGACCTCCTGAAGCCTAAATAAGCATTAATTTGACCACACAACTCATTCCTATGAATGTACATTCAAACTCACAAAACGCGCTCAGCTCGGGCTGAAAATGCATTTAAAGCAATAAAAACTCAAATTTAGTGTCACACCTAAACCAAAGGACTTATGCACACACTTCAACATGTATTTAGTTCAGGATGACATCCTGAAGCCCATATGAGCATTAATTTGTCTACACAACTCATTCCTATGAAGATACATTCAAACTCACAAAACGTGCTCAGCTCGGGATGAAAATGCATTTAAAGCAATAAAAACTCAAATTGAGTGTCACGCCTAAACCAAAGGACTTATGCACACACTTCAACATGTATTTAGTTCAGGATGACCACCTGAAGCCTAAATGAGCATTAATTTGACCACAACTCATTCCTATGAAGATACATTCAAACTCACAAAACGTGCTCAACTCAGGCTGAAAATGCATTTAAAGCAATAAAAACTCAAATTGAGTGTCACGCCTAAACCAAAGGACTTATGCACACACTTCAACATGTATTTTGTTCAGGGTGACCTCCTGAAGCCCATATGAGCATTAATTTGACCACACAACTCATTCCTATGAAGATACATTCAAACACACAAAACGTGCTCAGCTCGGCCTGAAAATGCATTTAAAGCAATAAAAACTCAAATTGAGTGTCACGCCTAAACCAAAGGACTTATGCACACACTTCAACATGTATTTTGTTCAGGATGACCACCTGACGCCTAATTGAGCATTAATTTGACCACACAACTCATTCCTATGAAGATACATTCAAACTCACAAAACGCGCTCAGCTCGGGCTTAAAATGCATTTAAAGCAATAAAAACTCAAATTGAGTGTCACGCCTAAACCAAAGGACTTATGGACACACTTCAACATGTATTTTGTTCAGGATGACCTCCTGAAGCCCATATGATCATTAATTTGACCACACAACTCATTCTTATGAAGATACATTCAAACACACAAAACGTGCTCAGCTCGGCCTGAAAATGCATTTAAAGCAATAAAAACTCAAATTGAGTGTCACGCCTAAACCAAAGGACTTATGCACACACTTCAACATGTATTTTGTTCAGGATGACCTCCTGAAGCCCATATGAGCATTAATTTGACCACACAACTCATTCCTATGAAGATACATTCAAACACACAAAACGTGCTCAGCTCGGCCTGAAAATGCATTTAAAGCAATAAAAACTCAAATTGAGTGTCACGCCTAAACCAAAGGACTTATGCACACACTTCAACATGTATTTTGTTCAGGATGACCACCTGACGCCTAATTGAGCATTAATTTGACCACACAACTCATTCCTATGAAGATACATTCAAACTCACAAAACGCGCTCAGCTCGGGCTGAAAATGCATTTAAAGCAATAAAAACTCAAATTGAGTGTCACGCCTAAACCAAAGGACTTATGGACACACTTCAACATGTATTTTGTTCAGGATGACCTCCTGAAGCCCATATGATCATTAATTTGACCACACAACTCATTCTTATGAAGATACATTCAAACACACAAAACGTGCTCAGCTCGGCCTGAAAATGCATTTAAAGCAATAAAAACTCAAATTGAGTGTCACGCCTAAACCAAAGGACTTATGCACACACTTCAACATGTATTTTGTTCAGGATGACCATCTGACGCCTAAATGAGCATTAATTTGACCACACAACTCATTCCTATGAAGATACATTCAAACTCACAAAACGCGCTCAGCTCGGGCTGAAAATGCATTTAAAGCAATAAAAACTCAAATTGAGTGTCACGCCTAAACCAAAGGACTTATGCACACACTTCAACATGTATTTTGTTCAGGGTGACCTCCTGAAGCCTAAATAAGCATTAATTTGACCACAAAACTCATTCCTATGAAGATACATTCAAACTCACAAAACGCGCTCAGCTCGGGCTGAAAATGCATTTAAAGCAATAAAAACTCAAATTTAGTGTCACACCTAAACCAAAGGACTTATGCACACACTTCAACATGTATTTAGTTCAGGATGACATCCTGAAGCCCATATGAGCATTAATTTGTCTACACAACTCATTCCTATGAAGATACATTCAAACTCACAAAACGTGCTCAGCTCGGGATGAAAATGCATTTAAAGCAATAAAAACTCAAATTGAGTGTCACGCCTAAACCAAAGGACTTATGCACACACTTCAACATGTATTTAGTTCAGGATGACCACCTGAAGCCTAAATGAGCATTAATTTGACCACACAACTCATTCCTATGAAGATACATTCAAACTCACAAAACGTGCTCAACTCAGGCTGAAAATGCATTTAAAGCAATAAAAACTCAAATTGAGTGTCACGCCTAAACCAAAGGACTTATGGACACACTTCAACATGTATTTTGTTCAGGATGACCTCCTGAAGCCCATATGAGCATTAATTTGACCACACAACTCATTCCTATGAAGATACATTCAAACTCACAAAACGTGCTCAGCTCGGGCTGAAAATGCATTTAAAGCAATAAAAACTCAAATTGAGTGTCACGCCTAAACCAAAGGACTTATGCACACACTTCAACATGTATTTTGTTCACGATAACCACCTGAAGCCTAAATGAGCATTAATTTGACCACACAACTCATTCCTATGAAGATACATTCAAACTCACAAAACGCGCTCAACTCGGGCTGAAAATGCATTTAAAGCAATAAAAGCTCAAATTGAGTGTCACGCCTAAACCAAAGGACTTATGCACACACTTCAACATGTATTTTGTTCAGGATGACCTCCTGAAGCCCATATGAGCATTAATTTGACCACACAACTCATTCCTATGAGAATACATTCAAACTCACAAAACGCGCTAAACTCGGGCTGAAAATGCATTTAAAGCAATAAAAACTCAAATTGAGTGTCACGCCTAAACCAAAGGACTTATGCACACACTTCAACATGTATTTTGTTCAGGATGACCACCTGACGCCTAAATGAGCATTAATTTGACCACACAACTCATTCCTATGAAGATACATTCAAAGTCAGAAAGCGCGCTCAGCTCGGGCTGAAAATGCATTTAATTTAAAGCAATAAAAACTCAAATTGAGTGTCACGCCTAAACCAAAGGACTTATGCACACACTTCAACATGTATTTAGTTCAGGATGACCACCTGAAGCCTAAATGAGCATTAATTTGACTACACAACTCATTCCTATGAAGATACATTCAAACTCACAAAACGTGCTCAGCTCGGGCTGAAAATGCATTTAAAGCAATTAAAACTCAAATTGAGTGTCACACCTAAACCAAAGGACTTATGCACACACTTCAACATGTATTTTGTTCAGGATGACCACCTGAAGCCTAAATGAGCATTAATTTGACCACACAACTCATTCCTATGAAGATACATTCAAACTCACAAAACTTGCTCAGCTCGGGCTGAAAATGCATTTAAAGCAATAAAAACTCAAATTGAGTGTCACGCCTAAACCAAAGGACTTATGCACACACTTCAACATGTATTTTGTTCAGGATGACCTCCTTAAGCCTAAATGAGCAATAATTTGACCACACAACTCATTCCTATGAAGATACATTCAAACTCAAAAAACGTGCTCAGCTCGGTCTGAAAATGCATTTAAAGCAATAAAAACTCAAATTGAGTGTCACACCTAAACCAAAGGACTTATGCACACACTTCAACATGTATTTTGTTCAGGATGACCTCCTGAAGCCCATATGAGCATTAATTTGACCACACAACTCATTCCTATGAAGATACATTCAAACTCACAAAACGTGCTCAGCTCGGGATGAAAATGCATTTAAAGCAATAAAAACTCAAATTGAGTGTCACGCCTAAACCAAAGGACTTATGCACACACTTCAACATGTATTTTGTTCAGGATGACCACCTGAAGCCTAAATGAGCATTAATTTGACCACACAACTCATTCCTATGAAGATACATTCAAACTCACAAAACGTGCTCAACTCAGGCTGAAAATGCATTTAAAGCAATAAAAACTCAAATTGAGTGTCACGCCTAAACCAAAGGACTTATGCACACACTTCAACATGTATTTTGTTCAGGATGACCTCCTGAAGCCCATATGAGCATCAATTTGACCACACAACTCATTCCTATGAAGATACATTCAAACACACAAAACGTGCTCAGCTCGGCCTGAAAATGCATTTAAAGCAATAAAAACTCAAATTGAGTGTCACGCCTAAACCAAAGGACTTATGCACACACTTCAACATGTATTTTGTTCAGGATGACAACCTGACGCCTAATTGAGCATTAATTTTACCACACAACTCATTCCTATGAAGATACATTCAAACTCACAAAACGCGCTCAGCTCGGGCTGAAAATGCATTTAAAGCAATAAAAACTCAAATTGAGTGTCACACCTAAACCAAAGGACTTATGCACACACTTCAACATGTATTTTGTTCAGGATGACCTCCTGAAGCCCATATGAGCATTAATTTGACCACACAACTCATTCCTATGAAGATACATTCAAACTCACAAAACGTGCTCAGCTCGGGCTGAAAATGCATTTAAAGCAATAAAACTCAAATTGAGTGTCACACCTAAACCAAAGGACTTATTCACACACTTCAAAATGTATTTTGTTCAGGATGACCTCCTGAAGCCCATATGAGCATTAATTTGACCACACAACTCATTCCTATGAAGATACATTCAAACTCACAAAACGTGCTCAGCTCGGGCTGAAAGTGCATTTAAAGCAATAAAAACTCAAATTGAGTGTCACGCCTAAACCAAAGGACTTATGCACACACTTCAACATGTATTTTGTTCAGGATGACCACCTGAAGCCTAAATGAGCATTAATTTGACCACACAACTCATTCCTATGAAGATACATTCAAACTCACAAACCTTGCTCAGCTCGGGCTGAAAATGCATTTAAAGCAATAAAAACTCAAATTGAGTGTCACGCCTAAACCAAAGGACTTATGCACACACTTCAACATGTATTTTGTTCAGGATGACCTCCTGAAGCCTAAATGAGCAATAATTTGACCACACAACTCATTCCTATGAAGATACATTCAAACTCAAAAAACGTGCTCAGCTCGCTCTGAAAATGCATTTAAAGCAATAAAAACTCAAATTGAGTGTCACACCTAAACCAAAGGACTTATGCACACACTTCAACATGTATTTTGTTCAGGATGACCTCCTGAAGCCCATATGAGCATTAATTTGACCACACAACTCATTCCTATGAAGATACATTCAAACTCACAAAACGTGCTCAGCTCGGGATGAAAATGCATTTAAAGCAATAAAAACTCAAATTGAGTGTCACGCCTAAACCAAAGGACTTATGCACACACTTCAACATGTATTTAGTTCAGGATGACCACCTGAAGCCTAAATGAGCATTAATTTGACCACCCAACTCATTCCTATGAAGATACATTCAAACTCACAAAACGTGCTCAACTCAGGCTGAAAATGCATTTAAAGCAATAAAAACTCAAATTGAGTGTCACGCCTAAACCAAAGGACTTATGCACACACTTCAACATGTATTTTGTTCAGGATGACCTCCTGAAGCCCATATGAGCATTAATTTGACCACACAACTCATTCCTATGAAGATACATTCAAACACACAAAACGTGCTCAGCTCGGCCTGAAAATGCATTTAAAGCAATAAAAACTCAAATTGAGTGTCACGCCTAAACCAAAGGACTTATGCACACACTTCAACATGTATTTTGTTCAGGATGACCACCTGACGCCTAAATGAGCATTAATTTGACCACACAACTCATTCCTATGAAGATACATTCAAAGTCAGAAAGCGCGCTCAGCTCGGGCTGAAAATGCATTTAAAGCAATAAAAACTCAAATTGAGTGTCACGCCTAAACCAAAGGACTTATGCACACACTTCAACATGTATTTTGTTCAGGATGACCTCCTGAAGCCTAAATCAGCAATAATTTGACCACACAACTCATTCCTATGAAGATACATTCAAAGTCAGAAAGTGCGATCAGCTCGGGCTGAAAATGCATTTAATTTAAAGCAATAAAAACTCCAATTGAGTGTCACGCCTAAACCAAAGGACTTATGCACACACTTCAACATGTATTTAGTTCAGGATGACCACCTGAAGCCTAAATGAGCATTAATTTGACCACACAACTCATTCCTATGAAGATACATTCAAACTCACAAAACGTGCTCAGCTCGGGCTGAAAATGCATTTAAAGCAATAAAAACTCAAATTGAGTGTCACACCTAAACCAAAGGACTTATGCACACATTTCAACATGTATTTTGTTCAGGATGACCTTCTGAACCCCATATGAGCATTAATTTGACTACACAACTCATTCCTATGAAGATACATTCAAACTCACAAAACGTGCTCAGCTCGGGCTGAAAATGCATTTAAAGCAATAAAAACTCAAATTGAGTGTCACGCCTAAACCAAAGGACTTATACACACACTTCAACATGTATTTTATTCAGGATGACCTCCTGAAGCCTAAATAAGCATTAATTTGACCACACAACTCATTCCTATGAAGATACATTCAAACTCACAAAACACGCTCAGCTCGGGCTGAAAATGCATTTAAAGCAATAAAAACTCAAATTGAGTGTCACGCCTAAACCAAAGGACTTATGCACACACTTCAACATGGATTTTGTTCAAGATGACCTCCTGAAGCCTAAATGAGCAATAATTTGATTACACAACTCATTCCTATGAAGATACATTCAAACTCAAAAAACGTGCTCAGCTCGGGCTGAAAATGCATTTAAAGCAATAAAAACTCAAATTGAGTGTCACACCTAAACCAAAGGACTTATGCACACACTTCAACATGTATTTTGTTCAGGATGACCTCCTGAAGCCCATATGAGCATTAATTTGACCACACAACTCATTCCTATGAAGATACATTCAAACTCACAAAACGTGCTCAGCTCGGGCTGAAAATGCATTTAAAGCAATAAAAACTCAAATTGAGTGTCACGCCTAAACCAAAGGACTTATGCACACACTTCAACATGTATTTTGTTCACGATGACCACCTGAAGCCTAAATGAGCATTAATTTGACCACACAACTCATTCCTATGAAGATACATTCAAACTCACAAAACGTGCTCAACTCGGGCTGAAAATGCATTTAAAGCAATAAAAGCTCAAATTGAGTGTCACGCCTAAACCAAAGGACTTATGCACACACTTCAACATGTATTTAGTTCAGGATGACCACCTGAAGCCTAAATGAGCATTAATTTGACCACACAACTCATTCCTATGAAGATACATTCAAACTCACAAAACGTGCTCAACTCAGGCTGAAAATGCATTTAAAGCAATAAAAACTCAAATTGAGTGTCACGCCTAAACCAAAGGACTTATGGACACACTTCAACATGTATTTTGTTCAGGATGACCTCCTGAACCCCTTTTGATCATTAATTTGACCACACAACTCATTCTTATGAAGATACATTCAAACACACAAAACGTGCTCAGCTCGGCCTGAAAATGCATTTAAAGCAATAAAAACTCAAATTGAGTGTCACGCCTAAACCAAAGGACTTATGGACACACTTCAACATGTATTTTGTTCAGGATGACCTCCTGAAGCCCATTTGATCATTAATTTGACCACACAACTCATTCTTATGAAGATACATTCAAACACACAAAACGTGCTCAGCTCGGCCTGAAAATGCATTTAAAGCAATAAAAACTCAAATTGAGTGTCACGCCTAAACCAAAGGACTTATGCACACACTTCAACATGTATTTTGTTCAGGATGACCACCTGACGCCTAAATGAGCATTAATTTGACCACACAACTCATTCCTATGAAGATACATTCAAACTCACAAAACGTGCTCAGCTCGGGCTGAAAATGCATTTAAAGCAATAAAAACTCAAATTGAGTGTCACACCTAAACCAAAGGACTTATGCACACATTTCAACATGTATTTTGTTCAGGATGACCTTCTGAACCCCATATGAGCATTAATTTGACTACACAACTCATTCCTATGAAGATACATTCAAACTCACAAAACGTGCTCAGCTCGGGCTGAAAATGCATTTAAAGCAATAAAAACTCAAATTGAGTGTCACGCCTAAACCAAAGGACTTATGCACACACTTCAACATGTATTTTATTCAGGATGACCTCCTGAAGCCTAAATAAGCATTAATTTGACCACACAACTCATTCCTATGAAGATACATTCAAACTCACAAAACACGCTCAGCTCGGGCTGAAAATGCATTTAAAGCAATAAAAACTCAAATTGAGTGTCACGCCTAAACCAAAGGACTTATGCACACACTTCAACATGGATTTTGTTCAAGATGACCTCCTGAAGCCTAAATGAGCAATAATTTGATTACACAACTCATTCCTATGAAGATACATTCAAACTCAAAAAACGTGCTCAGCTCGGGCTGAAAATGCATTTAAAGCAATAAAAACTCAAATTGAGTGTCACACCTAAACCAAAGGACTTATGCACACACTTCAACATGTATTTTGTTCAGGATGACCTCCTGAAGCCCATATGAGCATTAATTTGACCACACAACTCATTCCTATGAAGATACATTCAAACTCACAAAACGTGCTCAGCTCGGGCTGAAAATGCATTTAAAGCAATAAAAACTCAAATTGAGTGTCACGCCTAAACCAAAGGACTTATGCACACACTTCAACATGTATTTTGTTCACGATGACCACCTGAAGCCTAAATGAGCATTAATTTGACCACACAACTCATTCCTATGAAGATACATTCAAACTCACAAAACGTGCTCAACTCGGGCTGAAAATGCATTTAAAGCAATAAAAGCTCAAATTGAGTGTCACGCCTAAACCAAAGGACTTATGCACACACTTCAACATGTATTTAGTTCAGGATGACCACCTGAAGCCTAAATGAGCATTAATTTGACCACACAACTCATTCCTATGAAGATACATTCAAACTCACAAAACATGCTCAGCTCGGGCTAAAAATGCATTTAAAGCAATAAAAACTCAAATTGAATGTCACGCCTAAACCAAAGGACTTATGCACACACTTCAACATGTATTTTGTTCAGGATGACCTCCTGAAGCCCATATGAGCATTAATTTGACCACACAACTCATTCCTATGAAGATACATTCAAACACACAAAACGTGCTCAGCTCGGCCTGAAAATAATAATTTAAAGCAATAAAAACTCAAATTGAGTGTCACGCCTAAACCAAAGGACTTATGCACACACTTCAACATGTATTTTGTTCAGGATGACCACCTGACGCCTAATTGAGCATTAATTTGACCACACAACTCATTCCTATGAAGATACATTCAAAGTCAGAAAGCGCGCTCAGCTCGGGCTGAAAATGCATTTAAAGCAATAAAAACTCAAATTGAGTGTCACGCCTAAACCAAAGGACTTATGGACACACTTCAACATGTATTTTGTTCAGGATGACCTCCTGAAGCCCATATGATCATTAATTTGACCACACAACTCATTCTTATGAAGATACATTCAAACACACAAAACGTGCTCAGCTCGGCCTGAAAATGCATTTAAAGCAATAAAAACTCAAATTGAGTGTCACGCCTAAACCAAAGGACTTATGCACACACTTCAACATGTATTTTGTTCAGGGTGACCTCCTGAAGCCTAAATAAGCATTAATTTGACCACACAACTCATTCCTATGAAGATACATTCAAACTCACAAAACGCGCTCAGCTCGGGCTGAAAATGCATTTAAAGCAATAAAAACTCAAATTGAGTGTCACGCCTAAACCAAAGGACTTATGCACACACTTCAACATGTATTTTGTTCAGGGTGACCTCCTGAAGCCTAAATAAGCATTAATTTGACCACACAACTCATTCCTATGAAGATACATTCAAACTCACAAAACGCGCTCAGCTCGGGCTGAAAATGCATTTAAAGCAATAAAAACTCAAATTTAGTGTCACACCTAAACCAAAGGACTTATGCACACACTTCAACATGTATTTAGTTCAGGATGACATCCTGAAGCCCATATGAGCATTAATTTGTCTACACAACTCATTCCTATGAAGATACATTCAAACTCACAAAACGGGCTCAACTCGGGCTGAAAATGCATTTAAAGCATTAAAAACTCAAATTGAGTGTCACGCCTAAACCAAAGGACTTATGCACACACTTCAACATGTATTTTGTTCAGGATGACCTCCTGAAGCCCATATGAGCATTAATTTGACTACACAACTCATTCCTATGAAGATACATTCAAACTCACAAAACGTGCTCAGCTCGGGCTGAAAATGCATTTAAAGCAATAAAAACTCAAATTGAGTGTCACGCCTAAACCAAAGGACTTATGCACACACTTCAACATGTATTTTGTTCAGGATGACCACCTGACGCCTAAATGAGCATTAATTTGACCACACAACTCATTCCTATGAAGATACATTCAAAGTCAGAAAGCGCGCTCAGCTCGGGCTGAAAATGCATTTAAAGCAATAAAAACTCAAATTGAGTGTCACGCCTAAACCAAAGGACTTATGCACACACTTCAACATGTATTTTGTTCAGGATGACCTCCTGAAGCCTAAATCAGCAATAATTTGACCACACAACTCATTCCTATGAAGATACATTCAAAGTCAGAAAGTGCGCTCAGCTCGGGCTGAAAATGCATTTAATTTAAAGCAATAAAAACTCCAATTGAGTGTCACGCCTAAACCAAAGGACTTATGCACACACTTCAACATGTATTTAGTTCAGGATGACCACCTGAAGCCTAAATGAGCATTAATTTGACCACACAACTCATTCCTATGAAGATACATTCAAACTCACAAAACGTGCTCAGCTCGGGCTGAAAATGCATTTAAAGCAATAAAAACTCAAATTGAGTGTCACACCTAAACCAAAGGACTTATGCACACATTTCAACATGTATTTTGTTCAGGATGACCTTCTGAACCCCATATGAGCATTAATTTGACTACACAACTCATTCCTATGAAGATACATTCAAACTCACAAAACGTGCTCAGCTCGGGCTGAAAATGCATTTAAAGCAATAAAAACTCAAATTGAGTGTCACGCCTAAACCAAAGGACTTATGCACACACTTCAACATGTATTTTATTCAGGATGACCTCCTGAAGCCTAAATAAGCATTAATTTGACCACACAACTCATTCCTATGAAGATACATTCAAACTCACAAAACACGCTCAGCTCGGGCTGAAAATGCATTTAAAGCAATAAAAACTCAAATTGAGTGTCACGCCTAAACCAAAGGACTTATGCACACACTTCAACATGGATTTTGTTCAAGATGACCTCCTGAAGCCTAAATGAGCAATAATTTGATTACACAACTCATTCCTATGAAGATACATTCAAACTCAAAAAACGTGCTCAGCTCGGGCTGAAAATGCATTTAAAGCAATAAAAACTCAAATTGAGTGTCACACCTAAACCAAAGGACTTATGCACACACTTCAACATGTATTTTGTTCAGGATGACCTCCTGAAGCCCATATGAGCATTAATTTGACCACACAACTCATTCCTATGAAGATACATTCAAACTCACAAAACGTGCTCAGCTCGGGCTGAAAATGCATTTAAAGCAATAAAAACTCAAATTGAGTGTCACGCCTAAACCAAAGGACTTATGCACACACTTCAACATGTATTTTGTTCACGATGACCACCTGAAGCCTAAATGAGCATTAATTTGACCACACAACTCATTCCTATGAAGATACATTCAAACTCACAAAGCGTGCTCAACTCGGGCTGAAAATGCATTTAAAGCAATAAAAGCTCAAATTGAGTGTCACGCCTAAACCAAAGGACTTATGCACACACTTCAACATGTATTTTGTTCAGGATGACCTCCTGAAGCCCATATGAGCATTAATTTGACCACACAACTCATTCCTATGAAGATACATTCAAACACACAAAACGTGCTCAGCTCGGCCTGAAAATGCATTTAAAGCAATAAAAACTCAAATTGAGTGTCACGCCTAAACCAAAGGACTTATGCACACACTTAAACATGTATTTTGTTCAGGATGACCACCTGACGCCTAAATGAGCATTCATTTGACCACACAACTCATTCCTATGAAGATACATTCAAACACACAAAACGTGCTCAGCTCGGCCTGAAAATGCATTTAAAGCAATAAAAACTCAAATTGAGTGTCACGCCTAAACCAAAGGACTTATGCACACACTTCAACATGTGTTTTGTTCAGGATGACCTCCTGAAGCCTAAATGAGCAATAATTTGACCACACAACTCATTCCTATGAAGATACATTCAAACTCAAAAAAAGTGCTCAGCTCGGGCTGAAAATGCATTTAAAGCAATAAAAACTCAAATTGAGTGTCACGCCTAAACCAAAGGACTTATGCACACACTTCAACATGTATTTTGTTCAGGATGACCTCCTGAAGCCCATATGAGCATTAATTTGACCACACAACTCATTCCTATGAAGATACATTCAAACACACAAAACGTGCTCAGCTCGGCCTGAAAATGCATTTAAAGCAATAAAAACTCAAATTGAGTGTCACGCCTAAACCAAAGGACTTATGCATACACTTCAACATGTATTTTGTTCAGGATGACCACCTGACGCCTAATTGAGCATTAATTTGACCACACAACTCATTCCTATGAAGATACATTCAAACTCACAAAACGCGCTCAGCTCGGGCTGAAAATGCATTTAAAGCAATAAAAACTCAAATTGAGTGTCACGCCTAAACCAAAGGACTTATGGACACACTTCAACATGTATTTTGTTCAGGATGACCTCCTGAAGCCTAAATCAGCAATAATTTGACCACACAACTCATTCCTATGAAGATACATTCAAAGTCAGAAAGTGCGCTCAGCTCGGGCTGAAAATGCATTTAATTTAAAGCAATAAAAACTCCAATTGAGTGTCACGCCTAAACCAAAGGACTTATGCACACACTTCAACATGTATTTAGTTCAGGATGACCACCTGAAGCCTAAATGAGCATTAATTTGACCACACAACTCATTCCTATGAAGATACATTCAAACTCACAAAACGTGCTCAGCTCGGGCTGAAAATGCATTTAAAGCAATAAAAACTCAAATTGAGTGTCACACCTAAACCAAAGGACTTATGCACACATTTCAACATGTATTTTGTTCAGGATGACCTTCTGAACCCCATATGAGCATTAATTTGACTACACAACTCATTCCTATGAAGATACATTCAAACTCACAAAACGTGCTCAGCTCGGGCTGAAAATGCATTTAAAGCAATAAAAACTCAAATTGAGTGTCACGCCTAAACCAAAGGACTTATGCACACACTTCAACATGTATTTTATTCAGGATGACCTCCTGAAGCCTAAATAAGCATTAATTTGACCACACAACTCATTCCTATGAAGATACATTCAAACTCACAAAACACGCTCAGCTCGGGCTGAAAATGCATTTAAAGCAATAAAAACTCAAATTGAGTGTCACGCCTAAACCAAAGGACTTATGCACACACTTCAACATGGATTTTGTTCAAGATGACCTCCTGAAGCCTAAATGAGCAATAATTTGATTACACAACTCATTCCTATGAAGATACATTCAAACTCAAAAAACGTGCTCAGCTCGGGCTGAAAATGCATTTAAAGCAATAGAAACTCAAATTGAGTGTCACACCTAAACCAAAGGACTTATGCACACACTTCAACATGTATTTTGTTCAGGATGACCTCCTGAAGCCCATATGAGCATTAATTTGACCACACAACTCATTCCTATGAAGATACATTCAAACTCACAAAACGTGCTCAGCTCGGGCTGAAAATGCATTTAAAGCAATAAAAACTCAAATTGAGTGTCACGCCTAAACCAAAGGACTTATGCACACACTTCAACATGTATTTTGTTCAGGATGACCTCCTGAAGCCCATATGATCATTAATTTGACCACACAACTCATTCTTATGAAGATACATTCAAACACACAAAACGTGCTCAGCTCGGCCTGAAAATGCATTTAAAGCAATAAAAACTCAAATTGAGTGTCACGCCTAAACCAAAGGACTTATGCACACACTTCAACATGTATTTTGTTCAGGATGACCACCTGACGCCTAAATGAGCATTAATTTGACCACACAACTCATTCCTATGAAGATACATTCAAACTCACAAAACGCGCTCAGCTCGGGCTGAAAATGCATTTAAAGCAATAAAAACTCAAATTGAGTGTCACGCCTAAACCAAAGGACTTATGCACACACTTCAACATGTATTTTGTTCAGGGTGACCTCCTGAAGCCTAAATAAGCATTAATTTGACCACACAACTCATTCCTATGAAGATACATTCAAACTCACAAAACGCGCTCAGCTCGGGCTGAAAATGCATTTAAAGCAATAAAAACTCAAATTTAG
Organism: Hippocampus guttulatus; assembly: GCF_054856545.1. NCBI lineage: Eukaryota > Metazoa > Chordata > Actinopteri > Syngnathiformes > Syngnathidae > Hippocampus > Hippocampus guttulatus. Next base: position 748,509 of record NC_141264.1, read on the forward strand.
TGTCACACCTAAACCAAAGGACTTATGCACACACTTCAACATGTATTTAGTTCAGGATGACATCCTGAAGCCCATATGAGCATTAATTTGTCTACACAACTCATTCCTATGAAGATACATTCAAACTCACAAAACGGGCTCAACTCGGGCTGAAAATGCATTTAAAGCATTAAAAACTCAAATTGAGTGTCACGCCTAAACCAAAGGACTTATGCACACACTTCAACATGTATTTTGTTCAGGATGACCTCCTGAAGCCCATATGAGCATTAATTTGACTACACAACTCATTCCTATGAAGATACATTCAAACTCACAAAACGTGCTCAGCTCGGGCTGAAAATGCATTTAAAGCAATAAAAACTCAAATTGAGTGTCACGCCTAAACCAAAGGACTTATGCACACACTTCAACATGTATTTTGTTCAGGATGACCACCTGACGCCTAAATGAGCATTAATTTGACCACACAACTCATTCCTATGAAGATACATTCAAAGTCAGAAAGCGCGCTCAGCTCGGGCTGAAAATGCATTTAAAGCAATAAAAACTCAAATTGAGTGTCACGCCTAAACCAAAGGACTTATGCACACACTTCAACATGTATTTTGTTCAGGATGACCTCCTGAAGCCTAAATCAGCAATAATTTGACCACACAACTCATTCCTATGAAGATACATTCAAAGTCAGAAAGTGCGCTCAGCTCGGGCTGAAAATGCATTTAATTTAAAGCAATAAAAACTCCAATTGAGTGTCACGCCTAAACCAAAGGACTTATGCACACACTTCAACATGTATTTAGTTCAGGATGACCACCTGAAGCCTAAATGAGCATTAATTTGACCACACAACTCATTCCTATGAAGATACATTCAAACTCACAAAACGTGCTCAGCTCGGGCTGAAAATGCATTTAAAGCAATAAAAACTCAAATTGAGTGTCACACCTAAACCAAAGGACTTATGCACACATTTCAACATGTATTTTGTTCAGGATGACCTTCTGAACCCCATATGAGCATTAATTTGACTACACAACTCATTCCTATGAAGATACATTCAAACTCACAAAACGTGCTCAGCTCGGGCTGAAAATGCATTTAAAGCAATAAAAACTCAAATTGAGTGTCACGCCTAAACCAAAGGACTTATGCACACACTTCAACATGTATTTTATTCAGGATGACCTCCTGAAGCCTAAATAAGCATTAATTTGACCACACAACTCATTCCTATGAAGATACATTCAAACTCACAAAACACGCTCAGCTCGGGCTGAAAATGCATTTAAAGCAATAAAAACTCAAATTGAGTGTCACGCCTAAACCAAAGGACTTATGCACACACTTCAACATGGATTTTGTTCAAGATGACCTCCTGAAGCCTAAATGAGCAATAATTTGATTACACAACTCATTCCTATGAAGATACATTCAAACTCAAAAAACGTGCTCAGCTCGGGCTGAAAATGCATTTAAAGCAATAAAAACTCAAATTGAGTGTCACACCTAAACCAAAGGACTTATGCACACACTTCAACATGTATTTTGTTCAGGATGACCTCCTGAAGCCCATATGAGCATTAATTTGACCACACAACTCATTCCTATGAAGATACATTCAAACTCACAAAACGTGCTCAGCTCGGGCTGAAAATGCATTTAAAGCAATAAAAACTCAAATTGAGTGTCACGCCTAAACCAAAGGACTTATGCACACACTTCAACATGTATTTTGTTCACGATGACCACCTGAAGCCTAAATGAGCATTAATTTGACCACACAACTCATTCCTATGAAGATACATTCAAACTCACAAAACGTGCTCAACTCGGGCTGAAAATGCATTTAAAGCAATAAAAGCTCAAATTGAGTGTCACGCCTAAACCAAAGGACTTATGCACACACTTAAACATGTATTTTGTTCAGGATGACCACCTGACGCCTAAATGAGCATTCATTTGACCACACAACTCATTCCTATGAAGATACATTCAAACTCAAAAAAAGTGCTCAGCTCGGGCTGAAAATGCATTTAAAGCAATAAAAACTCAAATTGAGTGTCACGCCTAAACCAAAGGACTTATGCACACACTTCAACATGTATTTTGTTCAGGATGACCTCCTGAAGCCCATATGAGCATTAATTTGACCACACAACTCATTCCTATGAAGATACATTCAAACACACAAAACGTGCTCAGCTCGGCCTGAAAATGCATTTAAAGCAATAAAAACTCAAATTGAGTGTCACGCCTAAACCAAAGGACTTATGCACACACTTAAACATGTATTTTGTTCAGGATGACCACCTGACGCCTAAATGAGCATTCATTTGACCACACAACTCATTCCTATGAAGATACATTCAAACACACAAAACGTGCTCAGCTCGGCCTGAAAATGCATTTAAAGCAATAAAAACTCAAATTGAGTGTCACGCCTAAACCAAAGGACTTATGCACACACTTCAACATGTGTTTTGTTCAGGATGACCTCCTGAAGCCTAAATGAGCAATAATTTGACCACACAACTCATTCCTATGAAGATACATTCAAACTCAAAAAAAGTGCTCAGCTCGGGCTGAAAATGCATTTAAAGCAATAAAAACTCAAATTGAGTGTCACGCCTAAACCAAAGGACTTATGCACACACTTCAACATGTATTTTGTTCAGGATGACCTCCTGAAGCCCATATGAGCATTAATTTGACCACACAACTCATTCCTATGAAGATACATTGAAACACACAAAACGTGCTCAGCTCGGCCTGAAAATGCATTTAAAGCAATAAAAACTCAAATTGAGTGTCACGCCTAAACCAAAGGACTTATGCATACACTTCAACATGTATTTTGTTCAGGATGACCACCTGACGCCTAATTGAGCATTAATTTGACCACACAACTCATTCCTATGAAGATACATTCAAACTCACAAAACGCGCTCAGCTCGGGCTGAAAATGCATTTAAAGCAATAAAAACTCAAATTGAGTGTCACGCCTAAACCAAAGGACTTATGGACACACTTCAACATGTATTTTGTTCAGGATGACCTCCTGAAGCCCATATGATCATTAATTTGACCACACAACTCATTCTTATGAAGATACATTCAAACACACAAAACGTGCTCAGCTCGGCCTGAAAATGCATTTAAAGCAATAAAAACTCAAATTGAGTGTCACGCCTAAACCAAAGGACTTATGCACACACTTCAACATGTATTTAGTTCAGGATGACCACCTGAAGCCTAAATGAGCATTAATTTGACCACACAACTCATTCCTATGAAGATACATTCAAACTCACAAAACGTGCTCAGCTCGGGCTGAAAATGCATTTAAAGCAATAAAAACTCAAATTGAGTGTCACACCTAAACCAAAGGACTTATGCACACATTTCAACATGTATTTTGTTCAGGATGACCTTCTGAACCCCATATGAGCATTAATTTGACTACACAACTCATTCCTATGAAGATACATTCAAACTCACAAAACGTGCTCAGCTCGGGCTGAAAATGCATTTAAAGCAATAAAAACTCAAATTGAGTGTCACGCCTAAACCAAAGGACTTATGCACACACTTCAACATGTATTTTATTCAGGATGACCTCCTGAAGCCTAAATAAGCATTAATTTGACCACACAACTCATTCCTATGAAGATACATTCAAACTCACAAAACACGCTCAGCTCGGGCTGAAAATGCATTTAAAGCAATAAAAACTCAAATTGAGTGTCACGCCTAAACCAAAGGACTTATGCACACACTTCAACATGGATTTTGTTCAAGATGACCTCCTGAAGCCTAAATGAGCAATAATTTGATTACACAACTCATTCCTATGAAGATACATTCAAACTCAAAAAACGTGCTCAGCTCGGGCTGAAAATGCATTTAAAGCAATAAAAACTCAAATTGAGTGTCACACCTAAACCAAAGGACTTATGCACACACTTCAACATGTATTTTGTTCAGGATGACCTCCTGAAGCCCATATGAGCATTAATTTGACCACACAACTCATTCCTATGAAGATACATTCAAACTCACAAAACGTGCTCAGCTCGGGCTGAAAATGCATTTAAAGCAATAAAAACTCAAATTGAGTGTCACGCCTAAACCAAAGGACTTATGCACACACTTCAACATGTATTTTGTTCACGATGACCACCTGAAGCCTAAATGAGCATTAATTTGACCACACAACTCATTCCTATGAAGATACATTCAAACTCACAAAACGTGCTCAACTCGGGCTGAAAATGCATTTAAAGCAATAAAAGCTCAAATTGAGTGTCACGCCTAAACCAAAGGACTTATGCACACACTTCAACATGTATTTTGTTCAGGATGACCTCCTGAAGGACATATGAGCATTAATTTGACCACACAACTCATTCCTATGAAGATACATTCAAACACACAAAACGTGCTCAGCTCGGCCTGAAAATGCATTTAAAGCAATAAAAACTCAAATTGAGTGTCACGCCTAAACCAAAGGACTTATGCACACACTTAAACATGTATTTTGTTCAGGATGACCACCTGACGCCTAAATGAGCATTCATTTGACCACACAACTCATTCCTATGAAGATACATTCAAACACACAAAACGTGCTCAGCTCGGCCTGAAAATGCATTTAAAGCAATAAAAACTCAAATTGAGTGTCACGCCTAAACCAAAGGACTTATGCACACACTTCAACATGTGTTTTGTTCAGGATGACCTCCTGAAGCCTAAATGAGCAATAATTTGACCACACAACTCATTCCTATGAAGATACATTCAAACTCAAAAAAAGTGCTCAGCTCGGGCTGAAAATGCATTTAAAGCAATAAAAACTCAAATTGAGTGTCACGCCTAAACCAAAGGACTTATGCACACACTTCAACATGTATTTTGTTCAGGATGACCTCCTGAAGCCCATATGAGCATTAATTTGACCACACAACTCATTCCTATGAAGATACATTCAAACACACAAAACGTGCTCAGCTCGGCCTGAAAATGCATTTAAAGCAATAAAAACTCAAATTGAGTGTCACGCCTAAACCAAAGGACTTATGCATACACTTCAACATGTATTTTGTTCAGGATGACCACCTGACGCCTAATTGAGCATTAATTTGACCACACAACTCATTCCTATGAAGATACATTCAAACTCACAAAACGCGCTCAGCTCGGGCTGAAAATGCATTTAAAGCAATAAAAACTCAAATTGAGTGTCACGCCTAAACCAAAGGACTTATGGACACACTTCAACATGTATTTTGTTCAGGATGACCTCCTGAAGCCCATATGATCATTAATTTGACCACACAACTCATTCTTATGAAGATACATTCAAACACACAAAACGTGCTCAGCTCGGCCTGAAAATGCATTTAAAGCAATAAAAACTCAAATTGAGTGTCACGCCTAAACCAAAGGACTTATGCACACACTTCAACATGTATTTTGTTCAGGATGACCACCTGACGCCTAAATGAGCATTAATTTGACCACACAACTCATTCCTATGAAGATACATTCAAACTCACAAAACGCGCTCAGCTCGGGCTGAAAATGCATTTAAAGCAATAAAAACTCAAATTGAGTGTCACGCCTAAACCAAAGGACTTTTGCACGCACTTCAACATGTATTTTGTTCAGGGTGACCTCCTGAAGCCTAAATAAGCATTAATTTGACCACACAACTCATTCCTATGAAGATACATTCAAACTCACAAAACGCGCTCAGCTCGGGCTGAAAATGCATTTAAAGCAATAAAAACTCAAATTTAGTGTCACACCTAAACCAAAGGACTTATGCACACACTTCAACATGTATTTAGTTCAGGATGACATCCTGAAGCCCATATGAGCATTAATTTGTCTACAAAACTCATTCCTATGAAGATACATTCAAACTCACAAAACGTGCTCAACTCGGGCTGAAAATGCATTTAAAGCAATAAAAACTCAAATTGAGTGTCACGCCTAAACCAAAGGACTTATGCACACACTTCAACATGTATTTTGTTCAGGATGACCTCCTGAAGCCCATATGAGCATTAATTTGACTACACAACTCATTCCTATGAAGATACATTCAAACTCACAAAACGTGCTCAGCTCGGGCTGAAAATGCATTTAAAGCAATAAAAACTCAAATTGAGTGTCACGCCTAAACCAAAGGACTTATGCACACACTTCAACATGTATTTTGTTCAGGATGACCACCTAACGCCTAAATGAGCATTAATTTGACCACACAACTCATTCCTATGAAGATACATTCAAAGTCAGAAAGCGCGCTCAGCTCGGGCTGAAAATGCATTTAAAGCAATAAAAACTCAAATTGAGTGTCACGCCTAAACCAAAGGACTTATGCACACACTTCAACATGTATTTTGTTCAGGATGACCTCCTGAAGCCTAAATCAGCAATAATTTGACCACACAACTCATTCCTATGAAGATACATTCAAAGTCAGAAAGTGCGCTCAGCTCGGGCTGAAAATGCATTTAATTTAAAGCAATAAAAACTCCAATTGAGTGTCACGCCTAAACCAAAGGACTTATGCACACACTTCAACATGTATTTAGTTCAGGATGACCACCTGAAGCCTAAATGAGCATTAATTTGACCACACAACTCATTCCTATGAAGATACATTCAAACTCACAAAACGTGCTCAGCTCGGGCTGAAAATGCATTTAAAGCAATAAAAACTCAAATTGAGTGTCACACCTAAACCAAAGGACTTATGCACACATTTCAACATGTATTTTGTTCAGGATGACCTTCTGAACCCCATATGAGCATTAATTTGACTACACAACTCATTCCTATGAAGATACATTCAAACTCACAAAACGTGCTCAGCTCGGGCTGAAAATGCATTTAAAGCAATAAAAACTCAAATTGAGTGTCACGCCTAAACCAAAGGACTTATGCACACACTTCAACATGTATTTTATTCAGGATGACCTCCTGAAGCCTAAATAAGCATTAATTTGACCACACAACTCATTCCTATGAAGATACATTCAAACTCACAAAACACGCTCAGCTCGGGCTGAAAATGCATTTAAAGCAATAAAAACTCAAATTGAGTGTCACGCCTAAACCAAAGGACTTATGCACACACTTCAACATGGATTTTGTTCAAGATGACCTCCTGAAGCCTAAATGAGCAATAATTTGATTACACAACTCATTCCTATGAAGATACATTCAAACTCAAAAAACGTGCTCAGCTCGGGCTGAAAATGCATTTAAAGCAATAGAAACTCAAATTGAGTGTCACACCTAAACCAAAGGACTTATGCACACACTTCAACATGTATTTTGTTCAGGATGACCTCCTGAAGCCCATATGAGCATTAATTTGACCACACAACTCATTCCTATGAAGATACATTCAAACTCACAAAACGTGCTCAGCTCGGGCTGAAAATGCATTTAAAGCAATAAAAACTCAAATTGAGTGTCACGCCTAAACCAAAGGACTTATGCACACACTTCAACATGTATTTTGTTCACGATGACCACCTGAAGCCTAAATGAGCATTAATTTGACCACACAACTCATTCCTATGAAGATACATTCAAACTCACAAAACGTGCTCAACTCGGGCTGAAAATGCATTTAAAGCAATAAAAGCTAAAATTGAGTGTCACGCCTAAACCAAAGGACTTATGCACACACTTCAACATGTATTTTGTTCAGGATGACCTCCTGAAGCCCATATGAGCATTAATTTGACCACACAACTCATTCCTATGAAGATACATTCAAACACACAAAACGTGCTCAGCTCGGCCTGAAAATGCATTTAAAGCAATAAAAACTCAAATTGAGTGTCACGCTTAAACCAAAGGACTTATGCACACACTTCAACATGTATTTTGTTCAGGATGACCACCTGACGCCTAAATGAGCATTCATTTGACCACACAACTCATTCCTATGAAGATACATTCAAACACACAAAACGTGCTCAGCTCGGCCTGAAAATGCATTTAAAGCAATAAAAACTCAAATTGAGTGTCACGCCTAAACCAAAGGACTTATGCACACACTTCAACATGTGTTTTGTTCAGGATGACCTCCTGAAGCCTAAATGAGCAATAATTTGACCACACAACTCATTCCTATGAAGATACATTCAAACTCAAAAAAAGTGCTCAGCTCGGGCTGAAAATGCATTTAAAGCAATAAAAACTCAAATTGAGTGTCACGCCTAAACCAAAGGACTTATGCACACACTTCAACATGTATTTTGTTCAGGATGACCTCCTGAAGCCCATATGAGCATTAATTTGACCACACAACTCATTCCTATGAAGATACATTCAAACCCACAAAACGTGCTCAGCTCGGCCTGAAAATGCATTTAAAGCAATAAAAACTCAAATTGAGTGTCACGCCTAAACCAAAGGACTTATGCACACACTTCAACATGTATTTTGTTCAGGATGACCACCTGACGCCTAATTGAGCATTAATTTGACCACACAACTCATTCCTATGAAGATACATTCAAACTCACAAAACGCGCTCAGCTCGGGCTGAAAATGCATTTAAAGCAATAAAAACTCAAATTGAGTGTCACGCCTAAACCAAAGGACTTATGGACACACTTCAACATGTATTTTGTTCAGGATGACCTCCTGAAGCCCATATGATCATTAATTTGACCACACAACTCATTCTTATGAAGATACATTCAAACACACAAAACGTGCTCAGCTCGGCCTGAAAATGCATTTAAAGCAATAAAAACTCAAATTGAGTGTCACGCCTAAACCAAAGGACTTATGCACACACTTCAACATGTATTTTGTTCAGGATGACCACCTGACGCCTAAATGAGCATTAATTTGACCACACAACTCATTCCTATGAAGATACATTCAAACTCACAAAACGCGCTCAGCTCGGGCTGAAAATGCATTTAAAGCAATAAAAACTCAAATTGAGTGTCACGCCTAAACCAAAGGACTTATGCACACACTTCAACATGTATTTTGTTCAAGGTGACCTCCTGAAGCCTAAATAAGCATTAATTTGACCACACAACTCATTCCTATGAAGATACATTCAAACTCACAAAACGAGCTCAGCTCGGGCTGAAAATGCATTTAAAGCAATAAAAACTCAAATTTAGTGTCACACCTAAACCAAAGGACTTATGCACACACTTCAACATGTATTTAGTTCAGGATGACATCCTGAAGCCCATATGAGCATTAATTTGTCTACACAACTCATTCCTATGAAGATACATTCAAACTCACAAAACGTGCTCAACTCGGGCTGAAAATGCATTTTAAGCAATAAAAACTCAAATTCAGTGTCACACCTAAACCAAAGGACTTATGCACACACTTCAACATGTATTTAGTTCAGGATGACATCCTGAAGCCCATATGAGCATTAATTTGTCTACACAACTCATTCCTATGAAGATACATTCAAACTCACAAAACGTGCTCAACTCGGGCTGAAAATGCATTTAAAGCAATAAAAACTCAAATTGAGTGCCACGCCTAAACCAAAGGACTTATGCACACACTTCAACATGTATTTTGTTCAGGATGACCTCCTGAAGCCCATATGAGCATTAATTTGACTACACAACTCATTCCTATGAAGATACATTCAAACTCACAAAATGTGCTCAGCTCGGGCTGAAAATGCATTTAAAGCAATAAAAACTCAAATTGAGTGTCACGCCTAAACCAAAGGACTTATGCACACACTTCAACATGTATTTAGTTCAGGATGACCACCTGAAGCCTAAATGAGCATTAATTTGACCACACAACTCATTCCTATGAAGATACATTCAAACTCACAAAACGTGCTCAGCTCGGGCTGAAAATGCATTTAAAGCAATAAAAACTCAAATTGAGTGTCACGCCTAAACCAAAGGACTTATGGACACACTTCAACATGTATTTTGTTCAGGATGACCTCCTGAAGCCTAAATCAGCAATAATTTGACCACACAACTCATTCCTATGAAAATACATTCAAAGTCAGAAAATGCGCTCAGCTCGGGCTGAAAATGATTTTAATTTAAAGCAATAAAAACTCCAATTGAGTGTCACGCCTAAACCAAAGGACTTATGCACACACTTCAACATGTATTTAGTTCAGGATGACCACCTGAAGCCTAAATGAGCATTAATTTGACCACACAACTCATTCCTATGAAGATACATTCAAACTCACAAAACGTGCTCAGCTCGGGCTGAAAATGCATTTAAAGCAATAAAAACTCAAATTGAGTGTCACACCTAAACCAAAGGACTTATGCACACATTTCAACATGTATTTTGTTCAGGATGACCTTCTGAACCCCATATGAGCATTAATTTGACTACACAACTCATTCCTATGAAGATACATTCAAACTCACAAAACGTGCTCAGCTCGGGCTGAAAATGCATTTAAAGCAATAAAAACTCAAATTGAGTGTCACGCCTAAACCAAAGGACTTATGCACACACTTCAACATGTATTTTATTCAGGATGACCTCCTGAAGCCTAAATAAGCATTAATTTGACCACACAACTCATTCCTATGAAGATACATTCAAACTCACAAAACACGCTCAGCTCGGGCTGAAAATGCATTTAAAGCAATAAAAACTCAAATTGAGTGTCACGCCTAAACCAAAGGACTTATGCACACACTTCAACATGGATTTTGTTCAAGATGACCTCCTGAAGCCTAAATGAGCAATAATTTGATTACACAACTCATTCCTATGAAGATACATTCAAACTCAAAAAACGTGCTCAGCTCGGGCTGAAAATGCATTTAAAGCAATAAAAACTCAAATTGAGTGTCACACCTAAACCAAAGGACTTATGCACACACTTCAACATGTATTTTGTTCAGGATGACCTCCTGAAGCCCATATGAGCATTAATTTGACCACACAACTCATTCCTATGAAGATACATTCAAACTCACAAAACGTGCTCAGCTCGGGCTGAAAATGCATTTAAAGCAATAAAAACTCAAATTGAGTGTCACGCCTAAACCAAAGGACTTATGCACACACTTCAACATGTATTTTGTTCACGATGACCACCTGAAGCCTAAATGAGCATTAATTTGACCACACAACTCATTCCTATGAAGATACATTCAAACTCACAAAACGTGCTCAACTCGGGCTGAAAATGCATTTAAAGCAATAAAAGCTCAAATTGAGTGTCACGCCTAAACCAAAGGACTTATGCACACACTTCAACATGTATTTTGTTCAGGATGACCTCCTGAAGCCCATATGAGCATTAATTTGACCACACAACTCATTCCTATGAAGATACATTCAAACACACAAAACGTGCTCAGATCGGCCTGAAAATGCATTTAAAGCAATAAAAACTCAAATTGAGTGTCACGCCTAAACCAAAGGACTTATGCACACACTTCAACATGTGTTTTGTTCAGGATGACCTCCTGAAGCTTAAATGAGCAATAATTTGACCACACAACTCATTCCTATGAAGATACATTCAAACTCAAAAAAAGTGCTCAGCTCGGGCTGAAAATGCATTTAAAGCAATAAAAACTCAAATTGAGTGTCACACCTAAACCAAAGGACTTATGCACACACTTCAACATGTATTTTGTTCAGGATGACCTCCTGAAGCCCATATGAGCATTAATTTGACCACACAACTCATTCCTATGAAGATACATTCAAACTCACAAAACGTGCTCAGCTCGGGCTGAAAATGCATTTAAAGCAATAAAAACTCAAATTGAGTGTCACGCCTAAACCAAAGGACTTATGCACACACTACAACATGTATTTTGTTCACGATGACCACCTGAAGCCTAAATGAGCATTAATTTGACCACACAACTCATTCCTATGAAGATACATTCAAACTCACAAAACGCGCTCAACTCGGGCTGAAAATGCATTTAAAGCAATAAAAGCTCAAATTGAGTGTCACGCCTAAACCAAAGGACTTATGCACACACTTCAACATGTATTTTGTTCAGGATGACCTCCTGAAGCCCATATGATCATTAATTTGACCACACAACTCATTCTTATGAAGATACATTCAAACACACAAAACGTGCTCAGCTCGGCCTGAAAATGCATTTAAAGCAATAAAAACTCAAATTGAGTGTCACGCCTAAACCAAAGGACTTATGCACACACTTCAACATGTATTTTGTTCAGGATGACCACCTGACGCCTAAATGAGCATTAATTTGACCACACAACTCATTCCTATGAAGATACATTCAAACTCACAAAACGCGCTCAGCTCGGGCTGAAAATGCATTTAAAGCAATAAAAACTCAAATTGAGTGTCACGCCTAAACCAAAGGACTTATGCACACACTTCAACATGTATTTTGTTCAGGGTGACCTCCTGAAGCCTAAATAAACATTAATTTGACCACACAACTCATTCCTATGAAGATACATTCAAACTCACAAAACGCGCTCAGCTCGGGCTGAAAATGCATTTAAAGCAATAAAAACTCAAATTTAGTGTCACACCTAAACCAAAGGACTTATGCACACACTTCAACATGTATTTAGTTCAGGATGACATCCTGAAGCCCATATGAGCATTAATTTGTCTACACAACTCATTCCTATGAAGATACATTCAAACTCACAAAACGTGCTCAACTCGGGCTGAAAATGCATTTAAAGCAATAAAAACTCAAATTCAGTGTCACACCTAAACCAAAGGTTTTATGCACACACTTCAACATGTATTTAGTTCAGGATGACATCCTGAAGCCCATATGTGCATTAATTTGTCTACACAACTCATTCCTATGAAGATACATTCAAACTCACAAAACGTGCTCAACTCGGGCTGAAAATGCATTTAAAGCAATAAAAACTCAAATTGAGTGCCACGCCTAAACCAAAGGACTTATGCACACACTTCAACATGTATTTTGTTCAGGATGACCTCCTGAAGCCCATATGAGCATTAATTTGACTACACAACTCATTCCTATGAAGATACATTCAAACTCACAAAATGTGCTCAGCTCGGGCTGAAAATGCATTTAAAGCAATAAAAACTCAAATTGAGTGTCACGCCTAAACCAAAGGACTTATGCACACACTTCAACATGTATTTTGTTCAGGATGACCACCTGACGCCTAAATGAGCATTAATTTGACCACACAACTCATTCCTATGAAGATACATTCAAAGTCAGAAAGTGCGCTCAGCTCGGGCTGAAAATGCATTTAATTTAAAGCAATAAAAACTCCAATTGAGTGTCACGCCTAAACCAAAGGACTTATGCACACACTTCAACATGTATTTAGTTCAGGATGACCACCTGAAGCCTAAATGAGCATTTATTTGACCACACAACTCATTCCTATGAAGATACATTCAAACTCACAAAACGTGCTCAGCTCGGGCTGAAAATGCATTTAAAGCAATAAAAACTCAAATTGAGTGTCACACCTAAACCAAAGGACTTATGCACACATTTCAACATGTATTTTGTTCAGGATGACCTTCTGAACCCCATATGAGCATTAATTTGACTACACAACTCATTCCTATGAAGATACATTCAAACTCACAAAACGTGCTCAGCTCGGGCTGAAAATGCATTTAAAGCAATAAAAACTCAAATTGAGTGTCACGCCTAAACCAAAGGACTTATGCACACACTTCAACATGTATTTTATTCAGGATGACCTCCTGAAGCCTAAATAAGCATTAATTTGACCACACAACTCATTCCTATGAAGATACATTCAAACTCACAAAACACGCTCAGCTCGGGCTGAAAATGCATTTAAAGCAATAAAAACTCAAATTGAGTGTCACGCCTAAACCAAAGGACTTATGCACACACTTCAACATGGATTTTGTTCAAGATGACCTCCTGAAGCCTAAATGAGCAATAATTTGATTACACAACTCATTCCTATGAAGATACATTCAAACTCAAAAAACGTGCTCAGCTCGGGCTGAAAATGCATTTAAAGCAATAAAAACTCAAATTGAGTGTCACACCTAAACCAAAGGACTTATGCACACACTTCAACATGTATTTTGTTCAGGATGACCTCCTGAAGCCCATATGAGCATTAATTTGACCACACAACTCATTCCTATGAAGATACATTCAAACTCACAAAACGTGCTCAGCTCGGGCTGAAAATGCATTTAAAGCAATAAAAACTCAAATTGAGTGTCACGCCTAAACCAAAGGACTTATGCACACACTTCAACATGTATTTTGTTCACGATGACCACCTGAAGCCTAAATGAGCATTAATTTGACCACACAACTCATTCCTATGAAGATACATTCAAACTCACAAAACGTGCTCAACTCGGGCTGAAAATGCATTTAAAGCAATAAAAGCTCAAATTGAGTGTCACGCCTAAACCAAAGGACTTATGCAGACACTTCAACATGTATTTTGTTCAGGATGACCTCCTGAAGCCCATATGAGCATTAATTTGACCACACAACTCATTCCTATGAAGATACATTCAAACACACAAAACGTGCTCAGCTCGGCCTGAAAATGCATTTAAAGCAATAAAAACTCAAATTGAGTGTCACGCCTAAACCAAAGGACTTATGCACACACTTCAACATGTATTTTGTTCAGGATGACCACCTGACGCCTAAATGAGCATTCATTTGACCACACAACTCATTCCTATGAAGATACATTCAAACACACAAAACGTGCTCAGCTCGGCCTGAAAATGCATTTAAAGCAATAAAAACTCAAATTGAGTGTCACGCCTAAACCAAAGGACTTATGCACACACTTCAACATGTGTTTTGTTCAGGATGACCTCCTGAAGCCTAAATGAGCAATAATTTGACCACACAACTCATTCCTATGAAGATACATTCAAACTCAAAAAAAGTGCTCAGCTCGGGCTGAAAATGCATTTAAAGCAATAAAAACTCAAATTGAGTGTCACACCTAAACCAAAGGACTTATGCACACACTTCAACATGTATTTTGTTCAGGATGACCTCCTGAAGCCCATATGAGCATTAATTTGACCACACAACTCATTCCTATGAAGATACATTCAAACTCACAAAACGTGCTCAGCTCGGGCTGAAAATGCATTTAAAGCAATAAAAACTCAAATTGAGTGTCACGCCTAAACCAAAGGACTTATGCACACACTTCAACATGTATTTTGTTCACGATGACCACCTGAAGCCTAAATGAGCATTAATTTGACCACACAACTCATTCCTATGAAGATACATTCAAACTCACAAAACGCGCTCAACTCGGGCTGAAAATGCATTTAAAGCAATAAAAGCTCAAATTGAGTGTCACGCCTAAACCAAAGGACTTATGCACACACTTCAACATGTATTTTGTTCAGGATGACCTCCTGAAGCCCATATGAGCATTAATTTGACCACACAACTCATTCCTATGAGAATACATTCAAACTCACAAAACGCGCTCAACTCGGGCTGAAAATGCATTTAAAGCAATAAAAACTCAAATTGAGTGTCACGCCTAAACCAAAGGACTTATGCACACACTTCAACATGTATTTTGTTCAGGATGACCTCCTGAAGCCCATATGAGCATTAATTTGACTACACAACTCATTCCTATGAAGATACATTCAAACTCACAAAACTTGCTCAGCTCGGGCTGAAAATGCATTTAAAGCAATAAAAACTCAAATTGAGTGTCACGCCTAAACCAAAGGACTTATGCACACACTTCAACATGTATTTTATTCAGGATGACCTCCTGAAGCCTAAATAAGCATTAATTTGACCACACAACTCATTCCTATGAAGATACATTCAAACTCACAAAACACGCTCAGCTCGGGCTGAAAATGCATTTAAAGCAATAAAAACTCAAATTGAGTGTCACGCCTAAACCAAAGGACTTATGCACACACTTCAACATGGATTCTGTTCAAGATGACCTCCTGAAGCCTAAATGAGCAATAATTTGATTACACAACTCATTCCTATGAAGATACATTCAAACTCAAAAAACGTGCTCAGCTCGGGCTGAAAATGCATTTAAAGCAATAAAAACTCAAATTGAGTGTCACACCTAAACCAAAGGACTTATGCACACACTTCAACATGTATTTTGTTCAGGATGACCTCCTGAAGCCCATATGAGCATTAATTTGACCACACAACTCATTCCTATGAAGATACATTCAAACTCACAAAACGTGCTCAGCTCGGGCTGAAAATGCATTTAAAGCAATAAAAACTCAAATTGAGTGTCACGCCTAAACCAAAGGACTTATGCACACACTTCAACATGTATTTTGTTCACGATGACCACCTGAAGCCTAAATGAGCATTAATTTGACCACACAACTCATTGCTATGAAGATACATTCAAACTCACAAAACGTGCTCAACTCGGGCTGAAAATGCATTTAAAGCAATAAAAGCTCAAATTGAGTGTCACGCCTAAACCAAAGGACTTATGCACACACTTCAACATGTATTTTGTTCAGGATGACCTCCTGAAGCCCATATGAGCATTAATTTGACCACACAACTCATTCCTATGAAGATACATTCAAACACACAAAACGTGCTCAGCTCGGCCTGAAAATGCATTTAAAGCAATAAAAACTCAAATTGAGTGTCACGCCTAAACCAAAGGACTTATGCACACACTTCAACATGTATTTTGTTCAGGATGACCACCTGACGCCTAAATGAGCATTCATTTGACCACACAACTCATTCCTATGAAGATACATTCAAACACACAAAACGTGCTCAGCTCGGCCTGAAAATGCATTTAAAGCAATAAAAACTCAAATTGAGTGTCACGCCTAAACCAAAGGACTTATGCACACACTTCAACATGTGTTTTGTTCAGGATGACCTCCTGAAGCCTAAATGAGCAATAATTTGACCACACAACTCATTCCTATGAAGATACATTCAAACTCAAAAAAAGTGCTCAGCTCGGGCTGAAAATGCATTTAAAGCAATAAAAAGTCAAATTGAGTGTCACACCTAAACCAAAGGACTTATGCACACACTTCAACATGTATTTTGTTCAGGATGACCTCCTGAAGCCCATATGAGCATTAATTTGACTACACAACTCATTCCTATGAAGATACATTCAAACTCACAAAACGTGCTCAGCTCGGGCTGAAAATGCATTTAAAGCAATAAAAACTCAAATTGAGTGTCACGCCTAAACCAAAGGACTTATGCACACACTTCAACATGTATTTTGTTCACGATGACCACCTGAAGCCTAAATGAGCATTAATTTGACCACACAACTCATTCCTATGAAGATACATTCAAACTCACAAAACGCGCTCAACTCGGGCTGAAAATGCATTTAAAGCAATAAAAGCTCAAATTGAGTGTCACGCCTAAACCAAAGGACTTATGCACACACTTCAACATGTATTTTGTTCAGGATGACCTCCTGAAGCCCATATGAGCATTAATTTGACCACACAACTCATTCCTATGAGAATACATTCAAACTCACAAAACGCGCTAAACTCGGGCTGAAAATGCATTTAAAGCAATAAAAACTCAAATTGAGTGTCACGCCTAAACCAAAGGACTTATGCACACACTTCAACATGTATTTTGTTCAGGATGACCACCTGACGCCTAAATGAGCATTAATTTGACCACACAACTCATTCCTATGAAGATACATTCAAAGTCAGAAAGCGCGCTCAGCTCGGGCTGAAAATGCATTTAATTTAAAGCAATAAAAACTCAAATTGTGTGTCACGCCTAAACCAAAGGACTTATGCACACACTTCAACATGTATTTAGTTCAGGATGACCACCTGAAGCCTAAATGAGCATTAATTTGACTACACAACTCATTCCTATGAAGATACATTCAAACTCACAAAACGTGCTCAGCTCGGGCTCAAAATGCATTTAAAGCAATTAAAACTCAAATTGAGTGTCACGCCTAAACCAAAGGACTTATGGACACACTTCAACATGTATTTTGTTCAGGATGACCTCCTGAAGCCCATATGATCATTAATTTGACCACACAACTCATTCTTATGAAGATACATTCAAACACACAAAACGTGCTCAGCTCGGCCTGAAAATGCATTTAAAGCAATAAAAACTCAAATTTAGTGTCACACCTAAACCAAAGGACTTATGCACACACTTCAACATGTATTTAGTTCAGGATGACATCCTGAAGCCCATATGAGCATTAATTTGTCTACACAACTCATTCCTATGAAGATACATTCAAACTCACAAAACGTGCTCAGCTCGGGATGAAAATGCATTTAAAGCAATAAAAACTCAAATTGAGTGTCACGCCTAAACCAAAGGACTTATGCACACACTTCAACATGTATTTAGTTCAGGATGACCACCTGAAGCCTAAATGAGCATTAATTTGACCACACAACTCATTCCTATGAAGATACATTCAAACTCACAAAACGTGCTCAACTCAGGCTGAAAATGCATTTAAAGCAATAAAAACTCAAATTGAGTGTCACGCCTAAACCAAAGGACTTATGGACACACTTCAACATGTATTTTGTTCAGGATGACCTCCTGAAGCCCATATGAGCATTAATTTGACCACACAACTCATTCCTATGAAGATACATTCAAACTCACAAAACGTGCTCAGCTCGGGCTGAAAATGCATTTAAAGCAATAAAAACTCAAATTGAGTGTCACGCCTAAACCAAAGGACTTATGCACACACTTCAACATGTATTTTGTTCACGATGACCACCTGAAGCCTAAATGAGCATTAATTTGACCACACAACTCATTCCTATGAAGATACATTCAAACTCACAAAACGCGCTCAACTCGGGCTGAAAATGCATTTAAAGCAATAAAAGCTCAAATTGAGTGTCACGCCTAAACCAAAGGACTTATGCACACACTTCAACATGTATTTTGTTCAGGATGACCTCCTGAAGCCCATATGAGCATTAATTTGACCACACAACTCATTCCTATGAGAATACATTCAAACTCACAAAACGCGCTAAACTCGGGCTGAAAATGCATTTAAAGCAATAAAAACTCAAATTGAGTGTCACGCCTAAACCAAAGGACTTATGCACACACTTCAACATGTATTTTGTTCAGGATGACCACCTGACGCCTAAATGAGCATTAATTTGACCACACAACTCATTCCTATGAAGATACATTCAAAGTCAGAAAGCGCGCTCAGCTCGGGCTGAAAATGCATTTAATTTAAAGCAATAAAAACTCAAATTGAGTGTCACGCCTAAACCAAAGGACTTATGCACACACTTCAACATGTATTTAGTTCAGGATGACCACCTGAAGCCTAAATGAGCATTAATTTGACTACACAACTCATTCCTATGAAGATACATTCAAACTCACAAAACGTGCTCAGCTCGGGCTGAAAATGCATTTAAAGCAATTAAAACTCAAATTGAGTGTCACACCTAAACCAAAGGACTTATGCACACACTTCAACATGTATTTTGTTCAGGATGACCTCCTGAAGCCCATATGAGCATTAATTTGACCACACAACTCATTCCTATGAAGATACATTCAAACTCACAAAACGTGCTCAGCTCGGGATGAAAATGCATTTAAAGCAATAAAAACTCAAATTGAGTGTCACGCCTAAACCAAAGGACTTATGCACACACTTCAACATGTATTTAGTTCAGGATGACCACCTGAAGCCTAAATGAGCATTAATTTGACCACACAACTCATTCCTATGAAGATACATTCAAACTCACAAAACGTGCTCAACTCAGGCTGAAAATGCATTTAAAGCAATAAAAACTCAAATTGAGTGTCACGCCTAAACCAAAGGACTTATGCACACACTTCAACATGTATTTTGTTCAGGATGACCTCCTGAAGCCCATATGAGCATTAATTTGACCACACAACTCATTCCTATGAAGATACATTCAAACACACAAAACGTGCTCAGCTCGGCCTGAAAATGCATTTAAAGCAATAAAAACTCAAATTGAGTGTCACGCCTAAACCAAAGGACTTATGCACACACTTCAACATGTATTTTGTTCAGGATGACAACCTGACGCCTAATTGAGCATTAATTTTACCACACAACTCATTCCTATGAAGATACATTCAAACTCACAAAACGCGCTCAGCTCGGGCTGAAAATGCATTTAAAGCAATAAAAACTCAAATTGAGTGTCACACCTAAACCAAAGGACTTATGCACACACTTCAACATGTATTTTGTTCAGGATGACCTCCTGAAGCCCATATGAGCATTAATTTGACCACACAACTCATTCCTATGAAGATACATTCAAACTCACAAAACGTGCTCAGCTCGGGCTGAAAATGCATTTAAAGCAATAAAACTCAAATTGAGTGTCACACCTAAACCAAAGGACTTATTCACACACTTCAAAATGTATTTTGTTCAGGATGACCTCCTGAAGCCCATATGAGCATTAATTTGACCACACAACTCATTCCTATGAAGATACATTCAAACTCACAAAACGTGCTCAGCTCGGGCTGAAAGTGCATTTAAAGCAATAAAAACTCAAATTGAGTGTCACGCCTAAACCAAAGGACTTATGCACACACTTCAACATGTATTTTGTTCAGGATGACCACCTGAAGCCTAAATGAGCATTAATTTGACCACACAACTCATTCCTATGAAGATACATTCAAACTCACAAACCTTGCTCAGCTCGGGCTGAAAATGCATTTAAAGCAATAAAAACTCAAATTGAGTGTCACGCCTAAACCAAAGGACTTATGCACACACTTCAACATGTATTTTGTTCAGGATGACCTCCTGAAGCCTAAATGAGCAATAATTTGACCACACAACTCATTCCTATGAAGATACATTCAAACTCAAAAAACGTGCTCAGCTCGCTCTGAAAATGCATTTAAAGCAATAAAAACTCAAATTGAGTGTCACACCTAAACCAAAGGACTTATGCACACACTTCAACATGTATTTTGTTCAGGATGACCTCCTGAAGCCCATATGAGCATTAATTTGACCACACAACTCATTCCTATGAAGATACATTCAAACTCACAAAACGTGCTCAGCTCGGGATGAAAATGCATTTAAAGCAATAAAAACTCAAATTGAGTGTCACGCCTAAACCAAAGGACTTATGCACACACTTCAACATGTATTTAGTTCAGGATGACCACCTGAAGCCTAAATGAGCATTAATTTGACCACCCAACTCATTCCTATGAAGATACATTCAAACTCACAAAACGTGCTCAACTCAGGCTGAAAATGCATTTAAAGCAATAAAAACTCAAAT
Source organism: Hippocampus guttulatus (assembly GCF_054856545.1). NCBI lineage: Eukaryota > Metazoa > Chordata > Actinopteri > Syngnathiformes > Syngnathidae > Hippocampus > Hippocampus guttulatus. The sequence goes on from NC_141264.1 coordinate 769,852, forward strand.
TGAGTGTCACGCCTAAACCAAAGGACTTATGCACACACTTCAACATGTATTTTGTTCAGGATGACCTCCTGAAGCCCATATGAGCATTAATTTGACCACACAACTCATTCCTATGAAGATACATTCAAACACACAAAACGTGCTCAGCTCGGCCTGAAAATGCATTTAAAGCAATAAAAACTCAAATTGAGTGTCACGCCTAAACCAAAGGACTTATGCACACACTTCAACATGTATTTTGTTCAGGATGACCACCTGACGCCTAAATGAGCATTAATTTGACCACACAACTCATTCCTATGAAGATACATTCAAAGTCAGAAAGCGCGCTCAGCTCGGGCTGAAAATGCATTTAAAGCAATAAAAACTCAAATTGAGTGTCACGCCTAAACCAAAGGACTTATGCACACACTTCAACATGTATTTTGTTCAGGATGACCTCCTGAAGCCTAAATCAGCAATAATTTGACCACACAACTCATTCCTATGAAGATACATTCAAAGTCAGAAAGTGCGATCAGCTCGGGCTGAAAATGCATTTAATTTAAAGCAATAAAAACTCCAATTGAGTGTCACGCCTAAACCAAAGGACTTATGCACACACTTCAACATGTATTTAGTTCAGGATGACCACCTGAAGCCTAAATGAGCATTAATTTGACCACACAACTCATTCCTATGAAGATACATTCAAACTCACAAAACGTGCTCAGCTCGGGCTGAAAATGCATTTAAAGCAATAAAAACTCAAATTGAGTGTCACACCTAAACCAAAGGACTTATGCACACATTTCAACATGTATTTTGTTCAGGATGACCTTCTGAACCCCATATGAGCATTAATTTGACTACACAACTCATTCCTATGAAGATACATTCAAACTCACAAAACGTGCTCAGCTCGGGCTGAAAATGCATTTAAAGCAATAAAAACTCAAATTGAGTGTCACGCCTAAACCAAAGGACTTATGCACACACTTCAACATGTATTTTATTCAGGATGACCTCCTGAAGCCTAAATAAGCATTAATTTGACCACACAACTCATTCCTATGAAGATACATTCAAACTCACAAAACACGCTCAGCTCGGGCTGAAAATGCATTTAAAGCAATAAAAACTCAAATTGAGTGTCACGCCTAAACCAAAGGACTTATGCACACACTTCAACATGGATTTTGTTCAAGATGACCTCCTGAAGCCTAAATGAGCAATAATTTGATTACACAACTCATTCCTATGAAGATACATTCAAACTCAAAAAACGTGCTCAGCTCGGGCTGAAAATGCATTTAAAGCAATAAAAACTCAAATTGAGTGTCACACCTAAACCAAAGGACTTATGCACACACTTCAACATGTATTTTGTTCAGGATGACCTCCTGAAGCCCATATGAGCATTAATTTGACCACACAACTCATTCCTATGAAGATACATTCAAACTCACAAAACGTGCTCAGCTCGGGCTGAAAATGCATTTAAAGCAATAAAAACTCAAATTGAGTGTCACGCCTAAACCAAAGGACTTATGCACACACTTCAACATGTATTTTGTTCACGATGACCACCTGAAGCCTAAATGAGCATTAATTTGACCACACAACTCATTCCTATGAAGATACATTCAAACTCACAAAACGTGCTCAACTCGGGCTGAAAATGCATTTAAAGCAATAAAAGCTCAAATTGAGTGTCACGCCTAAACCAAAGGACTTATGCACACACTTCAACATGTATTTAGTTCAGGATGTCCACCTGAAGCCTAAATGAGCATTAATTTGACCACACAACTCATTCCTATGAAGATACATTCAAACTCACAAAACGTGCTCAACTCAGGCTGAAAATGCATTTAAAGCAATAAAAACTCAAATTGAGTGTCACGCCTAAACCAAAGGACTTATGCACACACTTCAACATGTATTTTGTTCAGGATGACCTCCTGAAGCCCATATGAGCATTAATTTGACCACACAACTCATTCCTATGAAGATACATTCAAACACACAAAACGTGCTCAGCTCGGCCTGAAAATGCATTTAAAGCAATAAAAACTCAAATTGAGTGTCACGCCTAAACCAAAGGACTTATGCACACACTTCAACATGTATTTTGTTCAGGATGACCACCTGACACCTAATTGAGCATTAATTTGACCACACAACTCATTCCTATGAAGATACATTCAAACTCACAAAACGCGCTCAGCTCGGGCTGAAAATGCATTTAAAGCAATAAAAACTCAAATTGAGTGTCACGCCTAAACCAAAGGACTTATGGACACACTTCAACATGTATTTTGTTCAGGATGACCTCCTGAAGCCCATATGATCATTAATTTGACCACACAACTCATTCTTATGAAGATACATTCAAACACACAAAACGTGCTCAGCTCGGCCTGAAAATGCATTTAAAGCAATAAAAACTCAAATTGAGTGTCACGCCTAAACCAAAGGACTTATGCACACACTTCAACATGTATTTTGTTCAGGATGACCACCTGACGCCTAAATGAGCATTAATTTGACCACACAACTCATTCCTATGAAGATACATTCAAACTCACAAAACGTGCTCAGCTCGGGCTGAAAATGCATTTAAAGCAATAAAAACTCAAATTGAGTGTCACACCTAAACCAAAGGACTTATGCACACATTTCAACATGTATTTTGTTCAGGATGACCTTCTGAACCCCATATGAGCATTAATTTGACTACACAACTCATTCCTATGAAGATACATTCAAACTCACAAAACGTGCTCAGCTCGGGCTGAAAATGCATTTAAAGCAATAAAAACTCAAATTGAGTGTCACGCCTAAACCAAAGGACTTATGCACACACTTCAACATGTATTTTATTCAGGATGACCTCCTGAAGCCTAAATAAGCATTAATTTGACCACACAACTCATTCCTATGAAGATACATTCAAACTCACAAAACACGCTCAGCTCGGGCTGAAAATGCATTTAAAGCAATAAAAACTCAAATTGAGTGTCACGCCTAAACCAAAGGACTTATGCACACACTTCAACATGGATTTTGTTCAAGATGACCTCCTGAAGCCTAAATGAGCAATAATTTGATTACACAACTCATTCCTATGAAGATACATTCAAACTCAAAAAACGTGCTCAGCTCGGGCTGAAAATGCATTTAAAGCAATAAAAACTCAAATTGAGTGTCACACCTAAACCAAAGGACTTATGCACACACTTCAACATGTATTTTGTTCAGGATGACCTCCTGAAGCCCATATGAGCATTAATTTGACCACACAACTCATTCCTATGAAGATACATTCAAACTCACAAAACGTGCTCAGCTCGGGCTGAAAATGCATTTAAAGCAATAAAAACTCAAATTGAGTGTCACGCCTAAACCAAAGGACTTATGCACACACTTCAACATGTATTTTGTTCACGATGACCACCTGAAGCCTAAATGAGCATTAATTTGACCACACAACTCATTCCTATGAAGATACATTCAAACTCACAAAACGTGCTCAACTCGGGCTGAAAATGCATTTAAAGCAATAAAAGCTCAAATTGAGTGTCACGCCTAAACCAAAGGACTTATGCACACACTTCAACATGTATTTAGTTCAGGATGACCACCTGAAGCCTAAATGAGCATTAATTTGACCACACAACTCATTCCTATGAAGATACATTCAAACTCACAAAACGTGCTCAACTCAGGCTGAAAATGCATTTAAAGCAATAAAAACTCAAATTGAGTGTCACGCCTAAACCAAAGGACTTATGCACACACTTCAACATGTATTTTGTTCAGGATGACCTCCTGAAGCCCATATGAGCATTAATTTGACCACACAACTCATTCCTATGAAGATACATTCAAACACACAAAACGTGCTCAGCTCGGCCTGAAAATGCATTTAAAGCAATAAAAACTCAAATTGAGTGTCACGCCTAAACCAAAGGACTTATGCACACACTTCAACATGTATTTTGTTCAGGATGACCACCTGACGCCTAATTGAGCATTAATTTGACCACACAACTCATTCCTATGAAGATACATTCAAACTCACAAAACGCGCTCAGCTCGGGCTGAAAATGCATTTAAAGCAATAAAAACTCAAATTGAGTGTCACGCCTAAACCAAAGGACTTATGGACACACTTCAACATGTATTTTGTTCAGGATGACCTCCTGAAGCCCATATGATCATTAATTTGACCACACAACTCATTCTTATGAAGATACATTCAAACACACAAAACGTGCTCAGCTCGGCCTGAAAATGCATTTAAAGCAATAAAAACTCAAATTGAGTGTCACGCCTAAACCAAAGGACTTATGCACACACTTCAACATGTATTTTGTTCAGGATGACCACCTGACGCCTAAATGAGCATTAATTTGACCACACAACTCATTCCTATGAAGATACATTCAAACTCACAAAACGCGCTCAGCTCGGGCTGAAAATGCATTTAAAGCAATAAAAACTCAAATTGAGTGTCACGCCTAAACCAAAGGACTTATGCACACACTTCAACATGTATTTTGTTCAGGGTGACCTCCTGAAGCCTAAATAAGCATTAATTTGACCACACAACTCATTCCTATGAAGATACATTCAAACTCACAAAACGCGCTCAGCTCGGGCTGAAAATGCATTTAAAGCAATAAAAACTCAAATTTAGTGTCACACCTAAACCAAAGGACTTATGCACACACTTCAACATGTATTTAGTTCAGGATGACATCCTGAAGCCCATATGAGCATTAATTTGTCTACACAACTCATTCCTATGAAGATACATTCAAACTCACAAAACGGGCTCAACTCGGGCTGAAAATGCATTTAAAGCATTAAAAACTCAAATTGAGTGTCACGCCTAAACCAAAGGACTTATGCACACACTTCAACATGTATTTTGTTCAGGATGACCTCATGAAGCCCATATGAGCATTAATTTGACTACACAACTCATTCCTATGAAGATACATTCAAACTCACAAAACGTGCTCAGCTCGGGCTGAAAATGCATTTAAAGCAATAAAAACTCAAATTGAGTGTCACGCCTAAACCAAAGGACTTATGCACACACTTCAACATGTATTTTGTTCAGGATGACCACCTGACGCCTAAATGAGCATTAATTTGACCACACAACTCATTCCTATGAAGATACATTCAAAGTCAGAAAGCGCGCTCAGCTCGGGCTGAAAATGCATTTAAAGCAATAAAAACTCAAATTGAGTGTCACGCCTAAACCAAAGGACTTATGCACACACTTCAACATGTATTTTGTTCAGGATGACCTCCTGAAGCCTAAATCAGCAATAATTTGACCACACAACTCATTCCTATGAAGATACATTCAAAGTCAGAAAGTGCGCTCAGCTCGGCCTGAAAATGCATTTAATTTAAAGCAATAAAAACTCCAATTGAGTGTCACGCCTAAACCAAAGGACTTATGCACACACTTCAACATGTATTTAGTTCAGGATGACCACCTGAAGCCTAAATGAGCATTAATTTGACCACACAACTCATTCCTATGAAGATACATTCAAACTCACAAAACGTGCTCAGCTCGGGCTGAAAATGCATTTAAAGCAATAAAAACTCAAATTGAGTGTCACACCTAAACCAAAGGACTTATGCACACATTTCAACATGTATTTTGTTCAGGATGACCTTCTGAACCCCATATGAGCATTAATTTGACTACACAACTCATTCCTATGAAGATACATTCAAACTCACAAAACGTGCTCAGCTCGGGCTGAAAATGCATTTAAAGCAATAAAAACTCAAATTGAGTGTCACGCCTAAACCAAAGGACTTATGCACACACTTCAACATGTATTTTATTCAGGATGACCTCCTGAAGCCTAAATAAGCATTAATTTGACCACACAACTCATTCCTATGAAGATACATTCAAACTCACAAAACACGCTCAGCTCGGGCTGAAAATGCATTTAAAGCAATAAAAACTCAAATTGAGTGTCACGCCTAAACCAAAGGACTTATGCACACACTTCAACATGGATTTTGTTCAAGATGACCTCCTGAAGCCTAAATGAGCAATAATTTGATTACACAACTCATTCCTATGAAGATACATTCAAACTCAAAAAACGTGCTCAGCTCGGGCTGAAAATGCATTTAAAGCAATAAAAACTCAAATTGAGTGTCACACCTAAACCAAAGGACTTATGCACACACTTCAACATGTATTTTGTTCAGGATGACCTCCTGAAGCCCATATGAGCATTAATTTGACCACACAACTCATTCCTATGAAGATACATTCAAACTCACAAAACGTGCTCAGCTCGGGCTGAAAATGCATTTAAAGCAATAAAAACTCAAATTGAGTGTCACGCCTAAACCAAAGGACTTATGCACACACTTCAACATGTATTTTGTTCACGATGACCACCTGAAGCCTAAATGAGCATTAATTTGACCACACAACTCATTCCTATGAAGATACATTCAAACTCACAAAACGTGCTCAACTCGGGCTGAAAATGCATTTAAAGCAATAAAAGCTCAAATTGAGTGTCACGCCTAAACCAAAGGACTTATGCAGACACTTCAACATGTATTTTGTTCAGGATGACCTCCTGAAGCCCATATGAGCATTAATTTGACCACACAACTCATTCCTATGAAGATACATTCAAACACACAAAACGTGCTCAGCTCGGCCTGAAAATGCATTTAAAGCAATAAAAACTCAAATTGAGTGTCACGCCTAAACCAAAGGACTTATGCACACACTTCAACATGTATTTTGTTCAGGATGACCACCTGACGCCTAAATGAGCATTCATTTGACCACACAACTCATTCCTATGAAGATACATTCAAACACACAAAACGTGCTCAGCTCGGCCTGAAAATGCATTTAAAGCAATAAAAACTCAAATTGAGTGTCACGCCTAAACCAAAGGACTTATGCACACACTTCAACATGTGTTTTGTTCAGGATGACCTCCTGAAGCCTAAATGAGCAATAATTTGACCACACAACTCATTCCTATGAAGATACATTCAAACTCAAAAAAAGTGCTCAGCTCGGGCTGAAAATGCATTTAAAGCAATAAAAACTCAAATTGAGTGTCACGCCTAAACCAAAGGACTTATGCACACACTTCAACATGTATTTTGTTCAGGATGACCTCCTGAAGCCCATATGAGCATTAATTTGACCACACAACTCATTCCTATGAAGATACATTCAAACACACAAAACGTGCTCAGCTCGGCCTGAAAATGCATTTAAAGCAATAAAAACTCAAATTGAGTGTCACGCCTAAACCAAAGGACTTATGCATACACTTCAACATGTATTTTGTTCAGGATGACCACCTGACGCCTAATTGAGCATTAATTTGACCACACAACTCATTCCTATGAAGATACATTCAAACTCACAAAACGCGCTCAGCTCGGGCTGAAAATGCATTTAAAGCAATAAAAACTCAAATTGAGTGTCACGCCTAAACCAAAGGACTTATGGACACACTTCAACATGTATTTTGTTCAGGATGACCTCCTGAAGCCCATATGATCATTAATTTGACCACACAACTCATTCTTATGAAGATACATTCAAACACACAAAACGTGCTCAGCTCGGCCTGAAAATGCATTTAAAGCAATAAAAACTCAAATTGAGTGTCACGCCTAAACCAAAGGACTTATGCACACACTTCAACATGTATTTTGTTCAGGATGACCACCTGACGCCTAAATGAGCATTAATTTGACCACACAACTCATTCCTTTGAAGATACATTCAAACTCACAAAACGCGCTCAGCTCGGGCTGAAAATGCATTTAAAGCAATAAAAACTCAAATTGAGTGTCACGCCTAAACCAAAGGACTTTTGCACACACTTCAACATGTATTTTGTTCAGGGTGACCTCCTGAAGCCTAAATAAGCATTAATTTGACCACACAACTCATTCCTATGAAGATACATTCAAACTCACAAAACGCGCTCAGCTCGGGCTGAAAATGCATTTAAAGCAATAAAAACTCAAATTTAGTGTCACGCCTAAACCAAAGGACTTATGCACACACTTCAACATGGATTCTGTTCAAGATGACCTCCTGAAGCCTAAATGAGCAATAATTTGATTACACAACTCATTCCTATGAAGATACATTCAAACTCAAAAAACGTGCTCAGCTCGGGCTGAAAATGCATTTAAAGCAATAAAAACTCAAATTGAGTGTCACACCTAAACCAAAGGACTTATGCACACACTTCAACATGTATTTTGTTCAGGATGACCTCCTGAAGCCCATATGAGCATTAATTTGACCACACAACTCATTCCTATGAAGATACATTCAAACTCACAAAACGTGCTCAGCTCGGGCTGAAAATGCATTTAAAGCAATAAAAACTCAAATTGAGTGTCACGCCTAAACCAAAGGACTTATGCACACACTTCAACATGTATTTTGTTCACGATGACCACCTGAAGCCTAAATGAGCATTAATTTGACCACACAACTCATTGCTATGAAGATACATTCAAACTCACAAAACGTGCTCAACTCGGGCTGAAAATGCATTTAAAGCAATAAAAGCTCAAATTGAGTGTCACGCCTAAACCAAAGGACTTATGCACACACTTCAACATGTATTTTGTTCAGGATGACCTCCTGAAGCCCATATGAGCATTAATTTGACCACACAACTCATTCCTATGAAGATACATTCAAACACACAAAACGTGCTCAGCTCGGCCTGAAAATGCATTTAAAGCAATAAAAACTCAAATTGAGTGTCACGCCTAAACCAAAGGACTTATGCACACACTTCAACATGTATTTTGTTCAGGATGACCACCTGACGCCTAAATGAGCATTCATTTGACCACACAACTCATTCCTATGAAGATACATTCAAACACACAAAACGTGCTCAGCTCGGCCTGAAAATGCATTTAAAGCAATAAAAACTCAAATTGAGTGTCACGCCTAAACCAAAGGACTTATGCACACACTTCAACATGTGTTTTGTTCAGGATGACCTCCTGAAGCCTAAATGAGCAATAATTTGACCACACAACTCATTCCTATGAAGATACATTCAAACTCAAAAAAAGTGCTCAGCTCGGGCTGAAAATGCATTTAAAGCAATAAAAAGTCAAATTGAGTGTCACACCTAAACCAAAGGACTTATGCACACACTTCAACATGTATTTTGTTCAGGATGACCTCCTGAAGCCCATATGAGCATTAATTTGACTACACAACTCATTCCTATGAAGATACATTCAAACTCACAAAACGTGCTCAGCTCGGGCTGAAAATGCATTTAAAGCAATAAAAACTCAAATTGAGTGTCACGCCTAAACCAAAGGACTTATGCACACACTTCAACATGTATTTTGTTCACGATGACCACCTGAAGCCTAAATGAGCATTAATTTGACCACACAACTCATTCCTATGAAGATACATTCAAACTCACAAAACGCGCTCAACTCGGGCTGAAAATGCATTTAAAGCAATAAAAGCTCAAATTGAGTGTCACGCCTAAACCAAAGGACTTATGCACACACTTCAACATGTATTTTGTTCAGGATGACCTCCTGAAGCCCATATGAGCATTAATTTGACCACACAACTCATTCCTATGAGAATACATTCAAACTCACAAAACGCGCTAAACTCGGGCTGAAAATGCATTTAAAGCAATAAAAACTCAAATTGAGTGTCACGCCTAAACCAAAGGACTTATGCACACACTTCAACATGTATTTTGTTCAGGATGACCACCTGACGCCTAAATGAGCATTAATTTGACCACACAACTCATTCCTATGAAGATACATTCAAAGTCAGAAAGCGCGCTCAGCTCGGGCTGAAAATGCATTTAATTTAAAGCAATAAAAACTCAAATTGTGTGTCACGCCTAAACCAAAGGACTTATGCACACACTTCAACATGTATTTAGTTCAGGATGACCACCTGAAGCCTAAATGAGCATTAATTTGACTACACAACTCATTCCTATGAAGATACATTCAAACTCACAAAACGTGCTCAGCTCGGGCTCAAAATGCATTTAAAGCAATTAAAACTCAAATTGAGTGTCACGCCTAAACCAAAGGACTTATGGACACACTTCAACATGTATTTTGTTCAGGATGACCTCCTGAAGCCCATATGATCATTAATTTGACCACACAACTCATTCTTATGAAGATACATTCAAACACACAAAACGTGCTCAGCTCGGCCTGAAAATGCATTTAAAGCAATAAAAACTCAAATTTAGTGTCACACCTAAACCAAAGGACTTATGCACACACTTCAACATGTATTTAGTTCAGGATGACATCCTGAAGCCCATATGAGCATTAATTTGTCTACACAACTCATTCCTATGAAGATACATTCAAACTCACAAAACGTGCTCAGCTCGGGATGAAAATGCATTTAAAGCAATAAAAACTCAAATTGAGTGTCACGCCTAAACCAAAGGACTTATGCACACACTTCAACATGTATTTAGTTCAGGATGACCACCTGAAGCCTAAATGAGCATTAATTTGACCACACAACTCATTCCTATGAAGATACATTCAAACTCACAAAACGTGCTCAACTCAGGCTGAAAATGCATTTAAAGCAATAAAAACTCAAATTGAGTGTCACGCCTAAACCAAAGGACTTATGGACACACTTCAACATGTATTTTGTTCAGGATGACCTCCTGAAGCCCATATGAGCATTAATTTGACCACACAACTCATTCCTATGAAGATACATTCAAACTCACAAAACGTGCTCAGCTCGGGCTGAAAATGCATTTAAAGCAATAAAAACTCAAATTGAGTGTCACGCCTAAACCAAAGGACTTATGCACACACTTCAACATGTATTTTGTTCACGATGACCACCTGAAGCCTAAATGAGCATTAATTTGACCACACAACTCATTCCTATGAAGATACATTCAAACTCACAAAACGCGCTCAACTCGGGCTGAAAATGCATTTAAAGCAATAAAAGCTCAAATTGAGTGTCACGCCTAAACCAAAGGACTTATGCACACACTTCAACATGTATTTTGTTCAGGATGACCTCCTGAAGCCCATATGAGCATTAATTTGACCACACAACTCATTCCTATGAGAATACATTCAAACTCACAAAACGCGCTAAACTCGGGCTGAAAATGCATTTAAAGCAATAAAAACTCAAATTGAGTGTCACGCCTAAACCAAAGGACTTATGCACACACTTCAACATGTATTTTGTTCAGGATGACCACCTGACGCCTAAATGAGCATTAATTTGACCACACAACTCATTCCTATGAAGATACATTCAAAGTCAGAAAGCGCGCTCAGCTCGGGCTGAAAATGCATTTAATTTAAAGCAATAAAAACTCAAATTGAGTGTCACGCCTAAACCAAAGGACTTATGCACACACTTCAACATGTATTTAGTTCAGGATGACCACCTGAAGCCTAAATGAGCATTAATTTGACTACACAACTCATTCCTATGAAGATACATTCAAACTCACAAAACGTGCTCAGCTCGGGCTGAAAATGCATTTAAAGCAATTAAAACTCAAATTGAGTGTCACACCTAAACCAAAGGACTTATGCACACACTTCAACATGTATTTTGTTCAGGATGACCTCCTGAAGCCCATATGAGCATTAATTTGACCACACAACTCATTCCTATGAAGATACATTCAAACTCACAAAACGTGCTCAGCTCGGGATGAAAATGCATTTAAAGCAATAAAAACTCAAATTGAGTGTCACGCCTAAACCAAAGGACTTATGCACACACTTCAACATGTATTTAGTTCAGGATGACCACCTGAAGCCTAAATGAGCATTAATTTGACCACACAACTCATTCCTATGAAGATACATTCAAACTCACAAAACGTGCTCAACTCAGGCTGAAAATGCATTTAAAGCAATAAAAACTCAAATTGAGTGTCACGCCTAAACCAAAGGACTTATGCACACACTTCAACATGTATTTTGTTCAGGATGACCTCCTGAAGCCCATATGAGCATTAATTTGACCACACAACTCATTCCTATGAAGATACATTCAAACACACAAAACGTGCTCAGCTCGGCCTGAAAATGCATTTAAAGCAATAAAAACTCAAATTGAGTGTCACGCCTAAACCAAAGGACTTATGCACACACTTCAACATGTATTTTGTTCAGGATGACAACCTGACGCCTAATTGAGCATTAATTTTACCACACAACTCATTCCTATGAAGATACATTCAAACTCACAAAACGCGCTCAGCTCGGGCTGAAAATGCATTTAAAGCAATAAAAACTCAAATTGAGTGTCACACCTAAACCAAAGGACTTATGCACACACTTCAACATGTATTTTGTTCAGGATGACCTCCTGAAGCCCATATGAGCATTAATTTGACCACACAACTCATTCCTATGAAGATACATTCAAACTCACAAAACGTGCTCAGCTCGGGCTGAAAATGCATTTAAAGCAATAAAACTCAAATTGAGTGTCACACCTAAACCAAAGGACTTATTCACACACTTCAAAATGTATTTTGTTCAGGATGACCTCCTGAAGCCCATATGAGCATTAATTTGACCACACAACTCATTCCTATGAAGATACATTCAAACTCACAAAACGTGCTCAGCTCGGGCTGAAAGTGCATTTAAAGCAATAAAAACTCAAATTGAGTGTCACGCCTAAACCAAAGGACTTATGCACACACTTCAACATGTATTTTGTTCAGGATGACCACCTGAAGCCTAAATGAGCATTAATTTGACCACACAACTCATTCCTATGAAGATACATTCAAACTCACAAACCTTGCTCAGCTCGGGCTGAAAATGCATTTAAAGCAATAAAAACTCAAATTGAGTGTCACGCCTAAACCAAAGGACTTATGCACACACTTCAACATGTATTTTGTTCAGGATGACCTCCTGAAGCCTAAATGAGCAATAATTTGACCACACAACTCATTCCTATGAAGATACATTCAAACTCAAAAAACGTGCTCAGCTCGCTCTGAAAATGCATTTAAAGCAATAAAAACTCAAATTGAGTGTCACACCTAAACCAAAGGACTTATGCACACACTTCAACATGTATTTTGTTCAGGATGACCTCCTGAAGCCCATATGAGCATTAATTTGACCACACAACTCATTCCTATGAAGATACATTCAAACTCACAAAACGTGCTCAGCTCGGGATGAAAATGCATTTAAAGCAATAAAAACTCAAATTGAGTGTCACGCCTAAACCAAAGGACTTATGCACACACTTCAACATGTATTTAGTTCAGGATGACCACCTGAAGCCTAAATGAGCATTAATTTGACCACCCAACTCATTCCTATGAAGATACATTCAAACTCACAAAACGTGCTCAACTCAGGCTGAAAATGCATTTAAAGCAATAAAAACTCAAATTGAGTGTCACGCCTAAACCAAAGGACTTATGCACACACTTCAACATGTATTTTGTTCAGGATGACCTCCTGAAGCCCATATGAGCATTAATTTGACCACACAACTCATTCCTATGAAGATACATTCAAACACACAAAACGTGCTCAGCTCGGCCTGAAAATGCATTTAAAGCAATAAAAACTCAAATTGAGTGTCACGCCTAAACCAAAGGACTTATGCACACACTTCAACATGTATTTTGTTCAGGATGACCACCTGACGCCTAAATGAGCATTAATTTGACCACACAACTCATTCCTATGAAGATACATTCAAAGTCAGAAAGCGCGCTCAGCTCGGGCTGAAAATGCATTTAAAGCAATAAAAACTCAAATTGAGTGTCACGCCTAAACCAAAGGACTTATGCACACACTTCAACATGTATTTTGTTCAGGATGACCTCCTGAAGCCTAAATCAGCAATAATTTGACCACACAACTCATTCCTATGAAGATACATTCAAAGTCAGAAAGTGCGATCAGCTCGGGCTGAAAATGCATTTAATTTAAAGCAATAAAAACTCCAATTGAGTGTCACGCCTAAACCAAAGGACTTATGCACACACTTCAACATGTATTTAGTTCAGGATGACCACCTGAAGCCTAAATGAGCATTAATTTGACCACACAACTCATTCCTATGAAGATACATTCAAACTCACAAAACGTGCTCAGCTCGGGCTGAAAATGCATTTAAAGCAATAAAAACTCAAATTGAGTGTCACACCTAAACCAAAGGACTTATGCACACATTTCAACATGTATTTTGTTCAGGATGACCTTCTGAACCCCATATGAGCATTAATTTGACTACACAACTCATTCCTATGAAGATACATTCAAACTCACAAAACGTGCTCAGCTCGGGCTGAAAATGCATTTAAAGCAATAAAAACTCAAATTGAGTGTCACGCCTAAACCAAAGGACTTATGCACACACTTCAACATGTATTTTATTCAGGATGACCTCCTGAAGCCTAAATAAGCATTAATTTGACCACACAACTCATTCCTATGAAGATACATTCAAACTCACAAAACACGCTCAGCTCGGGCTGAAAATGCATTTAAAGCAATAAAAACTCAAATTGAGTGTCACGCCTAAACCAAAGGACTTATGCACACACTTCAACATGGATTTTGTTCAAGATGACCTCCTGAAGCCTAAATGAGCAATAATTTGATTACACAACTCATTCCTATGAAGATACATTCAAACTCAAAAAACGTGCTCAGCTCGGGCTGAAAATGCATTTAAAGCAATAAAAACTCAAATTGAGTGTCACACCTAAACCAAAGGACTTATGCACACACTTCAACATGTATTTTGTTCAGGATGACCTCCTGAAGCCCATATGAGCATTAATTTGACCACACAACTCATTCCTATGAAGATACATTCAAACTCACAAAACGTGCTCAGCTCGGGCTGAAAATGCATTTAAAGCAATAAAAACTCAAATTGAGTGTCACGCCTAAACCAAAGGACTTATGCACACACTTCAACATGTATTTTGTTCACGATGACCACCTGAAGCCTAAATGAGCATTAATTTGACCACACAACTCATTCCTATGAAGATACATTCAAACTCACAAAACGTGCTCAACTCGGGCTGAAAATGCATTTAAAGCAATAAAAGCTCAAATTGAGTGTCACGCCTAAACCAAAGGACTTATGCACACACTTCAACATGTATTTAGTTCAGGATGACCACCTGAAGCCTAAATGAGCATTAATTTGACCACACAACTCATTCCTATGAAGATACATTCAAACTCACAAAACGTGCTCAACTCAGGCTGAAAATGCATTTAAAGCAATAAAAACTCAAATTGAGTGTCACGCCTAAACCAAAGGACTTATGCACACACTTCAACATGTATTTTGTTCAGGATGACCTCCTGAAGCCCATATGAGCATTAATTTGACCACACAACTCATTCCTATGAAGATACATTCAAACACACAAAACGTGCTCAGCTCGGCCTGAAAATGCATTTAAAGCAATAAAAACTCAAATTGAGTGTCACGCCTAAACCAAAGGACTTATGCACACACTTCAACATGTATTTTGTTCAGGATGACCACCTGACACCTAATTGAGCATTAATTTGACCACACAACTCATTCCTATGAAGATACATTCAAACTCACAAAACGCGCTCAGCTCGGGCTGAAAATGCATTTAAAGCAATAAAAACTCAAATTGAGTGTCACGCCTAAACCAAAGGACTTATGGACACACTTCAACATGTATTTTGTTCAGGATGACCTCCTGAAGCCCATATGATCATTAATTTGACCACACAACTCATTCTTATGAAGATACATTCAAACACACAAAACGTGCTCAGCTCGGCCTGAAAATGCATTTAAAGCAATAAAAACTCAAATTGAGTGTCACGCCTAAACCAAAGGACTTATGCACACACTTCAACATGTATTTTGTTCAGGATGACCACCTGACGCCTAAATGAGCATTAATTTGACCACACAACTCATTCCTATGAAGATACATTCAAACTCACAAAACGTGCTCAGCTCGGGCTGAAAATGCATTTAAAGCAATAAAAACTCAAATTGAGTGTCACACCTAAACCAAAGGACTTATGCACACATTTCAACATGTATTTTGTTCAGGATGACCTTCTGAACCCCATATGAGCATTAATTTGACTACACAACTCATTCCTATGAAGATACATTCAAACTCACAAAACGTGCTCAGCTCGGGCTGAAAATGCATTTAAAGCAATAAAAACTCAAATTGAGTGTCACGCCTAAACCAAAGGACTTATGCACACACTTCAACATGTATTTTATTCAGGATGACCTCCTGAAGCCTAAATAAGCATTAATTTGACCACACAACTCATTCCTATGAAGATACATTCAAACTCACAAAACACGCTCAGCTCGGGCTGAAAATGCATTTAAAGCAATAAAAACTCAAATTGAGTGTCACGCCTAAACCAAAGGACTTATGCACACACTTCAACATGGATTTTGTTCAAGATGACCTCCTGAAGCCTAAATGAGCAATAATTTGATTACACAACTCATTCCTATGAAGATACATTCAAACTCAAAAAACGTGCTCAGCTCGGGCTGAAAATGCATTTAAAGCAATAAAAACTCAAATTGAGTGTCACACCTAAACCAAAGGACTTATGCACACACTTCAACATGTATTTTGTTCAGGATGACCTCCTGAAGCCCATATGAGCATTAATTTGACCACACAACTCATTCCTATGAAGATACATTCAAACTCACAAAACGTGCTCAGCTCGGGCTGAAAATGCATTTAAAGCAATAAAAACTCAAATTGAGTGTCACGCCTAAACCAAAGGACTTATGCACACACTTCAACATGTATTTTGTTCACGATGACCACCTGAAGCCTAAATGAGCATTAATTTGACCACACAACTCATTCCTATGAAGATACATTCAAACTCACAAAACGTGCTCAACTCGGGCTGAAAATGCATTTAAAGCAATAAAAGCTCAAATTGAGTGTCACGCCTAAACCAAAGGACTTATGCACACACTTCAACATGTATTTAGTTCAGGATGACCACCTGAAGCCTAAATGAGCATTAATTTGACCACACAACTCATTCCTATGAAGATACATTCAAACTCACAAAACGTGCTCAACTCAGGCTGAAAATGCATTTAAAGCAATAAAAACTCAAATTGAGTGTCACGCCTAAACCAAAGGACTTATGCACACACTTCAACATGTATTTTGTTCAGGATGACCTCCTGAAGCCCATATGAGCATTAATTTGACCACACAACTCATTCCTATGAAGATACATTCAAACACACAAAACGTGCTCAGCTCGGCCTGAAAATGCATTTAAAGCAATAAAAACTCAAATTGAGTGTCACGCCTAAACCAAAGGACTTATGCACACACTTCAACATGTATTTTGTTCAGGATGACCACCTGACGCCTAATTGAGCATTAATTTGACCACACAACTCATTCCTATGAAGATACATTCAAACTCACAAAACGCGCTCAGCTCGGGCTGAAAATGCATTTAAAGCAATAAAAACTCAAATTGAGTGTCACGCCTAAACCAAAGGACTTATGGACACACTTCAACATGTATTTTGTTCAGGATGACCTCCTGAAGCCCATATGATCATTAATTTGACCACACAACTCATTCTTATGAAGATACATTCAAACACACAAAACGTGCTCAGCTCGGCCTGAAAATGCATTTAAAGCAATAAAAACTCAAATTGAGTGTCACGCCTAAACCAAAGGACTTATGCACACACTTCAACATGTATTTTGTTCAGGATGACCACCTGACGCCTAAATGAGCATTAATTTGACCACACAACTCATTCCTATGAAGATACATTCAAACTCACAAAACGCGCTCAGCTCGGGCTGAAAATGCATTTAAAGCAATAAAAACTCAAATTGAGTGTCACGCCTAAACCAAAGGACTTATGCACACACTTCAACATGTATTTTGTTCAGGGTGACCTCCTGAAGCCTAAATAAGCATTAATTTGACCACACAACTCATTCCTATGAAGATACATTCAAACTCACAAAACGCGCTCAGCTCGGGCTGAAAATGCATTTAAAGCAATAAAAACTCAAATTTAGTGTCACACCTAAACCAAAGGACTTATGCACACACTTCAACATGTATTTAGTTCAGGATGACATCCTGAAGCCCATATGAGCATTAATTTGTCTACACAACTCATTCCTATGAAGATACATTCAAACTCACAAAACGGGCTCAACTCGGGCTGAAAATGCATTTAAAGCATTAAAAACTCAAATTGAGTGTCACGCCTAAACCAAAGGACTTATGCACACACTTCAACATGTATTTTGTTCAGGATGACCTCCTGAAGCCCATATGAGCATTAATTTGACTACACAACTCATTCCTATGAAGATACATTCAAACTCACAAAACGTGCTCAGCTCGGGCTGAAAATGCATTTAAAGCAATAAAAACTCAAATTGAGTGTCACGCCTAAACCAAAGGACTTATGCACACACTTCAACATGTATTTTGTTCAGGATGACCACCTGACGCCTAAATGAGCATTAATTTGACCACACAACTCATTCCTATGAAGATACATTCAAAGTCAGAAAGCGCGCTCAGCTCGGGCTGAAAATGCATTTAAAGCAATAAAAACTCAAATTGAGTGTCACGCCTAAACCAAAGGACTTATGCACACACTTCAACATGTATTTTGTTCAGGATGACCTCCTGAAGCCTAAATCAGCAATAATTTGACCACACAACTCATTCCTATGAAGATACATTCAAAGTCAGAAAGTGCGCTCAGCTCGGCCTGAAAATGCATTTAATTTAAAGCAATAAAAACTCCAATTGAGTGTCACGCCTAAACCAAAGGACTTATGCACACACTTCAACATGTATTTAGTTCAGGATGACCACCTGAAGCCTAAATGAGCATTAATTTGACCACACAACTCATTCCTATGAAGATACATTCAAACTCACAAAACGTGCTCAGCTCGGGCTGAAAATGCATTTAAAGCAATAAAAACTCAAATTGAGTGTCACACCTAAACCAAAGGACTTATGCACACATTTCAACATGTATTTTGTTCAGGATGACCTTCTGAACCCCATATGAGCATTAATTTGACTACACAACTCATTCCTATGAAGATACATTCAAACTCACAAAACGTGCTCAGCTCGGGCTGAAAATGCATTTAAAGCAATAAAAACTCAAATTGAGTGTCACGCCTAAACCAAAGGACTTATGCACACACTTCAACATGTATTTTATTCAGGATGACCTCCTGAAGCCTAAATAAGCATTAATTTGACCACACAACTCATTCCTATGAAGATACATTCAAACTCACAAAACACGCTCAGCTCGGGCTGAAAATGCATTTAAAGCAATAAAAACTCAAATTGAGTGTCACGCCTAAACCAAAGGACTTATGCACACACTTCAACATGGATTTTGTTCAAGATGACCTCCTGAAGCCTAAATGAGCAATAATTTGATTACACAACTCATTCCTATGAAGATACATTCAAACTCAAAAAACGTGCTCAGCTCGGGCTGAAAATGCATTTAAAGCAATAAAAACTCAAATTGAGTGTCACACCTAAACCAAAGGACTTATGCACACACTTCAACATGTATTTTGTTCAGGATGACCTCCTGAAGCCCATATGAGCATTAATTTGACCACACAACTCATTCCTATGAAGATACATTCAAACTCACAAAACGTGCTCAGCTCGGGCTGAAAATGCATTTAAAGCAATAAAAACTCAAATTGAGTGTCACGCCTAAACCAAAGGACTTATGCACACACTTCAACATGTATTTTGTTCACGATGACCACCTGAAGCCTAAATGAGCATTAATTTGACCACACAACTCATTCCTATGAAGATACATTCAAACTCACAAAACGTGCTCAACTCGGGCTGAAAATGCATTTAAAGCAATAAAAGCTCAAATTGAGTGTCACGCCTAAACCAAAGGACTTATGCACACACTTCAACATGTATTTTGTTCAGGATGACCTCCTGAAGCCCATATGAGCATTAATTTGACCACACAACTCATTCCTATGAAGATACATTCAAACACACAAAACGTGCTCAGCTCGGCCTGAAAATGCATTTAAAGCAATAAAAACTCAAATTGAGTGTCACGCCTAAACCAAAGGACTTATGCACACACTTAAACATGTATTTTGTTCAGGATGACCACCTGACGCCTAAATGAGCATTCATTTGACCACACAACTCATTCCTATGAAGATACATTCAAACACACAAAACGTGCTCAGCTCGGCCTGAAAATGCATTTAAAGCAATAAAAACTCAAATTGAGTGTCACGCCTAAACCAAAGGACTTATGCACACACTTCAACATGTGTTTTGTTCAGGATGACCTCCTGAAGCCTAAATGAGCAATAATTTGACCACACAACTCATTCCTATGAAGATACATTCAAACTCAAAAAAAGTGCTCAGCTCGGGTCGAAAATGCATTTAAAGCAATAAAAACTCAAATTGAGTGTCACGCCTAAACCAAAGGACTTATGCACACACTTCAACATGTATTTTGTTCAGGATGACCTCCTGAAGCCCATATGAGCATTAATTTGACCACACAACTCATTCCTATGAAGATACATTCAAACACACAAAACGTGCTCAGCTCGGCCTGAAAATGCATTTAAAGCAATAAAAACTCAAATTGAGTGTCACGCCTAAACCAAAGGACTTATGCATACACTTCAACATGTATTTTGTTCAGGATGACCACCTGACGCCTAATTGAGCATTAATTTGACCACACAACTCATTCCTATGAAGATACATTCAAACTCACAAAACGCGCTCAGCTCGGGCTGAAAATGCATTTAAAGCAATAAAAACTCAAATTGAGTGTCACGCCTAAACCAAAGGACTTATGGACACACTTCAACATGTATTTTGTTCAGGATGACCTCCTGAAGCCCATATGATCATTAATTTGACCACACAACTCATTCTTATGAAGATACATTCAAACACACAAAACGTGCTCAGCTCGGCCTGAAAATGCATTTAAAGCAATAAAAACTCAAATTGAGTGTCACGCCTAAACCAAAGGACTTATGCACACACTTCAACATGTATTTTGTTCAGGATGACCACCTGACGCCTAAATGAGCATTAATTTGACCACACAACTCATTCCTTTGAAGATACATTCAAACTCACAAAACGCGCTCAGCTCGGGCTGAAAATGCATTTAAAGCAATAAAAACTCAAATTGAGTGTCACGCCTAAACCAAAGGACTTTTGCACACACTTCAACATGTATTTTGTTCAGGGTGACCTCCTGAAGCCTAAATAAGCATTAATTTGACCACACAACTCATTCCTATGAAGATACATTCAAACTCACAAAACGCGCTCAGCTCGGGCTGAAAATGCATTTAAAGCAATAAAAACTCAAATTTAGTGTCACACCTAAACCAAAGGACTTATGCACACACTTCAACATGTATTTAGTTCAGGATGACATCCTGAAGCCCATATGAGCATTAATTTGTCTACAAAACTCATTCCTATGAAGATACATTCAAACTCACAAAACGTGCTCAACTTGGGCTGAAAATGCATTTAAAGCAATAAAAACTCAAATTGAGTGTCACGCCTAAACCAAAGGACTTATGCACACACTTCAACATGTATTTTGTTCAGGATGACCTCCTGAAGCCCATATGAGCATTAATTTGACTACACAACTCATTCCTATGAAGATACATTCAAACTCACAAAACGTGCTCAGCTCGGGCTGAAAATGCATTTAAAGCAATAAAAACTCAAATTGAGTGTCACGCCTAAACCAAAGGACTTATGCACACACTTCAACATGTATTTTGTTCAGGATGACCACCTAACGCCTAAATGAGCATTAATTTGACCACACAACTCATTCCTATGAAGATACATTCAAAGTCAGAAAGCGCGCTCAGCTCGGGCTGAAAATGCATTTAAAGCAATAAAAACTCAAATTGAGTGTCACGCCTAAACCAAAGGACTTATGCACACACTTCAACATGTATTTTGTTCAGGATGACCTCCTGAAGCCTAAATCAGCAATAATTTGACCACACAACTCATTCCTATGAAGATACATTCAAAGTCAGAAAGTGCGCTCAGCTCGGGCTGAAAATGCATTTAATTTAAAGCAATAAAAACTCCAATTGAGTGTCACGCCTAAACCAAAGGACTTATGCACACACTTCAACATGTATTTAGTTCAGGATGACCACCTGAAGCCTAAATGAGCATTAATTTGACCACACAACTCATTCCTATGAAGATACATTCAAACTCACAAAACGTGCTCAGCTCGGGCTGAAAATGCATTTAAAGCAATAAAAACTCAAATTGAGTGTCACACCTAAACCAAAGGACTTATGCACACATTTCAACATGTATTTTGTTCAGGATGACCTTCTGAACCCCATATGAGCATTAATTTGACTACACAACTCATTCCTATGAAGATACATTCAAACTCACAAAACGTGCTCAGCTCGGGCTGAAAATGCATTTAAAGCAATAAAAACTCAAATTGAGTGTCACGCCTAAACCAAAGGACTTATGCACACACTTCAACATGTATTTTATTCAGGATGACCTCCTGAAGCCTAAATAAGCATTAATTTGACCACACAACTCATTCCTATGAAGATACATTCAAACTCACAAAACACGCTCAGCTCGGGCTGAAAATGCATTTAAAGCAATAAAAACTCAAATTGAGTGTCACGCCTAAACCAAAGGACTTATGCACACACTTCAATATGGATTTTGTTCAAGATGACCTCCTGAAGCCTAAATGAGCAATAATTTGATTACACAACTCATTCCTATGAAGATACATTCAAACTCAAAAAACGTGCTCAGCTCGGGCTGAAAATGCATTTAAAGCAATAGAAACTCAAATTGAGTGTCACACCTAAACCAAAGGACTTATGCACACACTTCAACATGTATTTTGTTCAGGATGACCTCCTGAAGCCCATATGAGCATTAATTTGACCACACAACTCATTCCTATGAAGATACATTCAAACTCACAAAACGTGCTCAGCTCGGGCTGAAAATGCATTTAAAGCAATAAAAACTCAAATTGAGTGTCACGCCTAAACCAAAGGACTTATGCACACACTTCAACATGTATTTTGTTCACGATGACCACCTGAAGCCTAAATGAGCATTAATTTGACCACACAACTCATTCCTATGAAGATACATTCAAACTCACAAAACGTGCTCAACTCGGGCTGAAAATGCATTTAAAGCAATAAAAGCTCAAATTGAGTGTCACGCCTAAACCAAAGGACTTATGCACACACTTCAACATGTATTTTGTTCAGGATGACCTCCTGAAGCCCATATGAGCATTAATTTGACCACACAACTCATTCCTATGAAGATACATTCAAACACACAAAACGTGCTCAGCTCGGCCTGAAAATGCATTTAAAGCAATAAAAACTCAAATTGAGTGTCACGCTTAAACCAAAGGACTTATGCACACACTTCAACATGTATTTTGTTCAGGATGACCACCTGACGCCTAAATGAGCATTCATTTGACCACACAACTCATTCCTATGAAGATACATTCAAACACACAAAACGTGCTCAGCTCGGCCTGAAAATGCATTTAAAGCAATAAAAACTCAAATTGAGTGTCACGCCTAAACCAAAGGACTTATGCACACACTTCAACATGTGTTTTGTTCAGGATGACCTCCTGAAGCCTAAATGAGCAATAATTTGACCACACAACTCATTCCTATGAAGATACATTCAAACTCAAAAAAAGTGCTCAGCTCGGGCTGAAAATGCATTTAAAGCAATAAAAACTCAAATTGAGTGTCACGCCTAAACCAAAGGACTTATGCACACACTTCAACATGTATTTTGTTCAGGATGACCTCCTGAAGCCCATATGAGCATTAATTTGACCACACAACTCATTCCTATGAAGATACATTCAAACCCACAAAACGTGCTCAGCTCGGCCTGAAAATGCATTTAAAGCAATAAAAACTCAAATTGAGTGTCACGCCTAAACCAAAGGACTTATGCACACACTTCAACATGTATTTTGTTCAGGATGACCACCTGACGCCTAATTGAGCATTAATTTGACCACACAACTCATTCCTATGAAGATACATTCAAACTCACAAAACGCGCTCAGCTCGGGCTGAAAATGCATTTAAAGCAATAAAAACTCAAATTGAGTGTCACGCCTAAACCAAAGGACTTATGGACACACTTCAACATGTATTTTGTTCAGGATGACCTCCTGAAGCCCATATGATCATTAATTTGACCACACAACTCATTCTTATGAAGATACATTCAAACACACAAAACCTGCTCAGCTCGGCCTGAAAATGCATTTAAAGCAATAAAAACTCAAATTGAGTGTCACGCCTAAACCAAAGGACTTATGCACACACTTCAACATGTATTTTGTTCAGGATGACCACCTGACGCCTAAATGAGCATTAATTTGACCACACAACTCATTCCTATGAAGATACATTCAAACTCACAAAACGCGCTCAGCTCGGGCTGAAAATGCATTTAAAGCAATAAAAACTCAAATTGAGTGTCACGCCTAAACCAAAGGACTTATGCACACACTTCAACATGTATTTTGTTCAGGGTGACCTCCTGAAGCCTAAATAAGCATTAATTTGACCACACAACTCATTCCTATGAAGATACATTCAAACTCACAAAACGAGCTCAGCTCGGGCTGAAAATGCATTTAAAGCAATAAAAACTCAAATTTAGTGTCACACCTAAACCAAAGGACTTATGCACACACTTCAACATGTATTTAGTTCAGGATGACATCCTGAAGCCCATATGAGCATTAATTTGTCTACACAACTCATTCCTATGAAGATACATTCAAACTCACAAAACGTGCTCAACTCGGGCTGAAAATGCATTTTAAGCAATAAAAACTCAAATTCAGTGTCACACCTAAACCAAAGGACTTATGCACACACTTCAACATGTATTTAGTTCAGGATGACATCCTGAAGCCCATATGAGCATTAATTTGTCTACACAACTCATTCCTATGAAGATACATTCAAACTCACAAAACGTGCTCAACTCGGGCTGAAAATGCATTTAAAGCAATAAAAACTCAAATTGAGTGCCACGCCTAAACCAAAGGACTTATGCACACACTTCAACATGTATTTTGTTCAGGATGACCTCCTGAAGCCCATATGAGCATTAATTTGACTACACAACTCATTCCTATGAAGATACATTCAAACTCACAAAATGTGCTCAGCTCGGGCTGAAAATGCATTTAAAGCAATAAAAACTCAAATTGAGTGTCACGCCTAAACCAAAGGACTTATGCACACACTTCAACATGTATTTTGTTCAGGATGACCACCTGACGCCTAAATGAGCATTAATTTGACCACACAACTCATTCCTATGAAGATACATTCAAAGTCAGAAAGCGCGCTCAGCTCGGGCTGAAAATGCATTTAAAGCAATAAAAACTCAAATTGAGTGTCACGCCTAAACCAAAGGACTTATGCACACACTTCAACATGTATTTTGTTCAGGATGACCTCCTGAAGCCTAAATCAGCAATAATTTGACCACACAACTCATTCCTATGAAAATACATTCAAAGTCAGAAAATGCGCTCAGCTCGGGCTGAAAATGATTTTAATTTAAAGCAATAAAAACTCCAATTGAGTGTCACGCCTAAACCAAAGGACTTATGCACACACTTCAACATGTATTTAGTTCAGGATGACCACCTGAAGCCTAAATGAGCATTAATTTGACCACACAACTCATTCCTATGAAGATACATTCAAACTCACAAAACGTGCTCAGCTCGGGCTGAAAATGCATTTAAAGCAATAAAAACTCAAATTGAGTGTCACACCTAAACCAAAGGACTTATGCACACATTTCAACATGTATTTTGTTCAGGATGACCTTCTGAACCCCATATGAGCATTAATTTGACTACACAACTCATTCCTATGAAGATACATTCAAACTCACAAAACGTGCTCAGCTCGGGCTGAAAATGCATTTAAAGCAATAAAAACTCAAATTGAGTGTCACGCCTAAACCAAAGGACTTATGCACACACTTCAACATGTATTTTATTCAGGATGACCTCCTGAAGCCTAAATAAGCATTAATTTGACCACACAACTCATTCCTATGAAGATACATTCAAACTCACAAAACACGCTCAGCTCGGGCTGAAAATGCATTTAAAGCAATAAAAACTCAAATTGAGTGTCACGCCTAAACCAAAGGACTTATGCACACACTTCAACATGGATTTTGTTCAAGATGACCTCCTGAAGCCTAAATGAGCAATAATTTGATTACACAACTCATTCCTATGAAGATACATTCAAACTCAAAAAACGTGCTCAGCTCGGGCTGAAAATGCATTTAAAGCAATAAAAACTCAAATTGAGTGTCACACCTAAACCAAAGGACTTATGCACACACTTCAACATGTATTTTGTTCAGGATGACCTCCTGAAGCCCATATGAGCATTAATTTGACCACACAACTCATTCCTATGAAGATACATTCAAACTCACAAAACGTGCTCAGCTCGGGCTGAAAATGCATTTAAAGCAATAAAAACTCAAATTGAGTGTCACGCCTAAACCAAAGGACTTATGCACACACTTCAACATGTATTTTGTTCACGATGACCACCTGAAGCCTAAATGAGCATTAATTTGACCACACAACTCATTCCTATGAAGATACATTCAAACTCACAAAACGTGCTCAACTCGGGCTGAAAATGCATTTAAAGCAATAAAAGCTCAAATTGAGTGTCACGCCTAAACCAAAGGACTTATGCACACACTTCAACATGTATTTTGTTCAGGATGACCTCCTGAAGCCCATATGAGCATTAATTTGACCACACAACTCATTCCTATGAAGATACATTCAAACACACAAAACGTGCTCAGATCGGCCTGAAAATGCATTTAAAGCAATAAAAACTCAAATTGAGTGTCACGCCTAAACCAAAGGACTTATGCACACACTTCAACATGTGTTTTGTTCAGGATGACCTCCTGAAGCTTAAATGAGCAATAATTTGACCACACAACTCATTCCTATGAAGATACATTCAAACTCAAAAAAAGTGCTCAGCTCGGGCTGAAAATGCATTTAAAGCAATAAAAACTCAAATTGAGTGTCACACCTAAACCAAAGGACTTATGCACACACTTCAACATGTATTTTGTTCAGGATGACCTCCTGAAGCCCATATGAGCATTAATTTGACCACACAACTCATTCCTATGAAGATACATTCAAACTCACAAAACGTGCTCAGCTCGGGCTGAAAATGCATTTAAAGCAATAAAAACTCAAATTGAGTGTCACGCCTAAACCAAAGGACTTATGCACACACTACAACATGTATTTTGTTCACGATGACCACCTGAAGCCTAAATGAGCATTAATTTGACCACACAACTCATTCCTATGAAGATACATTCAAACTCACAAAACGCGCTCAACTCGGGCTGAAAATGCATTTAAAGCAATAAAAGCTCAAATTGAGTGTCACGCCTAAACCAAAGGACTTATGCACACACTTCAACATGTATTTTGTTCAGGATGACCTCCTGAAGCCCATATGATCATTAATTTGACCACACAACTCATTCTTATGAAGATACATTCAAACACACAAAACGTGCTCAGCTCGGCCTGAAAATGCATTTAAAGCAATAAAAACTCCAATTGAGTGTCACGCCTAAACCAAAGGACTTATGCACACACTTCAACATGGATTTTGTTCAAGATGACCTCCTGAAGCCTAAATGAGCAATAATTTGATTACACAACTCATTCCTATGAAGATACATTCAAACTCAAAAAACGTGCTCAGCTCGGGCTGAAAATGCATTTAAAGCAATAAAAACTCAAATTGAGTGTCACACCTAAACCAAAGGACTTATGCACACACTTCAACATGTATTTTGTTCAGGATGACCTCCTGAAGCCCATATGAGCATTAATTTGACCACACAACTCATTCCTATGAAGATACATTCAAACTCACAAAACGTGCTCAGCTCGGGCTGAAAATGCATTTAAAGCAATAAAAACTCAAATTGAGTGTCACGCCTAAACCAAAGGACTTATGCACACACTTCAACATGTATTTTGTTCACGATGACCACCTGAAGCCTAAATGAGCATTAATTTGACCACACAACTCATTCCTATGAAGATACATTCAAACTCACAAAACGTGCTCAACTCGGGCTGAAAATGCATTTAAAGCAATAAAAGCTCAAATTGAGTGTCACGCCTAAACCAAAGGACTTATGCACACACTTCAACATGTATTTTGTTCAGGATGACCTCCTGAAGCCCATATGAGCATTAATTTGACCACACAACTCATTCCTATGAAGATACATTCAAACACACAAAACGTGCTCAGATCGGCCTGAAAATGCATTTAAAGCAATAAAAACTCAAATTGAGTGTCACGCCTAAACCAAAGGACTTATGCACACACTTCAACATGTGTTTTGTTCAGGATGACCTCCTGAAGCTTAAATGAGCAATAATTTGACCACACAACTCATTCCTATGAAGATACATTCAAACTCAAAAAAAGTGCTCAGCTCGGGCTGAAAATGCATTTAAAGCAATAAAAACTCAAATTGAGTGTCACACCTAAACCAAAGGACTTATGCACACACTTCAACATGTATTTTGTTCAGGATGACCTCCTGAAGCCCATATGAGCATTAATTTGACCACACAACTCATTCCTATGAAGATACATTCAAACTCACAAAACGTGCTCAGCTCGGGCTGAAAATGCATTTAAAGCAATAAAAACTCAAATTGAGTGTCACGCCTAAACCAAAGGACTTATGCACACACTACAACATGTATTTTGTTCACGATGACCACCTGAAGCCTAAATGAGCATTAATTTGACCACACAACTCATTCCTATGAAGATACATTCAAACTCACAAAACGCGCTCAACTCGGGCTGAAAATGCATTTAAAGCAATAAAAGCTCAAATTGAGTGTCACGCCTAAACCAAAGGACTTATGCACACACTTCAACATGTATTTTGTTCAGGATGACCTCCTGAAGCCCATATGATCATTAATTTGACCACACAACTCATTCTTATGAAGATACATTCAAACACACAAAACGTGCTCAGCTCGGCCTGAAAATGCATTTAAAGCAATAAAAACTCAAATTGAGTGTCACGCCTAAACCAAAGGACTTATGCACACACTTCAACATGTATTTTGTTCAGGATGACCACCTGACGCCTAAATGAGCATTAATTTGACCACACAACTCATTCCTATGAAGATACATTCAAACTCACAAAACGCGCTCAGCTCGGGCTGAAAATGCATTTAAAGCAATAAAAACTCAAATTGAGTGTCACGCCTAAACCAAAGGACTTATGCACACACTTCAACATGTATTTTGTTCAGGGTGACCTCCTGAAGCCTAAATAAGCATTAATTTGACCACACAAATCATTCCTATGAAGATACATTCAAACTCACAAAACGCGCTCAGCTCGGGCTGAAAATGCATTTAAAGCAATAAAAACTCAAATTTAGTGTCACACCTAAACCAAAGGACTTATGCACACACTTCAACATGTATTTAGTTCAGGATGACATCCTGAAGCCCATATGAGCATTAATTTGTCTACACAACTCATTCCTATGAAGATACATTCAAACTCACAAAACGTGCTCAACTCGGGCTGAAAATGCATTTAAAGCAATAAAAACTCAAATTCAGTGTCACACCTAAACCAAAGGACTTATGCACACACTTCAACATGTATTTAGTTCAGGATGACATCCTGAAGCCCATATGAGCATTAATTTGTCTACACAACTCATTCCTATGAAGATACATTCAAACTCACAAAACGTGCTCAACTCGGGCTGAAAATGCATTTAAAGCAATAAAAACTCAAATTGAGTGCCACGCCTAAACCAAAGGACTTATGCACACACTTCAACATGTATTTTGTTCAGGATGACCTCCTGAAGCCCATATGAGCATTAATTTGACTACACAACTCATTCCTATGAAGATACATTCAAACTCACAAAATGTGCTCAGCTCGGGCTGAAAATGCATTTAAAGCAATAAAAACTCAAATTGAGTGTCACGCCTAAACCAAAGGACTTATGCACACACTTCAACATGTATTTTGTTCAGGATGACCACCTGACGCCTAAATGAGCATTAATTTGACCACACAACTCATTCCTATGAAGATACATTCAAAGTCAGAAAGTGCGCTCAGCTCGGGCTGAAAATGCATTTAATTTAAAGCAATAAAAACTCCAATTGAGTGTCACGCCTAAACCAAAGGACTTATGCACACACTTCAACATGTATTTAGTTCAGGATGACCACCTGAAGCCTAAATGAGCATTTATTTGACCACACAACTCATTCCTATGAAGATACATTCAAACTCACAAAACGTGCTCAGCTCGGGCTGAAAATGCATTTAAAGCAATAAAAACTCAAATTGAGTGTCACACCTAAACCAAAGGACTTATGCACACATTTCAACATGTATTTTGTTCAGGATGACCTTCTGAACCCCATATGAGCATTAATTTGACTACACAACTCATTCCTATGAAGATACATTCAAACTCACAAAACGTGCTCAGCTCGGGCTGAAAATGCATTTAAAGCAATAAAAACTCAAATTGAGTGTCACGCCTAAACCAAAGGACTTATGCACACACTTCAACATGTATTTTATTCAGGATGACCTCCTGAAGCCTAAATAAGCATTAATTTGACCACACAACTCATTCCTATGAAGATACATTCAAACTCACAAAACACGCTCAGCTCGGGCTGAAAATGCATTTAAAGCAATAAAAACTCAAATTGAGTGTCACGCCTAAACCAAAGGACTTATGCACACACTTCAACATGGATTTTGTTCAAGATGACCTCCTGAAGCCTAAATGAGCAATAATTTGATTACACAACTCATTCCTATGAAGATACATTCAAACTCAAAAAACGTGCTCAGCTCGGGCTGAAAATGCATTTAAAGCAATAAAAACTCAAATTGAGTGTCACACCTAAACCAAAGGACTTATGCACACACTTCAACATGTATTTTGTTCAGGATGACCTCCTGAAGCCCATATGAGCATTAATTTGACCACACAACTCATTCCTATGAAGATACATTCAAACTCACAAAACGTGCTCAGCTCGGGCTGAAAATGCATTTAAAGCAATAAAAACTCAAATTGAGTGTCACGCCTAAACCAAAGGACTTATGCACACACTTCAACATGTATTTTGTTCACGATGACCACCTGAAGCCTAAATGAGCATTAATTTGACCACACAACTCATTCCTATGAAGATACATTCAAACTCACAAAACGTGCTCAACTCGGGCTGAAAATGCATTTAAAGCAATAAAAGCTCAAATTGAGTGTCACGCCTAAACCAAAGGACTTATGCACACACTTCAACATGTATTTTGTTCAGGATGACCTCCTGAAGCCCATATGAGCATTAATTTGACCACACAACTCATTCCTATGAAGATACATTCAAACTCACAAAACGTGCTCAGCTCGGGCTGAAAATGCATTTAAAGCAATAAAAACTCAAATTGAGTGTCACGCCTAAACCAAAGGACTTATGCACACACTTCAACATGTATTTTGTTCACGATGACCACCTGAAGCCTAAATGAGCATTAATTTGACCACACAACTCATTCCTATGAAGATACATTCAAACTCACAAAACGCGCTCAACTCGGGCTGAAAATGCATTTAAAGCAATAAAAGCTCAAATTGAGTGTCACGCCTAAACCAAAGGACTTATGCACACACTTCAACATGTATTTTGTTCAGGATGACCTCCTGAAGCCCATATGAGCATTAATTTGACCACACAACTCATTCCTATGAGAATACATTCAAACTCACAAAACGCGCTCAACTCGGGCCTAAAATGCATTTAAAGCAATAAAAACTCAAATTGAGTGTCACGCCTAAACCAAAGGACTTATGCACACACTTCAACATGTATTTTGTTCAGGATGACCTCCTGAAGCCCATATGAGCATTAATTTGACTACACAACTCATTCCTATGAAGATACATTCAAACTCACAAAACGTGCTCAGCTCGGGCTGAAAATGCATTTAAAGCAATAAAAACTCAAATTGAGTGTCACGCCTAAACCAAAGGACTTATGCACACACTTCAACATGTATTTTATTCAGGATGACCTCCTGAAGCCTAAATAAGCATTAATTTGACCACACAACTCATTCCTATGAAGATACATTCAAACTCACAAAACACGCTCAGCTCGGGCTGAAAATGCATTTAAAGCAATAAAAACTCAAATTGAGTGTCACGCCTAAACCAAAGGACTTATGCACACACTTCAACATGGATTCTGTTCAAGATGACCTCCTGAAGCCTAAATGAGCAATAATTTGATTACACAACTCATTCCTATGAAGATACATTCAAACTCAAAAAACGTGCTCAGCTCGGGCTGAAAATGCATTTAAAGCAATAAAAACTCAAATTGAGTGTCACACCTAAACCAAAGGACTTATGCACACACTTCAACATGTATTTTGTTCAGGATGACCTCCTGAAGCCCATATGAGCATTAATTTGACCACACAACTCATTCCTATGAAGATACATTCAAACTCACAAAACGTGCTCAGCTCGGCCTGAAAATGCATTTAAAGCAATAAAAACTCAAATTGAGTGTCACGCCTAAACCAAAGGACTTATGCACACACTTCAACATGTATTTTGTTCTCGATGACCACCTGAAGCCTAAATGAGCATTAATTTGACCACACAACTCATTGCTATGAAGATACATTCAAACTCACAAAACGTGCTCAACTCGGGCTGAAAATGCATTTAAAGCAATAAAAGCTCAAATTGAGTGTCACGCCTAAACCAAAGGACTTATGCACACACTTCAACATGTATTTTGTTCAGGATGACCTCCTGAAGCCCATATGAGCATTAATTTGACCACACAACTCATTCCTATGAAGATACATTCAAACACACAAAACGTGCTCAGCTCGGCCTGAAAATGCATTTAAAGCAATAAAAACTCAAATTGAGTGTCACGCCTAAACCAAAGGACTTATGCACACACTTCAACATGTATTTTGTTCAGGATGACCACCTGACGCCTAAATGAGCATTAATTTGACCACACAAC
The DNA here is from genome assembly GCF_054856545.1 of Hippocampus guttulatus. Taxonomy (NCBI): domain Eukaryota; kingdom Metazoa; phylum Chordata; class Actinopteri; order Syngnathiformes; family Syngnathidae; genus Hippocampus; species Hippocampus guttulatus. Next base: position 803,286 of record NC_141264.1, read on the forward strand.
TCATTCCTATGAAGATACATTCAAACTCACAAAACGCGCTCAGGTCAGGCTGAAAATGCATTTAAAGCAATAAAAACTCAAATTGAGTGTCACGCCTAAACCAAAGGACTTATGCACACACTTCAACATGGATTCTGTTCAAGATGACCTCCTGAAGCCTAAATGAGCAATAATTTGATTACACAACTCATTCCTATGAAGATACATTCAAACTCAAAAAACGTGCTCAGCTCGGGCTGAAAATGCATTTAAAGCAATAAAAACTCAAATTGAGTGTCACACCTAAACCAAAGGACTTATGCACACACTTCAACATGTATTTTGTTCAGGATGACCTCCTGAAGCCCATATGAGCATTAATTTGACCACACAACTCATTCCTATGAAGATACATTCAAACTCACAAAACGTGCTCAGCTCGGCCTGAAAATGCATTTAAAGCAATAAAAACTCAAATTGAGTGTCACGCCTAAACCAAAGGACTTATGCACACACTTCAACATGTATTTTGTTCTCGATGACCACCTGAAGCCTAAATGAGCATTAATTTGACCACACAACTCATTGCTATGAAGATACATTCAAACTCACAAAACGTGCTCAACTCGGGCTGAAAATGCATTTAAAGCAATAAAAGCTCAAATTGAGTGTCACGCCTAAACCAAAGGACTTATGCACACACTTCAACATGTATTTTGTTCAGGATGACCTCCTGAAGCCCATATGAGCATTAATTTGACCACACAACTCATTCCTATGAAGATACATTCAAACACACAAAACGTGCTCAGCTCGGCCTGAAAATGCATTTAAAGCAATAAAAACTCAAATTGAGTGTCACGCCTAAACCAAAGGACTTATGCACACACTTCAACATGTATTTTGTTCAGGATGACCACCTGACGCCTAAATGAGCAATAATTTGACCACACAACTCATTCCTATGAAGATACATTCAAACACACAAAACGTGCTCAGCTCGGCCTGAAAATGCATTTAAAGCAATAAAAACTCAAATTGAGTGTCACGCCTAAACCAAAGGACTTATGCACACACTTCAACATGTGTTTTGTTCAGGATGACCTCCTGAAGCCTAAATGAGCAATAATTTGACCACACAACTCATTACTATGAAGATACATTCAAACTCAAAAAAAGTGCTCAGCTCGGGCTGAAAATGCATTTAAAGCAATAAAAAGTCAAATTGAGTGTCACACCTAAACCAAAGGACTTATGCACACACTTCAACATGTATTTTGTTCAGGATGACCTCCTGAAGCCCATATGAGCATTAATTTGACCACACAACTCATTCCTATGAAGATACATTCAAACTCACAAAACGTGCTCAGCTCGGGCTGAAAATGCATTTAAAGCAATAAAAACTCAAATTGAGTGTCACGCCTAAACCAAAGGACTTATGCACACACTTCAACATGTATTTTGTTCACGATGACCACCTGAAGCCTAAATGAGCATTAATTTGACCACACAACTCATTCCTATGAAGATACATTCAAACTCACAAAACGCGCTCAACTCGGGCTGAAAATGCATTTAAAGCAATAAAAGCTCAAATTGAGTGTCACGCCTAAACCAAAGGACTTATGCACACACTTCAACATGTATTTTGTTCAGGATGACCACCTGACGCCTAAATGAGCATTAATTTGACCACACAACTCATTCCTATGAAGATACATTCAAAGTCAGAAAGCGCGCTCAGCTCGGGCTGAAAATGCATTTAATTTAAAGCAATAAAAACTCAAATTGAGTGTCACGCCTAAACCAAAGGACTTATGCACACACTTCAACATGTATTTAGTTCAGGATGACCACCTGAAGCCTAAATGAGCATTAATTTGACTACACAACTCATTCCTATGAAGATACATTCAAACTCACAAAACGTGCTCAGCTCGGGCTGAAAATGCATTTAAAGCAATTAAAACTCAAATTGAGTGTCACGCCTAAACCAAAGGACTTATGGACACACTTCAACATGTATTTTGTTCAGGATGACCTCCTGAAGCCCATATGATCATTAATTTGACCACACAACTCATTCTTATGAAGATACATTCAAACACACAAAACGTGCTCAGCTCGGCCTGAAAATGCATTTAAAGCAATAAAAACTCAAATTGAGTGTCACGCCTAAACCAAAGGACTTATGCACACACTTCAACATGTATTTTGTTCAGGATGACCACCTGAAGCCTAAATGAGCATTAATTTGACCACACAACTCATTCCTATGAAGATACATTCAAACTCACAAAACTTGCTCAGCTCGGGCTGAAAATGCATTTAAAGCAATAAAAACTCAAATTGAGTGTCACGCCTAAACCAAAGGACTTATGCACACACTTCAACATGTATTTTGTTCAGGATGACCTCCTTAAGCCTAAATGAGCAATAATTTGACCACACAACTCATTCCTATGAAGATACATTCAAACTCAAAAAACGTGCTCAGCTCGGTCTGAAAATGCATTTAAAGCAATAAAAACTCAAATTGAGTGTCACACCTAAACCAAAGGACTTATGCACACACTTCAACATGTATTTTGTTCAGGATGACCTCCTGAAGCCCATATGAGCATTAATTTGACCACACAACTCATTCCTATGAAGATACATTCAAACTCACAAAACGTGCTCAGCTCGGGATGAAAATGCATTTAAAGCAATAAAAACTCAAATTGAGTGTCACGCCTAAACCAAAGGACTTATGCACACACTTCAACATGTATTTAGTTCAGGATGACCACCTGAAGCCTAAATGAGCATTAATTTGACCACACAACTCATTCCTATGAAGATACATTCAAACTCACAAAACGTGCTCAACTCAGGCTGAAAATGCATTTAAAGCAATAAAAACTCAAATTGAGTGTCACGCCTAAACCAAAGGACTTATGCACACACTTCAACATGTATTTTGTTCAGGATGACCTCCTGAAGCCCATATGAGCATTAATTTGACCACACAACTCATTCCTATGAAGATACATTCAAACACACAAAACGTGCTCAGCTCGGCCTGAAAATGCATTTAAAGCAATAAAAACTCAAATTGAGTGTCACGCCTAAACCAAAGGACTTATGCACACACTTCAACATGTATTTTGTTCAGGATGACAACCTGACGCCTAATTGAGCATTAATTTTACCACACAACTCATTCCTACGAAGATACATTCAAACTCACAAAACGCGCTCAGCTCGGGCTGAAAATGCATTTAAAGCAATAAAAACTCAAATTGAGTGTCACACCTAAACCAAAGGACTTATGCACACACTTCAACATGTATTTTGTTCAGGATGACCTCCTGAAGCCCATATGAGCATTAATTTGACCACACAACTCATTCCTATGAAGATACATTCAAACTCACAAAACGTGCTCAGCTCGGGCTGAAAATGCATTTAAAGCAATAAAACTCAAATTGAGTGTCACACCTAAACCAAAGGACTTATTCACACACTTCAAAATGTATTTTGTTCAGGATGACCTCCTGAAGCCCATATGAGCATTAATTTGACCACACAACTCATTCCTATGAAGATACATTCAAACTCACAAAACGTGCTCAGCTCGGGCTGAAAGTGCATTTAAAGCAATAAAAACTCAAATTGAGTGTCACGCCTAAACCAAAGGACTTATGCACACACTTCAACATGTATTTTGTTCAGGATGACCACCTGAAGCCTAAATGAGCATTAATTTGACCACACAACTCATTCCTATGAAGATACATTCAAACTCACAAACCTTGCTCAGCTCGGGCTGAAAATGCATTTAAAGCAATAAAAACTCAAATTGAGTGTCACGCCTAAACCAAAGGACTTATGCACACACTTCAACATGTATTTTGTTCAGGATGACCTCCTGAAGCCTAAATGAGCAATAATTTGACCACACAACTCATTCCTATGAAGATACATTCAAACTCAAAAAACGTGCTCAGCTCGCTCTGAAAATGCATTTAAAGCAATAAAAACTCAAATTGAGTGTCACACCTAAACCAAAGGACTTATGCACACACTTCAACATGTATTTTGTTCAGGATGACCTCCTGAAGCCCATATGAGCATTAATTTGACCACACAACTCATTCCTATGAAGATACATTCAAACTCACAAAACGTGCTCAGCTCGGGATGAAAATGCATTTAAAGCAATAAAAACTCAAATTGAGTGTCACGCCTAAACCAAAGGACTTATGCACACACTTCAACATGTATTTAGTTCAGGATGACCACCTGAAGCCTAAATGAGCATTAATTTGACCACCCAACTCATTCCTATGAAGATACATTCAAACTCACAAAACGTGCTCAACTCAGGCTGAAAATGCATTTAAAGCAATAAAAACTCAAATTGAGTGTCACGCCTAAACCAAAGGACTTATGCACACACTTCAAAATGTATTTTGTTCAGGATGACCTCCTGAAGCCCATATGAGCATTAATTTGACCACACAACTCATTCCTATGAAGATACATTCAAACACACAAAACGTGCTCAGCTCGGCCTGAAAATGCATTTAAAGCAATAAAAACTCAAATTGAGTGTCACGCCTAAACCAAAGGACTTATGCACACACTTCAACATGTATTTTGTTCAGGATGACCACCTGACGCCTAATTGAGCATTAATTTGACCACACAACTCATTCCTATGAAGATACATTCAAACTCACAAAACGCGCTCAGCTCGGGCTGAAAATGCATTTAAAGCAATAAAAACTCAAATTGAGTGTCACGCCTAAACCAAAGGACTTATGGACACACTTCAACATGTATTTTGTTCAGGATGACCTCCTGAAGCCCATATGATCATTAATTTGACCACACAACTCATTCTTATGAAGATACATTCAAACACACAAAACGTGCTCAGCTCGGCCTGAAAATGCATTTAAAGCAATAAAAACTCAAATTGAGTGTCACGCCTAAACCAAAGGACTTATGCACACACTTCAACATGTATTTTGTTCAGGATGACCACCTGACGCCTAAATGAGCATTAATTTGACCACACAACTCATTCCTATGAAGATACATTCAAACTCACAAAACGCGCTCAGCTCGGGCTGAAAATGCATTTAAAGCAATAAAAACTCAAATTTAGTGTCACACCTAAACCAAAGGACTTATGCACACACTTCAACATGTATTTAGTTCAGGATGACATCCTGAAGCCCATATGAGCATTAATTTTTCTACACAACTCATTCCTATGAAGATACATTCAAACTCACAAAACGTGCTCAGCTCGGGATGAAAATGCATTTAAAGCAATAAAAACTCAAATTGAGTGTCACGCCTAAACCAAAGGACTTATGCACACACTTCAACATGTATTTAGTTCAGGATGACCACCTGAAGCCTAAATGAGCATTAATTTGACCACACAACTCATTCCTATGAAGATACATTCAAACTCACAAAACGTGCTCAACTCAGGCTGAAAATGCATTTAAAGCAATAAAAACTCAAATTGAGTGTCACGCCTAAACCAAAGGACTTATGCACACACTTCAACATGTATTTTGTTCAGGATGACCTCCTGAAGCCCATATGAGCATTAATTTGACCACACAACTCATTCCTATGAAGATACATTCAAACACACAAAACGTGCTCAGCTCGGCCTGAAAATGCATTTAAAGCAATAAAAACTCAAATTGAGTGTCACGCCTAAACCAAAGGACTTATGCACACACTTCAACATGTATTTTGTTCAGGATGACCACCTGACGCCTAATTGAGCATTAATTTGACCACACAACTCATTCCTATGAAGATACATTCAAACTCACAAAACGCGCTCAGCTCGGGCTTAAAATGCATTTAAAGCAATAAAAACTCAAATTGAGTGTCACGCCTAAACCAAAGGACTTATGGACACACTTCAACATGTATTTTGTTCAGGATGACCTCCTGAAGCCCATATGATCATTAATTTGACCACACAACTCATTCTTATGAAGATACATTCAAACACACAAAACGTGCTCAGCTCGGCCTGAAAATGCATTTAAAGCAATAAAAACTCAAATTGAGTGTCACGCCTAAACCAAAGGACTTATGCACACACTTCAACATGTATTTTGTTCAGGATGACCTCCTGAAGCCCATATGAGCATTAATTTGACCACACAACTCATTCCTATGAAGATACATTCAAACACACAAAACGTGCTCAGCTCGGCCTGAAAATGCATTTAAAGCAATAAAAACTCAAATTGAGTGTCACGCCTAAACCAAAGGACTTATGCACACACTTCAACATGTATTTTGTTCAGGATGACCACCTGACGCCTAATTGAGCATTAATTTGACCACACAACTCATTCCTATGAAGATACATTCAAACTCACAAAACGCGCTCAGCTCGGGCTGAAAATGCATTTAAAGCAATAAAAACTCAAATTGAGTGTCACGCCTAAACCAAAGGACTTATGGACACACTTCAACATGTATTTTGTTCAGGATGACCTCCTGAAGCCCATATGATCATTAATTTGACCACACAACTCATTCTTATGAAGATACATTCAAACACACAAAACGTGCTCAGCTCGGCCTGAAAATGCATTTAAAGCAATAAAAACTCAAATTGAGTGTCACGCCTAAACCAAAGGACTTATGCACACACTTCAACATGTATTTTGTTCAGGATGACCATCTGACGCCTAAATGAGCATTAATTTGACCACACAACTCATTCCTATGAAGATACATTCAAACTCACAAAACGCGCTCAGCTCGGGCTGAAAATGCATTTAAAGCAATAAAAACTCAAATTGAGTGTCACGCCTAAACCAAAGGACTTATGCACACACTTCAACATGTATTTTGTTCAGGGTGACCTCCTGAAGCCTAAATAAGCATTAATTTGACCACACAACTCATTCCTATGAAGATACATTCAAACTCACAAAACGCGCTCAGCTCGGGCTGAAAATGCATTTAAAGCAATAAAAACTCAAATTTAGTGTCACACCTAAACCAAAGGACTTATGCACACACTTCAACATGTATTTAGTTCAGGATGACATCCTGAAGCCCATATGAGCATTAATTTGTCTACACAACTCATTCCTATGAAGATACATTCAAACTCACAAAACGTGCTCAGCTCGGGATGAAAATGCATTTAAAGCAATAAAAACTCAAATTGAGTGTCACGCCTAAACCAAAGGACTTATGCACACACTTCAACATGTATTTAGTTCAGGATGACCACCTGAAGCCTAAATGAGCATTAATTTGACCACACAACTCATTCCTATGAAGATACATTCAAACTCACAAAACGTGCTCAACTCAGGCTGAAAATGCATTTAAAGCAATAAAAACTCAAATTGAGTGTCACGCCTAAACCAAAGGACTTATGGACACACTTCAACATGTATTTTGTTCAGGATGACCTCCTGAAGCCCATATGAGCATTAATTTGACCACACAACTCATTCCTATGAAGATACATTCAAACTCACAAAACGTGCTCAGCTCGGGCTGAAAATGCATTTAAAGCAATAAAAACTCAAATTGAGTGTCACGCCTAAACCAAAGGACTTATGCACACACTTCAACATGTATTTTGTTCACGATGACCACCTGAAGCCTAAATGAGCATTAATTTGACCACACAACTCATTCCTATGAAGATACATTCAAACTCACAAAACGCGCTCAACTCGGGCTGAAAATGCATTTAAAGCAATAAAAGCTCAAATTGAGTGTCACGCCTAAACCAAAGGACTTATGCACACACTTCAACATGTATTTTGTTCAGGATGACCTCCTGAAGCCCATATGAGCATTAATTTGACCACACAACTCATTCCTATGAGAATACATTCAAACTCACAAAACGCGCTAAACTCGGGCTGAAAATGCATTTAAAGCAATAAAAACTCAAATTGAGTGTCACGCCTAAACCAAAGGACTTATGCACACACTTCAACATGTATTTTGTTCAGGATGACCACCTGACGCCTAAATGAGCATTAATTTGACCACACAACTCATTCCTATGAAGATACATTCAAAGTCAGAAAGCGCGCTCAGCTCGGGCTGAAAATGCATTTAATTTAAAGCAATAAAAACTCAAATTGAGTGTCACGCCTAAACCAAAGGACTTATGCACACACTTCAACATGTATTTAGTTCAGGATGACCACCTGAAGCCTAAATGAGCATTAATTTGACTACACAACTCATTCCTATGAAGATACATTCAAACTCACAAAACGTGCTCAGCTCGGGCTGAAAATGCATTTAAAGCAATTAAAACTCAAATTGAGTGTCACACCTAAACCAAAGGACTTATGCACACACTTCAACATGTATTTTGTTCAGGATGACCACCTGAAGCCTAAATGAGCATTAATTTGACCACACAACTCATTCCTATGAAGATACATTCAAACTCACAAAACTTGCTCAGCTCGGGCTGAAAATGCATTTAAAGCAATAAAAACTCAAATTGAGTGTCACGCCTAAACCAAAGGACTTATGCACACACTTCAACATGTATTTTGTTCAGGATGACCTCCTTAAGCCTAAATGAGCAATAATTTGACCACACAACTCATTCCTATGAAGATACATTCAAACTCAAAAAACGTGCTCAGCTCGGTCTGAAAATGCATTTAAAGCAATAAAAACTCAAATTGAGTGTCACACCTAAACCAAAGGACTTATGCACACACTTCAACATGTATTTTGTTCAGGATGACCTCCTGAAGCCCATATGAGCATTAATTTGACCACACAACTCATTCCTATGAAGATACATTCAAACTCACAAAACGTGCTCAGCTCGGGATGAAAATGCATTTAAAGCAATAAAAACTCAAATTGAGTGTCACGCCTAAACCAAAGGACTTATGCACACACTTCAACATGTATTTAGTTCAGGATGACCACCTGAAGCCTAAATGAGCATTAATTTGACCACACAACTCATTCCTATGAAGATACATTCAAACTCACAAAACGTGCTCAACTCAGGCTGAAAATGCATTTAAAGCAATAAAAACTCAAATTGAGTGTCACGCCTAAACCAAAGGACTTATGCACACACTTCAACATGTATTTTGTTCAGGATGACCTCCTGAAGCCCATATGAGCATTAATTTGACCACACAACTCATTCCTATGAAGATACATTCAAACACACAAAACGTGCTCAGCTCGGCCTGAAAATGCATTTAAAGCAATAAAAACTCAAATTGAGTGTCACGCCTAAACCAAAGGACTTATGCACACACTTCAACATGTATTTTGTTCAGGATGACAACCTGACGCCTAATTGAGCATTAATTTTACCACACAACTCATTCCTATGAAGATACATTCAAACTCACAAAACGCGCTCAGCTCGGGCTGAAAATGCATTTAAAGCAATAAAAACTCAAATTGAGTGTCACACCTAAACCAAAGGACTTATGCACACACTTCAACATGTATTTTGTTCAGGATGACCTCCTGAAGCCCATATGAGCATTAATTTGACCACACAACTCATTCCTATGAAGATACATTCAAACTCACAAAACGTGCTCAGCTCGGGCTGAAAATGCATTTAAAGCAATAAAACTCAAATTGAGTGTCACACCTAAACCAAAGGACTTATTCACACACTTCAAAATGTATTTTGTTCAGGATGACCTCCTGAAGCCCATATGAGCATTAATTTGACCACACAACTCATTCCTATGAAGATACATTCAAACTCACAAAACGTGCTCAGCTCGGGCTGAAAGTGCATTTAAAGCAATAAAAACTCAAATTGAGTGTCACGCCTAAACCAAAGGACTTATGCACACACTTCAACATGTATTTTGTTCAGGATGACCACCTGAAGCCTAAATGAGCATTAATTTGACCACACAACTCATTCCTATGAAGATACATTCAAACTCACAAACCTTGCTCAGCTCGGGCTGAAAATGCATTTAAAGCAATGAAAACTCAAATTGAGTGTCACGCCTAAACCAAAGGACTTATGCACACACTTCAACATGTATTTTGTTCAGGATGACCTCCTGAAGCCTAAATGAGCAATAATTTGACCACACAACTCATTCCTATGAAGATACATTCAAACTCAAAAAACGTGCTCAGCTCGCTCTGAAAATGCATTTAAAGCAATAAAAACTCAAATTGAGTGTCACACCTAAACCAAAGGACTTATGCACACACTTCAACATGTATTTTGTTCAGGATGACCTCCTGAAGCCCATATGAGCATTAATTTGACCACACAACTCATTCCTATGAAGATACATTCAAACTCACAAAACGTGCTCAGCTCGGGATGAAAATGCATTTAAAGCAATAAAAACTCAAATTGAGTGTCACGCCTAAACCAAAGGACTTATGCACACACTTCAACATGTATTTAGTTCAGGATGACCACCTGAAGCCTAAATGAGCATTAATTTGACCACCCAACTCATTCCTATGAAGATACATTCAAACTCACAAAACGTGCTCAACTCAGGCTGAAAATGCATTTAAAGCAATAAAAACTCAAATTTAGTGTCACACCTAAACCAAAGGACTTATGCACACACTTCAACATGTATTTAGTTCAGGATGACATCCTGAAGCCCATATGAGCATTAATTTGACCACACAACTCATTCTATGAAGATACATTCAAACTCACAAAACGTGCTCAGCTCGGGCTGAAAATGCATTTAAAGCAATAAAAACTCAAATTGAGTGTCACGCCTAAACCAAAGGACTTATGCCCACACTTCAACATGTATTTAGTTCAGGATGACCACCTGAAGCCTAAATGAGCATTAATTTGACCACACAACTCATTGCTATGAAGATACATTCAAACTCACAAAATGTGCTCAGCTCGGGCTGAAAATGCATTTAAAGCAATAAAAACTCAAATTGAGTGTCACGCCTAAACCAAAGGACTTATGCACACACTTCAACATGTATTTTGTTCAGGATGACCTCCTGAAGCCCATATGAGCATTAATTTGACCACACAACTCATTCCTATGAAGATACATTCAAACACACAAAACGTGCTCAGCTCGGCCTGAAAATGCATTTAAAGCAATAAAAACTCAAATTGAGTGTCACGCCTAAACCAAAGGACTTATGCACACACTTCAACATGTATTTTGTTCAGGATGACCACCTGACGCCTAATTGAGCATTAATTTGACCACACAACTCATTCCTATGAAGATACATTCAAACTCACAAAACGCGCTCAGCTCGGGCTGAAAATGCATTTAAAGCAATAAAAACTCAAATTGAGTGTCACGCCTAAACCAAAGGACTTATGGACACACTTCAACATGTATTTTGTTCAGGATGACCTCCTGAAGCCCATATGTTCATTAATTTGACCACACAACTCATTCTTATGAAGATACATTCAAACACACAAAACGTGCTCAGCTCGGCCTGAAAATGCATTTAAAGCAATAAAAACTCAAATTGAGTGTCACGCCTACACCAAAGGACTTATGCACACACTTCAACATGTATTTTGTTCAGGATGACCACCTGACGCCTAAATGAGCATTAATTTGACCACACAACTCATTCCTATGAAGATACATTCAAACTCACAAAACGCGCTCAGCTCGGGCTGAAAATGCATTTAAAGCAATAAAAACTCAAATTGAGTGTCACGCCTAAACCAAAGGACTTATGCACACACTTCAACATGTATTTTGTTCAGGGTGACCTCCTGAAGCCTAAATAAGCATTAATTTGACCACACAACTCATTCCTATGAAGATACATTCAAACTCACAAAACGCGCTCAGCTCGGGCTGAAAATGCATTTAAAGCAATAAAAACTCAAATTTAGTGTCACACCTAAACCAAAGGACTTATGCACACATTTCAACATGTATTTAGTTCAGGATGACATCCTGAAGCCCATATGAGCATTAATTTGTCTACACAACTCATTCCTATGAAGATACATTCAAACTCACAAAACGTGCTCAGCTCGGGATGAAAATGCATTTAAAGCAATAAAAACTCAAATTGAGTGTCACGCCTAAACCAAAGGACTTATGCACACACTTCAACATGTATTTAGTTCCTGATGACCACCTGAAGCCTAAATGAGCATTAATTTGACCACACAACTCATTCCTATGAAGATACATTCAAACTCACAAAACGTGCTCAACTCAGGCTGAAAATGCATTTAAAGCAATAAAAACTCAAATTGAGTGTCACGCCTAAACCAAAGGACTTATGCACACACTTCAACATGTATTTTGTTCAGGATGACCTCCTGAAGCCCATATGAGCATTAATTTGACCACACAACTCATTCCTATGAAGATACATTCAAACACACAAAACGTGCTCAGCTCGGCCTGAAAATGCATTTAAAGCAATAAAAACTCAAATTGAGTGTCACGCCTAAACCAAAGGACTTATGCACACACTTCAACATGTATTTTGTTCAGGATGACCACCTGACGCCTAATTGAGCATTAATTTGACCACACAACTCATTCCTATGAAGATACATTCAAACTCACAAAACGCGCTCAGCTCGGGCTGAAAATGCATTTAAAGCAATAAAAACTCAAATTGAGTGTCACGCCTAAACCAAAGGACTTATGGACACACTTCAACATGTATTTTGTTCAGGATGACCTCCTGAAGCCCATATGATCATTAATTTGACCACACAACTCATTCTTATGAAGATACATTCAAACACACAAAACGTGCTCAGCTCGGCCTGAAAATGCATTTAAAGCAATAAAAACTCAAATTGAGTGTCACGCCTAAACCAAAGGACTTATGCACACACTTCAACATGTATTTTGTTCAGGATGACCACCTGACGCCTAAATGAGCATTAATTTGACCACACAACTCATTCCTATGAAGATACATTCAAACTCACAAAACGCGCTCAGCTCGGGCTGAAAATGCATTTAAAGCAATAAAAACTCAAATTGAGTGTCACGCCTAAACCAAAGGACTTATGCACACACTTCAACATGTATTTTGTTCAGGGTGACCTCCTGAAGCCTAAATAAGCATTATTTTGACCACACAACTCATTCCTATGAAGATACATTCAAACTCACAAAACGCGCTCAGCTCGGGCTGAAAATGCCTTTAAAGCAATAAAAACTCAAATTTAGTGTCACACCTAAACCAAAGGACTTATGCACACACTTTAACATGTATTTAGTTCAGGATGACATCCTGAAGCCCATATGAGCATTAATTTGTCTACACAACTCATTCCTATGAAGATACATTCAAACTCACAAAATGTGCTCAACTCGGGCTGAAAATGCATTTAAAGCAATAAAAACTCAAATTGAGTGTCACGCCTAAACCAAAGGACTTATGCACACACTTCAACATGTATTTTGTTCAGGATGACCTCCTGAAGCCCATATGAGCATTAATTTGACTACACAACTCATTCCTATGAAGATACATTCAAACTCACAAAACGTGCTCAGCTCGGGCTGAAAATGCATTTAAAGCAATAAAAACTCAAATTGAGTGTCACGCCTAAACCAAAGGACTTATGCACACACTTCAACATGTATTTTGTTCAGGATGACCACCTGACGCCTAAATGAGCATTAATTTGACCACACAACTCATTCCTATGAAGATACATTCAAAGTCAGAAAGCGCGCTCAGCTCGGGCTGAAAATGCATTTAATTTAAAGCAATAAAAACTCAAATTGAGTGTCACGCCTAAACCAAAGGACCTTTGCACACACTTCAACATGTATTTAGTTCAGGATGACCACCTGAAGCCTAAATGAGCATTAATTTGACTACACAACTCATTCCTATGAAGATACATTCAAAATCACAAAACGTGCTCAGCTCGGGCTGAAAATGCATTTAAAGCAATAAAAACTCAAATTGAGTGTCACACCTAAACCAAAGGACTTATGCACACACTTCAACATGTATTTTGTTCAGGATGACCTCCTGAAGCCCATATGAGCATTAATTTGACTACACAACTCATTCCTATAAAGATACATTCAAACTCACAAAACGTGCTCAGCTCGGGCTGAAAATGCATTTAAAGCAATAAAAACTCAAATTGAGTGTCACACCTAAACCAAAGGACTTATGCACACACTTCAACATGTATTTTGTTCAGGATGACCTCCTGAAGCCCATATGAGCATTAATTTGACTACACAACTCATTCCTATAAAGATACATTCAAACTCACAAAACGTGCTCAGCTCGGGCTGAAAATGCATTTAAAGCAATAAAAACTCAAATTGAGTGTCACGCCTAAACCAAAGGACCTATGCACACACTTCAACATGTATTTTGTTCAGGATGACCACCTGAAGCCTAAATGAGCATTAATTTGACCACACAAATCATTTCTATGAAGATACATTCAAACTCACAAAACGTGCTCAACTCGGGCTGAAAATGCATTTAAAGCAATAAAAACTCAAATTGAATGTCACGTCTAAACCAAAGGACTTATGCACACACTTCAACATGTATTTTGTTCAGGATGACCACCTGAAGCCTAAATGAGCATTAATTTGACCACACAACTCATTCCTATGAAGATACATTCAAACACACAAAACGTGCTCAGCTCGGCCTGAAAATGCATTTAAAGCAATAAAAACTCAAATTGAGTGTCACGCCTAAACCAAAGGACTTATGCACACACTTCAACATGTATTTTGTTCAGGATGACCTCCTGAAGCCTAAATAAGCATTAATTTGACCACACAACTCATTCCTATGAAGATACATTCAAACTCACAAAACGCGCTCAGCTCGGGCTGAAAATGCATTTAAAGCAATAAAAACTCAAATTGAGTGTCACACCTAAACCAAAGGACTTATGCACACACGTCAACATGTATTTTGTTCAGGATGACCTCCTGAAGCCTAAATCAGCAATAATTTCACCACACAACTCATTCCTATGAAGATACATTCAAAGTCAGAAAGCGCGCTCAGCTCGGGCTGAAAATGCATTTAATTTAGTTAGTTAGTTAATTAGTTAGTTCCGCCCGCTCCTATTTGGAACATTGGGCGACGAGCCTCCTCCATTTGTTCCGGTCACTGGCGACCTTTCTTGCTCCATGCCAGCTGACACCCATCTCACTGAGGTCTTCTTTGGCAGTCTGTCTCCACGTCTTCTTTGGCCTACCTCTCTTCCTCTTTCCACCCTCTGGCATCCAGTCCATGGCCACACTTGCTGGTCTCTCTCTTGGCAGCCGGAGTACGTGGCTGATCATTTTCCTTCTCCTTTCAGAGACAATGTCTGACAGTTCAGCCACTCCTGCCCTCTTCATCACCTCCTCGTTGGTGATGTGGTCTCTCCATGAGATCCTCAGGATGGATCTCAGGCAACGCCGATGAAAGACATCTAACTTGTTGGTTATGTTGGCTGTCTTCATCCATGTCTCACAGGCGTAAATCGCTGTTGGGATAACCACTGACATATAGAGGCGTAGCTTGGTGGTCGTAGTGATGGCTTTCGATGACCAGATGTTGCGGAGGCGTTGGAACACTCCCGCAGCTTTACCAAGTCTACTGTTGACGTCTTTCTCCACACCACCTGTATTTGAGATGTTACTCCCAAGATATGTGAAGCTGTCAATGTACTCTATGTCATGTTGGTGTAGAGTGAGTGGTTGAAGGTGTTGGTGCTGTCCGACGGCCATGGCCTTGGTCTTTTCCTGGCTAATTCGTAAACCGACCTTAACTCCGTGCTCATGCAGATTGTTGGTCAACTCCTGGAGTGCGGGCTGGGTGTGACTTAACAGAGCCAAATCATCTGCAAATTCCAGGTCAGCTAGTCTGCTCCCTCCCCACTTGATACCAACTTCTTCCCCTGTGATGGACTTCCTCATCACAAAGTCAATTATGATGATGAAGAGTAGGGGTGACAGAATGCAACCCTGTCTTACACCAGTGACAATGTCAAAATCATCAGTTGTGCCACTGTTGGTTTTGACACAACAGGTTGAGTTGTGGTACAATGACCTGAAGATGTTGATGTACTTGAGGGGTACA
Source organism: Hippocampus guttulatus (assembly GCF_054856545.1). Taxonomy (NCBI): domain Eukaryota; kingdom Metazoa; phylum Chordata; class Actinopteri; order Syngnathiformes; family Syngnathidae; genus Hippocampus; species Hippocampus guttulatus. Next base: position 819,363 of record NC_141264.1, read on the forward strand.
CCATACAGCTGGACGATCTGCCACAGTGACTCCCGGTGGATGCTGTCTAAGGCTTTCTTGAAATCGATATAGTTGATCATGAGTGGTGTCTGAAGTTCTTGGCACTGCTCTATGATGTTTCGAAGGGTAAAGATCTGTTCGGCGCAAGACCTTTCTTTCCTGAAACCGGCTTGCTCTTCCCTCAAGATGTTATCCACTTCATCTTTAAGGCAATGTAGCAGGACACTGCAGAATACCTTGCTGGGGATTGACAGCAGTGTAATGCCCCGCCAGTTATTGCAGTCTGCGAGGTTTCCCTTCTTAGGAAGCGTGACAATGACCCCACGTCTCCAGTCGGCAGGAACCTCTTCAGCATGCCAAATCAGGTTGAACAGGTGGGTAAGGCTCTCCACAACAGCGTCTTGGCCGTGTTTCAACATCTCGGCAGCTACCTCATCGAGTCCCGGTGCCTTGTTGTTCTTAAGGCCCTTGATTGCTCTGGCAACCTCAGTCTCGGATATCTCTTTCGATGTAATATTTAGAGCTGGAGCTGGTGTCTCTTGATCGAAATTGAAGAGCACGGGAGGCATTGGTTGGTTGAGAACCTCCCTGAAGTGTTCCAGCCATCTTGCTTCTTGCTCCTCGTCGCTTAGAAGTGTCCTGCCATCCTTGCTCCTGATTGGCACGCTAGAGCTGCTCCTGGAGTTGGTTAGCTCCCGCACGATCTTGTATAGGGTCGTCGTGTTGTTGTTCTCGGCTGCTTCCTGTGCCTCTCTTGCTTTCTCTTCTAGCCACTGTCTTTTATCCTTCCTGCAACTCTTCTTCACTACCCTGTCCAAGCGCCTGTACTCCTCGTCTTCCATCCTCCAGCTCCGGAGCCTCCTCTTTTGTTCTCTTTTTATCTTGGCCACTTTCCTTTCATCAATCAACTTCCAGGTGTTGTCTGTTATCCATCTCTCTTTGTTGGTACCCCTCTTTCTGCCGATAACTGCTTCTGCAGTTTCAGCAATGGCACAAGAGAACATACTCCACTGCTCCTCAATGTTTGCAAGGTGTTGTGATACCTTGAGCTTCCTACTCAACTCCTCACAGAAGCCTTCTGAGATGTTGTTATCCTTTAGCTTGTCCACTGCGTAAGGTCTCTTGGGCTGCACCCTTTTCACCTTCTTCAGCTTCAGCCTGATTTTACTCACCACAAGGAAGTGGTCTGAACCCACATCTGCACCTCTGTGGGAGCGAACGTCGAGCAATGACGAGCGCCACCTTGTGTTGATGCAGATGTAGTCCAGTTCGTTCTGGGTCCCGCCACCAGGTGAAACCCAGGTTACTTTGTGGATCCGCTTGTGCTCAAAAAAGGTGTTGCCAATGCTGAGGCCGTTGGTACTGGTTAGCATCAACAGTCTCTCCCCGTTGTCGTTCGTGGAGCCTGCAGACCCATGTGGTCCAACTGTGGCATTCAGGCCCCTTCTGTCATTATCCAGTTTTGCGTTGAAGTCTCCAATCAGCATTTTGATGTCAGCATTTAATTTAAAGCAATAAAAACTCAAATTGAGTGTCACGCCTAAACCAAAGGACTTATGCACACACTTCAACATGTATTTAGTTCAGGATGACCACCTGAAGCCTAAATGAGCATTAATTTGACCACACAACTCATTCCTATGAAGATACATTCAAACTCACAAAACGTGCTCAGCTCGGGCTGAAAATGCATTTAAAGCAATAAAAACTCAAATTGAGTGTCACACCTAAACCAAAGGACTTATGCACACACTTCAACATGTATTTTGTTCAGGGTGACCACCTGAAGCCTAAATGAGCATTAATTTGACCACACAACTCATTCCTATGAAGATACATTCAAACTCACAAAACATGCTCAGCTCGGGCTGAAAATGCATTTAAAGCAATAAAAACTCAAATTGAATGTCACGCCTAAACCAAAGGACTTATGCACACACTTCAACATGTATTTTGTTCAGGATGACCTCCTGAAGCCCATATGAGCATTAATTTGACTACACAACTCATTCCTATAAAGATACATTCAAACTCACAAAACGTGCTCAGCTCGGGCTGAAAATGCATTTAAAGCAATAAAAACTCAAATTGAGTGTCACGCCTAAACCAAAGGACTTATGCACACACTTCAACATGTATTTTGTTCAGGATGACCTCCTGAATCCTAAATCAGCAATAATTTCACCACACAACTCATTCCTATGAAGATACATTCAAATTCAGAAAGCGCGCTCAGCTCGGGCTGAAAATGCATTTAATTTAAAGCAATAAAAACTCAAATTGAGTGTCACGCCTAAACCAAAGGACTTATGCACACACTTCAACATGTATTTAGTTCTGGATGACCACCTGAAGCCTAAATGATTATTAATTTGACCACACAACTCATTCCTATGAAGATACATTCAAACTCACAAAACGTGCTCAGCTCGGGCTGAAAATGCATTTAAAGCAATAAAAACTCAAATTGAGTGTCACACCTAAACCAAAGGACTTATGCACACACTTCAACATGTATTTTGTTCAGGATGACCTCCTGAAGCCCATATGAGCATTAATTTGACTACACAACTCATTCCTATGAAGATACATTCAAACTCACAAAACGTGCTCAGCTCGGGCTGAAAATGCATTTAAAGCAATAAAAACTCAAATTGAGTGTCACGCCTAAACCAAAGGACTTATGCACACACTTCAACATGTATTTAGTTCAGGATGACCACCTGAAGCCTAAATGAGCATTAATTTGAAAACACAACTCATTCCTATGAAGATATTTTCAAACTCACAAAACGTGCTCAACTCGGGCTGAAAATGCATTTAAAGCAATAAAAACTCAAATTGAGTGTCACGCCTAAACCAAAGGACTTATGCACACACGTCAACATGTATTTTGTTCAGGATGACCACCTGAAGCCTAAATGAGCATTAATTTGACCACACAACTCATTCCTATGAAGATACATTCAAACTCACAAAACATGCTCAGCTCGGGCTGAAAATGCATTTAAAGCAATAAAAACTCAAATTGAATGTCACGCCTAAACCAAAGGACTTATGCACACACTTCAACATGTATTTTGTTCAGGATGACCACCTGAAGCCTAAATGAGCATTAATTTGACCACACAACTCATTCTATGAAGATACATTCAAACTCACAAAACGTGCTCAGCTCGGGCTGAAAATGCATTTAAAGCAATAAAAACTCAAATTGAGTGTCACGCCTAAACCAAAGGACTTATGCCCACACTTCAACATGTATTTAGTTCAGGATGACCACCTGAAGCCTAAATGAGCATTAATTTGACCACACAACTCATTGCTATGAAGATACATTCAAACTCACAAAACGTGCTCAGCTAGGGCTGAAAATGCATTTAAAGCAATAAAAACTCAAATTGAGTGTCACGCCTAAACCAAAGGACTTATGCACACCCTTCAACATGTATTTTGTTCAGGATGACCTCCTGAAGCCTAAATCAGCAAAAATTTCACCACACAGCTCATTCCTATGAAGATACATTCAAAGTCAGAAAGCGCGCTCAGCTCGGGCTGAAAATGCATTTAATTTAAAGCAATAAAAACTCAAATTGAGTGTCACGCCTAAACCAAAGGACTTATGCACACACTTCAACATGTATTTAGTTCAGGATGACCACCTGAAGCCTAAATGAGCATTAATTTGACCACACAACTCATTCCTATGAAGATACATTCAAACTCACAAAACGTGCTCAGCTCGGGCTGAAAATGCATTTAAAGCAATAAAAACTCAAATTGAGTGTCACACCTAAACCAAAGGACTTATGCACACACTTCAACATGTATTTTGTTCAGGATGACCTCCTGAAGCCCATATGAGCAGTAATTTGACTACACAACTCATTCCTATGAAGATACATTCAAACTCACAAAACGTGCTCAGCTCGGGCTGAAAATGCATTTAAAGCAATAAAAACTCAAATTGAGTGTCACGCCTAAACCAAAGGACTTATGCACACACTTCAACATGTATTTAGTTCAGGATGACCACCTGAAGCCTAAATGAGCATTAATTTGACCACACAACTCATTCCTATGAAGATACATTCAAACTCACAAAACGTGCTCAACTCGGGCTGAAAATGCATTTAAAGCAATAAAAACTCAAATTGAGTGTCACGCCTAAACCAAAGGACTTATGCACACACTTCAACATGTATTTAGTTCAGGATGACCACCTGAAGCCTAAATGAGCATTAATTTGACTACACAACTCATTCCTATGAAGATACATTCAAACTCACAAAACGTGCTCAGCTCGGGCTGAAAATGCATTTAAAGCAATTAAAACTCAAATTGAGTGTCACACCTAAACCAAAGGACTTATGCACACACTTCAACATGTATTTTGTTCAGGATGACCTCCTGAAGCCTAAATAAGCATTAATTTGACCACACAACTCATTCCTATGAAGATACATTCAAACTCATAAAACGCGCTCAGCTCGGGCTGCAAATGCATTTAAAGCAATAAAAACTCAAATTGAGTGTCACACCTAAACCAAAGGACTCATGCACACACTTCAACATGTATTTTGTTCAGGATGACCACCTGAAGCCTAAATGAGCATTAATTTGACCACACAACTCATTCCTATGAAGATACATTCAAACTCACAAAACTTGCTCAGCTCGGGCTGAAAATGCATTTAAAGCAATAAAAACTCAAATTGAGTGTCACGCCTAAACCAAAGGACTTATGCACACACTTCAACATGTATTTTGTTCAGGATGACCTCCTGAAGCCTAAATGAGCAATAATTTGACCACACAACTCATTCCTATGAAGATACATTCAAAGTCAGAAAGCGCACTCAGCTCGGGCTGAAAATGCATTTAAAGCAATAAAAACTCAAATTGAGTGTCACGCCTAAACCAAAGGACTTATGCACACACTTCAACATGTATTTTGTTCAGGATGACCTCCTGAAGCCTAAATCAGCAATAATTTGACCACACAACTCATTCCTATGAAGATACATTCAAAGTCAGAAAGTGCGCTCAGCTCGGGCTGAAAATGCATTTCATTTAAAGCAATAAAAACTCCAATTGAGTGTCACGCCTAAACCAAAGGACTTATGCACACACTTCAACATGTATTTAGTTCAGGATGACCACCTGAAGCCTAAATGAGCATTAATTTGACCACACAACTCATTCCTATGAAGATACATTCAAACTCACAAAACGTGCTGAGCTCGGGCTGAAAATGCATTTCAAGCAATAAAAACTCAAATTGAGTGTCACGCCTAAACCAAAGGACTTATGCACACACTTCAACATGTATTTTGTTCAGGATGACCACCTGAAGCCTAAATGAGCATTAATTTGACCACACAACTCATTCTATGAAGATACATTCAAACTCACAAAACGTGCTCAGCTCGGGCTGAAAATGCATTTAAAGCAATAAAAACTCAAATTGAGTGTCACGCCTAAACCAAAGGACTTATGCACACCCTTCAACATGTATTTTGTTCAGGATGACCTCCTGAAGCCTAAATCAGCAAAAATTTCACCACACAACTCATTCCTATGAAGATACATTCAAAGTCAGAAAGCGCGCTCAGCTCGGGCTGAAAATGCATTTAATTTAAAGCAATAAAAACTCAAATTGAGTGTCACGCCTAAACCAAAGGACTTATGCACACACTTCAACATGTATTTTGTTCAGGATGACCTCCTGAAGCCCATATGAGCAGTAATTTGACTACACAACTCATTCCTATGAAGATACATTCAAACTCACAAAACGTGCTCAGCTCGGGCTGAAAATGCATTTAAAGCAATAAAAACTCAAATTGAGTGTCACGCCTAAACCAAAGGACTTATGCACACACTTCAACATGTATTTAGTTCAGGATGACCACCTGAAGCCTAAATGAGCATTAATTTGACCACACAACTCATTCCTATGAAGATACATTCAAACTCACAAAACGTGCTCAACTCGGGCTGAAAATGCATTTAAAGCAATAAAAACTCAAATTGAGTGTCACGCCTAAACCAAAGGACTTATGCACACACTTCAACATGTATTTAGTTCAGGATGACCACCTGAAGCCTAAATGAGCATTAATTTGACTACACAACTCATTCCTATGAAGATACATTCAAACTCACAAAACGTGCTCAGCTCGGGCTGCAAATGCATTTAAAGCAATAAAAACTCAAATTGAGTGTCACACCTAAACCAAAGGACTTATGCACACACGTCAACATGTATTTTGTTCAGGATGACCACCTGAAGCCTAAATGAGCATTAATTTGACCACACAACTCATTCCTATAAAGATACATTCAAACTCACAAAACATGCTCAGCTCGGGCTGAAAATGCATTTAAAGCAATAAAAACTCAAATTGAATGTCACGCCTAAACCAAAGGACTCATGCACACACTTCAACATGTATTTTGTTCAGGATGACCACCTGAAGCCTAAATGAGCATTAATTTGACCACACAACTCATTCCTATGAAGATACATTCAAACTCACAAAACTTGCTCAGCTCGGGCTGAAAATGCATTTAAAGCAATAAAAACTCAAATTGAGTGTCACGCCTAAACCAAAGGACTTATGCACACACTTCAACATGTATTTTGTTCAGGATGACCTCCTGAAGCCTAAATGAGCAATAATTTGACCACACAACTCATTCCTATGAAGATACATTCAAAGTCAGAAAGCGCACTCAGCTCGGGCTGAAAATGCATTTAAAGCAATAAAAACTCAAATTGAGTGTCACGCCTAAACCAAAGGACTTATGCACACACTTCAACATGTATTTTGTTCAGGATGACCTCCTGAAGCCTAAATCAGCAATAATTTGACCACACAACTCATTCCTATGAAGATACATTCAAAGTCAGAAAGTGCGCTCAGCTCGGGCTGAAAATGCATTTCATTTAAAGCAATAAAAACTCCAATTGAGTGTCACGCCTAAACCAAAGGACTTATGCACACACTTCAACATGTATTTAGTTCAGGATGACCACCTGAAGCCTAAATGAGCATTAATTTGACCACACAACTCATTCCTATGAAGATACATTCAAACTCACAAAACGTGCTCAGCTCGGGCTGAAAATGCATTTAAAGCAATAAAAACTCAAATTGAGTGTCACACCTAAACCAAAGGACTTATGCACACATTTCAACATGTATTTTGTCCAGGATGGCCTTCTGAACCCCATATGAGCATTAATTTGACTACACAACTCATTCCTATGAAGATACATTCAAACTCACAAAACGTGCTCAGCTCGGGCTGAAAATGCATTTAAAGCAATAAAAACTCAAATTGAGTGTCACGCCTAAACCAAAGGACTTATGCACACACTTCAACGTGTATTTTATTCAGGATGACCTCCTGAAGCCTAAATAAGCATTAATTTGACCACACAACTCATTCCTATGAAGATACATTCAAACTCATAAAACGCGCTCAGCTCGGGCTGCAAATGCATTTAAAGCAATAAAAACTCAAATTGAGTGTCACACCTAAACCAAAGGACTTATGCACACACGTCAACATGTATTTTGTTCAGGATGACCACCTGAAGCCTAAATGAGCATTAATTTGACCACACAACTCATTCCTATAAAGATACATTCAAACTCACAAAACATGCTCAGCTCGGGCTGAAAATGCATTTAAAGCAATAAAAACTCAAATTGAATGTCACGCCTAAACCAAAGGACTCATGCACACACTTCAACATGTATTTTGTTCAGGATGACCACCTGAAGCCTAAATGAGCATTAATTTGACCACACAACTCATTCCTATGAAGATACATTCAAACTCACAAAACTTGCTCAGCTCGGGCTGAAAATGCATTTAAAGCAATAAAAACTCAAATTGAGTGTCACGCCTAAACCAAAGGACTTATGCACACACTTCAACATGTATTTTGTTCAGGATGACCTCCTGAAGCCTAAATGAGCAATAATTTGACCACACAACTCATTCCTATGAAGATACATTCAAAGTCAGAAAGCGCACTCAGCTCGGGCTGAAAATGCATTTAAAGCAATAAAAACTCAAATTGAGTGTCACGCCTAAACCAAAGGACTTATGCACACACTTCAACATGTATTTTGTTCAGGATGACCTCCTGAAGCCTAAATCAGCAATAATTTGACCACACAACTCATTCCCATGAAGATACATTCAAAGTCAGAAAGTGCGCTCAGCTCGGGCTGAAAATGCATTTAATTTAAAGCAATAAAAACTCCAATTGAGTGTCACGCCTAAACCAAAGGACTTATGCACACACTTCAACATGTATTTAGTTCAGGATGACCACCTGAAGCCTAAATGAGCATTAATTTGACCACACAACTCATTCCTATGAAGATACATTCAAACTCACAAAACGTGCTCAGCTCGGGCTGAAAATGCATTTAAAGCAATAAAAACTCAAATTGAGTGTCACACCTAAACCAAAGGACTTATGCACACATTTCAACATGTATTTTGTTCAGGATGACCTTCTGAACCCCATATGAGCATTAATTTGACTACACAACTCATTCCTATGAAGATACATTCAAACTCACAAAACGTGCTCAGCTCGGGCTGAAAATGCATTTAAAGCAATAAAAACTCAAATTGAGTGTCACGCCTAAACCAAAGGACTTATGCACACACTTCAACATGTATTTTATTCAGGATGACCTCCTGAAGCCTAAATAAGCATAATTTGACCACACAACTCATTCCTATGAAGATACATTCAAACTCACAAAACACGCTCAGCTCGGGCTGAAAATGCATTTAAAGCAATAAAAACTCAAATTGAGTGTCACACCTAAACCAAAGGACTTATGCACACACTTCAACATGTATTTAGTTCAGGATGACCACCTGAAGCCTAAATGAGCATTAATTTGACCACACAACTCATTCCTATGAAGATACATTCAAACTCACAAAACATGCTCAGCTCGGGCTAAAAATGCATTTAAAGCAATAAAAACTCAAATTGAATGTCACGCCTAAACCAAAGGACTTATGCACACACTTCAACATGTATTTTGTTCAGGATGACCACCTGAAGCCTAAATGAGCATTAATTTGACCACACAACTCATTCTATGAAGATACATTCAAACTCACAAAACGTGCTCAGCTCGGGCTGAAAATGCATTTAAAGCAATAAAAACTCAAATTGAGTGTCACGCCTAAACCAAAGGACTTATGCACACACGTCAACATGTATTTTGTTCAGGATGACCACCTGAAGCCTAAATGAGCATTAATTTGACCACACAACTCATTCCTATAAAGATACATTCAAACTCACAAAACATGCTCAGCTCGGGCTGAAAATGCATTTAAAGCAATAAAAACTCAAATTTAATGTCACGCCTAAACCAAAGGACTCATGCACACACTTCAACATGTATTTTGTTCAGGATGACCACCTGAAGCCTAAATGAGCATTAATTTGACCACACAACTCATTCCTATGAAGATACATTCAAACTCACAAAACTTGCTCAGCTCGGGCTGAAAATGCATTTAAAGCAATAAAAACTCAAATTGAGTGTCACGCCTAAACCAAAGGACTTATGCACACACTTCAACATGTATTTTGTTCAGGATGACCTCCTGAAGCCTAAATGAGCAATAATTTGACCACACAACTCATTCCTATGAAGATACATTCAAAGTCAGAAAGCGCACTCAGCTCGGGCTGAAAATGCATTTAAAGCAATAAAAACTCAAATTGAGTGTCACGCCTAAACCAAAGGACTTATGCACACACTTCAACATGTATTTTGTTCAGGATGACCTCCTGAAGCCTAAATCAGCAATAATTTGACCACACAACTCATTCCTAAGAAGATACATTCAAAGTCAGAAAGTGCGCTCAGCTCGGGCTGAAAATGCATTTAATTTAAAGCAATGAAAACTCCAATTGAGTGTCACGCCTAAACCAAAGGACTTATGCACACACTTTAACATGTATTTAGTTCAGGATGACCACCTGAAGCCTAAATAATCATTAATTTGACCACACAACTCATTCCTATGAAGATACATTCAAACTCACAAAACGTGCTCAGCTCGGGCTGAAAATGCATTTAAAGCAATAAAAACTCAAATTGAGTGTCACGCCTAAACCAAAGGACTTATGCACACACTTCAACATGTATTTTATTCAGGATGACCTCCTGAAGCCTAAATAAGCATTAATTTGACCACACAACTCATTCCTATGAAGATACATTCAAACTCACAAAACACGCTCAGCTCGGGCTGAAAATGCATTTAAAGCAATAGAAACTCAAATTGAGTGTCACGCCTAAACCAAAGGACTTATGCACACACTTCAACATGGATTTTGTTCAAGATGACCTCCTGAAGCCTAAATGAGCAATAATTTGATTACACAACTCATTCCTATGAAGATACATTCAAACTCAAAAAACGTGCTCAGCTCGGGCTGAAAATGCATTTAAAGCAATAAAAACTCAAATTGAGTGTCACGCCTAAACCAAAGGACTTATGCACACACTTCAACATGTATTTTGTCAGGATGACCACCTGAAGCCTAAATGAGCATTAATTTGACCACACAACTCATTCCTATGAAGATACATTCAAACTCACAAAACGTGCTCAACTCGGGCTGAAAATGCATTTAAAGCAATAAAAGCTCAAATTGAGTGTCACGCCTAAACCAAAGGACTTATGCACACACTTCAACATGTATTTTGTTCAGGATGACCTCCTGAAGCCCATATGAGCATTAATTTGACCACACAACTCATTCCTATGAAGATACATTCAAACTCACAAAACGTGCTCAGCTCGGGCTGAAAATGCATTTAAAGCAATAAAAACTCAAATTGAGTGTCACGCCTAAACCAAAGGACTTATGCACACACTTCAACATGTATTTTGTTCAGGATGACCTCCTGAAGCCCATATGAGCATTAATTTGACCACACAACTCATTCCTATGAAGATACATTCAAACACACAAAACGTGCTCAGCTCGGCCTGAAAATGCATTTAAAGCAATAAAAACTCAAATTGAGTGTCACGCCTAAACCAAAGGACTTATGCACACACTTCAACATGTATTTTGTTCAGGATGACCACCTGACGCCTAAATGAGCATTCATTTGACCACACAACTCATTCCTATGGAGATACATTAAAACTCACAAAACGTGCTCAACTCGGGCTGAAAATGCATTTAAAGCAATAAAAACTCAAATTGAGTGTCACGCCTAAACCAAAGGACTTATGCACACACTTCAACATGTATTTTGTTCAGGATGACCTCCTGAAGCCTAAATAAGCATTAATTTGACCACACAACTCATTCCTATGAAGATACATTCAAACTCACAAAACGCGCTCAGCTCGGGCTGAAAATGCATTTAAAGCAATAAAAACTCAAATTGAGTGTCACACCTAAACCAAAGGACTTATGCACACACTTCAACATGTATTTTGTTCAGGATGACCACCTGAAGCCTAAATGAGCATTAATTTGACCACACAACTCATTCCTATGAAGATACATTCAAACTCACAAAACATGCTCAGCTCGGGCTGAAAATGCATTTAAAGCAATAAAAACTCAAATTGAATGTCACGCCTAAACCAAAGGACTTATGCACACACTTCAACATGTATTTTGTTCAGGATGACCTCCTGAAGCCCATATGAGCATTAATTTGACTACACAACTCATTCCTATGAAGATACATTCAAACTCACAAAACGTGCTCAGCTCGGGCTGAAAATGCATTTAAAGCAATAAAAACTCAAATTGAGTGTCACGCCTAAACCAAAGGACTTATGCACACACTTCAACATGTATTTTGTTCAGGATGACCACCTGACGCCTAAATGAGCATTAATTTGACCACACAACTCATTCCTATGAAGATACATTCAAAGTCAGAAAGCGCGCTCAGCTCGGGCTGAAAATGCATTTAATTTAAAGCAATAAAAACTCAAATTGAGTGTCACGCCTAAACCAAAGGACTTATGCACACACTTCAACATGTATTTAGTTCAGGATGACCACCTGAAGCCTAAATGAGCATTAATTTGACCACACAACTCATTCCTATGAAGATACATTCAAACTCACAAAACGTGCTCAGCTCGGGCTGAAAATGCATTTAAAGCAATAAAAACTCAAATTGAGTGTCACGCCTAAATCAAAGGACTTATGCACACACTTCAACATGTATTTTGTTCACGATGACCACCTGAAGCCTAAATGAGCATTAATTTGACCACACAACTCATTCCTATGAAGATACATTCAAACTCACAAAACGTGCTCAACTCGGGCTGAAAATGCATTTAAAGCAATAAAAGCTCAAATTGAGTGTCACGCCTAAACCAAAGGACTTATGCACACACTTCAACATGTATTTTGTTCAGGATGACCTCCTGAAGCCCATATGAGCATTAATTTGACCACACAACTCATTCCTATGAAGATACATTCAAACACACAAAACGTGCTCAGCTCGGCCTGAAAATGCATTTAAAGCAATAAAAACTCAAATTGAGTGTCACGCCTAAACCAAAGGACTTATGCACACACTTCAACATGTATTTTGTTCAGGATGACCACCTGAAGCCTAAATAAGCATTAATTTGACCACACAACTCATTCCTATGAAGATACATTCAAACTCACAAAACGCGCTCAGCTCGGGCTGAAAATGCATTTAAAGCAATAAAAACTCAAATTGAGTGTCACACCTAAACCAAAGGACTTATGCACACACTTCAACATGTATTTTGTTCAGGATGACCACCTGAAGCCTAAATGAGCATTAATTTGACCACACAACTCATTCCTATGAAGATACATTCAAACTCACAAAACATGCTCAGCTCGGGCTGAAAATGCATTTAAAGCAATAAAAACTCAAATTGAATGTCACGCCTAAACCAAAGGACTTATGCACACACTTTAACATGTATTTTGTTCAGGATGACCTCCTGAAGCCCATATGAGCATTGATTTGACTACACAACTCATTCCTATGAAGATACATTCAAAGTCAGAAAGCGCGCTCAGCTCGGGCTGAAAATGCATTTAATTTAAAGCAATAAAAACTCAAATTGAATGTCACGCCTAAACCAAAGGACTTATGCACACACTTCAACATGTATTTTGTTCACGATGACCACCTGAAGCCTAAATGAGCATTAATTTGACCACACAACTCATTCCTATGAAGATACATTCAAACTCACAAAACGTGCTCAGCTCGGGCTGAAAATGCATTTAAAGCAATAAAAACTCAAATTGAGTGTCACGCCTAAACCAAAGGACTTATGCACACACTTCAACATGTATTTAGTTCAGGATGACCACCTGAAGCCTAAATGAGCATTAATTTGACCACACAACTCATTTCTATGAAGATACATTCAAACTCACAAAACGTGCTCAGCTCGGGCTGAAAATGCATTTAAAGCAATAAAAACTCAAATTGAGTGTCACGCCTAAACCAAAGGACTTATGCACACACTTCAACATGTATTTTGTTCAGGATGACCTCCTGAAGCCTAAATCAGCAATAATTTCACCACACAACTCATTCCTATGAAGATACATCCAAAGTCAGAAAGCGCGCTCAGCTCGGGCTGAAAATGCATTTAATTTAAAGCAATAAAAACTCAAATTGAGTGTCACGCCTAAACCAAAGGACTTATGCACACACTTCAACATGTATTTAGTTCTGGATGACCACCTGAAGCCTAAATGAGCATTAATTTGACCACACAACTCATTCCTATGAAGATACATTCAAACTCACAAAACGTGCTCAGCTCGGGCTGAAAATGCATTTAAAGCAATAAAAACTCAAATTGAGTGTCACACCTAAACCAAAGGACTTATGCACACACTTCAACATACATTTTGTTCAGGATGACCTCCTGAAGCCCATATGAGCATTAATTTGACTACACAACTCATTCCTATGAAGAAACATTCAAACTCACAAAACGTGCTCAGCTCGGGCTGAAAATGCATTTAAAGCAATAAAAGCTCAAATTGAGTGTCACGCCTAAACCAAAGGACTTATGCACACACTTCAACATGTATTTTGTTCAGGATGACCTCCTGAAGCCCATATGAGCATTAATTTGACCACACAACTCATTCCTATGAAGATACATTCAAACACACAAAACGTGCTCAGCTCGGCCTGAAAATGCATTTAAAGCAATAAAAACTCAAATTGAGTGTCACGCCTAAACCAAAGGACTTATGCACACACTTCAACATGTATTTTGTTCAGGATGACCACCTGACGCCTAAATGAGCATTCATTTGACCACACAACTCATTCCTATGGAGATACATTAAAACTCACAAAACGTGCTCAACTCGGGCTGAAAATGCATTTAAAGCAATAAAAACTCAAATTGAGTGTCACGCCTAAACCAAAGGACTTATGCACACACTTCAACATGTATTTTGTTCAGGATGACCTCCTGAAGCCTAAATAAGCATTAATTTGACCACACAACTCATTCCTATGAAGATACATTCAAACTCACAAAACGCGCTCAGCTCGGGCTGAAAATGCATTTAAAGCAATAAAAACTCAAATTGAGTGTCACACCTAAACCAAAGGACTTATGCACACACTTCAACATGTATTTTGTTCAGGATGACCACCTGAAGCCTAAATGAGCATTAATTTGACCACACAACTCATTCCTATGAAGATACATTCAAACTCACAAAACATGCTCAGCTCGGGCTGAAAATGCATTTAAAGCAATAAAAACTCAAATTGAATGTCACGCCTAAACCAAAGGACTTATGCACACACTTCAACATGTATTTTGTTCAGGATGACCTCCTGAAGCCCATATGAGCATTAATTTGACTACACAACTCATTCCTATGAAGATACATTCAAACTCACAAAACGTGCTCAGCTCGGGCTGAAAATGCATTTAAAGCAATAAAAACTCAAATTGAGTGTCACGCCTAAACCAAAGGACTTATGCACACACTTCAACATGTATTTTGTTCAGGATGACCACCTGACGCCTAAATGAGCATTAATTTGACCACACAACTCATTCCTATGAAGATACATTCAAAGTCAGAAAGCGCGCTCAGCTCGGGCTGAAAATGCATTTAATTTAAAGCAATAAAAACTCAAATTGAGTGTCACGCCTAAACCAAAGGACTTATGCACACACTTCAACATGTATTTAGTTCAGGATGACCACCTGAAGCCTAAATGAGCATTAATTTGACCACACAACTCATTCCTATGAAGATACATTCAAACTCACAAAACGTGCTCAGCTCGGGCTGAAAATGCATTTAAAGCAATAAAAACTCAAATTGAGTGTCACGCCTAAATCAAAGGACTTATGCACACACTTCAACATGTATTTTGTTCACGATGACCACCTGAAGCCTAAATGAGCATTAATTTGACCACACAACTCATTCCTATGAAGATACATTCAAACTCACAAAACGTGCTCAACTCGGGCTAAAAATGCATTTAAAGCAATAAAAGCTCAAATTGAGTGTCACGCCTAAACCAAAGGACTTATGCACACACTTCAACATGTATTTTGTTCAGGATGACCTCCTGAAGCCCATATGAGCATTAATTTGACCACACAACTCATTCCTATGAAGATACATTCAAACACACAAAACGTGCTCAGCTCGGCCTGAAAATGCATTTAAAGCAATAAAAACTCAAATTGAGTGTCACGCCTAAACCAAAGGACTTATGCACACACTTCAACATGTATTTTGTTCAGGATGACCACCTGAAGCCTAAATGAGCATTAATTTGACCACACAACTCATTCCTATGAAGATACATTCAAACTCACAAAACGTGCTCAACTCGGGCTGAAAATGCATTTAAAGCAATAAAAACTCAAATTGAGTGTCACGCCTAAACCAAAGGACTTATGCACACACTTCAACATGTATTTTGTTCAGGATGACCACCTGAAGCCTAAATGAGCATTAATTTGACCACACAACTCATTCCTATGAAGATACATTCAAACTCACAAAACATGCTCAGCTCGGGCTGAAAATGCATTTAAAGCAATAAAAACTCAAATTGAATGTCACGCCTAAACCAAAGGACTTATGCACACACTTTAACATGTATTTTGTTCAGGATGACCTCCTGAAGCCCATATGAGCATTGATTTGACTACACAACTCATTCCTATGAAGATACATTCAAACTCACAAAACGTGCTCAGCTCGGGCTGAAAATGCATTTAAAGCAATAAAAACTCAAATTGAGTGTCACGCCTAAACCAAAGGACTTATGCACACACTTCAACATGTATTTAGTTCAGGATGACCACCTGAAGCCTAAATGAGCATTAATTTGACCACACAACTCATTCCTATGAAGATACATTCAAACTCACAAAACGTGCTCAGCTCGGGCTGAAAATGCATTTAAAGCAATAAAAACTCAAATTGAGTGTCACGCCTAAACCAAAGGACTTATGCACACACTTCAACATGTATTTAGTTCAGGATGACCACCTGAAGCCTAAATGAGCATTAATTTGACCACACAACTCATTTCTATGAAGATACATTCAAACTCACAAAACGTGCTCAGCTCGGGCTGAAAATGCATTTAAAGCAATAAAAACTCAAATTGAGTGTCACGCCTAAACCAAAGGTCTTATGCACACACTTCAACATGTATTTAGTTCAGGATGACCACCTGAAGCCTAAATGAGCATTAATTTGACCACACAACTCATTTCTATGAAGATACATTCAAACTCACAAAACGTGCTCAGCTCGGGCTGAAAATGCATTTAAAGCAATAAAAACTCAAATTGAGTGTCACGCCTAAACCAAAGGACTTATGCACACACTTCAACATGTATTTTGTTCAGGATGACCTCCTGAAGCCTAAATCAGCAATAATTTCACCACACAACTCATTCCTATGAAGATACATCCAAAGTCAGAAAGCGCGCTCAGCTCGGGCTGAAAATGCATTTAATTTAAAGCAATAAAAACTCAAATTGAGTGTCACGCCTAAACCAAAGGACTTATGCACACACTTCAACATGTATTTAGTTCTGGATGACCACCTGAAGCCTAAATGAGCCTTAATTTGACCACACAACTCATTCCTATGAAGATACATTCAAACTCACAAAACGTGCTCAGCTCGGGCTGAAAATGCATTTAAAGCAATAAAAACTCAAATTGAGTGTCACACCTAAACCAAAGGACTTATGCACACACTTCAACATACATTTTGTTCAGGATGACCTCCTGAAGCCCATATGAGCATTAATTTGACTACACAACTCATTCCTATGAAGAAACATTCAAACTCACAAAACGTGCTCAGCTCGGGCTGAAAATGCATTTAAAGCAATAAAAACTCAAATTGAGTGTCACGCCTAAACCAAAGGACTTATGCACACACTTCAACATGTATTTTGTTCAGGATGACCACCTGAAGCCTAAATGAGCATTAATTTGACCACACAACTCATTCCTATGAAGATACATTCAAACTCACAAAACGTGCTCAGCTCGGGCTGAAAATGCATTTAAAGCAATAAAAACTCAAATTGAGTGTCACGCCTAAACCAAAGGACTTATGCCCACACTTCAACATGTATTTAGTTCAGGATGACCACCTGAAGCCTAAATGAGCATTAATTTGACCACACAACTCATTCCTATGAAGATACATTCAAACTCACAAAACGTGCTCAGCTCGGGCTGAAAATGCATTTAAAGCAATAAAAACTCAAATTGAGTGTCACGCCTAAATCTAAGGACTTATGCACACACTTCAACATGTATTTTGTTCACGATGACCACCTGAAGCCTAAATGAGCATTAATTTGACCACACAACTCATTCCTATGAAGATACATTCAAACTCACAAAACGTGCTCAACTCGGGCTGAAAATGCATTTAAAGCAATAAAAGCTCAAATTGAGTGTCACGCCTAAACCAAAGGACTTATGCACACACTTTAACATGTATTTTGTTCAGGATGACCTCCTGAAGCCTAAATGAGCATTAATTTGACCACACAACTCATTCCTATGAAGATACATTCAAAGTCAGAAAGCGCGCTCAGCTCGGGCTGAAAATGCATTTAATTTAAAGCAATAAAAACTCAAATTGAGTGTCACGCCTAAACCAAAGGACTTATGCACACACTTCAACATGTATTTTGTTCAGGATGACCTCCTGAAGCCTAAATAAGCATTAATTTGACCACACAACTCATTCCTATGAAGATACATTCAAACTCACAAAACGCGCTCAGCTCGGGCTGAAAATGCATTTAAAGCAATAAAAACTCAAATTGAGTGTCACACCTAAACCAAAGGACTTATGCACACACTTCAACATGTATTTTGTTCAGGATGACTACCTGAAGCCTAAATGAGCATTAATTTGACCACACAACTCATTCCTATGAAGATACATTCAAACTCACAAAACATGCTCAGCTCGGGCTGAAAATGCATTTAAAGCAATAAAAACTCAAATTGAATGTCACGCCTAAACCAAAGGACTTATGCACACACTTCAACATGTATTTTGTTCAGGATGACCTCCTGAAGCCCATATGAGCATTAATTTGACTACACAACTCATTCCTATGAAGATACATTCAAACTCACAAAACGTGCTCAGCTCGGGCTGAAAATGCATTTAAAGCAATAAAAACTCAAATTGAGTGTCACGCCTAAACCAAAGGACTTATGCACACACTTCAACATGTATTTTGTTCAGGATGACCACCTGACGCCTAAATGAGCATTAATTTGACCACACAACTCATTCCTATGAAGATACATTCAAAGTCAGAAAGCGCGCTCAGCTCGGGCTGAAAATGCATTTAATTTAAAGCAATAAAAACTCAAATTGAGTGTCACGCCTAAACCAAAGGACTTATGCACACACTTCAACATGTATTTAGTTCAGGATGACCACCTGAAGCCTAAATGAGCATTAATTTGACTACAAAACTCATTCCTATGAAGATACATTCAAACTCACAAAACGTGCTCAGCCTGGGCTGAAAATGCATTTAAAGCAATAAAAACTCAAATTGAGTGTCACACCTAAACCAAAGGACTTATGCACACACTTCAACATGTATTTTGTTCAGGATGACCACCTGAAGCCTAAATGAGCATTAATTTGACCACACAACTCATTCCTATGAAGATACATTCAAACTCACAAAACGTGCTCAACTCGGGCTGAAAATGCATTTAAAGCAATAAAAACTCAAATTGAGTGTCACGCCTAAACCAAAGGACTTATGCACACACTTCAACATGTATTTTGTTCAGGATGACCACCTGAAGCCTAAATAAGCATTAATTTGACCACACAACTCATTCCTATGAAGATACATTCAAACTCACAAAACGCGCTCAGCTCGGGCTGAAAATGCATTTAAAGCAATAAAAACTCAAATTGAGTGTCACACCTAAACCAAAGGACTTATGCACACACTTCAACATGTATTTTGTTCAGGATGACCACCTGAAGCCTAAATGAGCATTAATTTGACCACACAACTCATTCCTATGAAGATACATTCAAACTCACAAAACATGCTCAGCTCGGGCTGAAAATGCATTTAAAGCAATAAAAACTCAAATTGAATGTCACGCCTAAACCAAAGGACTTATGCACACACTTTAACATGTATTTTGTTCAGGATGACCTCCTGAAGCCCATATGAGCATTGATTTGACTACACAACTCATTCCTATGAAGATACATTCAAAGTCAGAAAGCGCGCTCAGCTCGGGCTGAAAATGCATTTAATTTAAAGCAATAAAAACTCAAATTGAATGTCACGCCTAAACCAAAGGACTTATGCACACACTTCAACATGTATTTTGTTCACGATGACCACCTGAAGCCTAAATGAGCATTAATTTGACCACACAACTCATTTCTATGAAGATACATTCAAACTCACAAAACGTGCTCAGCTCGGGCTGAAAATGCATTTAAAGCAATAAAAACTCAAATTGAGTGTCACGCCTAAACCAAAGGACTTATGCACACACTTCAACATGTATTTTGTTCAGGATGACCTCCTGAAGCCTAAATCAGCAATAATTTCACCACACAACTCATTCCTATGAAGATACATCCAAAGTCAGAAAGCGCGCTCAGCTCGGGCTGAAAATGCATTTAATTTAAAGCAATAAAAACTCAAATTGAGTGTCACGCCTAAACCAAAGGACTTATGCACACACTTCAACATGTATTTAGTTCTGGATGACCACCTGAAGCCTAAATGAGCATTAATTTGACCACACAACTCATTCCTATGAAGATACATTCAAACTCACAAAACGTGCTCAGCTCGGGCTGAAAATGCATTTAAAGCAATAAAAACTCAAATTGAGTGTCACACCTAAACCAAAGGACTTATGCACACACTTCAACATACATTTTGTTCAGGATGACCTCCTGAAGCCCATATGAGCATTAATTTGACTACACAACTCATTCCTATGAAGAAACATTCAAACTCACAAAACGTGCTCAGCTCGGGCTGAAAATGCATTTAAAGCAATAAAAACTCAAATTGAGTGTCACGCCTAAACCAAAGGACTTATGCACACACTTCAACATGTATTTTGTTCAGGATGACCACCTGAAGCCTAAATGAGCATTAATTTGACCACACAACTCATTCCTATGAAGATACATTCAAACTCACAAAACGTGCTCAGCTCGGGCTGAAAATGCATTTAAAGCAATAAAAACTCAAATTGAGTGTCACGCCTAAACCAAAGGACTTATGCCCACACTTCAACATGTATTTAGTTCAGGATGACCACCTGAAGCCTAAATGAGCATTAATTTGACCACACAACTCATTCCTATGAAGATACATTCAAACTCACAAAACGTGCTCAGCTCGGGCTGAAAATGCATTTAAAGCAATAAAAACTCAAATTGAGTGTCACGCCTAAATCTAAGGACTTATGCACACACTTCAACATGTATTTTGTTCACGATGACCACCTGAAGCCTAAATGAGCATTAATTTGACCACACAACTCATTCCTATGAAGATACATTCAAACTCACAAAACGTGCTCAACTCAGGCTGAAAATGCATTTAAAGCAATAAAAGCTCAAATTGAGTGTCACGCCTAAACCAAAGGACTTATGCACACACTTTAACATGTATTTTGTTCAGGATGACCTCCTGAAGCCTAAATGAGCATTAATTTGACCACACAACTCATTCCTATGAAGATACATTCAAAGTCAGAAAGCGCGCTCAGCTCGGGCTGAAAATGCATTTAATTTAAAGCAATAAAAACTCAAATTGAGTGTCACGCCTAAACCAAAGGACTTATGCACACACTTCAACATGTATTTTGTTCAGGATGACCTCCTGAAGCCTAAATAAGCATTAATTTGACCACACAACTCATTCCTATGAAGATACATTCAAACTCACAAAACGCGCTCAGCTCGGGCTGAAAATGCATTTAAAGCAATAAAAACTCAAATTGAGTGTCACACCTAAACCAAAGGACTTATGCACACACTTCAACATGTATTTTGTTCAGGATGACCACCTGAAGCCTAAATGAGCATTAATTTGACCACACAACTCATTCCTATGAAGATACATTCAAACTCACAAAACATGCTCAGCTCGGGCTGAAAATGCATTTAAAGCAATAAAAACTCAAATTGAATGTCACGCCTAAACCAAAGGACTTATGCACACACTTCAACATGTATTTTGTTCAGGATGACCTCCTGAAGCCCATATGAGCATTAATTTGACTACACAACTCATTCCTATGAAGATACATTCAAACTCACAAAACGTGCTCAGCTCGGGCTGAAAATGCATTTAAAGCAATAAAAACTCAAATTGAGTGTCACGCCTAAACCAAAGGACTTATGCACACACTTCAACATGTATTTTGTTCAGGATGACCACCTGACGCCTAAATGAGCATTAATTTGACCACACAACTCATTCCTATGAAGATACATTCAAAGTCAGAAAGCGCGCTCAGCTCGGGCTGAAAATGCATTTAATTTAAAGCAATAAAAACTCAAATTGAGTGTCACGCCTAAACCAAAGGACTTATGCACACACTTCAACATGTATTTAGTTCAGGATGACCACCTGAAGCCTAAATGAGCATTAATTTGACTACAAAACTCATTCCTATGAAGATACATTCAAACTCACAAAACGTGCTCAGCCTGGGCTGAAAATGCATTTAAAGCAATAAAAACTCAAATTGAGTGTCACACCTAAACCAAAGGACTTATGCACACACTTCAACATGTATTTTGTTCAGGATGACCTCCTGAAGCCCATATGAGCATTAATTTGACTATACAACTCATTCCTATAAAGATACATTCAAACACACAAAACGTGCTCAGCTCGGGCTGAAAATGCATTTAAAGCAATAAAAACTCAAATTGAGTGTCACGCCTAAACCAAAGGACTTATGCACACACTTCAACATGTATTTAGTTCAGGATGACCACCTGAAGCCTAAATGAGCATTAATTTGACCACACAACTCATTTCTATGAAGATACATTCAAACTCACAAAACATGCTCAGCTCGGGCTGAAAATGCATTTAAAGCAATAAAAACTCAAATTGAGTGTCACGCCTAAACCAAAGGACTTATGCACACACTTCAACATGTATTTTGTTCAGGATGACCTCCTGAAGCCTAAATCAGCAATAATTTCACCACACAACTCATTCCTATGAAGATACATCCAAAGTCAGAAAGCGCGCTCAGCTCGGGCTGAAAATGCATTTAATTTAAAGCAATAAAAACTCAAATTGAGTGTCACGCCTAAACCAAAGGACTTATGCACACACTTCAACATGTATTTAGTTCTGGATGACCACCTGAAGCCTAAATGAGCATTAATTTGACCACACAACTCATTCCTATGAAGATACATTCAAACTCACAAAACGTGCTCAGCTCGGGCTGAAAATGCATTTAAAGCAATAAAAACTCAAATTGAGTGTCACACCTAAACCAAAGGACTTATGCACACACTTCAACATGTATTTTGTTCAGGATGACCTCCTGAAGCCCATATGAGCATTAATTTGACTACACAACTCATTCCTATGAAGAAACATTCAAACTCACAAAACGTGCTCAGCTCGGGCTGAAAATGCATTTAAAGCAATAAAAACTCAAATTGAGTGTCACGCCTAAACCAAAGGACTTATGCACACACTTCAACATGTATTTAGTTCAGGATGACCACCTGAAGCCTAAATGAGCATTAATTTGACCACACAACTCATTCCTATGAAGATACATTCAAACTCACAAAACATGCTCAGCTCGGGCTGAAAATGCATTTAAAGCAATAAAAACTCAAATTGAGTGTCACGCCTAAACCAAAGGACTTATGCACACACTTCAACATGTATTTAGTTCAGGATGACCACCTGAAGCCTAAATGAGCATTAATTTGACCACACAACTCATTTCTATGAAGATACATTCAAACTCACAAAACGTGCTCAGCTCGGGCTGAAAATGCATTTAAAGCAATAAAAACTCAAATTGAGTGTCACGCCTAAACCAAAGGACTTATGCACACACTTCAACATGTATTTTGTTCAGGATGACCTCCTGAAGCCTAAATCAGCAATAATTTCACCACACAACTCATTCCTATGAAGATACATCCAAAGTCAGAAAGCGCGCTCAGCTCGGGCTGAAAATGCATTTAATTTAAAGCAATAAAAACTCAAATTGAGTGTCACGCCTAAACCAAAGGACTTATGCACACACTTCAACATGTATTTAGTTCTGGATGACCACCTGAAGCCTAAATGAGCATTAATTTGACCACACAACTCATTCCTATGAAGATACATTCAAACTCACAAAACGTGCTCAGCTCGGGCTGAAAATGCATTTAAAGCAATAAAAACTCAAATTGAGTGTCACACCTAAACCAAAGGACTTATGCACACACTTCAACATGTATTTTGTTCAGGATGACCTCCTGAAGCCCATATGAGCATTAATTTGACTACACAACTCATTCCTATGAAGAAACATTCAAACTCACAAAACGTGCTCAGCTCGGGCTGAAAATGCATTTAAAGCAATAAAAACTCAAATTGAGTGTCACGCCTAAACCAAAGGACTTATGCACACACTTCAACATGTATTTAGTTCAGGATGACCACCTGAAGCCTAAATGAGCATTAATTTGACCACACAACTCATTCCTATGAAGATACATTCAAACTCACAAAACATGCTCAGCTCGGGCTGAAAATGCATTTAAAGCAATAAAAACTCAAATTGAATGTCACGCCTAAACCAAAGGACTTATGCACACACTTCAACATGTATTTTGTTCAGGATGACCACCTGAAGCCTAAATGAGCATTAATTTGACCACACAACTCATTCCTATGAAGATACATTCAAACTCACAAAACACACTCAGCTCGGGCTGAAAATGCATTTAAAGCAATAAAAACTCAAATTGAGTGTCACGCCTAAACCAAAGGACTTATGCCCACACTTCAACATGTATTTAGTTCAGGATGACCACCTGAAGCCTAAATGAGCATTAATTTGACCACACAACTCATTCCTATGAAGATACATTCAAACTCACAAAACGTGCTCAGCTCGGGCTGAAAATGCATTTAAAGCAATAAAAACTCAAATTGAGTGTCACGCCTAAATCTAAGGACTTATGCACACACTTCAACATGTATTTTGTTCACGATGACCACCTGAAGCCTAAATGAGCATTAATTTGACCACACAACTCATTCCTATGAAGATACATTCAAACTCACAAAACGTGCTCAACTCGGGCTGAAAATGCATTTAAAGCAATAAAAGCTCAAATTGAGTGTCACGCCTAAACCAAAGGACTTATGCACACACTTTAACATGTATTTTGTTCAGGATGACCTCCTGAAGCCTAAATGAGCATTAATTTGACCACACAACTCATTCCTATGAAGATACATTCAAAGTCAGAAAGCGCGCTCAGCTCGGGCTGAAAATGCATTTAATTTAAAGCAATAAAAACTCAAATTGAGTGTCACGCCTAAACCAAAGGACTTATGCACACACTTCAACATGTATTTAGTTCAGGATGACCACCTGAAGCCTAAATGAGCATTAATTTGACTACACAACTCATTCCTATGAAGATACATTCAAACTCACAAAACGTGCTCAGCTCGGGCTGAAAATGCATTTAAAGCAATAAAAACTCAAATTGAGTGTCACGCCTAAACCAAAGGACTTATGCACACACTTCAACATGTATTTTGTTCAGGATGACCACCTGACGCCTAAATGAGCATTAATTTGACTACACAACTCATTCCTATAAAGATACATTCAAACTCACAAAACGTGCTCAGCTCGGGCTGAAAATGCATTTAAAGCAATAAAAACTCAAATTGAGTGTCACGCCTAAACCAAAGGACTTATGCACACACTTCAACATGTATTTTGTTCAGGATGACCACCTGAAGCCTAAATGAGCATTAATTTGACCACACAACTCATTCCTATGAAGATACATTCAAACTCACAAAACATGCTCAGCTCGGGCTGAAAATGCATTTAAAGCAATAAAAACTCAAATTGAATGTCACGCCTAAACCAAAGGACTTATGCACACACTTCAACATGTATTTTGTTCAGGATGACCTCCTGAAGCCCATATGAGCATTAATTTGACTACACAACTCATTCCTATGAAGATACATTCAAACTCACAAAACGTGCTCAGCTCGGGCTGAAAATGCATTTAAAGCAATAAAAACTCAAATTGAGTGTCACGCCTAAACCAAAGGACTTATGCACACACTTCAACATGTATTTTGTTCAGGATGACCACCTGACGCCTAAATGAGCATTAATTTGACCACACAACTCATTCCTATGAAGATACATTCAAAGTCAGAAAGCGCGCTCAGCTCGGGCTGAAAATGCATTTAATTTAAAGCAATAAAAACTCAAATTGAGTGTCACGCCTAAACTAAAGGACTTATGCACACACTTCAACATGTATTTAGTTCAGGATGACCACCTGAAGCCTAAATGAGCATTAATTTGACTACACAACTCATTCCTATGAAGATACATTCAAACTCACAAAACGTGCTCAGCTCGGGCTGAAAATGCATTTAAAGCAATAAAAACTCAAATTGAGTGTCACACCTAAACCAAAGGACTTATGCACACACTTCAACATGTATTTTGTTCAGGATGACCTCCTGAAGCCCATATGAGCATTAATTTGACTACACAACTCATTCCTATGAAGAAACATTCAAACTCACAAAACGTGCTCAGCTCGGGCTGAAAATGCATTTAAAGCAATAAAAACTCAAATTGAGTGTCACGCCTAAACCAAAGGACTTATGCACACACTTCAACATGTATTTTGTTCAGGATGACCACCTGAAGCCTAAATGAGCATTAATTTGACCACACAACTCATTCCTATGAAGATACATTCAAACTCACAAAACGTGCTCAGCTCGGGCTGAAAATGCATTTAAAGCAATAAAAACTCAAATTGAGTGTCACGCCTAAACCAAAGGACTTATGCCCACACTTCAACATGTATTTAGTTCAGGATGACCACCTGAAGCCTAAATGAGCATTAATTTGACCACACAACTCATTCCTATGAAGATACATTCAAACTCACAAAACGTGCTCAGCTCGGGCTGAAAATGCATTTAAAGCAATAAAAACTCAAATTGAGTGTCACGCCTAAATCTAAGGACTTATGCACACACTTCAACATGTATTTTGTTCACGATGACCACCTGAAGCCTAAATGAGCATTAATTTGACCACACAACTCATTCCTATGAAGATACATTCAAACTCACAAAACGTGCTCAACTCGGGCTGAAAATGCATTTAAAGCAATAAAAGCTCAAATTGAGTGTCACGCCTAAACCAAAGGACTTATGCACACACTTTAACATGTATTTTGTTCAGGATGACCTCCTGAAGCCTAAATGAGCATTAATTTGACCACACAACTCATTCCTATGAAGATACATTCAAAGTCAGAAAGCGCGCTCAGCTCGGGCTGAAAATGCATTTAATTTAAAGCAATAAAAACTCAAATTGAGTGTCACGCCTAAACCAAAGGACTTATGCACACACTTCAACATGTATTTTGTTCAGGATGACCTCCTGAAGCCTAAATAAGCATTAATTTGACCACACAACTCATTCCTATGAAGATACATTCAAACTCACAAAACGCGCTCAGCTCGGGCTGAAAATGCATTTAAAGCAATAAAAACTCAAATTGAGTGTCACACCTAAACCAAAGGACTTATGCACACACTTCAACATGTATTTTGTTCAGGATGACTACCTGAAGCCTAAATGAGCATTAATTTGACCACACAACTCATTCCTATGAAGATACATTCAAACTCACAAAACATGCTCAGCTCGGGCTGAAAATGCATTTAAAGCAATAAAAACTCAAATTGAATGTCACGCCTAAACCAAAGGACTTATGCACACACTTCAACATGTATTTTGTTCAGGATGACCTCCTGAAGCCCATATGAGCATTAATTTGACTACACAACTCATTCCTATGAAGATACATTCAAACTCACAAAACGTGCTCAGCTCGGGCTGAAAATGCATTTAAAGCAATAAAAACTCAAATTGAGTGTCACGCCTAAACCAAAGGACTTATGCACACACTTCAACATGTATTTTGTTCAGGATGACCACCTGACGCCTAAATGAGCATTAATTTGACCACACAACTCATTCCTATGAAGATACATTCAAAGTCAGAAAGCGCGCTCAGCTCGGGCTGAAAATGCATTTAATTTAAAGCAATAAAAACTCAAATTGAGTGTCACGCCTAAACCAAAGGACTTATGCACACACTTCAACATGTATTTAGTTCAGGATGACCACCTGAAGCCTAAATGAGCATTAATTTGACTACAAAACTCATTCCTATGAAGATACATTCAAACTCACAAAACGTGCTCAGCCTGGGCTGAAAATGCATTTAAAGCAATAAAAACTCAAATTGAGTGTCACACCTAAACCAAAGGACTTATGCACACACTTCAACATGTATTTTGTTCAGGATGACCACCTGAAGCCTAAATGAGCATTAATTTGACCACACAACTCATTCCTATGAAGATACATTCAAACTCACAAAACGTGCTCAACTCGGGCTGAAAATGCATTTAAAGCAATAAAAACTCAAATTGAGTGTCACGCCTAAACCAAAGGACTTATGCACACACTTCAACATGTATTTTGTTCAGGATGACCACCTGAAGCCTAAATAAGCATTAATTTGACCACACAACTCATTCCTATGAAGATACATTCAAACTCACAAAACGCGCTCAGCTCGGGCTGAAAATGCATTTAAAGCAATAAAAACTCAAATTGAGTGTCACACCTAAACCAAAGGACTTATGCACACACTTCAACATGTATTTTGTTCAGGATGACCACCTGAAGCCTAAATGAGCATTAATTTGACCACACAACTCATTCCTATGAAGATACATTCAAACTCACAAAACATGCTCAGCTCGGGCTGAAAATGCATTTAAAGCAATAAAAACTCAAATTGAATGTCACGCCTAAACCAAAGGACTTATGCACACACTTTAACATGTATTTTGTTCAGGATGACCTCCTGAAGCCCATATGAGCATTGATTTGACTACACAACTCATTCCTATGAAGATACATTCAAAGTCAGAAAGCGCGCTCAGCTCGGGCTGAAAATGCATTTAATTTAAAGCAATAAAAACTCAAATTGAATGTCACGCCTAAACCAAAGGACTTATGCACACACTTCAACATGTATTTTGTTCACGATGACCACCTGAAGCCTAAATGAGCATTAATTTGACCACACAACTCATTTCTATGAAGATACATTCAAACTCACAAAACGTGCTCAGCTCGGGCTGAAAATGCATTTAAAGCAATAAAAACTCAAATTGAGTGTCACGCCTAAACCAAAGGACTTATGCACACACTTCAACATGTATTTTGTTCAGGATGACCTCCTGAAGCCTAAATCAGCAATAATTTCACCACACAACTCATTCCTATGAAGATACATCCAAAGTCAGAAAGCGCGCTCAGCTCGGGCTGAAAATGCATTTAATTTAAAGCAATAAAAACTCAAATTGAGTGTCACGCCTAAACCAAAGGACTTATGCACACACTTCAACATGTATTTAGTTCTGGATGACCACCTGAAGCCTAAATGAGCATTAATTTGACCACACAACTCATTCCTATGAAGATACATTCAAACTCACAAAACGTGCTCAGCTCGGGCTGAAAATGCATTTAAAGCAATAAAAACTCAAATTGAGTGTCACACCTAAACCAAAGGACTTATGCACACACTTCAACATACATTTTGTTCAGGATGACCTCCTGAAGCCCATATGAGCATTAATTTGACTACACAACTCATTCCTATGAAGAAACATTCGAACTCACAAAACGTGCTCAGCTCGGGCTGAAAATGCATTTAAAGCAATAAAAACTCAAATTGAGTGTCACGCCTAAACCAAAGGACTTATGCACACACTTCAACATGTATTTTGTTCAGGATGACCACCTGACGCCTAAATGAGCATTAATTTGACCACACAACTCATTCCTATGAAGATACATTCAAACTCACAAAACGTGCTCAGCTCGGGCTGAAAATGCATTTAAAGCAATAAAAACTCAAATTGAGTGTCACGCCTAAACCAAAGGACTTATGCCCACACTTCAACATGTATTTAGTTCAGGATGACCACCTGAAGCCTAAATGAGCATTAATTTGACCACACAACTCATTCCTATGAAGATACATTCAAACTCACAAAACGTGCTCAGCTCGGGCTGAAAATGCATTTAAAGCAATAAAAACTCAAATTGAGTGTCACGCCTAAATCTAAGGACTTATGCACACACTTCAACATGTATTTTGTTCACGATGACCACCTGAAGCCTAAATGAGCATTAATTTGACCACACAACTCATTCCTATGAAGATACATTCAAACTCACAAAACGTGCTCAACTCGGGCTGAAAATGCATTTAAAGCAATAAAAGCTCAAATTGAGTGTCACGCCTAAACCAAAGGACTTATGCACACACTTTAACATGTATTTTGTTCAGGATGACCTCCTGAAGCCTAAATGAGCATTAATTTGACCACACAACTCATTCCTATGAAGATACATTCAAAGTCAGAAAGCGCGCTCAGCTCGGGCTGAAAATGCATTTAATTTAAAGCAATAAAAACTCAAATTGAGTGTCACGCCTAAACCAAAGGACTTATGCACACACTTCAACATGTATTTTGTTCAGGATGACCTCCTGAAGCCTAAATAAGCATTAATTTGACCACACAACTCATTCCTATGAAGATACATTCAAACTCACAAAACGCGCTCAGCTCGGGCTGAAAATGCATTTAAAGCAATAAAAACTCAAATTGAGTGTCACACCTAAACCAAAGGACTTATGCACACACTTCAACATGTATTTTGTTCAGGATGACCACCTGAAGCCTAAATGAGCATTAATTTGACCACACAACTCATTCCTATGAAGATACATTCAAACTCACAAAACATGCTCAGCTCGGGCTGAAAATGCATTTAAAGCAATAAAAACTCAAATTGAATGTCACGCCTAAACCAAAGGACTTATGCACACACTTCAACATGTATTTTGTTCAGGATGACCTCCTGAAGCCCATATGAGCATTAATTTGACTACACAACTCATTCCTATGAAGATACATTCAAACTCACAAAACGTGCTCAGCTCGGGCTGAAAATGCATTTAAAGCAATAAAAACTCAAATTGAGTGTCACGCCTAAACCAAAGGACTTATGCACACACTTCAACATGTATTTTGTTCAGGATGACCACCTGACGCCTAAATGAGCATTAATTTGACCACACAACTCATTCCTATGAAGATACATTCAAAGTCAGAAAGCGCGCTCAGCTCGGGCTGAAAATGCATTTAATTTAAAGCAATAAAAACTCAAATTGAGTGTCACGCCTAAACCAAAGGACTTATGCACACACTTCAACATGTATTTTGTTCAGGATGACCTCCTGAAGCCCATATGAGCATTAATTTGACTATACAACTCATTCCTATAAAGATACATTCAAACACACAAAACGTGCTCAGCTCGGGCTGAAAATGCATTTAAAGCAATAAAAACTCAAATTGAGTGTCACGCCTAAACCAAAGGACTTATGCACACACTTCAACATGTATTTAGTTCAGGATGACCACCTGAAGCCTAAATGAGCATTAATTTGACCACACAACTCATTTCTATGAAGATACATTCAAACTCACAAAACGTGCTCAGCTCGGGCTGAAAATGCATTTAAAGCAATAAAAACTCAAATTGAGTGTCACGCCTAAACCAAAGGACTTATGCACACACTTCAACATGTATTTTGTTCAGGATGACCTCCTGAAGCCTAAATCAGCAATAATTTCACCACACAACTCATTCCTATGAAGATACATCCAAAGTCAGAAAGCGCGCTCAGCTCGGGCTGAAAATGCATTTAATTTAAAGCAATAAAAACTCAAATTGAGTGTCACGCCTAAACCAAAGGACTTATGCACACACTTCAACATGTATTTAGTTCTGGATGACCACCTGAAGCCTAAATGAGCATTAATTTGACCACACAACTCATTCCTATGAAGATACATTCAAACTCACAAAACGTGCTCAGCTCGGGCTGAAAATGCATTTAAAGCAATAAAAACTCAAATTGAGTGTCACACCTAAACCAAAGGACTTATGCACACACTTCAACATGTATTTTGTTCAGGATGACCTCCTGAAGCCCATATGAGCATTAATTTGACTACACAACTCATTCCTATGAAGAAACATTCAAACTCACAAAACGTGCTCAGCTCGGGCTGAAAATGCATTTAAAGCAATAAAAACTCAAATTGAGTGTCACGCCTAAACCAAAGGACTTATGCACACACTTCAACATGTATTTTATTCAGGATGACCTCCTGAAGCCTAAATAAGCATTAATTTGACCACACAACTCATTCCTATGAAGATACATTCAAACTCACAAAACGTGCTCAGCTCGGGCTGAAAATGCATTTAAAGCAATAAAAACTCAAATTGAGTGTCACGCCTAAATCTAAGGACTTATGCACACACTTCAACATGTATTTTGTTCACGATGACCACCTGAAGCCTAAATGAGCATTAATTTGACCACACAACTCATTCCTATGAAGATACATTCAAACTCACAAAACGTGCTCAACTCGGGCTGAAAATGCATTTAAAGCAATAAAAGCTCAAATTGAGTGTCACGCCTAAACCAAAGGACTTATGCACACACTTCAACATGTATTTTGTTCAGGATGACCTCCTGAAGCCTAAATAAGCATTAATTTGACCACACAACTCATTCCTATGAAGATACATTCAAACTCACAAAACGCGCTCAGCTCGGGCTGAAAATGCATTTAAAGCAATAAAAACTCAAATTGAGTGTCACACCTAAACCAAAGGACTTATGCACACACTTCAACGTGTATTTTGTTCAGGATGACCACCTGAAGCCTAAATGAGCATTAATTTGACCACACAACTCATTCCTATGAAGATACATTCAAACTCACAAAACATGCTCAGCTCGGGCTGAAAATGCATTTAAAGCAATAAAAACTCAAATTGAATGTCACGCCTAAACCAAAGGACTTATGCACACACTTCAACATGTATTTTGTTCAGGATGACCTCCTGAAGCCCATATGAGCATTAATTTGACTACACAACTCATTCCTATGAAGATACATTCAAACTCACAAAACGTGCTCAGCTCGGGCTGAAAATGCATTTAAAGCAATAAAAACTCAAATTGAGTGTCACGCCTAAACCAAAGGACTTATGCACACACTTCAACATGTATTTTGTTCAGGATGACCACCTGACGCCTAAATGAGCATTAATTTGACCACACAACTCATTCCTATGAAGATACATTCAAAGTCAGAAAGCACGCTCAGCTCGGGCTGAAAATGCATTTAATTTAAAGCAATAAAAACTCAAATTGAGTGTCACGCCTAAACCAAAGGACTTATGCACACACTTCAACATGTATTTAGTTCAGGATGACCACCTGAAGCCTAAATGAGCATTAATTTGACTACAAAACTCATTCCTATGAAGATACATTCAAACTCACAAAACGTGCTCAGCCTGGGCTGAAAATGCATTTAAAGCAATAAAAACTCAAATTGAGTGTCACACCTAAACCAAAGGACTTATGCACACACTTCAACATGTATTTTGTTCAGGATGACCTCCTGAAGCCCATATGAGCATTAATTTGACTATACAACTCATTCCTATAAAGATACATTCAAACACACAAAACGTGCTCAGCTCGGGCTGAAAATGCATTTAAAGCAATAAAAACTCAAATTGAGTGTCACGCCTAAACCAAAGGACTTATGCACACACTTCAACATGTATTTAGTTCAGGATGACCACCTGAAGCCTAAATGAGCATTAATTTGACCACACAACTCATTTCTATGAAGATACATTCAAACTCACAAAACGTGCTCAGCTCGGGCTGAAAATGCATTTAAAGCAATAAAAACTCAAATTGAGTGTCACGCCTAAACCAAAGGACTTATGCACACACTTCAACATGTATTTTGTTCAGGATGACCTCCTGAAGCCTAAATCAGCAATAATTTCACCACACAACTCATTCCTATGAAGATACATCCAAAGTCAGAAAGCGCGCTCAGCTCGGGCTGAAAATGCATTTAATTTAAAGCAATAAAAACTCAAATTGAGTGTCACGCCTAAACCAAAGGACTTATGCACACACTTCAACATGTATTTAGTTCTGGATGACCACCTGAAGCCTAAATGAGCATTAATTTGACCACACAACTCATTCCTATGAAGATACATTCAAACTCACAAAACGTGCTCAGCTCGGGCTGAAAATGCATTTAAAGCAATAAAAACTCAAATTGAGTGTCACACCTAAACCAAAGGACTTATGCACACACTTCAACATGTATTTTGTTCAGGATGACCTCCTGAAGCCCATATGAGCATTAATTTGACTACACAACTCATTCCTATGAAGAAACATTCAAACTCACAAAACGTGCTCAGCTCGGGCTGAAAATGCATTTAAAGCAATAAAAACTCAAATTGAGTGTCACGCCTAAACCAAAGGACTTATGCACACACTTCAACATGTATTTAGTTCAGGATGACCACCTGAAGCCTAAATGAGCATTAATTTGACCACACAACTCATTCCTATGAAGATACATTCAAACTCACAAAACATGCTCAGCTCGGGCTGAAAATGCATTTAAAGCAATAAAAACTCAAATTGAGTGTCACGCCTAAACCAAAGGACTTATGCACACACTTCAACATGTATTTAGTTCAGGATGACCACCTGAAGCCTAAATGAGCATTAATTTGACCACACAACTCATTTCTATGAAGATACATTCAAACTCACAAAACGTGCTCAGCTCGGGCTGAAAATGCATTTAAAGCAATAAAAACTCAAATTGAGTGTCACGCCTAAACCAAAGGACTTATGCACACACTTCAACATGTATTTTGTTCAGGATGACCTCCTGAAGCCTAAATCAGCAATAATTTCACCACACAACTCATTCCTATGAAGATACATCCAAAGTCAGAAAGCGCGCTCAGCTCGGGCTGAAAATGCATTTAATTTAAAGCAATAAAAACTCAAATTGAGTGTCACGCCTAAACCAAAGGACTTATGCACACACTTCAACATGTATTTAGTTCTGGATGACCACCTGAAGCCTAAATGAGCATTAATTTGACCACACAACTCATTCCTATGAAGATACATTCAAACTCACAAAACGTGCTCAGCTCGGGCTGAAAATGCATTTAAAGCAATAAAAACTCAAATTGAGTGTCACACCTAAACCAAAGGACTTATGCACACACTTCAACATGTATTTTGTTCAGGATGACCTCCTGAAGCCCATATGAGCATTAATTTGACTACACAACTCATTCCTATGAAGAAACATTCAAACTCACAAAACGTGCTCAGCTCGGGCTGAAAATGCATTTAAAGCAATAAAAACTCAAATTGAGTGTCACGCCTAAACCAAAGGACTTATGCACACACTTCAACATGTATTTAGTTCAGGATGACCACCTGAAGCCTAAATGAGCATTAATTTGACCACACAACTCATTCCTATGAAGATACATTCAAACTCACAAAACATGCTCAGCTCGGGCTGAAAATGCATTTAAAGCAATAAAAACTCAAATTGAATGTCACGCCTAAACCAAAGGACTTATGCACACACTTCAACATGTATTTTGTTCAGGATGACCACCTGAAGCCTAAATGAGCATTAATTTGACCACACAACTCATTCCTATGAAGATACATTCAAACTCACAAAACACACTCAGCTCGGGCTGAAAATGCATTTAAAGCAATAAAAACTCAAATTGAGTGTCACGCCTAAACCAAAGGACTTATGCCCACACTTCAACATGTATTTAGTTCAGGATGACCACCTGAAGCCTAAATGAGCATTAATTTGACCACACAACTCATTCCTATGAAGATACATTCAAACTCACAAAACGTGCTCAGCTCGGGCTGAAAATGCATTTAAAGCAATAAAAACTCAAATTGAGTGTCACGCCTAAATCTAAGGACTTATGCACACACTTCAACATGTATTTTGTTCACGATGACCACCTGAAGCCTAAATGAGCATTAATTTGACCACACAACTCATTCCTATGAAGATACATTCAAACTCACAAAACGTGCTCAACTCGGGCTGAAAATGCATTTAAAGCAATAAAAGCTCAAATTGAGTGTCACGCCTAAACCAAAGGACTTATGCACACACTTTAACATGTATTTTGTTCAGGATGACCTCCTGAAGCCTAAATGAGCATTAATTTGACCACACAACTCATTCCTATGAAGATACATTCAAAGTCAGAAAGCGCGCTCAGCTCGGGCTGAAAATGCATTTAATTTAAAGCAATAAAAACTCAAATTGAGTGTCACGCCTAAACCAAAGGACTTATGCACACACTTCAACATGTATTTAGTTCAGGATGACCACCTGAAGCCTAAATGAGCATTAATTTGACTACACAACTCATTCCTATGAAGATACATTCAAACTCACAAAACGTGCTCAGCTCGGGCTGAAAATGCATTTAAAGCAATAAAAACTCAAATTGAGTGTCACGCCTAAACCAAAGGACTTATGCACACACTTCAACATGTATTTTGTTCAGGATGACCACCTGACGCCTAAATGAGCATTAATTTGACTACACAACTCATTCCTATAAAGATACATTCAAACTCACAAAACGTGCTCAGCTCGGGCTGAAAATGCATTTAAAGCAATAAAAACTCAAATTGAGTGTCACGCCTAAACCAAAGGACTTATGCACACACTTCAACATGTATTTTGTTCAGGATGACCACCTGAAGCCTAAATGAGCATTAATTTGACCACACAACTCATTCCTATGAAGATACATTCAAACTCACAAAACATGCTCAGCTCGGGCTGAAAATGCATTTAAAGCAATAAAAACTCAAATTGAATGTCACGCCTAAACCAAAGGACTTATGCACACACTTCAACATGTATTTTGTTCAGGATGACCTCCTGAAGCCCATATGAGCATTAATTTGACTACACAACTCATTCCTATGAAGATACATTCAAACTCACAAAACGTGCTCAGCTCGGGCTGAAAATGCATTTAAAGCAATAAAAACTCAAATTGAGTGTCACGCCTAAACCAAAGGACTTATGCACACACTTCAACATGTATTTTGTTCAGGATGACCACCTGACGCCTAAATGAGCATTAATTTGACCACACAACTCATTCCTATGAAGATACATTCAAAGTCAGAAAGCGCGCTCAGCTCGGGCTGAAAATGCATTTAATTTAAAGCAATAAAAACTCAAATTGAGTGTCACGCCTAAACTAAAGGACTTATGCACACACTTCAACATGTATTTAGTTCAGGATGACCACCTGAAGCCTAAATGAGCATTAATTTGACTACACAACTCATTCCTATGAAGATACATTCAAACTCACAAAACGTGCTCAGCTCGGGCTGAAAATGCATTTAAAGCAATAAAAACTCAAATTGAGTGTCACACCTAAACCAAAGGACTTATGCACACACTTCAACATGTATTTTGTTCAGGATGACCTCCTGAAGCCCATATGAGCATTAATTTGACTACACAACTCATTCCTATGAAGAAACATTCAAACTCACAAAACGTGCTCAGCTCGGGCTGAAAATGCATTTAAAGCAATAAAAACTCAAATTGAGTGTCACGCCTAAACCAAAGGACTTATGCACACACTTCAACATGTATTTAGTTCAGGATGACCACCTGAAGCCTAAATGAGCATTAATTTGACCACACAACTCATTCCTATGAAGATATTTTCAAACTCACAAAACGTGCTCAACTCGGGCTGAAAATGCATTTAAAGCAATAAAAACTCAAATTGAGTGTCACACCTAAACCAAAGGACTTATGCACACACTTCAACATGTATTTTGTTCAGGATGACCTCCTGAAGCCCATATGAGCATTAATTTGACTACACAACTCATTCCTATGAAGAAACATTCAAACTCACAAAACGTGCTCAGCTCGGGCTGAAAATGCATTTAAAGCAATAAAAACTCAAATTGAGTGTCACACCTAAACCAAAGGACTTATGCACACACGTCAACATGTATTTTGTTCAGGATGACCACCTGAAGCCTAAATGAGCATTAATTTGACCACACAACTCATTCCTATGAAGATATTTTCAAACTCACAAAACGTGCTCAACTCGGGCTGAAAATGCATTTAAAGCAATAAAAAAATCAAATTGAGTGTCACACCTAAACCAAAGGACTTATGCACACACTTCAACATGTATTTTGTTCAGGATGACCTCCTGAAGCCCATATGAGCATTAATTTGACTACACAACTCATTCCTATGAAGAAACATTCAAACTCACAAAACGTGCTCAGCTCGGGCTGAAAATGCATTTAAAGCAATAAAAACTCAAATTGAGTGTCACGCCTAAACCAAAGGACTTATGCACACACTTCAACATGTATTTAGTTCAGGATGACCACCTGAAGCCTAAATGAGCATTAATTTGACCACACAACTCATTCCTATGAAGATATTTTCAAACTCACAAAACGTGCTCAACTCGGGCTGAAAATGCATTTAAAGCAATAAAAACTCAAATTGAGTGTCACACCTAAACCAAAGGACTTATGCACACACGTCAACATGTATTTTGTTCAGGATGACCACCTGAAGCCTAAATGAGCATTAATTTGACCACACAACTCATTCCTATGAAGATACATTCAAACTCACAAAACATGCTCAGCTCGGGCTGAAAATGCATTTAAAGCAATAAAAACTCAAATTGAATGTCACGCCTAAACCAAAGGACTTATGCACACACTTCAACATGTATTTTGTTCAGGATGACCACCTGAAGCCTAAATGAGCATTAATTTGACCACACAACTCATTCCTATGAAGATACATTCAAACTCACAAAACGTGCTCAGCTCGGGCTGAAAATGCATTTAAAGCAATAAAAACTCAAATTGAGTGTCACGCCTAAACCAAAGGACTTATGCCCACACTTCAACATGTATTTAGTTCAGGATGACCACCTGAAGCCTAAATGAGCATTAATTTGACCACACAACTCATTCCTATGAAGATACATTCAAACACACAAAACGTGCTCAGCTCGGGCTGAAAATGAATTTAAAGCAATAAAAACTCAAATTGAGTGACACGCCTAAACCAAAGGACTTATGCACACACTTCAACATGTATTTTGTTCAGGATGACCACCTGACGCCTAAATGAGCATTAATTTGACCACACAACTCATTCCTATGAAGATACATTCAAACTCACAAAACGTGCTCAGCTCGGGCTGAAAATGCATTTAAAGCAATAAAAACTCAAATTGAGTGTCACGCCTAAACCAAAGGACTTATGCACACGCTTCAACATGTATTTTGTTCAGGATGACCTCCTGAAGCCTAAATAAGCATTAATTTGACCACACAACTCATTCCTATGAAGATACATTCAAACTCACAAAACGCGCTCAGCTCGGGCTGAAAATGCATTTAAAGCAATAAAAACTCAAATTGAGTGTCACACCTAAACCAAAGGACTTATGCACACACTTCAACATGTATTTTGTTCAGGATGACCACCTGAAGCCTAAATGAGCATTAATTTGACCACACAACTCATTCCTATGAAGATACATTCAAACTCACAAAACATGCTCAGCTCGGGCTGAAAATGCATTTAAAGCAATAAAAACTCAAATTGAATGTCACGCCTAAACCAAAGGACTTATGCACACACTTTAACATGTATTTTGTTCAGGATGACCTCCTGAAGCCCATATGAGCATTAATCTGACTACACAACTCATTCCTATGAAGATACATTCAAACTCACAAAACGTGCTCAGCTCGGGCTGAAAATGCATTTAAAGCAATAAAAACTCAAATTGAGTGTCACGCCTAAACCAAAGGACTTATGCACACACTTCAACATGTATTTTGTTCAGGATGACCACCTGACGCCTAAATGAGCATTAATTTGACCACACAACTCATTCCTATGAAGATACATTCAAAGTCAGAAAGCGCGCTCAGCTCGGGCTGAAAATGCATTTAATTTAAAGCAATAAAAACTCAAATTGAGTGTCACGCCTAAACCAAAGGACTTATGCACACACTTCAACATGTATTTAGTTCAGGATGACCACCTGAAGCCTAAATGAGCATTAATTTGACTACACAACTCATTCCTATGAAGATACATTCAAACTCAAAAAACGTGCTCAGCTCGGGCTGAAAATGCATTTAAAGTGATAAAAACTCAAATTGAGTGTCACGCCTAAACCAAAGGACTTATGCACACACTTCAACATGTATTTTGTTCAGGATGACCACCTGACGCCTAAATGAGCATTAATTTGACTACACAACTCATTCCTATAAAGATACATTCAAACTCACAAAACGTGCTCAGCTCAGGCTGAAAATGCATTTAAAGCAATAAAAACTCAAATTGAGTGTCACGCCTAAACCAAAGGACTTATGCACACACTTCAACATGTATTTTGTTCACGATGACCACCTGACGCCTAAATGAGCATTAATTTGACCACACAACTCATTCCTATGAAGATACATTCAAAGTCAGAAAGCGCGCTCAGCTCGGGCTGAAAATGCATTTAATTTAAAGCAATAAAAACTCAAATTGAGTGTCACGCCTAAACCAAAGGACTTATGCACACACTTCAACATGTATTTTGTTCAGGATGACCTCCTGAAGCCTAAATAAGCATGATTTTGACAACACAACTCATTCCTATGAAGATACATTCAAACTCACAAAACATGCTCAGCTCGGGCTGAAAATGCATTTAAAGCAATAAAAACTCAAATTGAATGTCACGCCTAAACCAAAGGACTTATGCACACACTTTAACATGTATTTTGTTCAGGATGACCTCCTGAAGCCCATATGAGCATTAATCTGACTACACAACTCATTCCTATGAAGATACATTCAAACTCACAAAACGTGCTCAGCTCGGGCTGAAAATGCATTTAAAGCAATAAAAACTCAAATTGAGTGTCACGCCTAAACCAAAGGACTTATGCACACACTTCAACATGTATTTTGTTCAGGATGACCACCTGAAGCCTAAATGAGCATTAATTTGACCACACAACTCATTCTATGAAGATACATTCAAACTCACAAAACGTGCTCAGCTCGGGCTGAAAATGCATTTAAAGCAATAAAAACTCAAATTGAGTGTCACGCCTAAACCAAAGGACTTATGCACACACTTCAACATGTATT
This sequence comes from Hippocampus guttulatus, assembly GCF_054856545.1. NCBI lineage: Eukaryota > Metazoa > Chordata > Actinopteri > Syngnathiformes > Syngnathidae > Hippocampus > Hippocampus guttulatus. The sequence goes on from NC_141264.1 coordinate 860,574, forward strand.
TTGTTCAGGATGACCTCCTGAAGCCTAAATGAGCAATAATTTGACCACACAACTCATTCCTATGAAGATACATTCAAACTCAAAAAACGTGCTCAGCTCGGGCTGAAAATGCATTTAAAGCAATAAAAACTCAAATTGAGTGTCACACCTAAACCAAAGGACTTATGCACACGCTTCAACATGTATTTTGTTCAGGATGACCTCCTGAAGCCCATATGAGCATTAATTTGACCACACAACTCATTCCTATGAAGATACATTCAAACTCACAAAACGTGCTCAGCTCGAATGAAAATGCATTTAAAGCAATAAAAACTCAAATTGAGTGTCACGCCTAAACCAAAGGACTTATGCACACACTTCAACATGTATTTTGTTCAGGATGACCACCTGACGCCTAAATGAGCATTAATTTGACCACACAACTCATTCCTATGAAGATACATTCAAACTCACAAAACGTGCTCAGCTCGGGCTGAAAATGCATTTAAAGCAATAAAAACTCAAATTGAGTGTCAAGCCTAAACCAAAGGACTTATGCACACACTTCAACATGTATTTTGTTCAGGATGACCTCCTGAAGCCTAAATGAGCATTAATTTGACCGCACAACTCATTCCTATGAAGATACATTCAAACTCACAAAACGTGCTCAGCCTGGGCTGAAAATGCATTTAAAGCAATAAAAACTCAAATTGAGTGTCACACCTAAACCAAAGGACTTATGCACACACTTCAACATGTATTTTGTTCAGGATGACCTCCTGAAGCCCATATGAGCATTAATTTGACTATACAACTCATTCCTATAAAGATACATTCAAACACACAAAACGTGCTCAGCTCGGGCTGAAAATGCATTTAAAGCAATAAAAACTCAAATTGAGTGTCACGCCTAAACCAAAGGACTTATGCACACACTTCAACATGTATTTAGTTCAGGATGACCACCTGAAGCCTAAATGAGCATTAATTTGACCACACAACTCATTTCTATGAAGATACATTCAAACTCACAAAACGTGCTCAGCTCGGGCTGAAAATGCATTTAAAGCAATAAAAACTCAAATTGAGTGTCACGCCTAAACCAAAGGACTTATGCACACACTTCAACATGTATTTTGTTCAGGATGACCTCCTGAAGCCTAAATCAGCAATAATTTCACCACACAACTCATTCCTATGAAGATACATCCAAAGTCAGAAAGCGCGCTCAGCTCGGGCTGAAAATGCATTTAATTTAAAGCAATAAAAACTCAAATTGAGTGTCACGCCTAAACCAAAGGACTTATGCACACACTTCAACATGTATTTAGTTCTGGATGACCACCTGAAGCCTAAATGAGCATTAATTTGACCACACAACTCATTCCTATGAAGATACATTCAAACTCACAAAACGTGCTCAGCTCGGGCTGAAAATGCATTTAAAGCAATAAAAACTCAAATTGAGTGTCACACCTAAACCAAAGGACTTATGCACACACTTCAACATGTATTTTGTTCAGGATGACCTCCTGAAGCCCATATGAGCATTAATTTGACTACACAACTCATTCCTATGAAGAAACATTCAAACTCACAAAACGTGCTCAGCTCGGGCTGAAAATGCATTTAAAGCAATAAAAACTCAAATTGAGTGTCACGCCTAAACCAAAGGACTTATGCACACACTTCAACATGTATTTAGTTCAGGATGACCACCTGAAGCCTAAATGAGCATTAATTTGACCACACAACTCATTCCTATGAAGATACATTCAAACTCACAAAACATGCTCAGCTCGGGCTGAAAATGCATTTAAAGCAATAAAAACTCAAATTGAGTGTCACGCCTAAACCAAAGGACTTATGCACACACTTCAACATGTATTTAGTTCAGGATGACCACCTGAAGCCTAAATGAGCATTAATTTGACCACACAACTCATTTCTATGAAGATACATTCAAACTCACAAAACGTGCTCAGCTCGGGCTGAAAATGCATTTAAAGCAATAAAAACTCAAATTGAGTGTCACGCCTAAACCAAAGGACTTATGCACACACTTCAACATGTATTTTGTTCAGGATGACCTCCTGAAGCCTAAATCAGCAATAATTTCACCACACAACTCATTCCTATGAAGATACATCCAAAGTCAGAAAGCGCGCTCAGCTCGGGCTGAAAATGCATTTAATTTAAAGCAATAAAAACTCAAATTGAGTGTCACGCCTAAACCAAAGGACTTATGCACACACTTCAACATGTATTTAGTTCTGGATGACCACCTGAAGCCTAAATGAGCATTAATTTGACCACACAACTCATTCCTATGAAGATACATTCAAACTCACAAAACGTGCTCAGCTCGGGCTGAAAATGCATTTAAAGCAATAAAAACTCAAATTGAGTGTCACACCTAAACCAAAGGACTTATGCACACACTTCAACATGTATTTTGTTCAGGATGACCTCCTGAAGCCCATATGAGCATTAATTTGACTACACAACTCATTCCTATGAAGAAACATTCAAACTCACAAAACGTGCTCAGCTCGGGCTGAAAATGCATTTAAAGCAATAAAAACTCAAATTGAGTGTCACGCCTAAACCAAAGGACTTATGCACACACTTCAACATGTATTTAGTTCAGGATGACCACCTGAAGCCTAAATGAGCATTAATTTGACCACACAACTCATTCCTATGAAGATACATTCAAACTCACAAAACATGCTCAGCTCGGGCTGAAAATGCATTTAAAGCAATAAAAACTCAAATTGAATGTCACGCCTAAACCAAAGGACTTATGCACACACTTCAACATGTATTTTGTTCAGGATGACCACCTGAAGCCTAAATGAGCATTAATTTGACCACACAACTCATTCCTATGAAGATACATTCAAACTCACAAAACACACTCAGCTCGGGCTGAAAATGCATTTAAAGCAATAAAAACTCAAATTGAGTGTCACGCCTAAACCAAAGGACTTATGCCCACACTTCAACATGTATTTAGTTCAGGATGACCACCTGAAGCCTAAATGAGCATTAATTTGACCACACAACTCATTCCTATGAAGATACATTCAAACTCACAAAACGTGCTCAGCTCGGGCTGAAAATGCATTTAAAGCAATAAAAACTCAAATTGAGTGTCACGCCTAAATCTAAGGACTTATGCACACACTTCAACATGTATTTTGTTCACGATGACCACCTGAAGCCTAAATGAGCATTAATTTGACCACACAACTCATTCCTATGAAGATACATTCAAACTCACAAAACGTGCTCAACTCGGGCTGAAAATGCATTTAAAGCAATAAAAGCTCAAATTGAGTGTCACGCCTAAACCAAAGGACTTATGCACACACTTTAACATGTATTTTGTTCAGGATGACCTCCTGAAGCCTAAATGAGCATTAATTTGACCACACAACTCATTCCTATGAAGATACATTCAAAGTCAGAAAGCGCGCTCAGCTCGGGCTGAAAATGCATTTAATTTAAAGCAATAAAAACTCAAATTGAGTGTCACGCCTAAACCAAAGGACTTATGCACACACTTCAACATGTATTTTGTTCAGGATGACCACCTGACGCCTAAATGAGCATTAATTTGACTACACAACTCATTCCTATAAAGATACATTCAAACTCACAAAACGTGCTCAGCTCGGGCTGAAAATGCATTTAAAGCAATAAAAACTCAAATTGAGTGTCACGCCTAAACCAAAGGACTTATGCACACACTTCAACATGTATTTTGTTCAGGATGACCACCTGAAGCCTAAATGAGCATTAATTTGACCACACAACTCATTCCTATGAAGATACATTCAAACTCACAAAACATGCTCAGCTCGGGCTGAAAATGCATTTAAAGCAATAAAAACTCAAATTGAATGTCACGCCTAAACCAAAGGACTTATGCACACACTTCAACATGTATTTTGTTCAGGATGACCTCCTGAAGCCCATATGAGCATTAATTTGACTACACAACTCATTCCTATGAAGATACATTCAAACTCACAAAACGTGCTCAGCTCGGGCTGAAAATGCATTTAAAGCAATAAAAACTCAAATTGAGTGTCACGCCTAAACCAAAGGACTTATGCACACACTTCAACATGTATTTTGTTCAGGATGACCACCTGACGCCTAAATGAGCATTAATTTGACCACACAATTCATTCCTATGAAGATACATTCAAAGTCAGAAAGCGCGCTCAGCTCGGGCTGAAAATGCATTTAATTTAAAGCAATAAAAACTCAAATTGAGTGTCACGCCTAAACTAAAGGACTTATGCACACACTTCAACATGTATTTAGTTCAGGATGACCACCTGAAGCCTAAATGAGCATTAATTTGACTACACAACTCATTCCTATGAAGATACATTCAAACTCACAAAACGTGCTCAGCTCGGGCTGAAAATGCATTTAAAGCAATAAAAACTCAAATTGAGTGTCACACCTAAACCAAAGGACTTATGCACACACTTCAACATGTATTTTGTTCAGGATGACCTCCTGAAGCCCATATGAGCATTAATTTGACTACACAACTCATTCCTATGAAGAAACATTCAAACTCACAAAACGTGCTCAGCTCGGGCTGAAAATGCATTTAAAGCAATAAAAACTCAAATTGAGTGTCACGCCTAAACCAAAGGACTTATGCACACACTTCAACATGTATTTAGTTCAGGATGACCACCTGAAGCCTAAATGAGCATTAATTTGACCACACAACTCATTCCTATGAAGATATTTTCAAACTCACAAAACGTGCTCAACTCGGGCTGAAAATGCATTTAAAGCAATAAAAACTCAAATTGAGTGTCACACCTAAACCAAAGGACTTATGCACACACTTCAACATGTATTTTGTTCAGGATGACCTCCTGAAGCCCATATGAGCATTAATTTGACTACACAACTCATTCCTATGAAGAAACATTCAAACTCACAAAACGTGCTCAGCTCGGGCTGAAAATGCATTTAAAGCAATAAAAACTCAAATTGAGTGTCACGCCTAAACCAAAGGACTTATGCACACACTTCAACATGTATTTAGTTCAGGATGACCACCTGAAGCCTAAATGAGCATTAATTTGACCACACAACTCATTCCTATGAAGATATTTTCAAACTCACAAAACGTGCTCAACTCGGGCTGAAAATGCATTTAAAGCAATAAAAACTCAAATTGAGTGTCACACCTAAACCAAAGGACTTATGCACACACGTCAACATGTGTTTTGTTCAGGATGACCACCTGAAGCCTAAATGAGCATTAATTTGACCACACAACTCATTCCTATGAAGATACATTCAAACTCACAAAACATGCTCAGCTCGGGCTGAAAATGCATTTAAAGCAATAAAAACTCAAATTGAATGTCACGCCTAAACCAAAGGACTTATGCACACACTTCAACATGTATTTTGTTCAGGATGACCACCTGAAGCCTAAATGAGCATTAATTTGACCACACAACTCATTCCTATGAAGATACATTCAAACTCACAAAACGTGCTCAGCTCGGGCTGAAAATGCATTTAAAGCAATAAAAACTCAAATTGAGTGTCACGCCTAAACCAAAGGACTTATGCACACACTTCAACATGTATTTTGTTCAGGATGACCTCCTGAAGCCTAAATGAGCATTAATTTGACCACACAACTCATTCTATGAAGATACATTCAAACTCACAAAACGTGCTCAGCTCGGGCTGAAAATGCATTTAAAGCAATAAAAACTCAAATTGAGTGTCACGCCTAAACCAAAGGACTTATGCACACACTTCAACATGTATTTTGTTCAGGATGACCACCTGAAGCCTAAATGAGCATTAATTTGACCACACAACTCATTCCTATGAAGATACATTCAAACTCACAAAACGTGCTCAGCTCGGGCTGAAAATGCATTTAAAGCAATAAAAACTCAAATTGAATGTCACGCCTAAACCAAAGGACTTATGCACACACTTCAACATGTATTTTGTTCAGGATGACCACCTGAAGCCTAAATGAGCATTAATTTGACCACACAACTCATTCCTATGAAGATACATTCAAACTCACAAAACGTGCTCAGCTCGGGCTGAAAATGCATTTAAAGCAATAAAAACTCAAATTGAGTGTCACGCCTAAATCTAAGGACTTATGCACACACTTTAACATGTATTTTGTTCAGGATGACCTCCTGAAGCCTAAATGAGCATTAATTTGACCACACAACTCATTCCTATGAAGATACATTCAAAGTCAGAAAGCGCGCTCAGCTCGGGCTGAAAATGCATTTAATTTAAAGCAATAAAAACTCAAATTGAGTGTCACGCCTAAACCAAAGGACTTATGCACACACTTCAACATGTATTTAGTTCAGGATGACCACCTGAAGCCTAAATGAGCATTAATTTGACTACACAACTCATTCCTATGAAGATACATTCAAACTCACAAAACGTGCTCAGCTCGGGCTGAAAATGCATTTAAAGCAATAAAAACTCAAATTGAGTGTCACGCCTAAACCAAAGGACTTATGCACACACTTCAACATGTATTTTGTTCAGGATGACCTCCTGAAGCCCATATGAGCATTAATTTGACTACACAACTCATTCCTATGAAGAAACATTCAAACTCACAAAACGTGCTCAGCTCGGGCTGAAAATGCATTTAAAGCAATAAAAACTCAAATTGAGTGTCACGCCTAAACCAAAGGACTTATGCACACACTTCAACATGTATTTAGTTCAGGATGACCACCTGAAGCCTAAATGAGCATTAATTTGACCACACAACTCATTCCTATGAAGATATTTTCAAACTCACAAAACGTGCTCAACTCGGGCTGAAAATGCATTTAAAGCAATAAAAACTCAAATTGAGTGTCACACCTAAACCAAAGGACTTATGCACACACTTCAACATGTATTTTGTTCAGGATGACCTCCTGAAGCCCATATGAGCATTAATTTGACTACACAACTCATTCCTATGAAGAAACATTCAAACTCACAAAACGTGCTCAGCTCGGGCTGAAAATGCATTTAAAGCAATAAAAACTCAAATTGAGTGTCACGCCTAAACCAAAGGACTTATGCACACACTTCAACATGTATTTAGTTCAGGATGACCACCTGAAGCCTAAATGAGCATTAATTTGACCACACAACTCATTCCTATGAAGATATTTTCAAACTCACAAAACGTGCTCAACTCGGGCTGAAAATGCATTTAAAGCAATAAAAACTCAAATTGAGTGTCACACCTAAACCAAAGGACTTATGCACACACGTCAACATGTATTTTGTTCAGGATGACCACCTGAAGCCTAAATGAGCATTAATTTGACCACACAACTCATTCCTATGAAGATACATTCAAACTCACAAAACATGCTCAGCTCGGGCTGAAAATGCATTTAAAGCAATAAAAACTCAAATTGAATGTCACGCCTAAACCAAAGGACTTATGCACACACTTCAACATGTATTTTGTTCAGGATGACCACCTGAAGCCTAAATGAGCATTAATTTGACCACACAACTCATTCCTATGAAGATACATTCAAACTCACAAAACGTGCTCAGCTCGGGCTGAAAATGCATTTAAAGCAATAAAAACTCAAATTGAGTGTCACGCCTAAACCAAAGGACTTATGCCCACACTTCAACATGTATTTAGTTCAGGATGACCACCTGAAGCCTAAATGAGCATTAATTTGACCACACAACTCATTCCTATGAAGATACATTCAAACTCACAAAACGTGCTCAGCTCGGGCTGAAAATGCATTTAAAGCAATAAAAACTCAAATTGAGTGTCACGCCTAAATCTAAGGACTTATGAACACAATTCAACATGTATTTTGTTCACGATGACCACCTGAAGCCTAAATGAGCATTAATTTGACCACACAACTCATTCCTATGAAGATACATTCAAACTCACAAAACGTGCTCAACTCGGGCTGAAAATGCATTTAAAGCAATAAAAGCTCAAATTGAGTGTCACGCCTAAACCAAAGGACTTATGCACACACTTCAACATGTATTTTGTTCAGGATGACCTCCTGAAGCCCATATGAGCATTAATTTGACCACACAACTCATTCCTATGAAGATACATTCAAACACACAAAACGTGCTCAGCTCGGGCTGAAAATGAATTTAAAGCAATAAAAACTCAAATTGAGTGACACGCCTAAACCAAAGGACTTATGCACACACTTCAACATGTATTTTGTTCAGGATGACCACCTGACGCCTAAATGAGCATTAATTTGACCACACAACTCATTCCTATGAAGATACATTCAAACTCACAAAACGTGCTCAGCTCGGGCTGAAAATGCATTTAAAGCAATAAAAACTCAAATTGAGTGTCACGCCTAAACCAAAGGACTTATGCACACGCTTCAACATGTATTTTGTTCAGGATGACCTCCTGAAGCCTAAATAAGCATTAATTTGACCACACAACTCATTCCTATGAAGATACATTCAAACTCACAAAACGCGCTCAGCTCGGGCTGAAAATGCATTTAAAGCAATAAAAACTCAAATTGAGTGTCACACCTAAACCAAAGGACTTATGCACACACTTCAACATGTATTTTGTTCAGGATGACCACCTGAAGCCTAAATGAGCATTAATTTGACCACACAACTCATTCCTATGAAGATACATTCAAACTCACAAAACATGCTCAGCTCGGGCTGAAAATGCATTTAAAGCAATAAAAACTCAAATTGAATGTCACGCCTAAACCAAAGGACTTATGCACACACTTTAACATGTATTTTGTTCAGGATGACCTCCTGAAGCCCATATGAGCATTAATCTGACTACACAACTCATTCCTATGAAGATACATTCAAACTCACAAAACGTGCTCAGCTCGGGCTGAAAATGCATTTAAAGCAATAAAAACTCAAATTGAGTGTCACGCCTAAACCAAAGGACTTATGCACACACTTCAACATGTATTTTGTTCAGGATGACCACCTGACGCCTAAATGAGCATTAATTTGACCACACAACTCATTCCTATGAAGATACATTCAAAGTCAGAAAGCGCGCTCAGCTCGGGCTGAAAATGCATTTAATTTAAAGCAATAAAAACTCAAATTGAGTGTCACGCCTAAACCAAAGGACTTATGCACACACTTCAACATGTATTTAGTTCAGGATGACCACCTGAAGCCTAAATGAGCATTAATTTGACTACACAACTCATTCCTATGAAGATACATTCAAACTCAAAAAACGTGCTCAGCTCGGGCTGAAAATGCATTTAAAGTGATAAAAACTCAAATTGAGTGTCACGCCTAAACCAAAGGACTTATGCACACACTTCAACATGTATTTTGTTCAGGATGACCACCTGACGCCTAAATGAGCATTAATTTGACTACACAACTCATTCCTATAAAGATACATTCAAACTCACAAAACGTGCTCAGCTCAGGCTGAAAATGCATTTAAAGCAATAAAAACTCAAATTGAGTGTCACGCCTAAACCAAAGGACTTATGCACACACTTCAACATGTATTTTGTTCACGATGACCACCTGACGCCTAAATGAGCATTAATTTGACCACACAACTCATTCCTATGAAGATACATTCAAAGTCAGAAAGCGCGCTCAGCTCGGGCTGAAAATGCATTTAATTTAAAGCAATAAAAACTCAAATTGAGTGTCACGCCTAAACCAAAGGACTTATGCACACACTTCAACATGTATTTTGTTCAGGATGACCTCCTGAAGCCTAAATAAGCATGATTTTGACAACACAACTCATTCCTATGAAGATACATTCAAACTCACAAAACGCGCTCAGCTCGGGCTGAAAATGCATTTAAAGCAATAAAAACTCAAATTGAGTGTCACACCTAAACCAAAGGACTTATGCACACACTTCAACATGTATTTAGTTCAGGATGACCACCTGAAGCCTAAATGAGCATTAATTTGACCACACAACTCATTCCTATGAAGATACATTCAAACTCACAAAACATGCTCAGCTCGGGCTAAAAATGCATTTAAAGCAATAAAAACTCAAATTGAATGTCACGCCTAAACCAAAGGACTTATGCACACACTTCAACATGTATTTTGTTCAGGATGACCACCTGAAGCCTAAATGAGCATTAATTTGACCACACAACTCATTCTATGAAGATACATTCAAACTCACAAAACGTGCTCAGCTCGGGCTGAAAATGCATTTAAAGCAATAAAAACTCAAATTGAGTGTCACGCCTAAACCAAAGGACTTATGCACACACTTCAACATGTATTTTGTTCAGGATGACCTCCTGAAGCCTAAATGAGCAATAATTTGACCACACAACTCATTCCTATGAAGATACATTCAAACTCAAAAAACGTGCTCAGCTCGGGCTGAAAATGCATTTAAAGCAATAAAAACTCAAATTGAGTGTCACACCTAAACCAAAGGACTTATGCACACGCTTCAACATGTATTTTGTTCAGGATGACCTCCTGAAGCCCATATGAGCATTAATTTGACCACACAACTCATTCCTATGAAGATACATTCAAACTCACAAAACGTGCTCAGCTCGAATGAAAATGCATTTAAAGCAATAAAAACTCAAATTGAGTGTCACGCCTAAACCAAAGGACTTATGCACACACTTCAACATGTATTTTGTTCAGGATGACCACCTGACGCCTAAATGAGCATTAATTTGACCACACAACTCATTCCTATGAAGATACATTCAAACTCACAAAACGTGCTCAGCTCGGGCTGAAAATGCATTTAAAGCAATAAAAACTCAAATTGAATGTCAAGCCTAAACCAAAGGACTTATGCACACACTTCAACATGTATTTTGTTCAGGATGACCTCCTGAAGCCTAAATCAGAATTAATTTGACCGCACAACTCATTCCTATGAAGATACATTCAAAGTCAGAAAGCGCGCTCAGCTCGGGCTGAAAATGCATTTAATTTAAAGCAATAAAAACTCAAATTGAGTGTCACGCCTAAACCAAAGGACTTATGCACACACTTCAACATGTATTTAGTTCAGGATGACCACCTGAAGCCTAAATGAGCATTAATTTGACCACACAACTCATTCCTATGAAGATACATTCAAACTCACAAAACGTGCTCAGCTTGGGCTGAAAATGCATTTAAAGCAATAAAAACTCAAATTGAGTGTCACACCTAAACCAAAGGACTTATGCACACACTTCAACATGTATTTTGTTCAGGATGACCTCCTGAAGCCCATATGAGCATTAATTTGACCACACAACTCATTCCTATGAAGATACATTCAAACTCACAAAACGTGCTCAGCTCGGGCTGAAAATGCATTTAAAGCAATAAAAACTCAAATTGAGTGTCACGCCTAAACCAAAGGACTTATGCACACACTTCAACATGTATTTAGTTCAGGATGACATCCTGAAGCCCATATGAGCATTAATTTGACTACACAACTCATTCCTATGAAGATACATTCAAACTCACAAAACGTGCTCAGCTCGGGCTGAAAATGCATTTAAAGCAATAAAAACTCAAATTGAGTGTCACGCCTAAACCAAAGGACCTATGCACACACTTCAACATGTATTTTGTTCAGGATGACCACCTGACGCCTAAATGAGCATTAATTTGACCACACAACTCATTCCTATGAAGATACATTCAAAGTCAGAAAGCGCGCTCAGCTCGGGCTGAAAATGCATTTAATTTAAAGCAATAAAAACTCAAATTGAGTGTCACACCTAAACCAAAGGACTCATGCACACACTTCAACATGTATTTTGTTCAGGATGACCTCCTGAAGCCCATATGAGCATTAATTTGACTACACAACTCATTCCTATGAAGATACATTCAAACTCACAAAACGTGCTCAACTCGGGCTGAAAATGCATTTAAAGCAATAAAAACTCAAATTGAGTGTCACACCTAAACCAAAGGACTCATGCACACACTTCAACATGTATTTTGTTCAGGATGACCTCCTGAAGCCCATATGAGCATTAATTTGACTACACAACTCATTCCTATAAAGATACATTCAAACTCACAAAACGTGCTCAGCTCGGGCTGAAAATGCATTTAAAGCAATAAAAACTCAAATTGAGTGTCACGCCTAAACCAAAGGACTTATGCACACACTTCAACATGTATTTAGTTCAGGATGACCACCTGAAGCCTAAATGAGCATTAATTTGACCACACAACTCATTCCTATGAAGATACATTCAAACACACAAAACGTGCTCTGCTCGGCCTGAAAATGCATTTAAAGCAATAAAAACTCAAATTGAGTGTCACGCCTAAACCAAAGGACTTATGCACACACTTCAACATGTATTTAGTTCAGGATGACAGCCTGACGCCTAAATGAGCATTAATTTGACCACACAACTCATTCCTATGAAGATACATTCAAACTCAGAAAACGTGCTCAGCTCGGGCTGAAAATGCATTTAAAGCAATAAAAACTCAAATTGAGTGTCACGCCTAAACCAAAGGACTTATGCACACACTTCAACATGTATTTTGTTCAGGATGACCACCTGACGCCTAAATGAGCATTAATTTGACCACACAACTCATTCCTATGAAGATACATTCAAAGTCAGAAAGCGCGCTCAGCTCGGGCTGAAAATGCATTTAATTTAAAGCAATAAAAACTCAAATTGAGTGTCACGCCTAAACCAAAGGACTTATGCACACACTTCAACATGTATTTAGTTCAGGATGACCACCTGAAGCCTAAATGAGCATTAATTTGACCACACAACTCATTCCTATGAAGATACATTCAAACTCACAAAACGTGCTCAGCTCGGGCTGAAAATGCATTTAAAGCAATAAAAACTCAAATTGAGTGTCACGCCTAAACCAAAGGACTTATGCACACACTTCAACATGTATTTTGTTCAGGATGACCTCCCGAAGCCCATATGAGCATTAATTTGACTACACAACTCATTCCTATGAAGATACATTCAAACTCACAAAACGTGCTCAGCTCGGGCTGAAAATGCATTTAAAGCAATAAAAACTCAAATTGAGTGTCACGCCTAAACCAAAGGACTTATGCACACACTTCAACATGTATTTTGTTCAGGATGACCTCCTGAAGCCTAAATAAGCATTAATTTGACCACACAACTCATTCCTATGACGATACATTCAAACTCACAAAACGCGCTCAGCTCGGGCTGAAAATGCATTTAAAGCAATAAAAACTCAAATTGAGTGTCACACCTAAACCAAAGGACTTATGCACACACTTCAACATGTATTTTGTTCAGGATGACCCTCTGAACCCCATATGAGCATTGATTTGACTACACAACTCATTCCTATGAAGATACATTTAAACTCACAAAACTTGCTTAGCTCGGGCTGAAAATGCATTTAAAGCAATAAAAACTCAAATTGAGTGTCACGCCTAAACCAAAGGACTTATGCACACACTTCAACATGTATTTTATTCAGGATGACCTCCTGAAGCCTAAATAAGCATTAATTTGACCACACAACTCATTCCTATGAAGATACATTCAAACTCACAAAACGCGCTCAGCTCGGGCTGAAAATGCATTTAAAGCAATAAAAACTCAAATTGAGTGTCATACCTAAACCAAAGGACTTATGCACACACTTCAACATGTATTTTGTTCAGGATGACCACCTGAAGCCTAAATGAGCATTAATTTGACCACACAACTCATTCCTATGAAGATACATTCAAAGTCAGAAAGCGCGCTCAGCTCGGGCTGAAAATGCATTTAATTTAAAGCAATAAAAACTCAAATTGAGTGTCACGCCTAAACCAAAGGACTTATGCCCACACTTCAACATGTATTTTGTTCAGGATGACCTCCTGAAGCCTAAATCAGCAATAATTTCACCACACAACTCATTCCTATGAAGATACATTCAAAGTCAGAAAGCGCGCTCAGCTCGGGCTGAAAATGCATTTAATTTAAAGCAATAAAAACTCAAATTGAGTGTCACGCCTAAACCAAAGGACTTATGCACACACTTCAACATGTATTTAGTTCAGGATGACCACCTGAAGCCTAAATGAGCATTAATTTGACCACACAACTCATTCCAATGAAGATACATTCAAAGTCACAAAACGTGCTCAGCTCGGGCTGAAAATGCATTTAAAGCAATAAAAACTCAAATTGAGTGTCACGCCTAAACCAAAGGACTGATGCACACACTTCAACATGTGTTTTGTTCAGGATGGCCTCCTGAAGCCGAAATGATCATTAATTTGACTACACAACTCATTCCTATGAAGATACATTCAAAGTCAGAAAGCGCGCTCAGCTCGGGCTGAAAATGCATTTAAAGCAATAAAAACTCATATTGAGTGTCACGCCTAAACCAAAGGACTGATGCACACACTTCAACATGTCTTTTGTTCAGGATGGCCTCCTGAAGCCTAAATGAGCATTAATTTGACTACACAACTCATTCCAATGAAGATACATTCAAAGTCACAAAACGTGCTCAGCTCGGCCTGAAAATGCATTTAAAGCAATAAAAACTCAAATTGAGTGTCACGCCCAAAACAAAGGACTTTTGCACACACTTCAACATGTATTTAGTTCAGGATGTCCTCCTGAAGCCTAAATGAGCATTAATTTGACTACACAACTCATTCCTATGAAGATACATTCAAAGTCAGAAAGCGCGCTCAGGTCGGGCTGAAAATGCATTTAAAGCAATAAAAACTCAAATTGAGTGTCACGCCTAAACCAAAGGACTTATGCACGCACTTCAACATGTACTGAGTTCAGGATGTCCTCCTGAAGCCTAAATGAGCATTGTTTTGATCACACAACTCATTCCTATGAAGATACATTCAAACTCAAAAAACGTGCTCAGCTCGGGCTGAAAATGCATTTAAAGCAATAAAAACTCAAATTGAGTGTCACGCCTAAACCAAAGGACTTATGCACACACTTCAACATGTATTTTGTTCAGGATGACCTCCTGAAGCCTAAATGAGCATTAATTTGACCATACAACTCATTCCTATGAAGATACATTCAAACTCACAAAACGTGCTCAGCTCGGCCTGAAAATGCATTTAAAGCAATAAAAACTCAAATTGACTGTCACGCCCAAACCAAAGGACTTATGCACACACTTCAACATGTACTGAGTTCAGGATGTCCTCCTGAAGCCTAAATGAGCATTGTTTTGATCACACAACTCATTCCTATGAAGATACATTCAAACTCAAAAAACGTGCTCAGCTTGGCAAAAAACGCATTTAAAGCAATAAAAACTCAAATTGAGTGTCACGCCTAAACCAAAGGACTGATGCACACACTTCAACATGTGTTTTGTTCAGGATGGCCTCCTGAAGCCTAAATGATCATTATTTTGACTACGCAACTCATTCCTATGAAGATACATTCAAAGTCAGAAAGCGCGCTCAGCTCGGGCTGAAAATGCATTTAAAGCAATAAAAACTCAAATTGAGTGTCACGCCTAAACCAAAGGACTTATGCTTACACTTCAACATGTATTTAGTTCAGGATGTCCCCCTGAAGCCTAAATGAGCAGTAATTTGACTACACAACTCATTCCTATAAAGATACATTCAAACTCAAAAAACGTGCTCAGCTCGGCAAAAAATGCATTTAAAGCAATAAAAACTCAAATTGAGTGTCACGCCTAAACCAAAGGACTGATGCACACACTTCAACATATATTTTGTTCAGGATGGCCTCCTGAAGCCTATATGAGCATTAATTTGACCACACAACTCATTCCTATGGAGATACATTCAAACTCACAAAACGTGCTCAGCTCGGGCTGAAAATGCATTTAAAGCAATTAAAACTCAAATTGAGTGTCACGCCTAAACCAAAGGACTTATGCACACACTTCAACATGTATTTTGTTCAGGATGGCCTCCTGAAGCCTAAATGAGCATTAATTTGACTACAAAACTCATTCCTATGAAGATACATTCAAAGTCAGAAAGCGCGCTCAGGTCGGGCTGAAAATGCATTTAAAGCAATAAAAACTCAAATTGAGTGTCACATCTAAACCAAAGGACTTATGCACACACTTCAACATGTATTTTGTTCAGGATGACCTCCTGAAGCCTAAATGAGCAATAATTTGACCACACAACTCATTCCTATGAAGATACATTTAAACTCACAAAACGTGCTCTGCTCGGGCTGAAAATGCATTTAAAGCAATAAAAACTCAAATTGAGTGTCACGCCTAAACCAAAGGACTTATGCACCACTTCAACATGTATTTTGTTCAGGATGGCCTCCTGAAGCCTAAATGAGCATTAATTTGACTACACAACTCATTCCTATGAAGATACATTCAAAGTCAGAAAGCGCACTCAGCTCGGGCTGAAAATGCATTTAAAGCAATAAAAACTCGAATTGTGTGTCACACCTAAACCAAAGGACTTATGCACACACTTCAACATGTATTTTGTTCAGGATGACCTCCTGAAGCCTAAATGAGCAATAATTTGACCACACAACTCATTCCTATGAAGATACATTTAAACTCACAAAACGTGCTCTGCTCGGGCTGAAAATGCATTTAAAGCAATAAAAACTCAAATTGAGTGTCACGCCTAAACCAAAGGACTTATGCACCACTTCAACATGTATTTTGTTCAGGATGGCCTCCTGAAGCCTAAATGAGCATTAATTTGACTACACAACTCATTCCTATGAAGATACATTCAAAGTCAGAAAGCGCACTCAGCTCGGGCTGAAAATGCATTTAAAGCAATAAAAACTCGAATTGTGTGTCACGCCTATATGCACACACTTCAACATGTATTTTGTTCAAGATGACCTCCTGAAGCCTATATGAGCATTAATTTGACCACACAACTCATTCCTATAAAGATACATTCAAACTCAAAACGTGCTCAGCTCGGGCTGAAAATGCATTTAAAGCAATAAAAACTCAAATTGAGTGTCACGTCTAAACCAAAGGACTTATGCCCACACTTCAACATGTATTTAGTTCAGGATGTCCTCCTGAAGCCTAAATGAGCAGTAATTTGACCACACAACTCATTCCTATGAAGATACATTCAAACTCACAAAACGTGCTCAGCTCGGCCTGAAAATGCATTTAAAGCAATAAAAACTCAAATTGAGTGTCACGCCCAAACCAAAGGACTTATGCACACACTTCAACATGTATTTTGTTTAGGATGACCTCCTGAAGCCTAAATGAGCATTGTTTTGATCACACAACTCATTCCTATGAAGATACATTCAAACTCACAAAACGTGCTCAGCTCGGGCTGAAAATGCATTTAAAGCAATAAAAACTCAAATTGAGTGTCACGCCTAAACCAAAGGACTTATGCACGCACTTCAACATGTACTGAGTTCAGGATGTCCTCCTGAAGCCTAAATGAGCATTGTTTTGATCACACAACTCATTCCTATGAAGATACATTCAAACTCACAAAACGTGCTCAGCTCGGGCTGAAAATGCATTTAAAGCAATAAAAACTCAAATTGAGTGTCACGCCTAAACCAAAGGACTTATGCACACACTTCAACATGTATTTTGTTCAGGATGACCTCCTGAAGCCTAAATGAGCATTAATTTGACCATACAACTCATTCCTATGAAGATACATTCAAACTCACAAAACGTGCTCAGCTCGGCCTGAAAATGCATTTAAAGCAATAAAAACTCAAATTGACTGTCACGCCCAAACCAAAGGACTTATGCACACACTTCAACATGTACTGAGTTCAGGATGTCCTCCTGAAGCCTAAATGAGCATTGTTTTGATCACACAACTCATTCCTATGAAGATACATTCAAACTCAAAAAACGTGCTCAGCTTGGCAAAAAACGCATTTAAAGCAATAAAAACTCAAATTGAGTGTCACGCCTAAACCAAAGGACTGATGCACACACTTCAACATGTATTTAGT
Source organism: Hippocampus guttulatus (assembly GCF_054856545.1). Taxonomy (NCBI): domain Eukaryota; kingdom Metazoa; phylum Chordata; class Actinopteri; order Syngnathiformes; family Syngnathidae; genus Hippocampus; species Hippocampus guttulatus. The sequence continues at coordinate 878,567 of NC_141264.1, forward strand.
TCAGGATGTCCTCCTGAAGCCTAAATGAGCAGTAATTTGACCACACAACTCATTCCTATGAAGATACATTCAAACTCACAAAACGTGCTCAGCTCGGGCTGAAAATGCATTTAAAGCAATAAAAACTCAAATTGAGTGTCACGTCTAAACCAAAGGACTTATGCCCACACTTCAACATGTATTTAGTTCAGGATGTCCTCCTGAAGCCTAAATGAGCAGTAATTTGACCACACAACTCATTCCTATGAAGATACATTCAAACTCACAAAACGTGCTCAGCGCGGCCTGAAAATGCATTTAAAGCAATAAAAACTCAAATTGAGTGTCACGCCCAAACCAAAGGACTTATGCACACACTTCAACATGTATTTTGTTTAGGATGACCTCCTGAAGCCTAAATGAGCATTGTTTTGATCACACAACTCATTCCTATGAAGATACATTCAAACTCACAAAACGTGCTCAGCTCGGGCTGAAAATGCATTTAAAGCAATAAAAACTCAAATTGAGTGTCACGCCTAAACCAAAGGACTTATGCACGCACTTCAACATGTACTGAGTTCAGGATGTCCTCCTGAAGCCTAAATGAGCATTGTTTTGATCACACAACTCATTCCTATGAAGATACATTCAAACTCACAAAACGTGCTCAGCTCGGGCTGAAAATGCATTTAAAGCAATAAAAACTCAAATTGAGTGTCACGCCTAAACCAAAGGACTTATGCACACACTTCAACATGTATTTTGTTCAGGATGACCTCCTGAAGCCTAAATGAGCATTAATTTGACCATACAACTCATTCCTATGAAGATACATTCAAACTCACAAAACGTGCTCAGCTCGGCCTGAAAATGCATTTAAAGCAATAAAAACTCAAATTGACTGTCACGCCCAAACCAAAGGACTTATGCACACACTTCAACATGTACTGAGTTCAGGATGTCCTCCTGAAGCCTAAATGAGCATTGTTTTGATCACACAACTCATTCCTATGAAGATACATTCAAACTCAAAAAACGTGCTCAGCTTGGCAAAAAACGCATTTAAAGCAATAAAAACTCAAATTGAGTGTCACGCCTAAACCAAAGGACTGATGCACACACTTCAACATGTATTTAGTTCAGGATGTCCTCCTGAAGCCTAAATGAGCAGTAATTTGACCACACAACTCATTCCTATGAAGATACATTCAAACTCACAAAACGTGCTCAGCTCGGGCTGAAAATGCATTTAAAGCAATAAAAACTCAAATTGAGTGTCACGTCTAAACCAAAGGACTTATGCCCACACTTCAACATGTATTTAGTTCAGGATGTCCTCCTGAAGCCTAAATGAGCAGTAATTTGACCACACAACTCATTCCTATGAAGATACATTCAAACTCACAAAACGTGCTCAGCGCGGCCTGAAAATGCATTTAAAGCAATAAAAACTCAAATTGAGTGTCACGCCCAAACCAAAGGACTTATGCACACACTTCAACATGTATTTTGTTTAGGATGACCTCCTGAAGCCTAAATGAGCATTGTTTTGATCACACAACTCATTCCTATGAAGATACATTCAAACTCACAAAACGTGCTCAGCTCGGGCTGAAAATGCATTTAAAGCAATAAAAACTCAAATTGAGTGTCACGCCTAAACCAAAGGACTTATGCACGCACTTCAACATGTACTGAGTTCAGGATGTCCTCCTGAAGCCTAAATGAGCATTGTTTTGATCACACAACTCATTCCTATGAAGATACATTCAAACTCACAAAACGTGCTCAGCTCGGGCTGAAAATGCATTTAAAGCAATAAAAACTCAAATTGAGTGTCACGCCTAAACCAAAGGACTTATGCACACACTTCAACATGTATTTTGTTCAGGATGACCTCCTGAAGCCTAAATGAGCATTAATTTGACCATACAACTCATTCCTATGAAGATACATTCAAACTCACAAAACGTGCTCAGCTCGGCCTGAAAATGCATTTAAAGCAATAAAAACTCAAATTGACTGTCACGCCCAAACCAAAGGACTTATGCACACACTTCAACATGTACTGAGTTCAGGATGTCCTCCTGAAGCCTAAATGAGCATTGTTTTGATCACACAACTCATTCCTATGAAGATACATTCAAACTCAAAAAACGTGCTCAGCTTGGCAAAAAACGCATTTAAAGCAATAAAAACTCAAATTGAGTGTCACGCCCAAACCAAAGGACTTATGCACACACTTCAACATGTATTTTGTTTAGGATGACCTCCTGAAGCCTAAATGAGCATTGTTTTGATCACACAACTCATTCCTATGAAGATACATTCAAACTCACAAAACGTGCTCAGCTCGGGCTGAAAATGCATTTAAAGCAATTAAAACTCAAATTGAGTGTCACGCCTAAACCAAAGGACTTATGCACGCACTTCAACATGTACTGAGTTCAGGATGTCCTCCTGAAGCCTAAATGAGCATTGTTTTGATCACACAACTCATTCCTATGAAGATACATTCAAACTCACAAAACGTGCTCAGCTCGGGCTGAAAATGCATTTAAAGCAATAAAAACTCAAATTGAGTGTCACGCCTAAACCAAAGGACTTATGCACACACTTCAACATGTATTTTGTTCAGGATGACCTCCTGAAGCCTAAATGAGCATTAATTTGACCATACAACTCATTCCTATGAAGATACATTCAAACTCACAAAACGTGCTCAGCTCGGCCTGAAAATGCATTTAAAGCAATAAAAACTCAAATTGACTGTCACGCCCAAACCAAAGGACTTATGCACACACTTCAACATGTACTGAGTTCAGGATGTCCTCCTGAAGCCTAAATGAGCATTGTTTTGATCACACAACTCATTCCTATGAAGATACATTCAAACTCAAAAAACGTGCTCAGCTTGGCAAAAAACGCATTTAAAGCAATAAAAACTCAAATTGAGTGTCACGCCTAAACCAAAGGACTGATGCACACACTTCAACATGTGTTTTGTTCAGGATGGCCTCCTGAAGCCTAAATGATCATTATTTTGACTACGCAACTCATTCCTATGAAGATACATTCAAAGTCAGAAAGCGCGCTCAGCTCGGGCTGAAAATGCATTTAAAGCAATAAAAACTCAAATTGAGTGTCACACCTAAACCAAAGGACCTATTTACACACTTTAACATGTATTTTGTTCAGGATGACCTCCTGAAGCCTATATGAGCATTAATTTGACCACACAACTCATTCCTATGAAGATACATTCAAACTCACAAAACGTGCTCAGCTTGGGCTGAAAATGCATTTAAAGCGATAAAAACTCAAATTGAGTGTCACGCCTAAACCAAAGGACTTATGCTTACACTTCAACATGTATTTAGTTCAGGATGTCCCCCTGAAGCCTAAATGAGCAGTAATTTGACTACACAACTCATTCCTATAAAGATACATTCAAACTCAAAAAACGTGCTCAGCTCGGCAAAAAATGCATTTAAAGCAATAAAAACTCAAATTGAGTGTCACGCCTAAACCAAAGGACTGATGCACACACTTCAACATATATTTTGTTCAGGATGGCCTCCTGAAGCCTATATGAGCATTAATTTGACCACACAACTCATTCCTATGGAGATACATTCAAACTCACAAAACGTGCTCAGCTCGGGCTGAAAATGCATTTAAAGCAATTAAAACTCAAATTGAGTGTCACGCCTAAACCAAAGGACTTATGCACACACTTCAACATGTATTTTGTTCAGGATGGCCTCCTGAAGCCTAAATGAGCATTAATTTGACTACAAAACTCATTCCTATGAAGATACATTCAAAGTCAGAAAGCGCGCTCAGGTCGGGCTGAAAATGCATTTAAAGCAATAAAAACTCAAATTGAGTGTCACATCTAAACCAAAGGACTTATGCACACACTTCAACATGTATTTTGTTCAGGATGACCTCCTGAAGCCTAAATGAGCAATAATTTGACCACACAACTCATTCCTATGAAGATACATTTAAACTCACAAAACGTGCTCTGCTCGGGCTGAAAATGCATTTAAAGCAATAAAAACTCAAATTGAGTGTCACGCCTAAACCAAAGGACTTATGCACCACTTCAACATGTATTTTGTTCAGGATGGCCTCCTGAAGCCTAAATGAGCATTAATTTGACTACACAACTCATTCCTATGAAGATACATTCAAAGTCAGAAAGCGCACTCAGCTCGGGCTGAAAATGCATTTAAAACAATAAAAACTCGAATTGTGTGTCACACCTAAACCAAAGGACTTATGCACACACTTCAACATGTATTTTGTTCAGGATGACCCCCTGAAGCCTAAATGAGCAATAATTTGACCACACAACTCATTCCTATGAAGATACATTTAAACTCACAAAACGTGCTCTGCTCGGGCTGAAAATGCATTTAAAGCAATAAAAACTCAAATTGAGTGTCACGCCTAAACCAAAGGACTTATGCACCACTTCAACATGTATTTTGTTCAGGATGGCCTCCTGAAGCCTAAATGAGCATTAATTTGACTACACAACTCATTCCTATGAAGATACATTCAAAGTCAGAAAGCGCACTCAGCTCGGGCTGAAAATGCATTTAAAGCAATAAAAACTCGAATTGTGTGTCACGCCTAAATGCACACACTTCAACATGTATTTTGTTCAAGATGACCTCCTGAAGCCTATATGAGCATTAATTTGACCACACAACTCATTCCTATAAAGATACATTCAAACTCAAAACGTGCTCAGCTCGGGCTGAAAATGCATTTAAAGCAATAAAAACTCAAATTGAGTGTCACGCCTAAACCAAAGGACTTATGCCCACACTTCAACATGTATTTAGTTCAGGATGTCCTCCTGAAGCCTAAATGAGCAGTAATTTGACCACACAACTCATTCCTATGAAGATACATTCAAACTCACAAAACGTGCTCAGCTCGGCCTGAAAATGCATTTAAAGCAATAAAAACTCAAATTGAGTGTCACGCCCAAACCAAAGGACTTATGCACACACTTCAACATGTATTTTGTTCAGGATGACCTCCTGAAGCCTAAATGAGCATTGTTTTGATCACACAACTCATTCCTATGAAGATACATTCAAACTCACAAAACGTGCTCAGCTCGGGCTGAAAATGCATCTAAAGCAATAAAAACTCAAATTGAGTGTCACGCCTAAACCAAAGGACTTATGCACGCACTTCAACATGTACTGAGTTCAGGATGTCCTCCTGAAGCCTAAATGAGCATTGTTTTGATCACACAACTCATTCCTATGAAGATACATTCAAACTCACAAAACGTGCTCAGCTCGGGCTGAAAATGCATTTAGCGCAATAAAAACTCAAATTGAGTGTCACGCCTAAACCAAAGGACTTATGCACACACTTCAACATGTATTTAGTTCAGGATGTCCTCCTGAAGCCTAAATGAGCAGTAATTTGACCACACAACTCATTCCTATGAAGATACATTCAAACTCACAAAACGTGCTCAGCTCGGGCTGAAAATGCATTTAAAGCAATAAAAACTCAAATTGAGTGTCACGCCTAAACCAAAGGACTTATGCACACACATCAACATGTATTTAGTTCAGGATGTCCTCCTGAAGCCTAAATGAGCAGTAATTTGACCACACAACTCATTCCTATGAAGATACATTTAACCTGTTGTAACTGTCATATGCTTGTGCAGGAGTTTTTTTGCCTCACTCAAATTATCCTCAAAATGAGGGTAGTTCGAGCGTGGGTTTTTTTCTCCCTCTCTCCCTCCCCTGTGGTTTCTTTCTGACCTTCGGGTTGAGTGAACGCTGGCGCGTTTTGGCTGCCGCTGCTCAACCCGTATTGTTTTGTGTTTTTTGTTCTTGTAAAGTGTCCTTGGGTGTCTTGAAAGGCGCTTATAAATAAAATGTATTATTATTATTATTATTATTATTATTATTAACTCAAAAAACGTGCTCAGCTTGGGCAGAAAATGCATTTAAAGCAATTAAAACTCAAATTGAGTGTCACGCCTAAACCAAAGGACTAATGCACACACTTCAACATGTATTTTGTTCAGGATGGTCTCCTGAAGCCTAAATGAGCATTAATTTGACTACACAACTCATTCCTATGAAGATACATTCAAAGTCAGAAAGCGCACTCAGCTCGGGCTGAAAATGCATTTAAAGCAATAAAAACTCAAATTGAGTGTCACACCTAAACCAAAGGACCTATGCACACACTTTAACATGTATTTTGTTCAGGATGACCTCCTGAAGCCTATATGAGCATTAATTTGACCACACAACTCATTCCTATGAAGATACATTCAAACTCACAAAACGTGCTCAGCTCGGGCTGAAAATGCATTTAAAGCGATAAAAATTCAAATTGAGTGTCACGCCTAAACCAAAGGACATATGCTTACACTTCAACATGTATTTAGTTCAGGATGTCCTCCTGAAGCCTAAATGAGCAGTAATTTGACCACACAACTCAGTCCTATGAAGATACATTCAAACTCACAAAACGTGCTCAGCTCGGCCTGAAAATGCATTTAAAGCAATAAAAACTCAAATTGAGTGTCACGCCCAAACCAAGGGACTTATGAACACACTTCAACATGTACTTAGTTCAGGATGTCCTCCTGAAGCCTAAATGAGCATTACTTTGATCACACAACTCATTCCTATGAAGATACATTCAAACTCAAAAAACGTGCTCAGCTTGGCAAAAAACGCATTTAAAGCAATAAAAACTCAAATTGAGTGTCACGCCTAAACCAAAGGACTGATGCACACACTTCAACATGTGTTTTGTTCAGGATGGCCTCCTGAAGCCTAAATGATCATTATTTTGACTACACAACTCATTCCTATGAAGATATATTCAAAGTCAGAAAGCGCGCTCAGCTCGGGCTGAAAATGCATTTAAAGCAATAAAAACTCAAATTGAGTGTCACACCTAAACCAAAGGACCTATTTACACACTTTAACATGTATTTTGTTCAGGATGACCTCCTGAAGCCTATATGAGCATTAATTTGACCACACAACTCATTCCTATGAAGATACATTCAAACTCACAAAACGTGCTCAGCTCGGGCTGAAAATGCATTTAAAGCGATAAAAACTCAAATTGAGTGTCACGCCTAAACCAAAGGACTTATGCTTACACTTCAACATGTATTTAGTTCAGGATGTCCTCCTGAAGCCTAAATGAGCAGTAATTTGACCACACAACTCATTCCTATGAAGATACATTCAAACTCACAAAACGTGCTCAGCTCGGCCTGAAAATGCATTTAAAGCAATTAAAACTCAAATTGAGTGTCACGCCCAAACCAAGGGACTTATGCACACACTTCAACATGTACTTAGTTCAGGATGTCCTCCTGAAGCCTAAATGAGCATTAATTTGATCACACAACTCATTCCTATGAAGATACATTCAAACTCACAAAACGTGCTCTGCTCGGGCTGAAAATGCATTTAAAGCAATAAAAACTCAAATTGAGTGTCACGCCTAAACCAAAGGACTTATGCACCACTTCAACATGTATTTTGTTCAGGATGGCCTCCTGAAGCCTAAATGAGCATTAATTTGACTACACAACTCATTCCTATGAAGATACATTCAAAGTCAGAAAGCGCACTCAGCTCGGGCTGAAAATGCATTTAAAGCAATAAAAACTCGAATTGTGTGTCACGCCTATATGCACACACTTCAACATGTATTTTGTTCAAGATGACCTCCTGAAGCCTATATGAGCATTAATTTGACCACACAACTCATTCCTATAAAGATACATTCAAACTCAAAACGTGCTCAGCTCGGGCTGAAAATGCATTTAAAGCAATAAAAACTCAAATTGAGTGTCACGTCTAAACCAAAGGACTTATGCCCACACTTCAACATGTATTTAGTTCAGGATGTCCTCCTGAAGCCTAAATGAGCAGTAATTTGACCACACAACTCATTCCTATGAAGATACATTCAAACTCACAAAACGTGCTCAGCTCGGCCTGAAAATGCATTTAAAGCAATAAAAACTCAAATTGAGTGTCACGCCCAAACCAAAGGACTTATGCACACACTTCAACATGTATTTTGTTTAGGATGACCTCCTGAAGCCTAAATGAGCATTGTTTTGATCACACAACTCATTCCTATGAAGATACATTCAAACTCACAAAACGTGCTCAGCTCGGCCTGAAAATGCATTTAAAGCAATTAAAACTCAAATTGAGTGTCACGCCCAAACCAAGGGACTTATGCACACACTTCAACATGTACTTAGTTCAGGATGTCCTCCTGAAGCCTAAATGAGCATTAATTTGATCACACAACTCATTCCTATGAAGATACATTCAAACTCAAAAAACGTGCTCAGCTTGGCAAAAAACGCATTTAAAGCAATAAAAACTCAAATTGAGTGTCACGCCTAAACCAAAGGACTGATGCACACACTTCAACATGTGTTTTGTTCAGGATGGCCTCCTGAAGCCTAAATGATCATTAATTTGACTACACAACTCATTCCTATGAAGATACATTCAAAGTCAGAAAGCGCGCTCAGCTCGGGCTGAAAATGCATTTAAAGCAATAAAAACTCATATTGAGTGTCACGCCTAAACCAAAGGACTTATGCACACACTTCAACATGTATTTAGTTCAGGATGTCCTCCTGAAGCCTAAATGAGCAGTAATTTGACCACACAACTCATTCCTATGAAGATACATTTAAACTCACAAAACGTGCTCAGCTCGGGCTGAAAATGCATTTAAAGCAATAAAAACTCAAATTGAGTGTCACACCTAAACCAAAGGACCTATGCACACACTTTAACATGTATTTTGTTCAGGATGACCTCCTGAAGCCTATATGAGCATTAATTTGACCACACAACTCATTCCTATGAAGATACATTCAAACTCACAAAACGTGCTCAGCTCGGGCTGAAAATGCATTTAAAGCGATAAAAACTCAAATTGAGTGTCACGCCTAAACCAAAGGACTTATGCACACACTTCAACATGCATTTTGTTCAAGATGACCACCTGAAGCCTAAATGAGCATTAATTTGACCACACAACTCATTCCTATGAAGATACATTTAAACTCACAAAACGTGCTCAGCTCGGGCTGAAAATGCATTTAAAGCAATAAAAACTCAAATTGAGTGTCACGCCTAAACCAAAGGACTTATGCACACACTTCAACATGTATTTTGTTCAGGATGACCTCCTGAAGCCTAAATGAGCATTAATTTGACCACACAACTCATTCCTATGAAGATACATTCAAACTCACAAAACGTGCTCAGCTCGGGCTGAAAATGCATTTAAAGCAATAAAAACTCAAATTGAGTGTCATGCCTAAACCAAAGGACTTATGCACACACTTCAACATGTATTTTGTTCAGGATGACCTCCTGAAGCCTATATGAGCATTAATTTGACCACACAACTCATATCTATGAAGATACATTCAAACTCACAAAACGTGCTCAGCTCGTGCTGAAAATGCATTTAAAGCAATTAAACTCAAATTGAGTGTCACTCCTAAACCAAAGGACTTATACACACACTTCCACATGTCTTTTGTTCAGGATGGCCTCCTGAAGCATAAATGAGCATTAATTTGACTACACAACTCATTCCAATGAAGATACGTTCAAAGTCACAAAACGTGCTCAGCTCGGCCTGAAAATGCATTTAAAGCAATAAAAACTCAAATTGAATGTCACGCCCAAACCAAAGGACTTATGCACACACTTCAACATGTATTTTGTTCAGGATGACATCCTGAAGCCTAAATGAGCATTAATTTGACCACACAACTCATTCCTATGAAGATACATTCAAACTCACAAAACGTGCTCAGCTCGGCCTGAAAATGCATTTAAAGCAATAAAAACTCAAATTGAATGTCACGCCCAAACCAAGGGACTTATGCACACACTTCAACATGTACTTAGTTCAGGATGTCCTCCTGAAGCCTAAATGAGCATTAATTTGATCATACAAATCATTCCTATGAAGATACATTCAAACTCACAAAACTTGCTCAGCTCGGGCTGAAAATGCATTTAAAGCAATAAATACTCAAATTGAGTGTCACGCCTAAACTAAAGGACTTATGCACACACTTCAACATGTATTTAGTTCAGGATGTCCTCCTGAAGCCTAAATGAGCAGTAATTTGACCACACAACTCATTCCTATGAAGATACATTCAAACTCTAAAAACGTGCTCAGCTCGGGCAGAAAATGCAATTAAAGCAAAAAAAAAAACTCAAATTGAGTGTCACGCCTAAACCAAAGGACTTATGCTACACTTGAACATGTATTTAGTTCAGGATGTCCTCCTGAAGCCTAAATGAGCATTATTTTGACCATACAACTCATTCCTATGAAGATACATTCAAACTCAGAAAACGTGCTCAGCTCGGGCTGAAAATGCATTTAAAGCAATAAAAACTCAAATTGAGTGTCACACCTAAACCAAAGGACTTATGCACACACTTCAACATGTATTTTGTTCAGGACGGCCTCCTGAAGCCTAAATGAGCATTAGTTTGACTACACAACTCATTCCTATGAAGATACATTCAAAGTCAGAAAGCGCGCTCAGCTCGGGCTGAAAAAGCATTTAAAGCAATAAAAACTCAAATTGAGTGTCACGCCTAAACCAAAGGACTTATGCACACACTTCAACATGTATTTTGTTCAGGATGACCACCTGAAGCCTAAATGAGCAATAATTTGACCACACAACTCATTCCTATGAAGATACATTCAAAACTCACAAAGCGCGCTCAGCTCGGGCTGAAAATGCATTTAAAGCAATAAAAACTCAAATTGAGTGTCACGCCTAAACCAAAGGACTTATGCACACACTTCAACATGTATTTTGTTCAGGATGACCTCCTGAAGCCTAAATGGGCATTCATTTGACCACACAACTCATTCCTATGAAGATACATTCAAACTCAAAAAAGGTGCTCGGCTCGGTCTAAAAATGCATTTAAAGCAATAAAAACTCAAATTGAGTGTCACGCCTGAAGCAAAGGACTTATGCACACACTTCACATGTACTTAGTTCAGGATGTCCTCCTGAAGCCTAAATGAGCATTGTTTTGACCACACAACTCATTCCTATGAAGATACATTCAAACTCACAAAACGTGCTCAGCTCGGGCTGAAAATGCATTTAAAGCAATAAAAACTCAAATTGAGTGTCACGCCTAAACCAAAGGACTTATGCACACACTTCAACATGTATTTAGTTCAGGATGTCCTCCTGAAGCCTAAATGAGCAGTAATTTGACCACACAACTCATTCCTATGAAGATACATTCAAACTCACAAAACGTGCTCAGCTCGGCCTGAAAATGCATTTAAAGCAATAAAAACTCAAATTGACTGTCACGCCCAAACCAAAGGACTTATGCACACACTTCAACATGTATTTAGTTCAGGATGTCCTCCTGAAGCCTAAATGAGCAGTAATTTGACCACACAACTCATTCCTATGAAGATACATTCAAACTCACAAAACGTGCTCAGCTCGGGCTGAAAATGCATTTAAAGCAATACAAACTCAAATTGAGTGTCACACCTAAACCAAAGGACTTATGCACACACTTCAACATGTATTTAGTTCAGGATGTCCTCCTGAAGCCTAAATGAGCAGTAATTTGACCACACAACTCATTCCTATGAAGATACATTTAACTCAAAAAACGTGCTCAGCTCGGGCTGAAAATGCATTTAAAGCAATAAAAACTCAAATTGAGTGTCACGCCTAAACCAAAGGACTTATGCACACACTTCAACATGTATTTAGTTCAGGATGTCCTCCTGAAGCCTAAATGAGCAGTAATTTGACCACACAACTCATTCCTATGAAGATACATTCAAACTCACAAAACGTGCTCAGCTCGGCCTGAAAATGCATTTAAAGCAATAAAAACTCAAATTGACTGTCACGCCCAAACCAAAGGACTTATGCACACACTTCAACATGTATTTAGTTCAGGATGTCCTCCTGAAGCCTAAATGAGCAGTAATTTGACCACACAACTCATTCCTATGAAGATACATTCAAACTCACAAAACGTGCTCAGCTCGGGCTGAAAATGCATTTAAAGCAAAAAAAAAAACTCAAATTGAGTGTCACGCCTAAACCAAAGGACTTATGCACACACTTCAACATGTATTTTGTTCAGGATGACCTCCTGAAGCCTAAATGAGCATTAATTTGACCATACAACTCATTCCTATGAAGATACATTCAAACTCACAAAACGCGCTCAGGTCGGGCTGAAAATGCATTCAAAGCAATAAAAACTCAAATTTAGTGTCACACCTAAACCAAAGGACTTCTGCACACACTTCAACATGTATTTTGTTCAGGATGACCTCCTGAAGCCTAAATGAGCATTAATTTGACCATACAACTCATTCCTATGAAGATACATTCAAACTCACAAAACGTGCTCAGCTCGGCCTGAAAATGCATTTAAAGCAATAAAAACTCAAATTGACTGTCACGCCCAAACCAAAGGACTTATGCACACACTTCAACATGTACTGAGTTCAGGATGTCCTCCTGAAGCCTAAATGAGCATTGTTTTGATCACACAACTCATTCCTATGAAGATACATTCAAACTCACAAAACGTGCTCAGCTCGGGCTGAAAATGCATTTAAAGCAATAAAAACTCAAATTTAGTGTCACACCTAAACCAAAGGACTTATGCACACACTTCAACATGTATTTTGTTCAGGATGACCTCCTGAAGCCTATATTCCTATGAAGATACATTCAAACTCACAAAACGTGCTCAGCTCGGGCTGAAAATGCATTTAAAGCAATAAAAACTCAAATTGAGTGTCACGCCTAAACCAAAGGACTTATGCACACACTTCAACATGTATTTAGTTCAGGATGTCCTCCTGAAGCCTAAATGAGCAGTAATTTGACCACACAACTCATTCCTATGAAGATACATTTAACTCAAAAAACGTGCTCAGCTTGGGCAGAAAATGTATTTAAAGCAAAGAAAACTCAAATTGAGTGTCACGCCTAAACCAAAGGACTTATGCACACACTTGAACATGTATTTAGTTCAGGATGTCCTCCTGAAGCCTAAATAAGCATTAATTTGACCACACAACTCATTGCTATGAAGATACATTCAAACTCAGAAAACGAGCTCAGCTCGGGCTGAAAATGCATTTAAAGCAATAAAAACTCTAATTGAGTGTCACACCTAAACCAAAGGACTTATGCACACACTTCAACATGTCTTTTGTTCAGGATGGCCTCCTGAAGCATAAATGAGCATTAATTTGACTACACAACTCATTCCAATGAAGATACATTCAAAGTCACAAAACGTGCTCAGCTCGGCCTGAAAATGCATTTAAAGCAATAAAAACTCAAATTGAGTGTCACGCCCAAAACAAAGGACGTTTGCACACACTTCAACATGTATTTAGTTCAGGATGTCCTCCTGAAGCCTAAATGAGCATTAATTTGACTACACAACTCATTCCTATAAAGATACATTCAAACTCAAAAAACGTGCTCAGCTCGGCAAAAAATGCATTGAAAGCAATAAAAACTCAAATTGAGTGTCACGCCTAAACCAAAGGACTGATGCACACACTTCAACATGTATTTTGTTCAGGATGGCCTCCTGAAGCCTAAATGAGCATTAATTTGACTACACAACTCATTCCTATGAAGATACATTCAAAGTCAGAAAGCGCGCTCAGGTCGGGCTGAAAATGCATTCAAAGCAATAAAAACTCAAATTTAGTGTCACACCTAAACCAAAGGACTTCTGCACACACTTCAACATGGATTTTGTTCAGGATGACCTCCTGAAGCCTAAATGAGCATTAATTTGACCATACAACTCATTCCTATGAAGATACATTCAAACTCACAAAACGTGCTCAGCTCAGCCTGAAAATGCATTTAAAGCAATGAAAACTCAAATTGACTGTCACGCCCAAACCAAAGGACTTATGCACACACTTCAACATGTACTGAGTTCAGGATGTCCTCCTGAAGCCTAAATGAGCATTGTTTTGATCACACAACTCATTCCTATGAAGATACATTCAAACTCACAAAACGTGCTCAGCTCGGGCTGAAAATGCATTTAAAGCAATAAAAACTCAAATTGACTGTCACGCCTAAACCAAAGGACTTATGCACACACTTCAACATGTATTTAGTTCAGGATGTCCTCCTGAAGCCTAAATGAGCAGTAATTTGACCACACAACTCATTCCTATGAAGATACATTCAAACTCACAAAACGTGCTCAGCTCGGGCTGAAAATGCATTTAAAGCAATAAAAACTCAAATTGAGTGTCACGCCTAAACCAAAGGACTAATGCACACACTTCAACATGTATTTAGTTCAGGATGTCCTCCTGAAGCCTAAATGAGCAGTAATTTGACCACACAACTCATTCCTATGAAGATACATTTAACTCAAAAAACGTGCTCAGCTTGGGCAGAAAATGTATTTAAAGCAAAAAAAAATCAAATTGAGTGTCACGCCTAAACCAAAGGACTTATGCACACACTTGAACATGTATTTTGTTCAGGATGTCCTGCTGAAGCCTAAATAAGCATTAATTTGACCACACAACTCATTCCTATGAAGATACATTCAAAGTCAGAAAGCGCGCTCAGCTCGGGCTGAAAATGCATTCAAAGCATTAAAAACTCAAATTTAGTGTCACACCTAAACCAAAGGACTTCTGCACACACTTCAACATGTATTTTGTTCAGGATGACCTCCTGAAGCCTATATTCCTATGAAGATACATTCAAACTCACAAAACGTGCTCAGCTCGGGCTGAAAATGCATTTAAAGCAATAAAAACTCAAATTGAGTGTCACGCCTAAACCATAGGACTTATGCACACACTTCAACATGTACTGAGTTCAGGATGTCCTCCTGAAGCCTAAATGAGCATTGTTTTGATCACACAACTCATTCCTATGAAGATACATTCAAACTCACAAAACGTGCTCAGCTCGGGCTGAAATTGCATTTAAAGCAATAAAAACTCAAATTTAGTGTCACACCTAAACCAAAGGACTTATGCACACACTTCAACATGTATTTTGTTCAGGATGACCTCCTGAAGCCTATATTCCTATGAAGATACATTCAAACTCACAAAACGTGCTCAGCTCGGGCTGAAAATGCATTTAAAGCAATAAAAACTCAAATTGAGTGTCACGCCTAAACCAAAGGACTTATGCACACACTTCAACATGTATTTAGTTCAGGATGTCCTCCTGAAGCCTAAATGAGCATTAATTTGACTACACAACTCATTCCAATGAAGATACATTCAAAGTCACAAAACGTGCTCAGCTCGGCCTGAAAATGCATTTAAAGCAATAAAAACTCAAATTGAGTGTCGCGCCCAAACCAAAGGACTTATGCACACACTTGAACATGTATTTAGTTCAGGATGTCCTCCTGAAGCCTAAATAAGCATTAATTTGACCACACAACTCATTCCTATGAAGATACATTCAAACTCAGAAAACGAGCTCAGCTCGGGCTGAAAATGCATTTAAAGCAATAAAAACTCAAATTGAGTGTCACACCTAAACCAAAGGACTTATGCACACACTTCAACATGTCTTTTGTTCAGGATGGCCTCCTGAAGCATAAATGAGCATTAATTTGACTACACAACTCATTCCAATGAAGATACATTCAAAGTCACAAAACGTGCTCAGCTCGGCCTGAAAATGTATTTAAAGCAATAAAAACTCAAATTGAGTGTCGCGCCCAAACCAAAGGACTTATGCACACACTTCAACATGTATTTTGTTCAGGATGACATCCTGAAGCCTAAATGAGAATTAATTTGACCACACAACTCATTCCTATGAAGATACATTCAAACTCACAAAACGTGCTCAGCTCGGGCTTAAAATGCATTTAAAGCAATGAAAACTTAAATTGAGTGTCACGCCTAAACCAAAGGACTTATGCACACACTTCAACATGTATTTAGTTCAGGATGACCACCTGAAGCCTAAATGAGCATTAATTTGACCACACAACTCATTCCTATGAAGATACATTCAAACTCACAAAACGTGCTCAGCTCGGGCTGAAAATGCATTTAAAGCAATAAAAACTCAAATTGAGTGTCACGCCTAAACCAAAGGACTTATGCACACACTTCAACATGTATTTTGTTCAGGATGACCTCCTTGAAGCCTAAATGAGCATTAATTTGACCACACAACTCATTCCTATGAAGATACATTCAAACTCACAAAACGTGCTCAGCTCGGGCTGAAAATGCATTTAAAGCAATAAAAACTCAAATTGAGTGTCACGCCTAAACCAAAGGACTTATACACACACTTCAACATGTATTTTGTTCAGGATGACCTCCTGAAGCCCATATGAGCATTAATTTGACCACACAACTCATTCCTATGAAGATACATTCAAACACACAAAACGTGCTCAGCTCGGGCTGAAAATGCATTTAAAGCAATAAAAACTCAAATTGAGTGTCACGCCTAAACCAAAGGACTTATGCACACACTTGAACATGTATTTAGTTCAGGATGTCCTCCTGAAGCCTAAATAAGCATTAATTTGACCACACAACTCATTCCTATGAAGATACATTCAAACTCAGAAAACGAGCTCAGCTCGGGCTGAAAATGCATTTAAAGCAATAAAAACTCAAATTGAGTGTCACACCTAAACCAAAGGACTTATGCACACACTTCAACATGTCTTTTGTTCAGGATGGCCTCCTGAAGCATAAATGAGCATTAATTTGACTACACAACTCATTCCAATGAAGATACATTCAAAGTCACAAAACGTGCTCAGCTCGGCCTGAAAATGTATTTAAAGCAATAAAAACTCAAATTGAGTGTCGCGCCCAAACCAAAGGACTTATGCACACACTTCAACATGTATTTTGTTCAGGATGACATCCTGAAGCCTAAATGAGAATTAATTTGACCACACAACTCATTCCTATGAAGATACATTCAAACTCACAAAACGTGCTCAGCTCGGGCTTAAAATGCATTTAAAGCAATGAAAACTTAAATTGAGTGTCACGCCTAAACCAAAGGACTTATGCACACACTTCAACATGTATTTAGTTCAGGATGACCACCTGAAGCCTAAATGAGCATTAATTTGACCACACAACTCATTCCTATGAAGATACATTCAAAGTCAGAAAGCGCGCTCAGCTCGGGCTGAAAATGCATTTAAAGCAATAAAAACTCAAATTGAGTGTCACGCCTAAACCAAAGGACTTATGCACACACTTCAACATGTATTTAGTTCAGGATGACCACCTGAAGCCTAAATGAGCATTAATTTGACCATACAACTCATTCCTATGAAGATACATTCAAACTCACAAAACGTGCTCAGTTCGGGCTGAAAATGCATTTAAAGCAAAAAAAAAAAACGCAAATTGAGTGTCACGCCTAAACAAAAGGACTTATGCACACACTTCAACATGTATTTTGTTCAGGATGACCTCCTTGAAGCCTAAATGAGCATTAATTTGACCACACAACTCATTCCTATGAAGATACATTCAAACTCACAAAACGTGCTCAGCCCGGGCTGAAAATGCATTTAAAGCAATAAAAACTCAAATTGAGTGTCACGCCTAAACCAAAGGACTTATACACACACTTCAACATGTATTTTGTTCAGGATGACCTCCTGAAGCCCATATGAGCATTAATTTGACCACACAACTCATTCCTATGAAGATACATTCAAACACACAAAACGTGCTCAGCTCGGGCTGAAAATGCATTTAAAGCAATAAAAACTCAAATTGAGTGTCACGCCTAAACCAAAGGACTTATGCACACACTTGAACATGTATTTTGTTCAGGATGACCTCCTGAAGCCTAAATGAGCAATAATTTGACCACACAACTCATTCCTATGAAGATACATTCAAAGTCAGAAAGCGCGCTCAGCTCGGGCTGAAAATGCATTTAAAGCAATAAAAACTCAAATTGAGTGTCACGCCTAAACCAAAGGACTTATGCACACACTTCAACATGTATTTAGTTCAGGATGACCACCTGAAGCCTAAATGAGCATTAATTTGACTACACAACTCATTCCTATGAAGATACATTCAAACTCACAAAACGTGCTCAGCTCGGGCTTAAAATGCATTTAAGTGTCACGCCTAAACCAAAGGACTTATGCACACACTTCAACGTGTGTTTTGTTCAGGATGACCACCTGAAGCCTAAATGAGCATTACTTTGACCACACAACTCATTCCTATGAAGATACATTCAAACTCACAAAACGTGCTCAGCTCGGGCTGAGAATGCATTTAAAGCAATAAAAACTCAAATTGAGTGTCACGCCTAAACCAAAGGACTTATGCACACACTTCAACATGTATTTTGTTCGGGATGACCACCTGAAGCCTAAATGAGCATTAATTTGACCACACAACTCATTCCTATGAAGATACATTCAAACTCACAAAACGTGCTCAGCTCGGGCTGAAAATGCATTTAAAGCGATAAAAACTCAAATTGAGTGTCACACCTAAACCAAAGGATTATGCACACACTTCAACATGTATTTTGTTCAGGATGACCTCCTGAAGCCTATATGAGCATTAATTTGACCACACAACTCATTCCTATGAAGATACATTCAAACTCACAAAACGTGCTCAGCTCGGGCTGAAAATGCATTTAAAGCAATAAAAACTCAAATTGAGTGTCACGCCTAAACCAAAGGACTTATGCACACACTTCAACATGTATTTTGTTCAGGATGACCTCCTGAAGCCCATATGAGCATTAATTTGACTACACAACTCATTCCTATGAAGATACATTCAAACTCACAAAACGTGCTCAGCTCGGGCTGAAAATGCATTTAAAGCGATAAAAACTCAAATTGAGTGTCACGCCTAAACCAAAGGACTTATGCACACACTTCAACGTGTGTTTTGTTCAGGATGACCACCTGAAGCCTAAATGAGCATTACTTTGACCACACAACTCATTCCTATGAAGATACATTCAAACTCACAAAACGTGCTCAGCTCGGGCTGAGAATGCATTTAAAGAAATAAAAACTCAAATTGAGTGTCACGCCTAAACCAAAGGACTTATGCACACACTTCAACATGTATTTTGTTCAGGATGACATCCTGAAGCCTAAATAAGCATTAATTTGACCACACAACTCATTCCTATGAAGATACATTCAAACTCACAAAACGCGCTCAGCTCGGGCTGAAAATGCATTAAAAGCAATAAAAACTCAAATTGAGTGTCACGCCTAAACCAAAGGACTTATGCACACACTTCAACATGTATTTTGTTCAGGATGACCTTCTGAAGCCTAAATGAGCATTAATTTGACCACACACTCATTCCTATGAAGATACATTCAAACTCAGAAAACGCCCTCAGTTCGGCCTGAAAATGCATTTCGCAATAAAAACTCAAATTGAGTGTCACGCCTAAACCAAAGGGCTTATGCACACACTTCAACATATATTTAGTTCAGGATGTCCTCCTGAAGCCTAAATGAGCATTAATTTGACTACACAACTCATTCCTATGAAGATACATTCAAAGTCAGAAAGCGCGCTCAGCTCGGGCTGAAAATGCATTTAAAGCAATAAAAACTCAAATTGAGTGTCACGCCTAAACCAAAGGACTTATGCACACACTTCAACATGTATTTAGTTCAGGATGACCACCTGAAGCCTAAATGAGCATTAATTTGACCATACAACTCATTCCTATGAAGATACATTCAAACTCACAAAACGTGCTCAGTTCGGGCTGAAAATGCATTTAAAGCAAAAAAAAAAACGCAAATTGAGTGTCACGCCTAAACAAAAGGACTTATGCACACACTTCAACATGTATTTTGTTCAGGATGACCTCCTGAAGCCTAAATAAGCATTAATTTGACCACACATCTCATTCCTATTAAGATACATTCAAAGTCAGAAAGCGCGCTCAGCTCGGGGTGAAAATGCATTTAAAGGAATAAAAACTCAAATTGAGTGTCACGCCTAAACCAAAGGACTTATGCACACACTTCAACATGTATTTAGTTCAGGATGACCTCCTGAAGCCCATATGAGCATTAATTTGACCACACAACTCATTCCTATGAAGATACATTCAAACTCACAAAACGTGCTCAGTTCGGGCTGAAAATGCATTTAAAGCAAAAAAAAAAACGCAAATTGAGTGTCACGCCTAAACAAAAGGACTTATGCACACACTTCAACATGTATTTTGTTCAGGATGACCTCCTTGAAGCCTAAATGAGCATTAATTTGACCACACAACTCATTCCTATGAAGATACATTCAAACTCACAAAACGTGCTCAGCTCGGGCTGAAAATGCATTTAAAGCAATAAAAACTCAAATTGAGTGTCACGCCTAAACCAAAGGACTTATACACACACTTCAACATGTATTTTGTTCAGGATGACCTCCTGAAGCCCATATGAGCATTAATTTGACCACACAACTCATTCCTATGAAGATACATTCAAACACACAAAACGTGCTCAGCTCGGGCTGAAAATGCATTTAAAGCAATAAAAACTCAAATTGAGTGTCACGCCTAAACCAAAGGACTTATGCACACACTTCAACATGTATTTTGTTCAGGATGACCGACTGACGCCTAAAAGAGCATTAATTTGACCACACAACTCATTCCTATGAAGATACATTCAAACTCACAAAACGTGCTCAGCTCGGGCTGAAAATGCATTTAAAGCAATAAAAACTCAAATTGAGTGTCACGCCTAAACCAAAGGACTTATGCACACACTTGAACATGTATTTTGTTCAGGATGACCTCCTGAAGCCTAAATGAGCAATAATTTGACCACACAACTCATTCCTATGAAGATACATTCAAAGTCAGAAAGCGCGCTCAGCTCGGGCTGAAAATGCATTTAAAGCAATAAAAACTCAAATTGAGTGTCACGCCTAAACCAAAGGACTTATGCACACACTTCAACATGTATTTAGTTCAGGATGACCACCTGAAGCCTAAATGAGCATTAATTTGACTACACAACTCATTCCTATGAAGATACATTCAAACTCACAAAACGTGCTCAGCTCGGGCTTAAAATGCATTTAAGTGTCACGCCTAAACCAAAGGACTTATGCACACACTTCAACATGTATTTAGTTCAGGATGACCTCCTGAAGCCCATATGAGCATTAATTTGACCACACAACTCATTCCTATGAAGATACATTCAAACTCACAAAACGTGCTCAGTTCGGGCTGAAAATGCATTTAAAGCAAAAAAAAAAAACGCAAATTGAGTGTCACGCCTAAACAAAAGGACTTATGCACACACTTCAACATGTATTTTGTTCAGGATGACCTCCTTGAAGCCTAAATGAGCATTAATTTGACCACACAACTCATTCCTATGAAGATACATTCAAACTCACAAAACGTGCTCAGCTCGGGCTGAAAATGCATTTAAAGCAATAAAAACTCAAATTGAGTGTCACGCCTAAACCAAAGGACTTATACACACACTTCAACATGTATTTTGTTCAGGATGACCTCCTGAAGCCCATATGAGCATTAATTTGACCACACAACTCATTCCTATGAAGATACATTCAAACACACAAAACGTGCTCAGCTCGGGCTGAAAATGCATTTAAAGCAATAAAAACTCAAATTGAGTGTCACGCCTAAACCAAAGGACTTATGCACACACTTCAACATGTATTTTGTTCAGGATGACCGACTGACGCCTAAAAGAGCATTAATTTGACCACACAACTCATTCCTATGAAGATACATTCAAACTCACAAAACGTGCTCAGCTCGGGCTGAAAATGCATTTAAAGCAATAAAAACTCAAATTGAGTGTCACGCCTAAACCAAAGGACTTATGCACACACTTGAACATGTATTTTGTTCAGGATGACCTCCTGAAGCCTAAATGAGCAATAATTTGACCACACAACTCATTCCTATGAAGATACATTCAAAGTCAGAAAGCGCGCTCAGCTCGGGCTGAAAATGCATTTAAAGCAATAAAAACTCAAATTGAGTGTCACGCCTAAACCAAAGGACTTATGCACACACTTCAACATGTATTTAGTTCAGGATGACCACCTGAAGCCTAAATGAGCATTAATTTGACTACACAACTCATTCCTATGAAGATACATTCAAACTCACAAAACGTGCTCAGCTCGGGCTTAAAATGCATTTAAGTGTCACGCCTAAACCAAAGGACTTATGCACACACTTCAACGTGTGTTTTGTTCAGGATGACCACCTGAAGCCTAAATGAGCATTACTTTGACCACACAACTCATTCCTATGAAGATACATTCAAACTCACAAAACGTGCTCAGCTCGGGCTGAGAATGCATTTAAAGCAATAAAAACTCAAATTGAGTGTCACGCCTAAACCAAAGGACTTATGCACACACTTCAACATGTATTTTGTTCGGGATGACCACCTGAAGCCTAAATGAGCATTAATTTGACCACACAACTCATTCCTATGAAGATACATTCAAACTCACAAAACGTGCTCAGCTCGGGCTGAAAATGCATTTAAAGCGATAAAAACTCAAATTGAGTGTCACACCTAAACCAAAGGATTATGCACACACTTCAACATGTATTTTGTTCAGGATGACCTCCTGAAGCCTATATGAGCATTAATTTGACCACACAACTCATTCCTATGAAGATACATTCAAACTCACAAAACGTGCTCAGCTCGGGCTGAAAATGCATTTAAAGCAATAAAAACTCAAATTGAGTGTCACGCCTAAACCAAAGGACTTATGCACACACTTCAACATGTATTTTGTTCAGGATGACCTCCTGAAGCCCATATGAGCATTAATTTGACTACACAACTCATTCCTATGAAGATACATTCAAACTCACAAAACGTGCTCAGCTCGGGCTGAAAATGCATTTAAAGCAATAAAAACTCAAATTGAGTGTCACGCCTAAACCAAAGGACTTATGCACACACTTCAACGTGTGTTTTGTTCAGGATGACCACCTGAAGCCTAAATGAGCATTACTTTGACCACACAACTCATTCCTATGAAGATACATTCAAACTCACAAAACGTGCTCAGCTCGGGCTGAGAATGCATTTAAAGAAATAAAAACTCAAATTGAGTGTCACGCCTAAACCAAAGGACTTATGCACACACTTCAACATGTATTTTGTTCAGGATGACATCCTGAAGCCTAAATAAGCATTAATTTGACCACACAACTCATTCCTATGAAGATACATTCAAACTCACAAAACGTGCTCAGCTCGGGCTGAAAATGCATTTAAAGAAATAAAAACTCAAATTGAGTGTCACACCTAAACCAAAGGACTTATGCAGACACTTCAACATGTATTTAGTTCAGGATGACATCCTGAAGCCCATATGAGCATTAATTTGTCTACACAACTCATTCCTATGAAGATACATTCAAACTCACAAAACGCGCTCAGCTCGGGCTGAAAATGCATTAAAAGCAATAAAAACTCAAATTGAGTGTCACGCCTAAACCAAAGGACTTATGCACACACTTCAACATGTATTTTGTTCAGGATGACCTTCTGAAGCCTAAATGAGCATTAATTTGACCACACACTCATTCCTATGAAGATACATTCAAACTCAGAAAACGCCCTCAGTTCGGCCTGAAAATGCATTTCGCAATAAAAACTCAAATTGAGTGTCACGCCTAAACCAAAGGGCTTATGCACACACTTCAACATATATTTAGTTCAGGATGTCCTCCTGAAGCCTAAATGAGCATTAATTTGACTACACAACTCATTCCTATGAAGATACATTCAAAGTCAGAAAGCGCGCTCAGCTCGGGCTGAAAATGCATTTAAAGCAATAAAAACTCAAATTGAGTGTCACGCCTAAACCAAAGGACTTATGCACACACTTCAACATGTATTTAGTTCAGGATGACCACCTGAAGCCTAAATGAGCATTAATTTGACCATACAACTCATTCCTATGAAGATACATTCAAACTCACAAAACGTGCTCAGTTCGGGCTGAAAATGCATTTAAA
The DNA here is from genome assembly GCF_054856545.1 of Hippocampus guttulatus. Taxonomy (NCBI): domain Eukaryota; kingdom Metazoa; phylum Chordata; class Actinopteri; order Syngnathiformes; family Syngnathidae; genus Hippocampus; species Hippocampus guttulatus. Next base: position 902,724 of record NC_141264.1, read on the forward strand.
GCAAAAAAAAAAACGCAAATTGAGTGTCACGCCTAAACAAAAGGACTTATGCACACACTTCAACATGTATTTTGTTCAGGATGACCTCCTGAAGCCTAAATAAGCATTAATTTGACCACACATCTCATTCCTATTAAGATACATTCAAAGTCAGAAAGCGCGCTCAGCTCGGGGTGAAAATGCATTTAAAGCAATAAAAACTCAAATTGAGTGTCACGCCTAAACCAAAGGACTTATGCAAACACTTCAACATGTATTTAGTTCAGGATGACCTCCTGAAGCCCATATGAGCATTAATTTGACCACACAACTCATTCCTATGAAGATACATTCAAACTCTCAAAACGTGCTCAGCTCGGGCTGAAAATGCATTTAAAGCAATACAAACTCAAATTGAGTGTCACGCCTAAACAAAAGGACTTATGCACACACTTCAACATGTATTTTGTTCAGGATGACCTCCTGAAGCCTAAATAAGCATTAATTTGACCACACAACTCATTCCTATGAAGATACATTCAAACTCACAAAACGCGCTCAGCTCGGGCTGAAAATGCATTTAAAGCAATAAAAAAATCAAATTGAGTGTCACGCCTAAACCAAAGGACTTATGCACACACTTCAACATGTATTTTGTTCAGGATAACCTCCTGAAGCCTAAATCAGCAATAATTTGACCACACAACTCATTCCTATGAAGATACATTCAAAGTCAGAAAGCGCGCTCAGCTCGGGGTGAAAATGCATTTAAAGCAATAAAAACTCAAATTGAGTGTCACGCCTAAACCAAAGGACTTATGCACACACTTCAACATGTATTTAGTTCAGGATGACCTCCTGAAGCCCATATGAGCATTAATTTGACCACACAACTCATTCCTATGAAGATACATTCAAACTCTCAAAACGTGCTCAGCTCGGGCTGAAAATGCATTTAAAGCAATACAAACTCAAATTGAGTGTCACGCCTAAACAAAAGGACTTATGCACACACTTCAACATGTATTTTGTTCAGGATGACCTCCTGAAGCCTAAATAAGCATTAATTTGACCACACAACTCATTCCTATGAAGATACATTCAAACTCACAAAACGCGCTCAGCTCGGGCTGAAAATGCATTTAAAGCAATAAAAAAATCAAATTGAGTGTCACGCCTAAACCAAAGGACTTATGCACACACTTCAACATGTATTCTGTTCAGGATAACCTCCTGAAGCCTAAATCAGCAATAATTTGACCACACAACTCATTCCTATGAAGATACATTCAAAGTCAGAAAGCGCGCTCAGCTCGGGCTGAAAATGCATTTAAAGCAATAAAAACTCCAATTGAGTGTCACACCTAAACCAAACGACTTATGCACACACTTCAACATGTATTTAGTTCCGGATGACCACCTGAACCCTAAATGAGCATTAATTTTTACCACACAACTCATTCCTATAAAGATACATTCAAACTCACAAAACGTGCTCAGCTCGGGCTGAAAATGCATTTAAAGCAATAAAACTCAAATTGAGTGTCACACCTAAACCAAAGGACTTATTCACACATTTCAACATGTATTTTGTTCAGGATGACCTCCTGAAGCCCATATGAGCATTAATTTGACTACACAACTCATTCCTATGAAGATACATTCAAACTCACAAAACGTGCTCAACTCGGGCTGAAAATGCATTTAAAGCAATAAAAACTCAAATTGAGTGTCACGCCTAAACCAAAGGACTTATGCACACACTTCAACATGTATTTTGTTCAGGATGACCTCCTGAAGCCCATATGAGCATTAATTTGACTACACAACTCATTCCTATGAAGATACATTCAAACTCACAAAACGTGCTCAGCTCGGGCTGAAAATGCATTTAAAGCAATAAAAACTCAAATTGAGTGTCACGCCTAAACCAAAGGACTTATGCGCACACTTCAACATGTATTTTGTTCAGGATGACCACCTGACGCCTAAATGAGCATTAATTTGACCACACAACTCATTCCTATGAAGATACATTCAAACTCACAAAACGTGCTCAACTCGGGCTGAAAATGCATTTAAAGCAATAAAAACTCAAATTGAGTGTCACGCCTAAACCAAAGGACTTATGCTCACACTTTAACATGTATTTAGTTCAGGATGACCACCTGAAGCCTAAATGAGCATTAATTTGACTACACATCTCATTCCTATGAAGATACATTCAAACTCACAAAACGTGCTCAGCTCGGGCTGAAAATGCATTTAAAGCAATAAAAACTCAAATTGAGTGTCACACCTAAACCAAAGGACTTATGCACACACTTCAACATGTATTTTGTTCAGGATGACCTCCTGAAGCCCATATGAGCATTAATTTGACTACACAACTCATTCCTATAAAGATACATTCAAACTCACAAAACGTGCTCAGCTCGGGCTGAAAATGCATTTAAAGCAATAAAAACTCAAATTGAGTGTCACGCCTAAACCAAAGGACTTATGCACACATTTCAACATGTATTTAGTTCAGGATGACCACCTGAAGCCTAAATGAGCATTAATTTGACCACACAACTCAGTCCTATGAAGATACATTCAAACTCACAAAACGTGCTCAACTCGGGCTGAAAATGCATTTAAAGCAATAAAAACTCAAATTGAGTGTCACGCCTAAACCAAAGGACTTATGCACACACTTCAACATGTATTTTGTTCAGGATGACCTCCTGAAGCCCATATGAGCATTAATTTGACTACACAACTCATTCCTATGAAGATACATTCAAACTCACAAAACGTGCTCAGCTCGGGCTGAAAATGCATTTAAAGCAATAAAAACTCAAATTGAGTGTCACGCCTAAACCAAAGGACTTATGCACACACTTCAACATGTATTTTGTTCAGGATGACCACCTGACGCCTAAATGAGCATTAATTTGACCACACAACTCATTCCTATGAAGATACATTCAAACTCACAAAACGTGCTCAACTCGGGCTGAAAATGCATTTAAAGCAATAAAAACTCAAATTGAGTGTCACGCCTAAACCAAAGGACTTATGCACACACTTCAACATGTATTTTGTTCAGGATGACCTCCTGAAGCCCATATGAGCATTAATTTGACTACACAACTCATTCCTATGAAGATACATTCAAACTCACAAAACGTGCTCAACTCGGGCTGAAAATGCATTTAAAGCAATAAAAACTCAAATTGAGTGTCATGCCTAAACCAAAGGACTTATGCACACACTTCAACATGTATTTAGTTCAGGATGACCACCTGAAGCCTAAATGAGCATTAATTTGACCACACAACTCATTCCTATGAAGATACATTCAAACTCACAAAACGCGCTCAGCTCGGGCTGAAAATGCATTTAAAGCAATAAAAACTCAAATTTAGTGTCACACCTAAACCAAAGGACTTATGCACACACTTCAACATGTATTTAGTTCAGGATGACATCCTGAAGCCCATATGAGCATTAATTTGACTACACAACTCATTCCTATGAAGATACATTCAAACTCACAAAACGTGCTCAACTCGGGCTGAAAATGCATTTAAAGCAATAAAAACTCAAATTGAGTGTCATGCCTAAACCAAAGGACTTATGCACACACTTCAACATGTATTTAGTTCAGGATGACCACCTGAAGCCTAAATGAGCATTAATTTGACCACACAACTCATTCCTATGAAGATACATTCAAACTCTCAAAACGTGCTCAGCTCGGGCTGAAAATGCATTTAAAGCAATACAAACTCAAATTGAGTGTCACGCCTAAACAAAAGGACTTATGCACACACTTCAACATGTATTTTGTTCAGGATGACCTCCTGAAGCCTAAATAAGCATTAATTTGACCACACAACTCATTCCTATGAAGATACATTCAAACTCACAAAACGCGCTCAGCTCGGGCTGAAAATGCATTTAAAGCAATAAAAAAATCAAATTGAGTGTCACGCCTAAACCAAAGGACTTATGCACACACTTCAACATGTATTTTGTTCAGGATAACCTCCTGAAGCCTAAATCAGCAATAATTTGACCACACAACTTATTCCTATGAAGATACATTCAAAGTCAGAAAGCGCGCTCAGCTCGGGCTGAAAATGCATTTAAAGCAATAAAAACTCAAATTGAGTGTCACACCTAAACCAAACGACTTATGCACACACTTCAACATGTATTTAGTTCCGGATGACCACCTGAACCCTAAATGAGCATTAATTTTTACCACACAACTCATTCCTATAAAGATACATTCAAACACACAAAACGTGCTCAGCTCGGGCTGAAAATGCATTTAAAGCAATAAAACTCAAATTGAGTGTCACACCTAAACCAAAGGACTTATTCACACACTTCAACATGTATTTTGTTCAGGATGACCTCCTGAAGCCCATATGAGCATTAATTTGACTACACAACTCATTCCTATGAAGATACATTCAAACTCACAAAACGTGCTCAACTCGGACTGAAAATGCATTTAAAGCAATAAAAACTCAAATTGAGTGTCACGCCTAAACCAAAGGACTTATGCACACACTTCAACATGTATTTTGTTCAGGATGACCTCCTGAAGCCCATATGAGCATTAATTTGACTACACAACTCATTCCTATGAAGATACATTCAAACTCACAAAACGTGCTCAGCTCGGGCTGAAAATGCATTTAAATTAATAAAAACTCAAATTGAGTGTCACGCCTAAACCAAAGGACTTATGCGCACACTTCAACATGTATTTTGTTCAGGATGACCACCTGACGCCTAAATGAGCATTAATTTGACCACACAACTCATTCCTATGAAGATACATTCAAACTCACAAAACGTGCTCAACTCGGGCTGAAAATGCATTTAAAGCAATAAAAACTCAAATTGAGTTTCACGCCTAAACCAAAGGACTTATGCTCACACTTTAACATGTATTTAGTTCAGGATGACCACCTGAAGCCTAAATGAGCATTCATTTGACTACACATCTCATTCCTATGAAGATACATTCAAACTCACAAAACGTGCTCAGCTCGGGCTGAAAATGCATTTAAAGCAATAAAAACTCAAATTGAGTGTCACACCTAAACCAAAGGACTTATGCACACACTTCAACATGTATTTTGTTCAGGATGACCTCCTGAAGCCCATATGAGCATTAATTTGACTACACAACTCATTCCTATAAAGATACATTCAAACTCACAAAACGTGCTCAGCTCGGGCTGAAAATGCATTTAAAGCAATAAAAACTCAAATTGAGTGTCACGCCTAAACCAAAGGACTTATGCACACACTTCAACATGTATTTTGTTCAGGATGACCTCCTGAAGCCCATATGAGCATTAATTTGACTACACAACTCATTCCTATGAAGATACATTCAAACTCACAAAACGTGCTCAGCTCGGGCTGAAAATGCATTTAAAGCAATAAAAACTCAAATTGAGTGTCACGCCTAAACCAAAGGACTTATGCACACACTTCAACATGTATTTTGTTCAGGATGACCACCTGACGCCTAAATGAGCATTAATTTGACCACACAACTCATTCCTATGAAGATACATTCAAACTCACAAAACGTGCTCAACTCGGGCTGAAAATGCATTTAAAGCAATAAAAACTCAAATTGAGTGTCACGCCTAAACCAAAGGACTTATGCACACACTTCAACATGTATTTTGTTCAGGATGACCTCCTGAAGCCTATATGAGCATTAATTTGACTACACAACTCATTCCTATGAAGATACATTCAAACTCACAAAACGTGCTCAACTCGGGCTGAAAATGCATTTAAAGCAATAAAAACTCAAATTGAGTGTCATGCCTAAACCAAAGGACTTATGCACACACTTCAACATGTATTTAGTTCAGGATGACCACCTGAAGCCTAAATGAGCATTAATTTGACCACACAACTCATTCCTATGAAGATACATTCAAACTCACAAAACGCGCTCAGCTCGGGCTGAAAATGCATTTAAAGCAATAAAAACTCAAATTTAGTGTCACACCTAAACCAAAGGACTTATGCACACACTTCAACATGTATTTAGTTCAGGATGACATCCTGAAGCCCATATGAGCATTAATTTGACTACACAACTCATTCCTATGAAGATACATTCAAACTCACAAAACGTGCTCAACTCGGGCTGAAAATGCATTTAAAGCAATAAAAACTCAAATTGAGTGTCACGCCTAAACCAAAGGACTTATGCACACACTTCAACATGTATTTTGTTCAGGATGACCTTCTGAAGCCCATATGAGCATTAATTTGACTACACAACTCATTCCTATGAAGATACATTCAAACTCACAAAACGTGCTCAGCTCGGCCTGAAAATGCATTTAAAGCAATAAAAACTCAAATTGAGTGTCACGCCTAAACCAAAGGACTTATGCACACACTTCAACATGTATTTTGTTCAGGATGACCTCCTGAAGCCTAAATCAGCAATAATTTGACCACACAACTCATTCCTATGAAGATACATTCAAAGTCAGAAAGCGCGCTCAGCTCGGGCTGAAAATGCATTTAATTTAAAGCAATAAAAACTCAAATTGAGTGTCACGCCTAAACCAAAGGACTTATGCACACACTTCAACATGTATTTAGGTCAGGATGACCACCTGAAGCCTAAATGAGCATTAATTTGACCACACAACTCATTCCTATGAAGATACATTCAAACTCACAAAACGTGCTCAGCTCGGGCTGAAAATGCATTTAAAGCAATAAAAACTCAAATTGAGTGTCACGCCTAAACCAAAGGACTTATGCACACACTTCAACATGTATTTTGTTCAGGATGACCTCCTGAAGCCTAAATAAGCATTAATTTGACCACACAACTCATTCCTATGAAGATACATTCAAACTCACAAAAAGCGCTCAGCTCGGGCTGAAAATGCATTTAAAGCAATAAAAACTCAAATTGAGTGTCACACCTAAACCAAAGGACTTATGCACACACTTCAACATGTATTTTGTTCAGGATGACCTCCCGAAGCCCATATGAGCATTAATTTGACCACACAACTAATTCCTATGAAGATACATTCAAACACACAAAACGTGCTCAGCTCGGGCTGAAAATGCATTTAAAGCAATAAAAACTCAAATTGAGTCTCACGCCTAAACCAAAGGACTTATGCACACACTTCAACATGTATTTTGTTCAGGATGACCTCCTGAAGCCCATATGAGCATTAATTTGACTACACAACTCATTCCTATGAAGATACATTCAAACTCACAAAACGTGCTCAGCTCGGGCTGAAAATGCATTTAAAGCAATAAAAACTCAAATTGAGTGTCACGCCTAAACCAAAGGACTTATACAAACACTTCAACATGTATTTTGTTCAGGATGACCTCCTGAAGCCTAAATGAGCAATAATTTGACCACACAACTCATTCCTATGAAGATACATTCAAACTCAAAAAACGTGCTCAGCTCGGGCTGAAAATGGATTTAAAGCAATAAAAACTCAAATTGAGTGTCACACCTAAACCAAAGGACTTATGCACACACTTCAACATGTATTTTGTTCAGGATGACCTCCTGAAGCCTAAATCAGCAATAATTTGACCACACAACTCATTCCTATGAAGATACATTCAAAGTCAGGAAGCGCGCTCAGCTCGGGCTGAAAATGCATTTAATTTAAAGCAATAAAAACTCAAATTGAGTGTCACGCCTAAACCAAAGGACTCATGCACACACTTCAACATGTATTTTGTTCACGATGACCACCTGAAGCCTAAATGAGCATTAATTTGACCACACAACTCATTCCTATGAAGATACATTCAAACTCACAAAACGTGCTCAGCTCGGGCTGAAAATGCATTTAAAGCAATAAAAACTCAAATTGAGTGTCACGCCTAAACCAAAGGACTTATGCACACACTTCAACATGTATTTTGTTCAGGATGACCTTCTGAAGCCCATATGAGCATTAATTTGACTACACAACTCATTCCTCTGAAGATACATTCAAACTCACAAAACGTGCTCAGCTCGGCCTGAAAATGCATTTAAAGCAATAAAAACTCAAATTGAGTGTCACGCCTAAACCAAAGGACTTATGCACACACTTCAACATGTATTTTGTTCAGGATGACCTCCTGAAGCCTAAATCAGCAATAATTTGACCACACAACTCATTCCTATGAAGATACATTCAAAGTCAGAAAGCGCGCTCAGCTCGGGCTGAAAATGCATTTAATTTAAAGCAATAAAAACTCAAATTGAGTGTCACGCCTAAACCAAAGGACTTATGCACACACTTCAACATGTATTTAGTTCAGGATGACCACCTGAAGCCTAAATGAGCATTAATTTGACCACACAACTCATTCCTATGAAGATACATTCAAACTCACAAAAAGCGCTCAGCTCGGGCTGAAAATGCATTTAAAGCAATAAAAACTCAAATTGAGTGTCACGCCTAAACCAAAGGACTTATGCACACACTTCAACATGTATTTTGTTCAGGATGACCTCCTGAAGCCTAAATAAGCATTAATTTGACCACACAACTCATTCCTATGAAGATACATTCAAACTCACAAAAAGCGCTCAGCTCGGGCTGAAAATGCATTTAAAGCAATAAAAACTCAAATTGAGTGTCACACCTAAACCAAAGGACTTATGCACACACTTCAACATGTATTTAGTTCAGGATGACCACCTGAAGCCTAAATGAGCATTAATTTGACCACACAACTCATTCCTATGAAGATACATTCAAACTCACAAAACATGCTCAGCTCGGGCTGAAAATGCATTTAAAGCAATAAAAACTCAAATTGTATGTCACGCCTAAACCAAAGGACTTATGCATACACTTCAACATGTATTTTGTTCAGGATGACCACCTGAAGCCTAAATGAGCATTAATTTGACCACACAACTCATTCTATGAAGATACATTCAAACTCACAAAACGTGCTCAGCTCGGGCTGAAAATGCATTTAAAGCAATAAAAACTCAAATTGAGTGTCACGCCTAAACCAAAGGACTTATGCACACACTTCAACATGTGTTTTGTTCAGGATGACCTCCTGAAGCCTAAATGAGCAATAATTTGACCACACAACTCATTCCTATGAAGATACATTCAAACTCACAAAACGTGCTCAGCTCGGGCTGAAAATGCATTTAAAGCAATAAAAACTCAAATTGAGTGTCACGCCTAAACCAAAGGACTTATGCACACACTTCAACATGTATTTTGTTCAGGATGACCTCCTGAAGCCTAAATCAGCAATAATTAGACCACACAACTCATTCCTATGAAGATACATTCAAAGTCAGAAAGTGCGCTCAGCTCAGGTTGAAAATGCATTTAATTTAAAGCAATAAAAACTCAAATTGAGTGTCACGCCTAAACCAAAGGACTTATGCACACACTTCAACATGTATTTAGTTCAGGATGACCACCTGAAGCCTAAATGAGCATTAATTTGACCACACAACTCATTCCTATGAAGATACATTCAAACTCACAAAACGTGCTCAGCTCGGGCTGAAAATGCATTTAAAGCAATAAAAACTCAAATTGAGTCTCACGCCTAAACCAAAGGACTTATGCACACACTTCAACATGTATTTTGTTCAGGATGACCTCCTGAAGCCCATATGAGCATTAATTTGACTACACAACTCATTCCTATGAAGATACATTTAAACTCACAAAACGTGCTCAGCTCGGGCTGAAAATGCATTTAAAGCAATAAAAACTCAAATTGAGTGTCACGCCCAAACCAAAGGACTTATGCACACACTTCAACATGTATTTTGTTCAGGATGACATCCTGAAGCCTAAATGAGAATTAATTTGACCACACAACTCATTCCTATGAAGATACATTCAAACTCACAAAACGTGCTCAGCTCGGGCTGAAAATGCATTTAAAGCAATAAAAACTCAAATTGAGTGTCACACCTAAACCAAAGGACTTATGCACACACTTCAACATGTATTTTGTTCAGGATGACCTCCTGAAGCCCATATGAGCATTAATTTGACTACACAACTCATTCCTATAAAGATACATTCAAACTCACAAAACGTGCTCAGCTCGGGCTGAAAATGCATTTAAAGCAATAAAAACTCAAATTGAGTGTCACGCCTAAACCAAAGGACTTATGCACACATTTCAACATGTATTTAGTTCAGGATGACCACCTGAAGCCTAAATGAGCATTAATTTGACCACACAACTCAGTCCTATGAAGATACATTCAAACTCACAAAACGTGCTCAACTCGGGCTGAAAATGCATTTAAAGCAATAAAAACTCAAATTGAGTGTCACGCCTAAACCAAAGGACTTATGCACACACTTCAACATGTATTTTGTTCAGGATGACCTCCTGAAGCCCATATGAGCATTAATTTGACTACACAACTCATTCCTATGAAGATACATTCAAACTCACAAAACGTGCTCAGCTCGGGCTGAAAATGCATTTAAAGCAATAAAAACTCAAATTGAGTGTCACGCCTAAACCAAAGGACTTATGCACACACTTCAACATGTATTTTGTTCAGGATGACCACCTGACGCCTAAATGAGCATTAATTTGACCACACAACTCATTCCTATGAAGATACATTCAAACTCACAAAACGTGCTCAACTCGGGCTGAAAATGCATTTAAAGCAATAAAAACTCAAATTGAGTGTCACGCCTAAACCAAAGGACTTATGCACACACTTCAACATGTATTTTGTTCAGGATGACCTCCTGAAGCCCATATGAGCATTAATTTGACTACACAACTCATTCCTATGAAGATACATTCAAACTCACAAAACGTGCTCAACTCGGGCTGAAAATGCATTTAAAGCAATAAAAACTCAAATTGAGTGTCATGCCTAAACCAAAGGACTTATGCACACACTTCAACATGTATTTAGTTCAGGATGACCACCTGAAGCCTAAATGAGCATTAATTTGACCACACAACTCATTCCTATGAAGATACATTCAAACTCACAAAACGCGCTCAGCTCGGGCTGAAAATGCATTTAAAGCAATAAAAACTCAAATTTAGTGTCACACCTAAACCAAAGGACTTATGCACACACTTCAACATGTATTTAGTTCAGGATGACATCCTGAAGCCCATATGAGCATTAATTTGACTACACAACTCATTCCTATGAAGATACATTCAAACTCACAAAACGTGCTCAACTCGGGCTGAAAATGCATTTAAAGCAATAAAAACTCAAATTGAGTGTCACGCCTAAACCAAAGGACTTATGCACACACTTCAACATGTATTTTGTTCAGGATGACCTTCTGAAGCCCATATGAGCATTAATTTGACTACACAACTCATTCCTATGAAGATACATTCAAACTCACAAAACGTGCTCAGCTCGGCCTGAAAATGCATTTAAAGCAATAAAAACTCAAATTGAGTGTCACGCCTAAACCAAAGGACTTATGCATACACTTCAACATGTATTTTGTTCAGGATGACCACCTGAAGCCTAAATGAGCATTAATTTGACCACACAACTCATTCTATGAAGATACATTCAAACTCACAAAACGTGCTCAGCTCGGGCTGAAAATGCATTTAAAGCAATAAAAACTCAAATTGAGTGTCACGCCTAAACCAAAGGACTTATGCACACACTTCAACATGTGTTTTGTTCAGGATGACCTCCTGAAGCCTAAATGAGCAATAATTTGACGACACAACTCATTCCTATGAAGATACATTCAAACTCACAAAACGTGCTCAGCTCGGGCTGAAAATGCATTTAAAGCAATAAAAACTCAAATTGAGTGTCACGCCTAAACCAAAGGACTTATGCACACACTTCAACATGTATTTTGTTCAGGATGACCTCCTGAAGCCTAAATCAGCAATAATTAGACCACACAACTCATTCCTATGAAGATACATTCAAAGTCAGAAAGTGCGCTCAGCTCAGGTTGAAAATGCATTTAATTTAAAGCAATAAAAACTCAAATTGAGTGTCACGCCTAAACCAAAGGACTTATGCACACACTTCAACATGTATTTAGTTCAGGATGACCACCTGAAGCCTAAATGAGCATTAATTTGACCACACAACTCATTCCTATGAAGATACATTCAAACTCACAAAACGTGCTCAGCTCGGGCTGAAAATGCATTTAAAGCAATAAAAACTCAAATTGAGTCTCACGCCTAAACCAAAGGACTTATGCACACACTTCAACATGTATTTTGTTCAGGATGACCTCCTGAAGCCCATATGAGCATTAATTTGACTACACAACTCATTCCTATGAAGATACATTTAAACTCACAAAACGTGCTCAGCTCGGGCTGAAAATGCATTTAAAGCAATAAAAACTCAAATTGAGTGTCACGCCCAAACCAAAGGACTTATGCACACACTTCAACATGTATTTTGTTCAGGATGACATCCTGAAGCCTAAATGAGAATTAATTTGACCACACAACTCATTCCTATGAAGATACATTCAAACTCACAAAACGTGCTCAGCTCGGGCTGAAAATGCATTTAAAGCAATAAAAACTCAAATTGAGTGTCACACCTAAACCAAAGGACTTATGCACACACTTCAACATGTATTTTGTTCAGGATGACCTCCTGAAGCCCATATGAGCATTAATTTGACTACACAACTCATTCCTATAAAGATACATTCAAACTCACAAAACGTGCTCAGCTCGGGCTGAAAATGCATTTAAAGCAATAAAAACTCAAATTGAGTGTCACGCCTAAACCAAAGGACTTATGCACACATTTCAACATGTATTTAGTTCAGGATGACCACCTGAAGCCTAAATGAGCATTAATTTGACCACACAACTCAGTCCTATGAAGATACATTCAAACTCACAAAACGTGCTCAACTCGGGCTGAAAATGCATTTAAAGCAATAAAAACTCAAATTGAGTGTCACGCCTAAACCAAAGGACTTATGCACACACTTCAACATGTATTTTGTTCAGGATGACCTCCTGAAGCCCATATGAGCATTAATTTGACTACACAACTCATTCCTATGAAGATACATTCAAACTCACAAAACGTGCTCAGCTCGGGCTGAAAATGCATTTAAAGCAATAAAAACTCAAATTGAGTGTCACGCCTAAACCAAAGGACTTATGCACACACTTCAACATGTATTTTGTTCAGGATGACCACCTGACGCCTAAATGAGCATTAATTTGACCACACAACTCATTCCTATGAAGATACATTCAAACTCACAAAACGTGCTCAACTCGGGCTGAAAATGCATTTAAAGCAATAAAAACTCAAATTGAGTGTCACGCCTAAACCAAAGGACTTATGCACACACTTCAACATGTATTTAGTTCAGGATGACCACCTGAAGCCTAAATGAGCATTAATTTGACCACACAACTCATTCCTATGAAGATACATTCAAACTCACAAAACGCGCTCAGCTCGGGCTGAAAATGCATTTAAAGCAATAAAAACTCAAATTTAGTGTCACACCTAAACCAAAGGACTTATGCACACACTTCAACATGTATTTAGTTCAGGATGACATCCTGAAGCCCATATGAGCATTAATTTGACTACACAACTCATTCCTATGAAGATACATTCAAACTCACAAAACGTGCTCAACTCGGGCTGAAAATGCATTTAAAGCAATAAAAACTCAAATTGAGTGTCACGCCTAAACCAAAGGACTTATGCACACACTTCAACATGTATTTTGTTCAGGATGACCTTCTGAAGCCCATATGAGCATTAATTTGACTACACAACTCATTCCTATGAAGATACATTCAAACTCACAAAACGTGCTCAGCTCGGCCTGAAAATGCATTTAAAGCAATAAAAACTCAAATTGAGTGTCACGCCTAAACCAAAGGACTTATGCACACACTTCAACATGTATTTTGTTCAGGATGACCTCCTGAAGCCTAAATCAGCAATAATTTGACCACACAACTCATTCCTATGAAGATACATTCAAAGTCAGAAAGCGCGCTCAGCTCGGGCTGAAAATGCATTTAATTTAAAGCAATAAAAACTCAAATTGAGTGTCACGCCTAAACCAAAGGACTTATGCACACACTTCAACATGTATTTAGTTCAGGATGACCACCTGAAGCCTAAATGAGCATTAATTTGACCACACAACTCATTCCTATGAAGATACATTCAAACTCACAAAACGTGCTCAGCTCGGGCTGAAAATGCATTTAAAGCAATAAAAACTCAAATTGAGTGTCACGCCTAAACCAAAGGACTTATGCACACACTTCAACATGTATTTTGTTCAGGATGACCTCCTGAAGCCTAAATAAGCATTAATTTGACCACACAACTCATTCCTATGAAGATACATTCAAACTCACAAAAAGCGCTCAGCTCGGGCTGAAAATGCATTTAAAGCAATAAAAACTCAAATTGAGTGTCACACCTAAACCAAAGGACTTATGCACACACTTCAACATGTATTTAGTTCAGGATGACCACCTGAAGCCTAAATGAGCATTAATTTGACCACACAACTCATTCCTATGAAGATACATTCAAACTCACAAAACATGCTCAGCTCGGGCTGAAAATGCATTTAAAGCAATAAAAACTCAAATTGTATGTCACGCCTAAACCAAAGGACTTATGCATACACTTCAACATGTATTTTGTTCAGGATGACCACCTGAAGCCTACATGAGCATTAATTTGACCACACAACTCATTCTATGAAGATACATTCAAACTCACAAAACGTGCTCAGCTCGGGCTGAAAATGCATTTAAAGCAATAAAAACTCAAATTGAGTGTCACGCCTAAACCAAAGGACTTATGCACACACTTCAACATGTGTTTTGTTCAGGATGACCTCCTGAAGCCTAAATGAGCAATAATTTGACCACACAACTCATTCCTATGAAGATACATTCAAACTCACAAAACGTGCTCAGCTCGGGCTGAAAATGCATTTAAAGCAATAAAAACTCAAATTGAGTGTCACGCCTAAACCAAAGGACTTATGCACACACTTCAACATGTATTTTGTTCAGGATGACCTCCTGAAGCCTAAATCAGCAATAATTAGACCACACAACTCATTCCTATGAAGATACATTCAAAGTCAGAAAGTGCGCTCAGCTCAGGTTGAAAATGCATTTAATTTAAAGCAATAAAAACTCAAATTGAGTGTCACACCTAAACCAAAGGACTGATGCACACACTTCAACATGTATTTTGTTCAGGATGACCTCCCGAAGCCCATATGAGCATTAATTTGACCACACAACTAATTCCTATGAAGATACATTCAAACACACAAAACGTGCTCAGCTCGGGCTGAAAATGCATTTAAAGCAATAAAAACTCAAATTGAGTCTCACGCCTAAACCAAAGGACTTATGCACACACTTCAACATGTATTTTGTTCAGGATGACCTCCTGAAGCCCATATGAGCATTAATTTGACTACACAACTCATTCCTATGAAGATACATTCAAACTCACAAAACGTGCTCAGCTCGGGCTGAAAATGCATTTAAAGCAATAAAAACTCAAATTGAGTCTCACGCCTAAACCAAAGGACTTATGCACACACTTCAACATGTATTTTGTTCAGGATGACCTCCTGAAGCCCATATGAGCATTAATTTGACTACACAACTCATTCCTATGAAGATACATTTAAACTCACAAAACGTGCTCAGCTCGGGCTGAAAATGCATTTAAAGCAATAAAAACTCAAATTGAGTCTCACGCCTAAACCAAAGGACTTATACAAACACTTCAACATGTATTTTGTTCAGGATGACCTCCTGAAGCCTAAATGAGCAATAATTTGACCACACAACTCATTCCTATGAAGATACATTCAAACACACAAAACGTGCTCAGCTCGGGCTGAAAATGCATTTAAAGCAATAAAAACTCAAATTGAGTCTCACGCCTAAACCAAAGGACTTATGCACACACTTCAACATGTATTTTGTTCAGGATGACCTCCTGAAGCCCATATGAGCATTAATTTGACTACACAACTCATTCCTATGAAGATACATTCAAACTCACAAAACGTGCTCAGCTCGGGCTGAAAATGCATTTAAAGCAATAAAAACTCAAATTGAGTGTCACGCCTAAACCAAAGGACTTATACAAACACTTCAACATGTATTTTGTTCAGGATGACCTCCTGAAGCCTAAATGAGCAATAATTTGACCACACAACTCATTCCTATGAAGATACATTCAAACTCAAAAAACGTGCTCAGCTCGGGCTGAAAATGGATTTAAAGCAATAAAAACTCAAATTGAGTGTCACACCTAAACCAAAGGACTTATGCACACACTTCAACATGTATTTTGTTCAGGATGACCTCCTGAAGCCTAAATCAGCAATAATTTGACCACAAAACTCATTCCTATGAAGATACATTCAAAGTCAGGAAGCGCGCTCAGCTCGGGCTGAAAATGCATTTAAAGCAATAAAAACTCAAATTGAGTGTCACGCCTAAACCAAAGGACTCATGCACACACTTCAACATGTATTTTGTTCACGATGACCACCTGAAGCCTAAATGAGCATTAATTTGACCACACAACTCATTCCTATGAAGATACATTCAAACTCACAAAACGTGCTCAGCTCGGGCTGAAAATGCATTTAAAGCAATAAAAACTCAAATTGAGTGTCACGCCTAAACCAAAGGACTTATGCACACACTTCAACATGTATTTTGTTCAGGATGACCTTCTGAAGCCCATATGAGCATTAATTTGACTACACAACTCATTCCTCTGAAGATACATTCAAACTCACAAAACGTGCTCAGCTCGGCCTGAAAATGCATTTAAAGCAATAAAAACTCAAATTGAGTGTCACGCCTAAACCAAAGGACTTATGCACACACTTCAACATGTATTTTGTTCAGGATGACCTCCTGAAGCCTAAATCAGCAATAATTTGACCACACAACTCATTCCTATGAAGATACATTCAAAGTCAGAAAGCGCGCTCAGCTCGGGCTGAAAATGCATTTAATTTAAAGCAATAAAAACTCAAATTGAGTGTCACGCCTAAACCAAAGGACTTATACACACACTTCAACATGTATTTAGTTCAGGATGACCACCTGAAGCCTAAATGAGCATTAATTTGACCACACAACTCATTCCTATGAAGATACATTCAAACTCACAAAAAGCGCTCAGCTCGGGCTGAAAATGCATTTAAAGCAATAAAAACTCAAATTGAGTGTCACGCCTAAACCAAAGGACTTATGCACACACTTCAACATGTATTTTGTTCAGGATGACCTCCTGAAGCCTAAATAAGCATTAATTTGACCACACAACTCATTCCTATGAAGATACATTCAAACTCACAAAAAGCGCTCAGCTCGGGCTGAAAATGCATTTAAAGCAATAAAAACTCAAATTGAGTGTCACACCTAAACCAAAGGACTTATGCACACACTTCAACATGTATTTAGTTCAGGATGACCACCTGAAGCCTAAATGAGCATTAATTTGACCACACAACTCATTCCTATGAAGATACATTCAAACTCACAAAACATGCTCAGCTCGGGCTGAAAATGCATTTAAAGCAATAAAAACTCAAATTGTATGTCACGCCTAAACCAAAGGACTTATGCATACACTTCAACATGTATTTTGTTCAGGATGACCACCTGAAGCCTAAATGAGCATTAATTTGACCACACAACTCATTCTATGAAGATACATTCAAACTCACAAAACGTGCTCAGCTCGGGCTGAAAATGCATTTAAAGCAATAAAAACTCAAATTGAGTGTCACGCCTAAACCAAAGGACTTATGCACACACTTCAACATGTGTTTTGTTCAGGATGACCTCCTGAAGCCTAAATGAGCAATAATTTGACCACACAACTCATTCCTATGAAGATACATTCAAACTCACAAAACGTGCTCAGCTCGGGCTGAAAATGCATTTAAAGCAATAAAAACTCAAATTGAGTGTCACGCCTAAACCAAAGGACTTATGCACACACTTCAACATGTATTTTGTTCAGGATGACCTCCTGAAGCCTAAATCAGCAATAATTAGACCACACAACTCATTCCTATGAAGATACATTCAAAGTCAGAAAGTGCGCTCAGCTCAGGTTGAAAATGCATTTAATTTAAAGCAATAAAAACTCAAATTGAGTGTCACGCCTAAACCAAAGGACTTATGCACACACTTCAACATGTATTTAGTTCAGGATGACCACCTGAAGCCTAAATGAGCATTAATTTGACCACACAACTCATTCCTATGAAGATACATTCAAACTCACAAAACGTGCTCAGCTCGGGCTGAAAATGCATTTAAAGCAATAAAAACTCAAATTGAGTCTCACGCCTAAACCAAAGGACTTATGCACACACTTCAACATGTATTTTGTTCAGGATGACCTCCTGAAGCCCATATGAGCATTAATTTGACTACACAACTCATTCCTATGAAGATACATTTAAACTCACAAAACGTGCTCAGCTCGGGCTGAAAATGCATTTAAAGCAATAAAAACTCAAATTGAGTGTCACGCCTAAACCAAAGGACTTATACAAACACTTCAACATGTATTTTGTTCAGGATGACCTCCTGAAGCCTAAATGAGCAATAATTTGACCACACAACTCATTCCTATGAAGATACATTCAAACTCAAAAAACGTGCTCAGCTCGGGCTGAAAATGCATTTAAAGCAATAAAAACTCAAATTGAGTGTCACACCTAAACCAAAGGACTTATGCACACACTTCAACATGTATTTTGTTCAGGATGACCTCCTGAAGCCTAAATCAGCAATAATTTGACCACACAACTCATTCCTATGAAGATACATTCAAAGTCAGGAAGCGCGCTCAGCTCGGGCTGAAAATGCATTTAATTTAAAGCAATAAAAACTCAAATTGAGTGTCACGCCTAAACCAAAGGACTCATGCACACACTTCAACATGTATTTTGTTCACGATGACCACCTGAAGCCTAAATGAGCATTAATTTGACCACACAACTCATTCCTATGAAGATACATTCAAACTCACAAAACGTGCTCAGCTCGGGCTGAAAATGCATTTAAAGCAATAAAAACTCAAATTGAGTGTCACGCCTAAACCAAAGGACTTATGCACACACTTCAACATGTATTTTGTTCAGGATGACCTCCTGAAGCCTAAATAAGCATTAATTTGACCACACAACTCATTCCTATGAAGATACATTCAAACTCACAAAACGTGCTCAGCTCGGGCTGAAAATGCATTTAAAGCAATAAAAACTCAAATTGAGTGTCACGCCTAAACCAAAGGACTTATGCACACACTTCAACATGTATTTTGTTCAGGATGACCTCCTGAAGCCCATATGAGCATTAATTTGACTACACAACTCATTCCTATGAAGATACATTCAAACTCACAAAACGTGCTCAGCTCGGGCTGAAAATGCATTTAAAGCAATAAAAACTCAAATTTAGTGTCACACCTAAACCAAAGGACTTATGCACACACTTCAACATGTATTTAGTTCAGGATGACATCCTGAAGCCCATATGAGCATTAATTTGTCTACACAACTCATTCCTATGAAGATACATTCAAACTCACAAAACGTGCTCAACTCGGGCTGAAAATGCATTTAAAGCAATAAAAACTCAAATTGAGTGTCACGCCTAAACCAAAGGACTTATGCACACACTTCAACATGTATTTTGTTCAGGATGACCTCCTGAAGCCTAAATGAGCATTAATTTGACCACACAACTCATTCCTATGAAGATACATTCAAACTCACAAAACGCGCTCAGCTCGGGCTGAAAATGCATTTAAAGCAATAAAAACTCAAATTGAGTGTCACACCTAAACCAAAGGACTTATGCACACACTTCAACATGTATTTTGTTCAGGATGACCACCTGAAGCCTAAATGAGCATTAATTTGACCACACAACTCATTCCTATGAAGATACATTCAAACTCACAAAACATGCTCAGCTCGGGCTGAAAATGCATTTAATGCAATAAAAACTCAAATTGAATGTCACGCCTAAACCAAAGGACTTATGCACACACTTCAACATGTATTTTGTTCAGGATGACCACCTGAAGCCTAAATGAGCATTAATTTGACCACACAACTCATTCTATGAAGATACATTCAAACTCACAAAACGTGCTCAGCTCGGGCTGAAAATGCATTTAAAGCAATAAAAACTCAAATTGAGTGTCACGCCTAAACCAAAGGACTTATGCACACACTTCAACATGTATTTTGTTCAGGATGACCTCCTGAAGCCTAAATGAGCAATAATTTGACCACACAACTCATTGCTATGAAGATACATTCAAACTCAAAAAACGTGCTCAGCTCGGGCTGAAAATGCATTTAAAGCAATAAAAACTCAAATTGAGTGTCACACCTAAACCAAAGGACTTATGCACACACTTCAACATGTATTTTGTTCAGGATGACCACCCGAAGCCTAAATGAGCATTAATTTGACCACACAACTCATTCCTATGAAGATACATTCAAACTCACAAAACGTGCTCAGCTCGGGCTGAAAATGCATTTAAAGCAATAAAAACTCAAATTGAGTGTCACGCCTAAACCAAAGGACTTATGCACACATTTCAACATGTATTTTGTTCAGGATGACCTCCTGAAGCCTAAATGAGCAATAATTTGACCACACAACTCATTCCTATGAAGATACATTCAAAGTCAGAAAGCGCGCTCAGCTCAGGCTGAAAATGCATTTAAAGCAATAAAAACTCAAATTGAGTGTCACGCCTAAACCAAAGGTCTTATGCACACACTTCAACATGTATTTAGTTCAGGATGACCACCTGAAGCCTAAATGAGCATTAATTTGACCACACAACTCATTCCTATGAAGATACATTCAAACTCACAAAACGTGCTCAGCTCGGGCTGAAAATACATTTAAAGCAATAAAAACTCAAATTGAGTGTCACGCCCAAACCAAAGGACTAATGCACACACTTTTCAACATGTACTTAGTTCAGGATGACCACCTGAAGCCTAAATGAGCATTAATTTGACCACACAACTCATTCCTATGAAGATACATTCAAACTCACAAAACGTGCTCAGCTCGGGCTGAAAATGCATTTAAAGCAATAAAAACTCAAATTGAGTGTCACGCCTAAACCAAAGGACTTATGCACACACTTCAACATGTATTTTGTTCAGGATGACCTCCTGAAGCCCATATGAGCATTAATTTGACTACACAACTCATTCCTATGAAGATACATTCAAACTCACAAAACGTGCTCAGCTCGGGCTGAAAATGCATTTAAAGCAATAAAAACTCAAATTGAGTGTCACGCCTAAACCCAAGGAATTATGCACACACTTCAACATGTATTTTGTTCAGGATGACCACCTGAAGCCTAAATGAGCATTAATTTGACCACACAACTCATTCCTATGAAGATACATTCAAAGTCAGAAAGCGCGCTCAGCTCGGGCTGAAAATGCATTTAAAGCAATAAAAACTCAAATTGAGTGTCACGCCTAAACCAAAGGACTTATGCACACACTTCAACATGTATTTAGTTCAGGATGACCACCTGAAGCCTAAATGAGCATTAATTTGACCATACAACTCATTCCTATGAAGATACATTCAAACTCACAAAACGTGCTCAGCTCGGGCTGAAAATGCATTTAAAGCAATAAAAACTCAAATTGAGTGTCACGCCTAAACCAAAGGACTTATGCACAGACTTCAACATGTATTTTGTTCAGGATGACCTCCTGAAGCCTAAAACAGTGATAATTTGACCACACAACTCATTCCTATGAAGATACATTCAAAGTCAGAAAGCGCGCTCAGCTCGGGCTGAAAATGCATTTAATTTAAAGCAATAAAAACTCAAATTGAGTGTCACGCCTAAACCAAATGACTTATGCACACACTTCAACATGTATTTAGTTCAGGATGACCACCTGAAGCCTAAATGAGCATTAATTTGACCACACAACTCATTCCTATGAAGATACATTCAAACTCACAAAACGTGCTCAGCTCGGGCTGAAAATGCATTTAAAGCAATAAAAACTCAAATTGAGTGTCACACCTAAACCAAAGGACTTATGCACACACTTCAACATGTATTTTGTTCAGGATGACCTCCTGAAGCCCATATGAGCATTAATTTGACTACACAACTCATTCCTATGAAGATACATTCAAACTCACAAAACGTGCTCAGCTCGGGCTGAAAATGCATTTAAAGCAATAAAAACTCAAATTGAGTGTCACGCCTAAACCAAAGGACTTATGCACACACTTCAACATGTATTTTGTTCAGGATGACCTCCTGAAGCCTAAATGAGCATTAATTTGACCACACAACTCATTCCTATGAAGATACATTCAAACTCACAAAACGTGCTCAGCTCGGGCTGAAAATGCATTTAAAGCAATAAAAACTCAAATTGAGTGTCACGCCTAAACCAAAGGACTTATGCACAGACTTCAACATGTATTTTGTTCAGGATGACCTCCTGAAGCCTAAATCAGCAATAATTTGACCACACAACTCATTTCTATGAAGATACATTCAAAGTCAGAAAGCGCGCTCAGCTCGGGCTGAAAATGCATTTAATTTAAAGCAATAAAAACTCAAATTGAGTGTCACGCCTAAACCAAAGGACTTATGCACACACTTCAACATGTATTTTGTTCAGGATGACCTCCTGAAGCCTAAATGAGCAATAATTTGACCACACAACTCATTCCTATGAAGATACATCCATCCATTTTCCGAACCGCTTGATCCTCACTAGGGTCGCGGGGGGTGCTGGAGCCTATCCCAGCCGTCTTCGGGCAGTAGGCGGGGGACACCCTGAATCAGTTGCCAGCCAATCGCAGGGCACACAGAGACGAACAACCATCCACGCCCACACTCACACCTAGGGACAATTTTTGAGCGTCCAATCAGCCTGACATGCATGTTTTTTTTTTTTTTTTTTTGGAATGTGGGAGGAAACCGGAGCACCCGGAGAAAACCCACGCAGGCCCGGGGAGAACATGCAAACTCCACACAGGGAGGCCGGAGCTGGAATCGAACCCGGTACCTCTGCACTGTGAAGCCGACGTGCTAACCACTGGACTACCGGGCCGCCCATGAAGATACATTCAAAGTCAGAAAGCGCGCTCAGCTCAGGCTGAAAATGCATTTAAAGCAATAAAAACTCAAATTGAGTGTCACGCCCAAACCAAAGGACTAATGCACACACTTCAACATGTACTTAGTTCAGGATGACCACCTGAAGCCTAAATGAGCATTCATTTGACCACACAACTCATTCCTATGAAGATACATTCAAACTGACAAAACGTGCTCAGCTCGGGCTGAAAATGCATTTAAAGCAATAAAAACTCAAATTGAGTGTCACGCCTAAACCAAAGGACTTATGCACACACTTCAACATGTATTTTGTTCAGGATGACCTCCTGAAGCCCATATGAGCATTAATTTGACTACACAACTCATTCCTATGAAGATACATTCAAACTCACAAAACGTGCTCAGCTCGGGCTGAAAATGCATTTAAAGCAATAAAAACTCAAATTGAGTGTCACGCCTAAACCCAAGGAATTATGCACACACTTCAACATGTATTTAGTTCAGGATGACCACCTGAAGCCTAAATGAGCATTAATTTGACCACACAACTCATTCCTATGAAGATACATTCAAACTCACAAAACGTGCTCAGCTCGGGCTGAAAATGCATTTAAAGTAATAAAAACTCAAATTGAGTGTCACGCCTAAACCAAAGGACTTATGCACACACTTCAACATGTATTTTGTTCAGGATGACCACCTGAAGCCTAAATGAGCATTAATTTGACCACACAACTCATTCCTATGAAGATACATTCAAACTCACAAAACGTGCTCAGCTCGGCCTGAAAATGCATTTAAAGCAATAAAAACTCAAATTGAGTGTCACACCTAAACCAAAGGACTTATGCACACATTTCAACATGTATTTTGTTCAGGATGACCACCTGACGCCTAAATGAGCATTAATTTGACCACACAACTCATTCCTATGAAGATACATTCAAACTCACAAAACGTGCTCAGCTCGGGCTGAAAATGCATTTAAAGCAATAAAAACTCAAATTGAGTGTCACGCCTAAACCAAAGGACTTATGCACACACTTCAACATGTATTTTGTTCAGGATGACCTCCTGAAGCCTAAAACAGCAATAATTTGACCACACAACTCATTCCTATGAAGATACATTCAAAGTCAGAAAGCGCGCTCAGCTCGGGCTGAAAATGCATTTAATTTAAAGCAATAAAAACTCAAATTGAGTGTCACGCCTAAACCAAATGACTTATGCACACACTTCAACATGTATTTAGTTCAGGATGACCACCTGAAGCCTAAATGAGCATTAATTTGACCACACAACTCATTCCTATGAAGATACATTCAAACTCACAAAACGTGCTCAGCTCGGGCTGAAAATGCATTTAAAGCAATAAAAACTCAAATTGAGTGTCACACCTAAACCAAAGGACTTATGCACACACTTCAACATGTATTTTGTTCAGGATGACCTCCTGAAGCCCATATGAGCATTAATTTGACTACACAACTCATTCCTATGAAGATACATTCAAACTCACAAAACGTGCTCAGCTCGGGCTGAAAATGCATTTAAAGCAATAAAAACTCAAATTGAGTGTCACGCCTAAACCAAAGGACTTATGCACACACTTCAACATGTATTTTGTTCAGGATGACCTCCTGAAGCCTAAATAAGCATTAATTTGACCACACAACTCATTCCTATGAAGATACATTCAAACTCACAAAACGCGCTCAGCTCGGGCTGAAAATGCATTTAAAGCAATAAAAACTCAAATTTAGTGTCACACCTAAACCAAAGGACTTATGCACACACTTCAACATGTATTTAGTTCAGGATGACATCCTGAAGCCCATATGAGCATTAATTTGACTACACAACTCATTCCTATGAAGATACATTCAAACTCACAAAACGTGCTCAACTCGGGCTGAAAATGCATTTAAAGCAATAAAAACTCAAATTGAGTGTCACGCCTAAACCAAAGGACTTATGCACACACTTCAACATGTATTTTGTTCAGGATGACCTCCTGAAGCCCATATGAGCATTAATTTGACTACACAACTCATTCCTATGAAGATACATTCAAACTCACAAAACGGGCTCAGCTCGGGCTGAAAATGCATTTAAAGCAATAAAAACTCAAATTGAGTGTCACACCTAAACCAAAGGACTTATGCACACATTTCAACATGTATTTTGTTCAGGATGACCACCTGACGCCTAAATGAGCATTAATTTGACCACACAACTCATTCCTATGAAGATACATTCAAACTCACAAAACGTGCTCAGCTCGGGCTGAAAATGCATTTAAAGCAATAAAAACTCAAATTGAGTGTCACGCCTAAACCAAAGGACTTATGCACACACTTCAACATGTATTTTGTTCAGGATGACCTCCTGAAGCCTAAAACAGCAATAATTTGACCACACAACTCATTCCTATGAAGATACATTCAAAGTCAGAAAGCGCGCTCAGCTCGGGCTGAAAATGCATTTAATTTAAAGCAATAAAAACTCAAATTGAGTGTCACGCCTAAACCAAATGACTTATGCACACACTTCAACATGTATTTAGTTCAGGATGACCACCTGAAGCCTAAATGAGCATTAATTTGACCACACAACTCATTCCTATGAAGATACATTCAAACTCACAAAACGTGCTCAGCTCGGGCTGAAAATGCATTTAAAGCAATAAAAACTCAAATTGAGTGTCACACCTAAACCAAAGGACTTATGCACACACTTCAACATGTATTTTGTTCAGGATGACCTCCTGAAGCCCATATGAGCATTAATTTGACTACACAACTCATTCCTATGAAGATACATTCAAACTCACAAAACGTGCTCAGCTCGGGCTGAAAATGCATTTAAAGCAATAAAAACTCAAATTGAGTGTCACGCCTAAACCAAAGGACTTATGCACACACTTCAACATGTATTTTGTTCAGGATGACCTCCTGAAGCCTAAATAAGCATTAATTTGACCACACAACTCATTCCTATGAAGATACATTCAAACTCACAAAACGCGCTCAGCTCGGGCTGAAAATGCATTTAAAGCAATAAAAACTCAAATTTAGTGTCACACCTAAACCAAAGGACTTATGCACACACTTCAACATGTATTTAGTTCAGGATGACATCCTGAAGCCCATATGAGCATTAATTTGACTACACAACTCATTCCTATGAAGATACATTCAAACTCACAAAACGTGCTCAACTCGGGCTGAAAATGCATTTAAAGCAATAAAAACTCAAATTGAGTGTCACGCCTAAACCAAAGGACTTATGCACACACTTCAACATGTATTTTGTTCAGGATGACCTCCTGAAGCCCATATGAGCATTAATTTGACTACACAACTCATTCCTATGAAGATACATTCAAACTCACAAAACGGGCTCAGCTCGGGCTGAAAATGCATTTAAAGCAATAAAAACTCAAATTGAGTGTCACGCCTAAACCAAAGGACTTATGCACACACTTCAACATGTATTTTGTTCAGGATGACCACCTGACGCCTAAATGAGCATTAATTTGACCACACAACTCATTCCTATGAAGATACATTCAAAGTCAGAAAGCGCGCTCAGCTCGGGCTGAAAATGCATTTAATTTAAAGCAATAAAAACTCAAATTGAGTGTCACGCCTAAACCAAAGGACTTATGCACACACTTCAACATGTAATTTGTTCAGGATGACCACCTGAAGCCTAAATGAGCATTAATTTGACCACACAACTCATTCCTATGAAGATACATTCAAACTCACAAAACTTGCTCAACTCGGGCTGAAAATGCATTTAAAGCAATAAAAACTCAAATTGAGTGTCACGCCTAAACCAAAGGACTTATGCACACACTTCAACATGTATTTTGTTCAGGATGACCTCCTGAAGCCCATATGAGCATTAATTTCACCACACAACTCATTCCTATGAAGATACATTCAAACACACAAAACGTGCTCAGCTCGGCCTGAAAATGCATTTAAAGCAATAAAAACTCAAATTGAGTGTCACGCCTAAACAAAAGGACTTATGCACACACTTCAACATGTATTTTGTTCAGGATGACCACCTGACGCCTAAATAAGCATTAATTTGACCACACAACTCATTCCTATGAAGATACATTCAAACTCACAAAACGTGCTCAGCTCGGGCTGAAAATGCATTTAAAGGAATAAAACCTCAAATTGAGTGTCACGCCTAAACCAAAGGACTTATGCACACACTTCAACATGTATTTTGTTCAGGATGACCTCCTGAAGCCTAAATCAGCAATAATTTGACCACACAACTCATTCCTATGAAGATACATTCAAAGTCAGAAAGCGCGCTCAGCTCGGGCTGAAATTTAATTTAAAGCAATAAAAACTCAAATTGAGTGTCACGCCTAAACCAAAGGACTTATGCACACACTTCAACATGTATTTAGTTCAGGATGACCACCTGAAGCCTAAATGAGCATTAATTTGACCACACAACTCATTCCTATGAAGATACATTCAAACTCACAAAACGTGCTCAGCTCGGGCTGAAAATGCATTTAAAGCAATAAAAACTCAAATTGAGTGTCACACCTAAACCAAAGGACTTATGCACACACTTCAACATGTATTTTGTTCAGGATGACCCCCTGAAGCCCATATGAGCATTAATTTGACTACACAACTCATTCCTATGAAGATACATTCAAACTCACAAAACGTGCTCAGCTCGGGCTGAAAATGCATTTAAAGCAATAAAAACTCAAATTGAGTGTCACGCCTAAACCAAAGGACTTATGCACACACTTCAACATGTATTTTGTTCAGGATGACCTCCTGAAGCCTAAATGAGCAATAATTTGACCAAACAACTCATTCCTATGAAGATACATTCAAAGTCAGAAAGCGCGCTCAGCTCAGGCTGAAAATGCATTTAAAGCAATAAAAACTCAAATTGAGTGTCACGCCTAAACCAAAGGACTTATGCACACACTTCAACATGTATTTACTTCAGGATGACCACCTGAAGCCTAAATGAGCATTAATTTGACCACACAACTCATTCCTATGAAGATACATTCAAACTCACAAAACGTGCTCAGCTCGGGCTGAAAATACATTTAAAGCAATAAAAACTCAAATTGAGTGTCACACCCAAACCAAAGGACTAATGCACACACTTCAACATGTACTTAGTTCAGGATGACCACCTGAAGCCTAAATGAGCATTAATTTGACCACACAACTCATTCCTATGAAGATACATTCAAAGTCAGAAAGCGCGCTCAGCTCGGGCTGAAATTTAATTTAAAGCAATAAAAACTCAAATTGAGTGTCACGCCTAAACCAAAGGACTTATGCACACACTTCAACATGTATTTAGTTCAGGATGACCACCTGAAGCCTAAATGAGCATTAATTTGACCACACAACTCATTCCTATGAAGATACATTCAAACTCACAAAACGTGCTCAGCTCGGGCTGAAAATGCATTTAAAGCAATAAAAACTCAAATTGAGTGTCACACCTAAACCAAAGGACTTATGCACACACTTCAACATGTATTTTGTTCAGGATGACCCCCTGAAGCCCATATGAGCATTAATTTGACTACACAACTCATTCCTATGAAGATACATTCAAACTCACAAAACGTGCTCAGCTCGGGCTGAAAATGCATTTAAAGCAATAAAAACTCAAATTGAGTGTCACGCCTAAACCAAAGGACTTATGCACACACTTCAACATGTATTTTGTTCAGGATGACCTCCTGAAGCCTAAATGAGCAATAATTTGACCAAACAACTCATTCCTATGAAGATACATTCAAAGTCAGAAAGCGCGCTCAGCTCAGGCTGAAAATGCATTTAAAGCAATAAAAACTCAAATTGAGTGTCACGCCTAAACCAAAGGACTTATGCACACACTTCAACATGTATTTACTTCAGGATGACCACCTGAAGCCTAAATGAGCATTAATTTGACCACACAACTCATTCCTATGAAGATACATTCAAACTCACAAAACGTGCTCAGCTCGGGCTGAAAATACATTTAAAGCAATAAAAACTCAAATTGAGTGTCACACCCAAACCAAAGGACTAATGCACACACTTCAACATGTACTTAGTTCAGGATGACCACCTGAAGCCTAAATGAGCATTAATTTGACCACACAACTC
The DNA here is from genome assembly GCF_054856545.1 of Hippocampus guttulatus. Lineage (NCBI taxonomy): Eukaryota > Metazoa > Chordata > Actinopteri > Syngnathiformes > Syngnathidae > Hippocampus > Hippocampus guttulatus. The sequence goes on from NC_141264.1 coordinate 932,109, forward strand.
ATTCCTATGAAGATACATTCAAACTCACAAAACGTGCTCAGCTCGGGCTGAAAATGCATTTAAAGCAATAAAAACTCAAATTGAGTGTCACGCCTAAACCAAAGGACTTATGCACACACTTCAACATGTATTTTGTTCAGGATGACCTCCTGAAGCCCATATGAGCATTAATTTGACTACACGACTCATTCCTATGAAGATACATTCAAACTCACAAAACGTGCTCAGCTCGGGCTGAAAATGCATTTAAAGCAATAAAAACTCAAATTGAGTGTCACGCCTAAACCCAAGGAATTATGCACACACTTCAACATGTATTTAGTTCAGGATGACCACCTGAAGCCTAAATGAGCATTAATTTGACCACACAACTCATTCCTATGAAGATACATTCAAACTCACAAAACGTGCTCAGCTCGGGCTGAAAATGCATTTAATTTAAAGCAATAAAAACTCAAATTGAGTGTCACGCCTAAACCAAAGGACTTATGCACACACTTCAACATGTATTTTGTTCAGGATGACCACCTGAAGCCTAAATGAGCATTAATTTGACCACACAACTCATTCCTATGAAGATACATTCAAACTCACAAAACGTGCTCAGCTCGGCCTGAAAATGCATTTAAAGCAATAAAAACTCAAATTGAGTGTCACGCCTAAACCAAAGGACTTATGCACACACTTCAACATGTATTTTGTTCAGGATGACCTCCTGAAGCCTAAAACAGCAATAATTTGACCACACAACTCATTCCTATGAAGATACATTCAAAGTCAGAAAGCGCGCTCAGCTCGGGCTGAAAATGCATTTAAAGCAATAAAAACTCAAATTGAGTGTCACGCCTAAACCAAAGGACTTATGCACACACTTCAACATGTATTTTGTTCAGGATGACCTCCTGAAGCCTAAATGAGCAATAATTTGACCAAACAACTCATTCCTATGAAGATACATTCAAAGTCAGAAAGCGCGCTCAGCTCAGGCTGAAAATGCATTTAAAGCAATAAAAACTCAAATTGAGTGTCACGCCTAAACCAAAGGACTTATGCACACACTTCAACATGTATTTACTTCAGGATGACCACCTGAAGCCTAAATGAGCATTAATTTGACCACACAACTCATTCCTATGAAGATACATTCAAACTCACAAAACGTGCTCAGCTCGGGCTGAAAATACATTTAAAGCAATAAAAACTCAAATTGAGTGTCACGCCCAAACCAAAGGACTAATGCACACACTTCAACATGTACTTAGTTCAGGATGACCACCTGAAGCCTAAATGAGCATTAATTTGACCACACAACTCATTCCTATGAAGATACATTCAAACTCACAAAACGTGCTCAGCTCGGGCTGAAAATGCATTTAAAGCAATAAAAACTCAAATTGAGTGTCACGCCTAAACCAAAGGACTTATGCACACACTTCAACATGTATTTTGTTCAGGATGACCTCCTGAAGCCCATATGAGCATTAATTTGACTACACGACTCATTCCTATGAAGATACATTCAAACTCACAAAACGTGCTCAGCTCGGGCTGAAAATGCATTTAAAGCAATAAAAACTCAAATTGAGTGTCACGCCTAAACCCAAGGAATTATGCACACACTTCAACATGTATTTAGTTCAGGATGACCACCTGAAGCCTAAATGAGCATTAATTTGACCACACAACTCATTCCTATGAAGATACATTCAAACTCACAAAACGTGCTCAGCTCGGGCTGAAAATGCATTTAATTTATTGTTTGTTTGTTTGTTTGTTTGTTTATTGAACATAAAACATATATACAGTAATAATTTGACAGAAAATAAGGTAGATAAAAAAAGTAAAAAGAAAGAAATCAATCTTCATTCAACACAGTTATTATGTTCAAGGGAGTAGGAAGAAGTAAAAAACTTATCTAGTTATTTAAAGCAATAAAAACTCAAATTGAGTGTCACGCCTAAACCAAAGGACTTATGCACACACTTCAACATGTATTTTGTTCAGGATGACCACCTGAAGCCTAAATGAGCATTAATTTGACCACACAACTCATTCCTATGAAGATACATTCAAACTCACAAAACGTGCTCAGCTCGGCCTGAAAATGCATTTAAAGCAATAAAAACTCAAATTGAGTGTCACGCCTAAACCAAAGGACTTATGCACACATTTCAACATGTATTTTGTTCAGGATGACCACCTGACGCCTAAATGAGCATTAATTTGACCACACAACTCATTCCTATGAAGATACATTCAAACTCACAAAACGTGCTCAGCTCGGGCTGAAAATGCATTTAAAGCAATAAAAACTCAAATTGAGTGTCACGCCTAAACCAAAGGACTTATGCACACACTTCAACATGTATTTTGTTCAGGATGACCTCCTGAAGCCTAAAACAGCAATAATTTGACCACACAACTCATTCCTATGAAGATACATTCAAAGTCAGAAAGCGCGCTCAGCTCGGGCTGAAAATGCATTTAATTTAAAGCAATAAAAACTCAAATTGAGTGTCACGCCTAAACCAAATGACTTATGCACACACTTCAACATGTATTTAGTTCAGGATGACCACCTGAAGCCTAAATGAGCATTAATTTGACCACACAACTCATTCCTATGAAGATACATTCAAACTCACAAAACGTGCTCAGCTCAGGCTGAAAATGCATTTAAAGCAATAAAAACTCAAATTGAGTGTCACACCTAAACCAAAGGACTTATGCACACACTTCAACATGTATTTTGTTCAGGATGACCTCCTGAAGCCCATATGAGCATTAATTTGACTACACAACTCATTCCTATGAAGATACATTCAAACTCACAAAACGTGCTCAGCTCGGGCTGAAAATGCATTTAAAGCAATAAAAATTCAAATTGAGTGTCACGCCTAAACCAAAGGACTTATGCACACACTTCAACATGTATTTTGTTCAGGATGACCTCCTGAAGCCTAAATAAGCATTAATTTGACCACACAACTCATTCCTATGAAGATACATTCAAACTCACAAAACGCGCTCAGCTCGGGCTGAAAATGCATTTAAAGCAATAAAAACTCAAATTTAGTGTCACACCTAAACCAAAGGACTTATGCACACACTTCAACATGTATTTAGTTCAGGATGACATCCTGAAGCCTAAATGAGCATTAATTTGACCACACAACTCATTCCTATGAAGATACATTCAAACTCACAAAACGTGCTCAACTCGGGCTGAAAATGCATTTAAAGCAATAAAAACTCAAATTGAGTGTCACGCCTAAACCAAAGGACTTATGCACACACTTCAACATGTATTTTGTTCAGGATGACCTCCTGAAGCCCATATGAGCATTAATTTCACCACACAACTCATTCCTATGAAGATACATTCAAACACACAAAACGTGCTCAGCTCGGCCTGAAAATGCATTTAAAGCAATAAAAACTCTAATTGAGTGTCACGCCTAAACCAAAGGACTTATGCACACACTTCAACATGTATTTTGTTCAGGATGACCTCCTGAAGCCTAAAACAGCAATAATTTGACCACACAACTCATTCCTATGAAGATACATTCAAAGTCAGAAAGCGCGCTCAGCTCGGGCTGAAAATGCATTTAATTTAAAGCAATAAAAACTCAAATTGAGTGTCACGCCTAAACCAAATGACTTATGCACACACTTCAACATGTATTTAGTTCAGGATGACCACCTGAAGCCTAAATGAGCATTAATTTGACCACACAACTCATTCCTATGAAGATACATTCAAACTCACAAAACGTGCTCAGCTCGGGCTGAAAATGCATTTAAAGCAATAAAAACTCAAATTTAGTGTCACACCTAAACCAAAGGACTTATGCACACACTTCAACATGTATTTAGTTCAGGATGACATCCTGAAGCCGATATGAGCATTAATTTGACTACACAACTCATTCCTATGAAGATACATTCAAACTCACAAAACGTGCTCAACTCGGGCTGAAAATGCATTTAAAGCAATAAAAACTCAAATTGAGTGTCACGCCTAAACCAAAGGACTTATGCACACACTTCAACATGTATTTTGTTCAGGATGACCACCTGTCGCCTAAATGAGCATTAATTTGACCACACAACTCATTCCTATGAAGATACATTCAAACTCACAAAACGTGCTCAGCTCGGGCTGAAAATGCATTTAAAGCAATAAAAACTCAAATTGAGTGTCACGCCTAAACCAAAGGACTTATGCACACACTTCAACATGTATTTTGTTCAGGATGACCTCCTGAAGCCTAAATCAGCAATAATTTGACCACACAACTCATTCCTATGAAGATACATTCAAAGTCAGAAAGCGCGCTCAGCTCGGGCTGAAAATGCATTTAATTTAAAGCAATAAAAACTCAAATTGAGTGTCACGCCTAAACCAAAGGACTTATGCACACACTTCAACATGTATTTAGTTCAGGATGACCACCTGAAGCCTAAATGAGCATTAATTTGACCACACAACTCATTCCTATGAAGATACATTCAAACTCACAAAACGTGCTCAGCTCGGGCTGAAAATGCATTTAAAGCAATAAAAACTCAAATTGAGTGTCACACCTAAACCAAAGGACTTATGCACACACTTCAACATGTATTTTGTTCAGGATGACCTCCTGAAGCCCATATGAGCATTAATTTGACTACACAACTCATTCCTATGAAGATACATTCAAACTCACAAAACGTGCTCAGCTCGGGCTGAAAATGCATTTAAAGCAATAAAAACTCAAATTGAGTGTCACGCCTAAACCAAAGGACTTATGCACACACTTCAACATGTATTTTGTTCAGGATGACCTCCTGAAGCCTAAATAAGCATTAATTTGACCACACAACTCATTCCTATGAAGATACATTCACAACTCATTCCTATGAAGATACATTCAAACTCACAAAACGCGCTCAGCTCGGGCTGAAAATGCATTTAAAGCAATAAAAACTCAAATTTAGTGTCACACCTAAACCAAAGGACTTATGCACACACTTCAACATGTATTTTGTTCAGGATGACCTCCTGAAGCCTAAATAAGCATTAATTTGACCACACAACTCATTCCTATGAAGATACATTCAAACTCACAAAACGCGCTCAGCTCGGGCTGAAAATGCATTTAAAGCAATAAAAACTCAAATTTAGTGTCACACCTAAACCAAAGGACTTATGCACACACTTCAACATGTACTTAGTTCAGGATGACCACCTGAAGCCTAAATGAGCATTAATTTGACCACACAACTCATTCCTATGAAGATACATTCAAACTCACAAAACGTGCTCAGCTCGGGCTGAAAATGCATTTAAAGCAATAAAAACTCAAATTGAGTGTCACGCCTAAACCAAAGGACTTATGCACACACTTCAACATGTATTTTGTTCAGGATGACCTCCTGAAGCCCATATGAGCATTAATTTGACTACACGACTCATTCCTATGAAGATACATTCAAACTCACAAAACGTGCTCAGCTCGGGCTGAAAATGCATTTAATTTAAAGCAATAAAAACTCAAATTGAGTGTCACGCCTAAACCAAAGGACTTATGCACACACTTCAACATGTATTTTGTTCAGGATGACCACCTGAAGCCTAAATGAGCATTAATTTGACCACACAACTCATTCCTATGAAGATACATTCAAACTCACAAAACGTGCTCAGCTCGGCCTGAAAATGCATTTAAAGCAATAAAAACTCAAATTGAGTGTCACGCCTAAACCAAAGGACTTATGCACACATTTCAACATGTATTTTGTTCAGGATGACCACCTGACGCCTAAATGAGCATTAATTTGACCACACAACTCATTCCTATGAAGATACATTCAAACTCACAAAACGTGCTCAGCTCGGGCTGAAAATGCATTTAAAGCAATAAAAACTCAAATTGAGTGTCACGCCTAAACCAAAGGACTTATGCACACACTTCAACATGTATTTTGTTCAGGATGACCTCCTGAAGCCTAAAACAGCAATAATTTGACCACACAACTCATTCCTATGAAGATACATTCAAAGTCAGAAAGCGCGCTCAGCTCGGGCTGAAAATGCATTTAATTTAAAGCAATAAAAACTCAAATTGAGTGTCACGGCTAAACCAAATGACTTATGCACACACTTCAACATGTATTTAGTTCAGGATGACCACCTGAAGCCTAAATGAGCATTAATTTGACCACACAACTCATTCCTATGAAGATACATTCAAACTCACAAAACGTGCTCAGCTCAGGCTGAAAATGCATTTAAAGCAATAAAAACTCAAATTGAGTGTCACACCTAAACCAAAGGACTTATGCACACACTTCAACATGTATTTTGTTCAGGATGACCTCCTGAAGCCCATATGAGCATTAATTTGACTACACAACTCATTCCTATGAAGATACATTCAAACTCACAAAACGTGCTCAGCTCGGGCTGAAAATGCATTTAAAGCAATAAAAACTCAAATTGAGTGTCACGCCTAAACCAAAGGACTTATGCACACACTTCAACATGTATTTTGTTCAGGATGACCTCCTGAAGCCTAAATAAGCATTAATTTGACCACACAACTCATTCCTATGAAGATACATTCAAACTCACAAAACGCGCTCAGCTCGGGCTGAAAATGCATTTAAAGCAATAAAAACTCAAATTTAGTGTCACACCTAAACCAAAGGACTTATGCACACACTTCAACATGTATTTTGTTCAGGATGACCTCCTGAAGCCTAAAACAGCAATAATTTGACCACACAACTCATTCCTATGAAGATACATTCAAAGTCAGAAAGCGCGCTCAGCTCGGGCTGAAAATGCATTTAATTTAAAGCAATAAAAACTCAAATTGAGTGTCACGCCTAAACCAAAGGACTTATGCACACACTTCAACATGTATTTTGTTCAGGATGACCTCCTGAAGCCCATATGAGCATTAATTTGACCACACAACTCATTCCTATGAAGATACATTCAAAGTCAGAAAGCGCGCTCAGCTCGGGCTGAAAATGCATTTAATTTAAAGCAATAAAAACTCAAATTGAGTGTCACGCCTAAACCAAAGGACTTATGCACACACTTTAACATGTATTTTGTTCAGGATGACCACCTGAAGCCTAAATGAGCATTAATTTGACCACACAACTCATTCCTATGAAGATACATTCAAACTCACAAAACGTGCTCAACTCGGGCTGAAAATGCATTTAAAGCAATAAAAACTCAAATTGAGTGTCACGCCTAAACCAAAGGACTTATGCACACACTTCAACATGTATTTTGTTCAGGATGACCTCCTGAAGCCTAAAACAGCAATAATTTGACCACAAAACTCATTCCTATGAAGATACATTCAAAGTCAGAAAGCGCGCTCAGCTCGGGCTGAAAATGCATTTAATTTAAAGCAATAAAAACTCAAATTGAGTGTCACGCCTAAACCAAATGACTTATGCACACACTTCAACATGTATTTAGTTCAGGATGACCACCTGAAGCCTAAATGAGCATTAATTTGACCACACAACTCATTCCTATGAAGATACATTCAAACTCACAAAACGTGCTCAGCTCGGGCTGAAAATGCATTTAAAGCAATAAAAACTCAAATTGAGTGTCACACCTAAACCAAAGGACTTATGCACACACTTCAACATGTATTTTGTTCAGGATGACCTCCTGAAGCCCATATGAGCATTAATTTGACTACACAACTCATTCCTATGAAGATACATTCAAACTCACAAAACGTGCTCAGCTCGGGCTGAAAATGCATTTAAAGCAATAAAAACTCAAATTGAGTGTCACGCCTAAACCAAAGGACTTATGCACACACTTCAACATGTATTTTGTTCAGGATGACCTCCTGAAGCCTAAATAAGCATTAATTTGACCACACAACTCATTCCTATGAAGATACATTCAAACTCACAAAACGCGCTCAGCTCGGGCTGAAAATGCATTTAAAGCAATAAAAACTCAAATTTAGTGTCACACCTAAACCAAAGGACTTATGCACACACTTCAACATGTATTTAGTTCAGGATGACATCCTGAAGCCCATATGAGCATTAATTTAACTACACAACTCATTCCTATGAAGATACATTCAAACTCACAAAACGTGCTCAACTCGGGCTGAAAATGCATTTAAAGCAATAAAAACTCAAATTGAGTGTCACGCCTAAACCAAAGGACTTATGCACACACTTCAACATGTATTTTGTTCAGGATGACCACCTGACGCCTAAATGAGCATTAATTTGACCACACAACTCATTCCTATGAAGATACATTCAAACTCACAAAACGTGCTCAGCTCGGGCTGAAAATGCATTTAAAGCAATAAAAACTCAAATTGAGTGTCACGCCTAAACCAAAGGACTTATGCACACACTTCAACATGTATTTTGTTCAGGATGACCTCCTGAAGCCTAAATCAGCAATAATTTGACCACACAACTCATTCCTATGAAGATACATTCAAAGTCAGAAAGCGCGCTCAGCTCGGGCTGAAAATGCATTTAAAGCAATAAAAACTCAAATTGAGTGTCACGCCTAAACCAAAGGACTTATGCACACACTTCAACATGTATTTAGTTCAGGATGACATCCTGAAGCCCATATGAGCATTAATTTGACTACACAACTCATTCCTATGAAGATACATTCAAACTCACAAAACGTGCTCAGCTCGGGCTGAAAATGCATTTAAAGCAATAAAAACTCAAATTGAGTGTCACGCCTAAACCAAAGGACTTATGCACACACTTCAACATGTATTTAGTTCAGGATGACCACCTGAAGCCTAAATGAGCATTAATTTGACCACACAACTCATTCCTATGAAGATACATTCAAACTCACAAAACGTGCTCAGCTCGGGCTGAAAATGCATTTAAAGCAATAAAAACTCAAATTGAGTGTCACACCTAAACCAAAGGACTTATGCACACACTTCAACATGTATTTTGTTCAGGATGACCTCCTGAAGCCCATATGAGCATTAATTTGACTACACAACTCATTCCTATGAAGATACATTCAAACTCACAAAACGTGCTCAGCTCGGGCTGAAAATGCATTTAAAGCAATAAAAACTCAAATTGAGTGTCACGCCTAAACCAAAGGACTTATGCACACACTTCAACATGTATTTTGTTCAGGATGACCTCCTGAAGCCTAAATAAGCTTTAATTTGACCACACAACTCATTCCTATGAAGATACATTCAAACTCACAAAACGCGCTCAGCTCGGGCTGAAAATGCATTTAAAGCAATAAAAACTCAAATTTAGTGTCACACCTAAACCAAAGGACTTATGCACACACTTCAACATGTACTTAGTTCAGGATGACCACCTGAAGCCTAAATGAGCATTAATTTGACCACACAACTCATTCCTATGAAGATACATTCAAACTCACAAAACGTGCTCAGCTCGGGCTGAAAATGCATTTAAAGCAATAAAAACTCAAATTGAGTGTCACGCCTAAACCAAAGGACTTATGCACACACTTCAACATGTATTTTGTTCAGGATGACCTCCTGAAGCCCATATGAGCATTAATTTGACTACACGACTCATTCCTATGAAGATACATTCAAACTCACAAAACGTGCTCAGCTCGGGCTGAAAATGCATTTAAAGCAATAAAAACTCAAATTGAGTGTCACGCCTAAACCCAAGGAATTATGCACACACTTCAACATGTATTTAGTTCAGGATGACCACCTGAAGCCTAAATGAGCATTAATTTGACCACACAACTCATTCCTATGAAGATACATTCAAACTCACAAAACGTGCTCAGCTCGGGCTGAAAATGCATTTAATTTAAAGCAATAAAAACTCAAATTGAGTGTCACGCCTAAACCAAAGGACTTATGCACACACTTCAACATGTATTTTGTTCAGGATGACCACCTGAAGCCTAAATGAGCATTAATTTGACCACACAACTCATTCCTATGAAGATACATTCAAACTCACAAAACGTGCTCAGCTCGGCCTGAAAATGCATTTAAAGCAATAAAAACTCAAATTGAGTGTCACGCCTAAACCAAAGGACTTATGCACACATTTCAACATGTATTTTGTTCAGGATGACCACCTGACGCCTAAATGAGCATTAATTTGACCACACAACTCATTCCTATGAAGATACATTCAAACTCACAAAACGTGCTCAGCTCGGGCTGAAAATGCATTTAAAGCAATAAAAACTCAAATTGAGTGTCACGCCTAAACCAAAGGACTTATGCACACACTTCAACATGTATTTTGTTCAGGATGACCTCCTGAAGCCTAAAACAGCAATAATTTGACCACACAACTCATTCCTATGAAGATACATTCAAAGTCAGAAAGCGCGCTCAGCTCGGGCTGAAAATGCATTTAATTTAAAGCAATAAAAACTCAAATTGAGTGTCACGCCTAAACCAAATGACTTATGCACACACTTCAACATGTATTTAGTTCAGGATGACCACCTGAAGCCTAAATGAGCATTAATTTGACCACACAACTCATTCCTATGAAGATACATTCAAACTCACAAAACGTGCTCAGCTCAGGCTGAAAATGCATTTAAAGCAATAAAAACTCAAATTGAGTGTCACACCTAAACCAAAGGACTTATGCACACACTTCAACATGTATTTTGTTCAGGATGACCTCCTGAAGCCCATATGAGCATTAATTTGACTACACAACTCATTCCTATGAAGATACATTCAAACTCACAAAACGTGCTCAGCTCGGGCTGAAAATGCATTTAAAGCAATAAAAACTCAAATTGAGTGTCACGCCTAAACCAAAGGACTTATGCACACACTTCAACATGTATTTTGTTCAGGATGACCTCCTGAAGCCTAAATAAGCATTAATTTGACCACACAACTCATTCCTATGAAGATACATTCAAACTCACAAAACGCGCTCAGCTCGGGCTGAAAATGCATTTAAAGCAATAAAAACTCAAATTTAGTGTCACACCTAAACCAAAGGACTTATGCACACACTTCAACATGTATTTAGTTCAGGATGACATCCTGAAGCCCATATGAGCATTAATTTGACTACACAACTCATTCCTATGAAGATACATTCAAACTCACAAAACGTGCTCAACTCGGGCTGAAAATGCATTTAAAGCAATAAAAACTCAAATTGAGTGTCACGCCTAAACCAAAGGACTTATGCACACACTTCAACATGTATTTTGTTCAGGATGACCACCTGACGCCTAAATGAGCATTAATTTGACCACACAACTCATTCCTATGAAGATACATTCAAACTCACAAAACGTGCTCAGCTCGGGCTGAAAATGCATTTAAAGCAATAAAAACTCAAATTGAGTGTCACGCCTAAACCAAAGGACTTATGCACACACTTCAACATGTATTTTGTTCAGGATGACCTCCTGAAGCCTAAATCAGCAATAATTTGACCACACAACTCATTCCTATGAAGATACATTCAAAGTCAGAAAGCGCGCTCAGCTCGGGCTGAAAATGCATTTAAAGCAATAAAAACTCAAATTGAGTGTCACGCCTAAACCAAAGGACTTATGCACACACTTCAACATGTATTTAGTTCAGGATGACATCCTGAAGCCCATATGAGCATTAATTTGACTACACAACTCATTCCTATGAAGATACATTCAAACTCACAAAACGTGCTCAGCTCGGGCTGAAAATGCATTTAAAGCAATAAAAACTCAAATTGAGTGTCACGCCTAAACCAAAGGACTTATGCACACACTTCAACATGTATTTAGTTCAGGATGACCACCTGAAGCCTAAATGAGCATTAATTTGACCACACAACTCATTCCTATGAAGATACATTCAAACTCACAAAACGTGCTCAGCTCGGGCTGAAAATGCATTTAAAGCAATACAAACTCAAATTGAGTGTCACACCTAAACCAAAGGACTTATGCACACACTTCAACATGTATTTTGTTCAGGATGACCTCCTGAAGCCCATATGAGCATTAATTTGACTACACAACTCATTCCTATGAAGATACATTCAAACTCACAAAACGTGATCAGCTCGGGCTGAAAATGCATTTAAAGCAATAAAAACTCAAATTGAGTGTCACGCCTAAACCAAAGGACTTATGCACACACTTCAACATGTATTTTGTTCAGGATGACCTCCTGAAGCCTAAATAAGCATTAATTTGACCACACAACTCATTCCTATGAAGATACATTCAAACTCACAAAACGTGCTCAACTCGGGCTGAAAATGCATTTAAAGCAATAAAAACTCAAATTGAGTGTCACGCCTAAACCAAAGGACTTATGCACACACTTCAACATGTATTTTGTTCAGGATGACCTCCTGAAGCCCATATGAGCATTAATTTCACCACACAACTCATTCCTATGAAGATACATTCAAACTCACAAAACGTGCTCAGCTCGGGCTGAAAATGCATTTAAAGCAATAAAAACTCAAATTGAGTGTCACGCCTAAACCAAAGGACTTATGCACACACTTCAACATGTATTTTGTTCAGGATGACCTCCTGAAGCCTAAATCAGCAATAATTTGACCACACAACTCATTCCTATGAAGATACATTCAAAGTCAGAAAGCGCGCTCAGCTCGGGCTGAAAATGCATTTAATTTAAAGCAATAAAAACTCAAATTGAGTGTCACGCCTAAACCAAAGGACTTATGCACACACTTCAACATGTATTTAGTTCAGGATGACCACCTGAAGCCTAAATGAGCATTAATTTGACCACACAACTCATTCCTATGAAGATACATTCAAACTCACAAAACGTGCTCAGCTCGGGCTGAAAATGCATTTAAAGCAATAAAAACTCAAATTGAGTGTCACACCTAAACCAAAGGACTTATGCACACACTTCAACATGTATTTTGTTCAGGATGACCTCCTGAAGCCCATATGAGCATTAATTTGACTACACAACTCATTCCTATGAAGATACATTCAAACTCACAAAACGTGCTCAGCTCGGGCTGAAAATGCATTTAAAGCAATAAAAACTCAAATTGAGTGTCACGCCTAAACCAAAGGACTTATGCACACACTTCAACATGTATTTTGTTCAGGATGACCTCCTGAAGCCTAAATAAGCATTAATTTGACCACACAACTCATTCCTATGAAGATACATTCAAACTCACAAAACGCGCTCAGCTCGGGCTGAAAATGCATTTAAAGCAATAAAAACTCAAATTTAGTGTCACACCTAAACCAAAGGACTTATGCACACACTTCAACATGTATTTAGTTCAGGATGACATCCTGAAGCCCATATGAGCATTAATTTGACTACACAACTCATTCCTATGAAGATACATTCAAACTCACAAAACGTGCTCAACTCGGGCTGAAAATGCATTTAAAGCAATAAAAACTCAAATTGAGTGTCACGCCTAAACCAAAGGACTTATGCACACACTTCAACATGTATTTTGTTCAGGATGACCTCCTGAAGCCCATATGAGCATTCATTTGACTACACAACTCATTCCTATGAAGATACATTCAAACTCACAAAACGTGCTCAGCTCGGGCTGAAAATGCATTTAAAGCAATAAAAACTCAAATTGAGTGTCACGCCTAAACCAAAGGACTTATGCACACACTTCAACATGTATTTTGTTCAGGATGACCACCTGACGCCTAAATGAGCATTAATTTGACCACACAACTCATTCCTATGAAGATACATTCAAAGTCAGAAAGCGCGCTCAGCTCGGGCTGAAAATGCATTTAATTTAAAGCAATAAAAACTCAAATTGAGTGTCACGCCTAAACCAAAGGACTTATGCACACACTTCAACATGTATTTAGTTCAGGATGACCACCTGAAGCCTAAATGAGCATTAATTTGACTACACAACTCATTCCTATGAAGATACATTCAAACTCACAAAACGTGCTCAGCTCGGGCTGAAAATGCATTTAAAGCAATAAAAACTCAAATTGAGTGTCACACCTAAACCAAAGGACTTATGCACACACTTCAACATGTATTTTGTTCAGGATGACCTCCTGAAGCCCATATGAGCATTAATTTGACTACACAACTCATTCCTATGAAGATACATTCAAACTCACAAAACGTGCTCAGCTCGGGCTGAAAATGCATTTAAAGCAATAAAAACTCAAATTGAGTGTCACGCCTAAACCAAAGGACTTATGCACACACTTCAACATGTATTTTGTTCAGGATGACCTCCTGAAGCCTAAATAAGCATTAATTTGACCACACAACTCATTCCTATGAAGATACATTCAAACTCACAAAACGCGCTCAGCTCGGGCTGAAAATGCATTTAAAGCAATAAAAACTCAAATTTAGTGTCACACCTAAACCAAAGGACTTATGCACACACTTCAACATGTATTTAGTTCAGGATGACATCCTGAAGCCCATATGAGCATTAATTTGACTACACAACTCATTCCTATGAAGATACATTCAAACTCACAAAACGTGCTCAACTCGGGCTGAAAATGCATTTAAAGCAATAAAAACTCAAATTGAGTGTCACGCCTAAACCAAAGGACTTATGCACACACTTCAACATGTATTTTGTTCAGGATGACCACCTGACGCCTAAATGAGCATTAATTTGACCACACAACTCATTCCTATGAAGATACATTCAAAGTCAGAAAGCGCGCTCAGCTCGGGCTGAAAATGCATTTAATTTAAAGCAATAAAAACTCAAATTGAGTGTCACGCCTAAACCAAAGGACTTATGCACACACTTCAACATGTATTTAGTTCAGGATGACCACCTGAAGCCTAAATGAGCATTAATTTGACCACACAACTCATTCCTATGAAGATACATTCAAACTCACAAAACGTGCTCAGCTCGGGCTGAAAATGCATTTCAAGCAATAAAAACTCAAATTGAGTGTCACACCTAAACCAAAGGACTTGTGCCCACACTTCAACATGTATTTTGTTCAGGATGACCTCCTGAAGCCCATATGAGCATTAATTTGACTACACAACTCATTCCTATGAAGATACATTCAAACTCACAAAACGTGCTCAGCTCGGGCTGAAAATGCATTTAAAGCAATAAAAACTCAAATTGAGTGTCACGCCTAAACCAAAGGACTTATGCACACACTTCAACATGTATTTTGTTCAGGATGACCTCCTGAAGCCTAAATAAGCATTAATTTGACCACACAACTCATTCCTATGAAGATACATTCAAACTCACAAAACGCGCTCAGCTCGGGCTGAAAATGCATTTAAAGCAATAAAAACTCAAATTTAGTGTCACACCTAAACCAAAGGACTTATGCACACACTTCAACATGTATTTAGTTCAGGATGACATCCTGAAGCCCATATGAGCATTAATTTGACTACACAACTCATTCCTATGAAGATACATTCAAACTCACAAAACGTGCTCAACTCGGGCTGAAAATGCATTTAAAGCAATAAAAACTCAAATTGAGTGTCACGCCTAAACCAAAGGACTTATGCACACACTTCAACATGTATTTTGTTCAGGATGACCTCCTGAAGCCCATATGAGCATTCATTTGACTACACAACTCATTCCTATGAAGATACATTCAAACTCACAAAACGTGCTCAGCTCGGGCTGAAAATGCATTTAAAGCAATAAAAACTCAAATTGAGTGTCACGCCTAAACCAAAGGACTTATGCACACACTTCAACATGTATTTTGTTCAGGATGACCACCTGACGCCTAAATGAGCATTAATTTGACCACACAACTCATTCCTATGAAGATACATTCAAAGTCAGAAAGCGCGCTCAGCTCGGGCTGAAAATGCATTTAATTTAAAGCAATAAAAACTCAAATTGAGTGTCACGCCTAAACCAAAGGACTTATGCACACACTTCAACATGTATTTAGTTCAGGATGACCACCTGAAGCCTAAATGAGCATTAATTTGACTACACAACTCATTCCTATGAAGATACATTCAAACTCACAAAACGTGCTCAGCTCGGGCTGAAAATGCATTTAAAGCAATAAAAACTCAAATTGAGTGTCACACCTAAACCAAAGGACTTATGCACACACTTCAACATGTATTTTGTTCAGGATGACCTCCTGAAGCCCATATGAGCATTAATTTGACTACACAACTCATTCCTATGAAGATACATTCAAACTCACAAAACGTGCTCAGCTCGGGCTGAAAATGCATTTAAAGCAATAAAAACTCAAATTGAGTGTCACGCCTAAACCAAAGGACTTATGCACACACTTCAACATGTATTTTGTTCAGGATGACCTCCTGAAGCCTAAATAAGCATTAATTTGACCACACAACTCATTCCTATGAAGATACATTCAAACTCACAAAACGCGCTCAGCTCGGGCTGAAAATGCATTTAAAGCAATAAAAACTCAAATTTAGTGTCACACCTAAACCAAAGGACTTATGCACACACTTCAACATGTATTTAGTTCAGGATGACATCCTGAAGCCCATATGAGCATTAATTTGACTACACAACTCATTCCTATGAAGATACATTCAAACTCACAAAACGTGCTCAACTCGGGCTGAAAATGCATTTAAAGCAATAAAAACTCAAATTGAGTGTCACGCCTAAACCAAAGGACTTATGCACACACTTCAACATGTATTTTGTTCAGGATGACCACCTGACGCCTAAATGAGCATTAATTTGACCACACAACTCATTCCTATGAAGATACATTCAAAGTCAGAAAGCGCGCTCAGCTCGGGCTGAAAATGCATTTAATTTAAAGCAATAAAAACTCAAATTGAGTGTCACGCCTAAACCAAAGGACTTATGCACACACTTCAACATGTATTTAGTTCAGGATGACCACCTGAAGCCTAAATGAGCATTAATTTGACCACACAACTCATTCCTATGAAGATACATTCAAACTCACAAAACGTGCTCAGCTCGGGCTGAAAATGCATTTCAAGCAATAAAAACTCAAATTGAGTGTCACACCTAAACCAAAGGACTTGTGCCCACACTTCAACATGTATTTTGTTCAGGATGACCTCCTGAAGCCCATATGAGCATTAATTTGACTACACAACTCATTCCTATGAAGATACATTCAAACTCACAAAACGTGCTCAGCTCGGGCTGAAAATGCATTTAAAGCAATAAAAACTCAAATTGAGTGTCACGCCTAAACCAAAGGACTTATGCACACACTTCAACATGTATTTTGTTCAGGATGACCTCCTGAAGCCTAAATAAGCATTAATTTGACCACACAACTCATTCCTATGAAGATACATTCAAACTCACAAAACGCGCTCAGCTCGGGCTGAAAATGCATTTAAAGCAATAAAAACTCAAATTTAGTGTCACACCTAAACCAAAGGACTTATGCACACACTTCAACATGTATTTTGTTCAGGATGACCTCCTGAAGCCCATATGAGCATTAATTTGACTACACAACTCATTCCTATGAAGATACATTCAAACTCACAAAACGTGCTCAACTCGGGCTGAAAATGCATTTAATTTAAAGCAATAAAAACTCAAATTGAGTGTCACGCCTAAACCAAAGGACTTATGCACACACTTCAACATGTATTTAGTTCAGGATGACCACCTGAAGCCTAAATGAGCATTAATTTGACCACACAACTCATTCCTATGAAGATACATTCAAAGTCAGAAAGCGCGCTCAGCTCGGGCTGAAAATGCATTTAATTTAAAGCAATAAAAACTCAAATTGAGTGTCACGCCTAAACCAAAGGACTTATGCACACACTTCAACATGTATTTAGTTCAGGATGACCACCTGAAGCCTAAATGAGCATTAATTTGACCACACAACTCATTCCTATGAAGATACATTCAAACTCACAAAACGCGCTCAGCTCGGGCTGAAAATGCATTTAAAGCAATAAAAACTCAAATTTAGTGTCACACCTAAACCAAAGGACTTATGCACACACTTCAACATGTATTTAGTTCAGGATGACATCCTGAAGCCCATATGAGCATTAATTTGACTACACAACTCATTCCTATGAAGATACATTCAAACTCACAAAACATGCTCAGCTCGGGCTGAAAATGCATTTAAAGCAATAAAAACTCAAATTGAATGTCACGCCTAAACCAAAGGACTTATGCACACACTTCAACATGTATTTTGTTCAGGATGACCTCCTGAAGCCCATATGAGAATTAATTTGACCACACAACTCATTCCTATGAAGATACATTCAAAGTCAGAAAGCGCGCTCAGCTCGGGCTGAAAATGCATTTAATTTAAAGCAATAAAAACTCAAATTGAGTGTCACGCCTAAACCAAAGGACTTATGCACACACTTCAACATGTATTTTGTTCAGCATGACCACCTGAAGCCTAAATGAGCATTAATTTGACCACACAACTCATTCCTATAAAGATACATTCAAACTCACAAAACGTGCTCAACTCGGGCTGAAAATGCATTTAAAGCAATAAAAACTCAAATTGAGTGTCACGCCTAAACCAAAGGACTTATGCACACACTTCAACATGTATTTTGTTCAGGATGACCTCCTGAAGCCCATATGAGCATTAATTTCACCACACAACTCATTCCTATGAAGATACATTCAAACACACAAAACGTGCTCAGCTCGGCCTGAAAATGCATTTAAAGCAATAAAAACTCAAATTGAGTGTCACGCCTAAACCAAAGGACTTATGCACACACTTCAACATGTATTTTGTTCAGGATGACCACCTGACGCCTAAATGAGCATTAATTTGACCACACAACTCATTCCTATGAAGATACATTCAAACTCACAAAACGTGCTCAGCTCGGGCTGAAAATGCATTTAAAGCAATAAAAACTCAAATTGAGTGTCACGCCTAAACCAAAGGACTTATGCACACACTTCAACATGTATTTTGTTCAGGATGACCTCCTGAAGCCTAAATCAGCAATAATTTGACCACACAACTCATTCCTATGAAGATACATTCAAAGTCAGAAAGCGCGCTCAGCTCGGGCTGAAAATGCATTTAATTTAAAGCAATAAAAACTCAAATTGAGTGTCACGCCTAAACCAAAGGACTTATGCACACACTTCAACATGTATTTAGTTCAGGATGACCACCTGAAGCCTAAATGAGCATTAATTTGACCGCACAACTCATTCCTATGGAGATACATTCAAACTCACAAAACGTGCTCAGCTCGGGCTGAAAATGCATTTAAAGCAATAAAAACTCAAATTGAGTGTCACACCTAAACCAAAGGACTTATGCACACACTTCAACATGTATTTTGTTCAGGATGACCTCCTGAAGCCTAAATAAGCATTAATTTGACCACACAACTCATTCCTATGAAGATACATTCAAACTCACAAAACGCGCTCAGCTCGGGCTGAAAATGCATTTAAAGCAATAAAAACTCAAATTTAGTGTCACACCTAAACCAAAGGACTTATGCACACACTTCAACATGTATTTTGTTCAGGATGACCTCCTGAAGCCCATATGAGCATTAATTTGACTACACAACTCATTCCTATGAAGATACATTCAAACTCACAAAACGTGCTCAACTCGGGCTGAAAATGCATTTAAAGCAATAAAAACTCAAATTGAGTGTCACGCCTAAACCAAAGGACTTATGCACACACTTCAACATGTATTTTGTTCAGGATGACCTCCTGAAGCCCATATGAGCATTAATTTGACTACACAACTCATTCCTATGAAGATACATTCAAACTCACAAAACGTGCTCAGCTCGGGCTGAAAATGCATTTAAAGCAATAAAAACTCAAATTGAGTGTCACGCCTAAACCAAAGGACTTATGCACACACTTCAACATGTATTTTGTTCAGGATGACCACCTGACGCCTAAATGAGCATTAATTTGACCACACAACTCATTCCTATGAAGATACATTCAAAGTCAGAAAGCGCGCTCAGCTCGGGCTGAAAATGCATTTAATTTAAAGCAATAAAAACTCAAATTGAGTGTCACGCCTAAACCAAAGGACTTATGCACACACTTCAACATGTATTTAGTTCAGGATGACCACCTGAAGCCTAAATGAGCATTAATTTGACCACACAACTCATTCCTATGAAGATACATTCAAACTCACAAAACGTGCTCAGCTCGGGCTGAAAATGCATTTCAAGCAATAAAAACTCAAATTGAGTGTCACACCTAAACCAAAGGACTTGTGCCCACACTTCAACATGTATTTTGTTCAGGATGACCTCCTGAAGCCCATATGAGCATTAATTTGACTACACAACTCATTCCTATGAAGATACATTCAAACTCACAAAACGTGCTCAGCTCGGGCTGAAAATGCATTTAAAGCAATAAAAACTCAAATTGAGTGTCACGCCTAAACCAAAGGACTTATGCACACACTTCAACATGTATTTTGTTCAGGATGACCTCCTGAAGCCTAAATAAGCATTAATTTGACCACACAACTCATTCCTATGAAGATACATTCAAACTCACAAAACGCGCTCAGCTCGGGCTGAAAATGCATTTAAAGCAATAAAAACTCAAATTTAGTGTCACACCTAAACCAAAGGACTTATGCACACACTTCAACATGTATTTTGTTCAGGATGACCTCCTGAAGCCCATATGAGCATTAATTTGACTACACAACTCATTCCTATGAAGATACATTCAAACTCACAAAACGTGCTCAACTCGGGCTGAAAATGCATTTAATTTAAAGCAATAAAAACTCAAATTGAGTGTCACGCCTAAACCAAAGGACTTATGCACACACTTCAACATGTATTTAGTTCAGGATGACCACCTGAAGCCTAAATGAGCATTAATTTGACCACACAACTCATTCCTATGAAGATACATTCAAAGTCAGAAAGCGCGCTCAGCTCGGGCTGAAAATGCATTTAATTTAAAGCAATAAAAACTCAAATTGAGTGTCACGCCTAAACCAAAGGACTTATGCACACACTTCAACATGTATTTAGTTCAGGATGACCACCTGAAGCCTAAATGAGCATTAATTTGACCACACAACTCATTCCTATGAAGATACATTCAAACTCACAAAACGCGCTCAGCTCGGGCTGAAAATGCATTTAAAGCAATAAAAACTCAAATTTAGTGTCACACCTAAACCAAAGGACTTATGCACACACTTCAACATGTATTTAGTTCAGGATGACATCCTGAAGCCCATATGAGCATTAATTTGACTACACAACTCATTCCTATGAAGATACATTCAAACTCACAAAACATGCTCAGCTCGGGCTGAAAATGCATTTAAAGCAATAAAAACTCAAATTGAGTGTCACGCCTAAACCAAAGGACTTATGCACACACTTCAACATGTATTTTGTTCAGGATGACCACCTGACGCCTAAATGAGCATTAATTTGACCACACAACTCATTCCTATGAAGATACATTCAAACTCACAAAACGTGCTCAGCTCGGGCTGAAAATGCATTTAAAGCAATAAAAACTCAAATTGAGTGTCACGCCTAAACCAAAGGACTTATGCACACACTTCAACATGTATTTTGTTCAGGATGACCTCCTGAAGCCTAAATCAGCAATAATTTGACCACACAACTCATTCCTATGAAGATACATTCAAAGTCAGAAAGCGCGCTCAGCTCGGGCTGAAAATGCATTTAATTTAAAGCAATAAAAACTCAAATTGAGTGTCACGCCTAAACCAAAGGACTTATGCACACACTTCAACATGTATTTAGTTCAGGATGACCACCTGAAGCCTAAATGAGCATTAATTTGACCGCACAACTCATTCCTATGGAGATACATTCAAACTCACAAAACGTGCTCAGCTCGGGCTGAAAATGCATTTAAAGCAATAAAAACTCAAATTGAGTGTCACACCTAAACCAAAGGACTTATGCACACACTTCAACATGTATTTTGTTCAGGATGACCTCCTGAAGCCTAAATAAGCATTAATTTGACCACACAACTCATTCCTATGAAGATACATTCAAACTCACAAAACGCGCTCAGCTCGGGCTGAAAATGCATTTAAAGCAATAAAAACTCAAATTTAGTGTCACACCTAAACCAAAGGACTTATGCACACACTTCAACATGTATTTTGTTCAGGATGACCTCCTGAAGCCCATATGAGCATTAATTTGACTACACAACTCATTCCTATGAAGATACATTCAAACTCACAAAACGTGCTCAACTCGGGCTGAAAATGCATTTAAAGCAATAAAAACTCAAATTGAGTGTCACGCCTAAACCAAAGGACTTATGCACACACTTCAACATGTATTTTGTTCAGGATGACCTCCTGAAGCCCATATGAGCATTAATTTGACTACACAACTCATTCCTATGAAGATACATTCAAACTCACAAAACGTGCTCAGCTCGGGCTGAAAATGCATTTAAAGCAATAAAAACTCAAATTGAGTGTCACGCCTAAACCAAAGGACTTATGCACACACTTCAACATGTATTTTGTTCAGGATGACCACCTGACGCCTAAATGAGCATTAATTTGACCACACAACTCATTCCTATGAAGATACATTCAAAGTCAGAAAGCGCGCTCAGCTCGGGCTGAAAATGCATTTAATTTAAAGCAATAAAAACTCAAATTGAGTGTCACGCCTAAACCAAAGGACTTATGCACACACTTCAACATGTATTTAGTTCAGGATGACCACCTGAAGCCTAAATGAGCATTAATTTGACTACACAACTCATTCCTATGAAGATACATTCAAACTCACAAAACGTGCTCAGCTCGGGCTGAAAATGCATTTAAAGCAATAAAAACTCAAATTGAGTGTCACACCTAAACCAAAGGACTTATGCACACACTTCAACATGTATTTTGTTCAGGATGACCTCCTGAAGCCCATATGAGCATTAATTTGACTACACAACTCATTCCTATGAAGATACATTCAAACTCACAAAACGTGCTCAGCTCGGGCTGAAAATGCATTTAAAGCAATAAAAACTCAAATTGAGTGTCACGCCTAAACCAAAGGACTTATGCACACACTTCAACATGTATTTTGTTCAGGATGACCTCCTGAAGCCTAAATAAGCATTAATTTGACCACACAACTCATTCCTATGAAGATACATTCAAACTCACAAAACGCGCTCAGCTCGGGCTGAAAATGCATTTAAAGCAATAAAAACTCAAATTGAGTGTCACACCTAAACCAAAGGACTTATGCACACACTTCAACATGTATTTAGTTCAGGATGACCTCCTGAAGCCCATATGAGCATTAATTTGACTACACAACTCATTCCTATGAAGATACATTCAAACTCACAAAACGTGCTCAGCTCGGGCTGAAAATGCATTTAAAGCAATAAAAACTCAAATTGAGTGTCACGCCTAAACCAAAGGACTTATGCACACACTTCAACATGTATTTCGTTCAGGATGACCTCCTGAAGCCTAAATAAGCATTAATTTGACCACACAACTCATTCCTATGACGATACATTCAAACTCACAAAACGTGCTCAGCTCGGGCTGAAAATGCATTTAAAGCAATAAAAACTCAAATTGAGTGTCACGCCTAAACCAAAGGACTTATGCACACACTTCAACATGTATTTTGTTCAGGATGACCTCCTGAAGCCTAAATCAGCAATAATTTGACCACACAACTCATTCCTATGAAGATACTTTCAAAGTCAGAAAGCGCGCTCAGCTCGGGCTGAAAATGCATTTAATTTAAAGCAATAAAAACTCAAATTGAGTGTCACGCCTAAACCAAAGGACTTATGCACACACTTCAACATGTATTTAGTTCAGGATGACCACCTGAAGCCTAAATGAGCATTCATTTGACCACACAACTCATTCCTATGAAGATACATTCAAACTCACAAAACGTGCTCAGCTCGGGCTGAAAATGCATTTCAAGCAATAAAAACTCAAATTGAGTGTCACACCTAAACCAAAGGACTTGTGCACACACTTCAACATGTATTTTGTTCAGGATGACCTCCTGAAGCCCATATGAGCATTAATTTGACTACACAACTCATTCCTATGAAGATACATTCAAACTCACAAAAGGCGCTCAGCTCGGGCTGAAAATGCATTTAAAGCAATAAAAACTCAAATTGAGTGTCACGCCTAAACCAAAGGACTTATGCACACACTTCAACATGTATTTTGTTCAGGATGACCACCTGACGCCTAAATGAGCATTAATTTGACCACACAACTCATTCCTATGACGATACATTCAAACTCACAAAACGTGCTCAGCTCGGGCTGAAAATGCATTTAAAGCAATAAAAACTCAAATTGAGTGTCACGCCTAAACCAAAGGACTTATGCACACACTTCAACATGTATTTTGTTCAGGATGACCTCCTGAAGCCTAAATCAGCAATAATTTCACCACACAACTCATTCCTATGAAGATACATTCAAAGTCAGAAAGGGCGCTAAGCTCGGGCTGAAAATGCATTTAATTTAAAGCAATAAAAACTCAAATTGAGTGTCACGCCTAAACCAAAGGACTTATGCACACACTTCAACATGTATTTAGTTCAGGATGACATCCTGAAGCCCATATGAGCATTAATTTGACTACACAACTCATTCCTATGAAGATACATTCAAACTCACAAAACGTGCTCAACTCGGGCTGAAAATGCATTTAAAGCAATAAAAACTCAAATTGAGTGTCACGCCTAAACCAAAGGACTTATGCACACACTTCAACATGTATTTTGTTCAGGATGACCTCCTGAAGCCCATATGAGCATTAATTTGACTACACAACTCATTCCTATGAAGATACATTCAAACTCACAAAACGCGCTCAGCTCGGGCTGAAAATGCATTTAAAGCAATAAAAACTCAAATTGAGTGTCACACCTAAACCAAAGGACTTATTCACACACGTCAACATGTATTTTGTTCAGGATGACCACCTGAAGCCTAAATGAGCATTAATTTGACCACACAACTCATTCCTATGAAGATACATTCAAACTCACAAAACGTGCTCAGCTCGGGCTGAAAATGCATTTAAAGCAATAAAAACTCAAATTGAGTGTCACACCTAAACCAAAGGACTTATGCACACACTTCAACATGTATTTAGTTCAGGATGACCTCCTGAAGCCCATATGAGCATTAATTTGACTACACAACTCATTCCTATGAAGATACATTCAAACTCACAAAACATGCTCAGCTCGGGCTGAAAATGCATTTAAAGCAATAAAAACTCAAATTGAATGTCACGCCTAAACCAAAGGACTTATGCACACACTTCAACATGTATTTTGTTCAGGATGACCTCCTGAAGCCCATATGAGCATTAATTTGACTACACAACTCATTCCTATGAAGATACATTCAAACTCACAAAACGTGCTCAGCTCGGGCTGAAAATGCATTTAAAGCAATAAAAACTCAAATTGAGTGTCACGCCTAAACCAAAGGACTTATGCACACACTTCAACATGTATTTTGTTCAGGATGACCACCTGACGCCTAAATGAGCATTAATTTGACCACACAACTCATTCCTATGAAGATACATTCAAAGTCAGAAAGCGCGCTCAGCTCGGGCTGAAAATGCATTTAATTTAAAGCAATAAAAACTCAAATTGAGTGTCACGCCTAAACCAAAGGACTTATGCACACACTTCAACATGTATTTTGTTCAGGATGACCACCTGAAGCCTAAATGAGCATTAATTTGACTACACAACTCATTCCTATGAAGATACATTCAAACTCACAAAACGTGCTCAGCTCGGGCTGAAAATGCATTTAAAGCAATAAAAACTCAAATTGAGTGTCACACCTAAACCAAAGGACTTATGCACACACTTCAACATGTATTTTGTTCAGGATGACCTCCTGAAGCCCATATGAGCATTAATTTGACTACACAACTCATTCCTATAAAGATACATTCAAACTCACAAAACGTGCTCAGCTCGGGCTGAAAATGCATTTAAAGCAATAGAAACTCAAATTGAGTGTCACGCCTAAACCAAAGGACTTATGCCCACACTTCAACATGTATTTAGTTCAGGATGACCACCTGAAGCCTAAATGAGCATTAATTTGACCACACAACTCATTCCTATGAAGATACATTCAAACTCACAAAACGTGCTCAGCTCGGGCTGAAAATGCATTTAAAGCAATAAAAACTCAAATTGAGTGTCACGCCTAAACCAAAGGAATTATGCACACACTTCAACATGTATTTTGTTCAGGATGACCTCCTGAAGCCTAAATCAGCAATAATTTCACCACACAACTCATTACTATGAAGATACATTCAAAGTCAGAAAGCGCGCTCAGCTCGGGCTGAAAATGCATTTAATTTAAAGCAATAAAAACTCAAATTGAGTGTCACGCCTAAACCAAAGGACTTATGCACACACTTCAACATGTATTTTGTTCAGGATGACCACCTGAAGCCTAAATGAGCATTAATTTGACCAGACAACTCATTCTATGAAGATACATTCAAACTCACAAAACGTGCTCAGCTCGGGCTGAAAATGCATTTAAAGCAATAAAAACTCAAATTGAGTGTCACGCCTAAACCAAAGGACTTATGCCCACACTTCAACATGTATTTAGTTCAGGATGACCACCTGAAGCCTAAATGAGCAATAATTTGACCACACAACTCATTGCTATGAAGATACATTCAAACTCACAAATAGCGCTCAGCTCGGGCTGAAAATGCATTTAAAGCAATAAAAACTCAAATTGAGTGTCACACCTAAACCAAAGGACTTATTCACACACGTCAACATGTATTTTGTTCAGGATGACCACCTGAAGCCTAAATGAGCATTAATTTGACCACACAACTCATTCCTATGAAGATACATTCAAACTCACAAAACATGCTCAGCTCGGGCTGAAAATGCATTTAAAGCAATAAAAACTCAAATTGAATGTCACGCCTAAACCAAAGGACTTATGCACACACTTCAACATGTATTTTGTTCAGGATGACCACCTGAAGCCTAAATGAGCATTAATTTGACCACACAACTCATTCCTATGAAGATACATTCAAACTCACAAAACGTGCTCAGCTCGGGCTGAAAATGCATTTAAAGCAATAAAAACTCAAATTGAGTGTCACGCCTAAACCAAAGGACTTATGCACACACTTCAACATGTATTTTGTTCAGGATGACCTCCTGAAGCCTAAATCAGCAATAATTTCACCACACAACTCATTACTATGAAGATACATTCAAAGTCAGAAAGCGCGCTCAGCTCGGGCTGAAAATGCATTTAATTTAAAGCAATAAAAACTCAAATTGAGTGTCACGCCTAAACCAAAGGACTTATGCACACACTTCAACATGTATTTTGTTCAGGATGACCACCTGAAGCCTAAATGAGCATTAATTTGACCAGACAACTCATTCTATGAAGATACATTCAAACTCACAAAACGTGCTCAGCTCGGGCTGAAAATGCATTTAAAGCAATAAAAACTCAAATTGAGTGTCACGCCTAAACCAAAGGACTTATGCCCACACTTCAACATGTATTTAGTTCAGGATGACCACCTGAAGCCTAAATGAGCATTAATTTGACCACACAACTCATTGCTATGAAGATACATTCAAACTCACAAAACGCGCTCAGCTCGGGCTGAAAATGCATTTAAAGCAATAAAAACTCAAATTGAGTGTCACACCTAAACCAAAGGACTTATTCACACACGTCAACATGTATTTTGTTCAGGATGACCACCTGAAGCCTAAATGAGCATTAATTTGACCACACAACTCATTCCTATGAAGATACATTCAAACTCACAAAACATGCTCAGCTCGGGCTGAAAATGCATTTAAAGCAATAAAAACTCAAATTGAATGTCACGCCTAAACCAAAGGACTTATGCACACACTTCAACATGTATTTTGTTCAGGATGACCACCTGAAGCCTAAATGAGCATTAATTTGACCACACAACTCATTCTATGAAGATACATTCAAACTCACAAAACGTGCTCAGCTCGAGCTGAAAATGCATTTAAAGCAATAAAAACTCAAATTGAGTGTCACGCCTAAACCAAAGGACTTATGCCCATACTTCAACATGTATTTAGTTCAGGATGACCACCTGAAGCCTAAATGAGCATTAATTTGACCACACAACTCATTCCTATGAAGATACATTCAAACTCACAAAACGTGCTCAGCTCGGCCTGAAAATGCATTTAAAGCAATAAAAACTCAAATTGAGTGTCACACCTAAACCAAAGGACTTATGCACACACGTCAACATGTATTTTGTTCAGGATGACCACCTGAAGCCTAAATGAGCATTAATTTGACCACACAACTCATTCCTATGAAGATACATTCAAACTCACAAAACATGCTCAGCTCGGGCTGAAAATGCATTTAAAGCAATAACAACTCAAATTGAATGTCACGCCTAAACCAAAGTACTTATGCACACACTTCAACATGTATTTTGTTCAGGATGACCACCTGAAGCCTAAATGAACATTAATTTGACCACACAACTCATTCTATGAAGATACATTCAAACTCACAAAACGTGCTCAGCTCCGGCTGAAAATGCATTTAAAGCAATAAAAACTCAAATTGAGTGTCACGCCTAAACCAAAGGACTTATGCCCACACTTCAACATGTATTTAGTTCAGGATGACCACCTGAAGCCTAAATGAGCATTAATTTGACCACACAACTCATTCCTATGAAGATACATTCAAACTCACAAAACGTGCTCAGCTCGGGCTGAAAATGCATTTAAAGGAATAAAAGCTCAAATTGAGTGTCACGCCTAAACCAAAGGACTTATGCACACACTTCAACATGTATTTTGTTCAGGATGACCTCCTGAAGCCCATATGAGCATTAATTTGACCACACAACTCATTCCTATGAAGATACATTCAAACTCACAAAACGTGCTCAACTCGGGCTGAAAATGCATTTAAAGCAATAAAAACTCAAATTGAGTGTCACGCCTAAACCAAAGGACTTATGCACACACTTCAACATGTATTTTGTTCAGGATGACCTCCTGAAGCCTAAATAAGCATTAATTTGACCACACAACTCATTCCTATGACGATACATTCAAACTCACAAAACGCGCTCAGCTCGGGCTGAAAATGCATTTAAAGCAATAAAAACTCAAATTGAGTGTCACACCTAAACCAAAGGACTTATGCACACACATCAACATGTATTTAGTTCAGGATGACCACCTGAAGCCTAAATGAGCATTAATTTGACCACACAACTCATTCCTATGAAGATACATTCAAACTCACAAAACGTGCTCAGCTCGGGCTGAAAATGCATTTAAAGCAATAAAAACTCAAATTGAGTGTCACACCTAAACCAAAGGACTTATGCACACACTTCAACATGTATTTTGTTCAGGATGACCCTCTGAACCCCATATGAGCATTAATTTGACTACACAACTCATTCCTATGAAGATACATTTAAACTCACAAAACTTGCTTAGCTCGGGCTGAAAATGCATTTAAAGCAATAAAAACTCAAATTGAGTGTCACGCCTAAACCAAAGGACTTATGCACACACTTCAACATGTATTTTGTTCAGGATGACCACCTGACGCCTAAATGAGCATTAATTTGACCACACAACTCATTCCTATGAAGATACATTCAAACTCACAAAACGTGCTCAGCTCGGGCTGAAAATGCATTTAAAGCAATAAAAACTCAAATTGAGTGTCACGCCTAAACCAAAGGACTTATGCACACACTTCAACATGTATTTTGTTCAGGATGACCTCCTGAAGCCTAAATCAGCAATAATTTGACCACACAACTCATTCCTATGAAGATACATTCAAAGTCAGAAAGCACGCTCAGCTCGGGCTGAAAATGCATTTAATTTAAAGCAATAAAAACTCAAATTGAGTGTCACGCCTAAACCAAAGGACTTATGCACACACTTCAACATGTATTTAGTTCAGGATGACCACCTGAAGCCTAAATGAGCATTAATTTGACCACACAACTCATTCCTATGAAGATACATTCAAACTCACAAAACGTGCTCAGCTCGGGCTGAAAATGCATTTAAAGCAATAAAAACTCAAATTGAGTGTCACACCTAAACCAAAGGACTTATGCACACACTTCAACATGTATTTTGTTCAGGATGACCTCCTGAAGCCCATATGAGCATTAATTTGACTACACAACTCATTCCTATGAAGATACATTCAAACTCACAAAACGTGCTCAGCTCGGGCTGAAAATGCATTTAAAGCAATAAAAACTCAAATTGAGTGTCACGCCTAAACCAAAGGACTTATGCACACACTTCAACATGTATTTTGTTCAGGATGACCTCCTGAAGCCTAAATAAGCATTAATTTGACCACACAACTCATTCCTATGAAGATACATTCAAACTCACAAAACGCGCTCAGCTCGGGCTGAAAATGCATTTAAAGCAATAAAAACTCAAATTTTGTGTCACACCTAAACCAAAGGACTTATGCACACACTTCAACATGTATTTAGTTCAGGATGACATCCTGAAGCCCATATGAGCATTAATTTGACTACACAACTCATTCCTATGAAGATACATTCAAACTCACAAAACGTGCTCAACTCGGGCTGAAAATGCATTTAAAGCAATAAAAACTCAAATTGAGTGTCACGCCTAAACCAAAGGACTTATGCACACACTTCAACATGTATTTAGTTCAGGATGACCACCTGAAGCCTAAATGAGCATTAATTTGACTACACAACTCATTCCTATGAAGATACATTCAAACTCACAAAACGTGCTCAGCTCGGGCTGAAAATGCATTTAAAGCAATAAAAACTCAAATTGAGTGTCACACCTAAACCAAAGGACTTATGCACACACTTCAACATGTATTTTGTTCAGGATGACCTCCTGAAGCCCATATGAGCAATAATTTGACTACACAACTCATTCCTATAAAGATACATTCAAACTCACAAAACGTGCTCAGCTCGGGCTGAAAATGCATTTAAAGCAATAAAAACTCAAATTGAGTGTCACGCCTAAACCAAAGGACTTATGCACACACTTCAACATGTATTTAGTTCAGGATGACCACCTGAAGCCTAAATGAGCATTAATTTGACCACACAACTCATTCCTATGAAGATACATTCAAACTCACAAAACGTGCTCAGCTCGGGCTGAAAATGCATTTAAAGCAATAAAAACTCAAATTGAGTGTCACGCCTAAACCAAAGGACTTATGCACACACTTCAACATGTATTTTGTTCAGGATGACCTCCTGAAGCCTAAATCAGCAATAATTTCACCACACAACTCATTCCTATGAAGATACATTCAAAGTCAGAAAGCGCTCTCAGCTCGGGCTGAAAATGCATTTAATTTAAAGCAATAAAAACTCAAATTGAGTGTCACGCCTAAACCAAAGGACTTATGCACACACTTCAACATGTATTTAGTTCTGGATGACCACCTGAAGCCTAAATGAGCATTAATTTTACCACACAACTCATTCCTATGAAGATACATTCAAACTCACAAAACGTGCTCAGCTCGGGCTGAAAATGCATTTAAAGCAATAAAAACTCAAATTGAGTGTCACGCCTAAACCAAAGGACTTATGCACACACTTCAACATGTATTTAGTTCTGGATGACCACCTGAAGCCTAAATGAGCATTAATTTTACCACACAACTCATTCCTATGAAGATACATTCAAACTCACAAAACGTGCTCAGCTCGGGCTGAAAATGCATTTAAAGCAATAAAAACTCAAATTGAGTGTCACACCTAAACCAAAGGACTTATGCACACACGTCAACATGTATTTTGTTCAGGATGACCTCCTGAAGCCCATATGAGCATTAATTTGACTACACAACTCATTCCTATGAAGATACATTCAAACTCACAAAACGTGCTTAGCTCGGGCTGAAAATGCATTTAAATCAATAAAAACTCAAATTGAGTGTCACGCCTAAACCAAAGGACTTATGCACACACTTCAACATGTATTTAGTTCAGGATGACCACCTGAAGCCTAAATGAGCATTAATTTGACCACACAACTCATTCCTATGAAGATATTTTCAAACTCACAAAACGTGCTCAACTCGGGCTGAAAATGCATTTAAAGCAATAAAAACTCAAATTGAGTGTCACGCCTAAACCAAAGGACTTATGCACACACTTCAACATGTATTTTGTTCAGGATGACCTCCTGAAGCCTAAATAAGCATTAATTTGACCACACAACTCATTCCTATGAAGATACATTCAAACTCACAAAACATGCTCAGCTCGGGCTGAAAATGCATTTAAAGCAATAAAAACTCAAATTGAATGTCACGCCTAAACCAAAGGACTTATGCACACACTTCAACATGTATTTTGTTCAGGATGACCACCTGAAGCCTAAATGAGCATTCATTTGACCACACAACTCATTCTATGAAGATACATTCAAACTCACAAAACGTGCTCAGCTCGGGCTGAAAATGCATTTAAAGCAATAAAAACTCAAATTGAGTGTCACGCCTAAACCAAAGGACTTATGCACACACTTCATGTGTTTTGTTCAGGATGACCTCCTGAAGCCTAAATGAGCAATAATTTGACCACACAACTCATTCCTATGAAGATACATTCAAACTCAAAAAACGTGCTCAGCTCGGGCTGAAAATGCATTTAAAGCAATAAAAACTCAAATTGAGTGTCACAACTAAACCAAAGGACTTATGCACACACTTCAACATGTATTTTGTTCAGGATGACCTCCTGAAGCACATATGAGCATTAATTTGACCACACAACTCATTCCTATGAAGATACATTCAAACTCACAAAACGTGCTCAGCTCGGGCTGAAAATGCATTTAAAGCAATAAAAACTCAAATTGAGTGTCACGCCTAAACCAAAGGACTTATGCACACACTTCAACATGTATTTTGTTCACGATGACCACCTGAAGCCTAAATGAGCATTAATTTGACCACACAACTCATTCTTATGAAGATACATTCAAACTCACAAAACGCGCTCAACTCGGGCTGAAAATGCATTTAAAGCAATAAAAGCTCAAATTGAGTGTCACGCCTAAACCAAAGGACTTATGCACACACTTCAACATGTATTTTGTTCAGGATGACCTCCTGAAGCCCATATGAGCATTAATTTGACCACACAACTCATTCCTATGAAGATACATTCAAACACACAAAACGTGCTCAGCTCGGCCTGAAAATGCATTTAAAGCAATAAAAACTCAAATTGAGTGTCACGCCTAAACCAAAGGACTTATGCACACACTTCAACATGTATTTTGTTCAGGATGACCACCTGACGCCTAAATGAGCATTAATTTGACCACACAACTCATTCCTATGAAGATATTTTCAAACTCACAAAACGTGCTCAACTCGGGCTGAAAATGCATTTAAAGCAATAAAAACTCAAATTGAGTGTCACACCTAAACCAAAGGACTTATGCACACACGTCAACATGTATTTTGTTCAGGATGACCACCTGAAGCCTAAATGAGCATTAATTTGACCACACAACTCATTCCTATGAAGATACATTCAAACTCACAAAACGTGCTCAGCTTGGGCTGAAAATGCATTTAAAGCAATGAAAACTCAAATTGAGTGTCACGCCTAAACCAAAGGACTTATGCACACACTTCAACATGTATTTTGTTCAGGATGACCTCCTGAAGCCCATATGAGCATTAATTTGTCTACACAACTCATTCCTATGAAGATACATTCAAACTCACAAAACGTGCTCAGCTCGGGCTGAAAATGCATTTAAAGCAATAAAAACTCAAATTGAGTGTCACGCCTAAACCAAAGGACTTATGCACACACTTCAACATGTATTTTGTTCAGGATGACCACCTGACGCCTAAATGAGCATTAATTTGACCACACAACTCATTCCTATGAAGATACATTCAAAGTCAGAAAGCGCGCTCAGCTCGGGCTGAAAATGCATTTAATTTAAAGCAATAAAAACTCAAATTGAGTGTCACGCCTAAACCAAAGGACTTATGCACACACTTCAACATGTATTTAGTTCAGGATGACCACCTGAAGCCTAAATGAGCATTAATTTGACTACACAACTCATTCCTATGAAGATACATTCAAACTCACAAAACGTGCTCAGCTCGGGCTGAAAATGCATTTAAAGCAATTAAAACTCAAATTGAGTGTCACACCTAAACCAAAGGACTTATGCACACACTTCAACATGTATTTTGCTCAGGATGACCTCCTGAAGCCCATATGAGCATTAGTTTGACTACACAACTCATTCCTATAAAGATACATTGAAACTCACAAAACGTGCTCAGCTCGGGCTGAAAATGCATTTAAAGCAATAAAAACTCAAATTGAGTGTCACGCCTAAACCAAAGGACTTATGCACACACTTCAACATGTGTTTTGTTCAGGATGACCTCCTGAAGCCTAAATGAGCAATAATTTGACCACACAACTCATTCCTATGAAGATACATTCAAACTCAAAAAACGTGCTCAGCTCGGGCTGAAAATGCATTTAAAGCAATAAAAACTCAAATTGAGTGTCACAACTAAACCAAAGGACTTATGCACACACTTCAACGTGTATTTTGTTCAGGATGACCTCCTGAAGCACATATGAGCATTAATTTGACCACACAACTCATTCCTATGAAGATACATTCAAACTCACAAAACGTGCTCAGCTCGGGCTGAAAATGCATTTAAAGCAATAAAAACTCAAATTGAGTGTCACGCCTAAACCAAAGGACTTATGCACACACTTCAACATGTATTTTGTTCACGATGACCACCTGAAGCCTAAATGAGCATTAATTTGACCACACAACTCATTCCTATGAAGATACATTCAAACTCACAAAACGCGCTCAACTCGGGCTGAAAATGCATTTAAAGCAATAAAAGCTCAAATTGAGTGTCACGCCTAAACCAAAGGACTTATGCACACACTTCAACATGTATTTTGTTCAGGATGACCTCCTGAAGCCCATATGAGCATTAATTTGACCACACAACTCATTCCTATGAAGATACATTCAAACTCACAAAACGCGCTCAGCTCGGGCTGAAAATGCATTTAAAGCAATAAAAACTCAAATTGAGTGTCACGCCTAAACCAAAGGACTTATGCACACACTACAACATGTATTTTGTTCAGGGTGACCTCCTGAAGCCTAAATAAGCATTAATTTGACCACACAACTCATTCCTATGAAGATACATTCAAACTCACAAACGCGCTCAGCTCGGGCTGAAAATGCATTTAAAGCAATAAAAACTCAAATTGAGTGTCACACCTAAACCAAAGGACTTATGCACACACTTCAACATGTATTTTGTTCAGGATGACATCCTGAAGCCCATATGAGCATTAATTTGACTACACAACTCATTCCTATGAAGATACATTCAAACTCACAAAACGTGCTCAGCTCGGGCTGAAAATGCATTTAAAGCAATAAAAACTCAAATTGAGTGTCACACCTAAACCAAAGGACTTATGCACACACTTCAACATGTATTTAGTTCAGGATGACCACCTGAAGCCTAAATGAGCATTAATTTGACCACACAACTCATTCCTATGAAGATATTTTCAAACTCACAAAACGTGCTCAACTCGGGCTGAAAATGCATTTAAAGCAATAAAAACTCAAATTGAGTGTCACACCTAAACCAAAGGACTTATGCACACACGTCAACATGTATTTTGTTCAGGATGACCACCTGAAGCCTAAATGAGCATTAATTTGACCACACAACTCATTCCTATGAAGATACATTCAAACTCACAAAACGTGCTCAGCTTGGGCTGAAAATGCATTTAAAGCAATGAAAACTCAAATTGAGTGTCACACCTAAACCAAAGGACTTATGCACACACTTCAACATGTATTTTGTTCAGGATGACCTCCTGAAGCCCATATGAGCATTAATTTGACTACACAACTCATTCCTATGAAGATACATTCAAACTCACAAAACGTGCTCAGCTCGGGCTGAAAATGCATTTAAAGCAATAAAAACTCAAATTGAGTGTCACGCCTAAACCAAAGGACTTATGCACACACTTCAACATGTATTTAGTTCAGGATGACCACCTGAAGCCTAAATGAGCATTAATTTGACCACACAACTCATTCCTATGAAGATACATTCAAACTCACAAAACGTGCTCAACTCGGGCTGAAAATGCATTTAAAGCAATAAAAACTCAAATTGAGTGTCACGCCTAAACCAAAGGACTTATGCACACACTTCAACATGTATTTAGTTCAGGATGACATCCTGAAGCCCATATGAGCATTAATTTGACTACACAACTCATTCCTATGAAGATACATTCAAACTCACAAAACGTGCTCAGCTCGGGCTGAAAATGCATTTAAAGCAATAAAAACTCAAATTGAGTGTCACGCCTAAACCAAAGGACTTATGCAAACACTTCAACATGTATTTAGTTCAGGATGACCACCTGAAGCCTAAATGAGCATTAATTTGACCACACAACTCATTCCTATGAAGATACATTCAAACTCACAAAACGTGCTCAACTCGGGCTGAAAATGCATTTAAAGGAATAAAAGCTCAAATTGAGTGTCACGCCTGAACCAAAGGACTTATGCACACACTTCAACATGTATTTTGTTCAGGATGACCTCCTGAAGCCCATATGAGCATTAATTTGACCACACAACTCATTCCTATGAAGATACATTCAAACACACAAAACGTGCTCAGCTCGGCCTGAAAAATGCATTTAAAGCAATAAAAACTCAAATTGAGTGTCACACCTAAACCAAAGGACTTATGCACACACTTCAACATGTATTTTGTTCAGGATGACCTCCTGAAGCCCATATGAGAATTAATTTGACTACACAACTCATTCCTATGAAGATACATTCAAACTCACAAAACGTGCTCAGCTCGGGCTGAAAATGCATTTAAAGCAATAAAAACTCAAATTTAGTGTCACACCTAAACCAAAGGACTTATGCACACACTTCAACATGTATTTTGTTCAGGATGACCTCCTGAAGTCTAAATCAGCAATAATTTGACCACACAACTCATTCCTATGAAGATACATTCAAAGTCAGAAAGCGCGCTCAGCTCGGGCTGAAAATGCATTTAATTTAAAGCAATAAAAACTCAAATTGAGTGTCACGCCTAAACCAAAGGACTTATGCACACACTTCAACATGTATTTAGTTCAGGATGACCACCTGAAGCCTAAATGAGCATTAATTTGACCACACAACTCATTCCTATGAAGATACATTCAAACTCACAAAACGCGCTCAGCTCGGGCTGAAAATGCATTTAAAGCAATAAAAACTCAAATTTAGTGTCACACCTAAACCAAAGGACTTATGCACACACTTTCAACATGTATTTAGTTCAGGATGACCTCCTGAAGCCCATATGAGCATTAATTTGACTACACAACTCATTCCTATGAAGATACATTCAAACTCACAAAACGTGCTCAGCTCGGGCTGAAAATGCATTTAAAGCAATAAAAACTCAAATTGAGTGTCACGCCTAAACCAAAGGACTTATGCACACACTTCAACATGTATTTAGTTCAGGATGACCACCTGAAGCCTAAATGAGCATTAATTTGACCACACAACTCATTCCTATGAAGATACATTCAAACTCACAAAACGTGCTCAGCTCGGGCTGAAAATGCATTCAAAGCAATAAAAACTCAAATTGAGTGTCACGCCTAAACCAAAGGACTTATGCACACACTTCAACATGTATTTTGTTCAGGATGACCTTCTGAAGCCCATATGAGCATTAATTTGACTACACAACTCATTCCTATGAAGATACATTCAAACTCACAAAACGTGCTCAGCTCGGGCTGAAAATGCATTTAAAGCAATAAAAACTCAAATTGAGTGTCACACCTAAACCAAAGGACTTATGCACACACTTCAACATGTATTTTGTTCAGGATGACCTCCTGAAGTCTAAATAAGCATTAATTTGACCACACAACTCATTCCTATGAAGATACATTCAAACTCACAAAACGCGCTCAGCTCGGGCTGAAAATGCATTTAAAGCAATAAAAACTCAAATTGAGTGTCACACCTAAACCAAAGGACTTATGCACACACTTCAACATGTATTTAGTTCAGGATGACCAACTGAAGCCTACATGAGCATTAATTTGACCACACAACTCATTCCTATGAAGATACATTCAAACTCACAAAACATGCTCAGCTCGGGCTGAAAATGCATTTAAAGCAATAAAAACTCAAATTGAATGTCACGCCTAAACCAAAGGACTTATGCACACACTTCAACATGTATTTTGTTCAGGATGACCACCTGAAGCCTAAATGAGCATTCATTTGACCACACAACTCATTCTATGAAGATACATTCAAACTCACAAAACGTGCTCAGCTCGGGCTGAAAATGCATTTAAAGCAATAAAAACTAAAATTTAGTGTCACGCCTAAACCAAAGGACTTATGCACACACTTCAACATGTGTTTTGTTCAGGATGACCTCCTGAAGCCTAAATGAGCAATAATTTGACCACACAACTCATTCCTATGAAGATACATTCAAACTCAAAAAACGTGCTCAGCTCGGGCTGAAAATTTATTTAAAGCAATAAAAACTCAAATTGAGTGTCACACCTAAACCAAAGGACTAATGCACACACTTCAACATGTATTTTGTTCAGGATGACCTCCTGAAGCCCATATGAGCATTAATTTGACCACATAACTCATTCCTATGAAGATACATTCAAACTCACAAAACGTGCTCAGCTCGGGCTGAAAATGCATTTAAAGCAATAAAAACTCAAATTGAGTGTCACGCCTAAACCAAAGGACTTATGCACACACTTCAACATGTATTTTGTTCACGATGACCACCTGAAGCCTAAATGAGCATTAATTTGACCACACAACTCATTCCTATGAAGATACATTCAAACTCACAAAACGCGCTCAACTCGGGCTGAAAATGCATTTAAAGCAATAAAAGCTCAAATTGAGTGTCACGCCTAAACCAAAGGACTTATGCACACACTTCAACATGTATTTTGTTCAGGATGACCACCTGACGCCTAAATGAGCATTAATTTGACCACACAACTCATTCCTATGAAGATACATTCAAACTCACAAAACGCGCTCAGCTAGGGCTGAAAATGCATTTAAAGCAATAAAAACTCAAATTGAGTGTCACGCCTAAACCAAAGGACTTATGCACACACTACAACATGTATTTTGTTCAGGGTGACCTCCTGAAGCCTAAATAGGCATTAATTTGACCACACAACTCATTCCTATGAAGATACATTCAAACTCACAAAACGTGCTCAGCTCGGGCTGAAAATGCATTTAAAGCAATAAAAACTCAAATTGAGTGTCACGCCTAAACCAAAGGACTTATGCACACACTTCAACATGTATTTTGTTCAGGATGACCACCTGACGCCTAAATGAGCATTAATTTGACCACACAACTCATTCCTATGAAGATACATTCAAAGTCAGAAAGCGCGCTCAGCTCGGGCTGAAAATGCATTTAATTTAAAGCAATAAAAACTCAAATTGAGTGTCACGCCTAACCAAAGGACTTATGCACACACTTCAACATGTATTTAGTTCAGGATGACCACCTGAAGCCTAAATGAGCATTAATTTGACTACACAACTCATTCCTATGAAGATACATTCAAACTCACAAAACGTGCTCAGCTCGGGCTGAAAATGCATTTAAAGCAATTAAAACTCAAATTGAGTGTCACACCTAAACCAAAGGACTTATGCACACACTTCAACATGTATTTTGCTCAGGATGACCTCCTGAAGCCCATATGAGCATTAGTTTGACTACACAACTCATTCCTATAAAGATACATTGAAACTCACAAAACGTGCTCAGCTCGGGCTGAAAATGCATTTAAAGCAATAAAAACTCAAATTGAGTGTCACGCCTAAACCAAAGGACTTATGCACACACTTCAACATTTGTTTTGTTCAGGATGACCTCCTGAAGCCTAAATGAGCAATAATTTGACCACACAACTCATTCCTATGAAGATACATTCAAACTCAAAAAACGTGCTCAGCTCGGGCTGAAAATGCATTTAAAGCAATAAAAACTCAAATTGAGTGTCACAACTAAACCAAAGGACTTATGCACACACTTCAACATGTATTTTGTTCAGGATGACCTCCTGAAGCACATATGAGCATTAATTTGACCACACAACTCATTCCTATGAAGATACATTCAAACTCACAAAACGTGCTCAGCTCGGGCTGAAAATGCATTTAAAGCAATAAAAACTCAAATTGAGTGTCACGCCTAAACCAAAGGACTTATGCACACACTTCAACATGTATTTTGTTCACGATGACCACCTGAAGCCTAAATGAGCATTAATTTGACCACACAACTCATTCCTATGAAGATACATTCAAACTCACAAAACACGCTCAACTCGGGCTGAAAATGCATTTAAAGCAATAAAAGCTCAAATTGAGTGTCACGCCTAAACCAAAGGACTTATGCACACACTTCAACATGTATTTTGTTCAGGATCACCTCCTGAAGCCCATATGAGCATTAATTTGACCACACAACTCATTCCTATGAAGATACATTCAAACTCACAAAACGCGCTCAGCTCGGGCTGAAAATGCATTTAAAGCAATAAAAACTCAAATTGAGTGTCACGCCTAAACCAAAGGACTTATGCACACACTACAACATGTATTTTGTTCAGGGTGACCTCCTGAAGCCTAAATAAGCATTAATTTGACCACACAACTCATTCCTATGAAGATACATTCAAACTCACAAAACACGCTCAACTCGGGCTGAAAATGCATTTAAAGCAATAAAAGCTCAAATTGAGTGTCACGCCTAAACCAAAGGACTTATGCACACACTTCAACATGTATTTTGTTCAGGATCACCTCCTGAAGCCCATATGAGCATTAATTTGACCACACAACTCATTCCTATGAAGATACATTCAAACTCACAAAACGCGCTCAGCTCGGGCTGAAAATGCATTTAAAGCAATAAAAACTCAAATTGAGTGTCACGCCTAAACCAAAGGACTCATGCACACACTACAACATGTATTTTGTTCAGGGTGACCTCCTGAAGCCTAAATAAGCATTAATTTGACCACACAACTCATTCCTATGAAGATACATTCAAACTCACAAAACGCGCCCAGCTCGGGCTGAAAATGCATTTAAAGCAATAAAAACTCAAATTGAGTGTCACACCTAAACCAAAGGACTTATGCACACACTTCAACATGTATTTTGTTCAGGATGACACCCTGAAGCCCATATGAGCATTAATTTGACTACACAACTCATTCCTATGAAGATACATTCAAACTCACAAAACGTGCTCAGCTCGGGCTGAAAATGCATTTAAAGCAATTAAAACTCAAATTGAGTGTCACACCTAAACCAAAGGACTTATGCACACACTTCAACATGTATTTTGTTCAGGATGACCTCCTGAAACCCATATGAGCATTAATTTGACCACACAACTCATTCCTATGAAGATACATTCAAACTCACAAAACGCGCTCAGCTCAGCAAAAAATGCATTTAAAGCAATAAAACTCAAATTGAGTGTCACACCTAAACCAAAGGACTTATTCACACACTTCAACATGTATTTTGTTCAGGATGACCTCCTGAAGCCCATATGAGCATTAATTTGACCACACAACTCATTCCTATGAAGATATTTTCAAACTCACAAAACGTGCTCAACTCGGGCTGAAAATGCATTTAAAGCAATAAAAACTCAAATTGAGTGTCACGCCTAAACCAAAGGACTTATGCACACACTTCAACATGTATTTTGTTCAGGATGACCTCCTGACGCCTAAATGAGCATTAATTTGACCACACAACTCATTCCTATGAAGATACATTCAAACTCACAAAACGCGCTCAGCTCGGGCTGAAAATGCATTTAAAGCAATAAAAACTCAAATTTAGTGTCACACCTAAACCAAAGGACTTATGCACACACTTTCAACATGTATTTAGTTCAGGATGACCTCCTGAAGCCCATATGAGCATTAATTTGACTACACAACTCATTCCTATGAAGATACATTCAAACTCACAAAACGTGCTCAGCTCGGGCTGAAAATGCATTTAAAGCAATAAAAAGTCAAATTGAGTGTCACGCCTAA
Organism: Hippocampus guttulatus; assembly: GCF_054856545.1. NCBI lineage: Eukaryota > Metazoa > Chordata > Actinopteri > Syngnathiformes > Syngnathidae > Hippocampus > Hippocampus guttulatus. Next base: position 974,462 of record NC_141264.1, read on the forward strand.
ACCAAAGGTTTTATGCACACACTTCAACGTGTATTTAGTTCAGGATGACCACCTGAAGCCTAAATGAGCATTAATTTGACCACACAACTCATTCCTATGAAGATACATTCAAACTCACAAAACGTGCTCAGCTCGGGCTGAAAATGCATTCAAAGCAATAAAAACTCAAATTGAGTGTCACGCCTAAACCAAAGGACTTATGCACACACTTCAACATGTATTTTGTTCAGGATGACCTTCTGAAGCCCATATGAGCATTAATTTGACTACACAACTCATTCCTATGAAGATACATTCAAACTCACAAAACGTGCTCAGCTCGGGCTGAAAATGCATTTAAAGCAATAAAAACTCAAATTGAGTGTCACGCCTAAACCAAAGGACTTATGCACACACTTCAACATGTATTTTGTTCAGGATGACCTCCTGAAGTCTAAATAAGCATTAATTTGACCACACAACTCATTCCTATGAAGATACATTCAAACTCACAAAACGCGCTCAGCTCGGGCTGAAAATGCATTTAAAGCAATAAAAACTCAAATTGAGTGTCACACCTAAACCAAAGGACTTATGCACACACTTCAACATGTATTTAGTTCAGGATGACCAACTGAAGCCTAAATGAGCATTAATTTGACCACACAACTCATTCCTATGAAGATACATTCAAACTCACAAAACATGCTCAGCTCGGGCTGAAAATGCATTTAAAGCAATAAAAACTCAAATTGAATGTCACGCCTAAACCAAAGGACTTATGCACACACTTCAACATGTATTTTGTTCAGGATGACCACCTGAAGCCTAAATGAGCATTCATTTGACCACACAACTCATTCTATGAAGATACATTCAAACTCACAAAACGTGCTCAGCTCGGGCTGAAAATGCATTTAAAGCAATAAAAACTAAAATTTAGTGTCACGCCTAAACCAAAGGACTTATGCACACACTTCAACATGTGTTTTGTTCAGGATGACCTCCTGAAGCCTAAATGAGCAATAATTTGACCACACAACTCATTCCTATGAAGATACATTCAAACTCAAAAAACGTGCTCAGCTCGGGCTGAAAATTTATTTAAAGCAATAAAAACTCAAATTGAGTGTCACACCTAAACCAAAGGACTAATGCACACACTTCAACATGTATTTTGTTCAGGATGACCTCCTGAAGCCCATATGAGCATTAATTTGACCACATAACTCATTCCTATGAAGATACATTCAAACTCACAAAACGTGCTCAGCTCGGGCTGAAAATGCATTTAAAGCAATAAAAACTCAAATTGAGTGTCACGCCTAAACCAAAGGACTTATGCACACACTTCAACATGTATTTTGTTCACGATGACCACCTGAAGCCTAAATGAGCATTAATTTGACCACACAACTCATTCCTATGAAGATACATTCAAACTCACAAAACGCGCTCAACTCGGGCTGAAAATGCATTTAAAGCAATAAAAGCTCAAATTGAGTGTCACGCCTAAACCAAAGGACTTATGCACACACTTCAACATGTATTTTGTTCAGGATGACCTCCTGAAGCCCATATGAGCATTAATTTGACCACACAACTCATTCCTATGAAGATACATTCAAACACACAAAACGTGCTCAGCTCGGCCTGAAAATGCATTTAAAGCAATAAAAACTCAAATTGAGTGTCACGCCTAAACCAAAGGACTTATGCACACACTTCAACATGTATTTTGTTCAGGATGACCACCTGACGCCTAAATGAGCATTAATTTGACCACACAACTCATTCCTATGAAGATACATTCAAACTCACAAAACGCGCTCAGCTCGGGCTGAAAATGCATTTAAAGCAATAAAAACTCAAATTGAGTGTCACACCTAAACCAAAGGACTTATGCACACACTACAACATGTATTTTGTTCAGGGTGACCTCCTGAAGCCTAAATAGGCATTAATTTGACCACACAACTCATTCCTATGAAGATACATTCAAACTCACAAAACATGCTCAGCTCGGGCTGAAAATGCATTTAAAGCAATAAAAACTCAAATTGAATGTCACGCCTAAACCAAAGGACTTATGCACACACTACAACATGTATTTTGTTCACGATGACCACCTGAAGCCTAAATGAGCATTAATTTGACCACACAACTCATTCCTATGAAGATACATTCAAAGTCAGAAAGCGCGCTCAGCTCGGGCTGAAAATGCATTTAATTTAAAGCAATAAAAACTCAAATTGAGTGTCACGCCTAAACCAAAGGACTTATGCACACACTTCAACATGTATTTAGTTCAGGATGACCACCTGAAGCCTAAATGAGCATTAATTTGACCACACAACTCATTCCTATGAAGATACATTCAAACTCACAAAACGCGCTCAGCTCGGGCTGAAAATGCATTTAAAGCAATAAAAACTCAAATTTAGTGTCACACCTAAACCAAAGGACTTATGCACACACTTTCAACATGTATTTAGTTCAGGATGACCTCCTGAAGCCCATATGAGCATTAATTTGACTACACAACTCATTCCTATGAAGATACATTCAAACTCACAAAACGTGCTCAGCTCGGGCTGAAAATGCATTTAAAGCAATAAAAACTCAAATTGAGTGTCACGCCTAAACCAAAGGACTTATGCACACACTTCAACGTGTATTTAGTTCAGGATGACCACCTGAAGCCTAAATGAGCATTAATTTGACCACACAACTCATTCCTATGAAGATACATTCAAACTCACAAAACGTGCTCAGCTCGGGCTGAAAATGCATTCAAAGCAATAAAAACTCAAATTGAGTGTCACGCCTAAACCAAAGGACTTATGCACACACTTCAACATGTATTTTGTTCAGGATGACCTTCTGAAGCCCATATGAGCATTAATTTGACTACACAACTCATTCCTATGAAGATACATTCAAACTCACAAAACGTGCTCAGCTCGGGCTGAAAATGCATTTAAAGCAATAAAAACTCAAATTGAGTGTCACGCCTAAACCAAAGGACTTATGCACACACTTCAACATGTATTTTGTTCAGGATGACCTCCTGAAGTCTAAATAAGCATTAATTTGACCACACAACTCATTCCTATGAAGATACATTCAAACTCACAAAACGCGCTCAGCTCGGGCTGAAAATGCATTTAAAGCAATAAAAACTCAAATTGAGTGTCACACCTAAACCAAAGGACTTATGCACACACTTCAACATGTATTTAGTTCAGGATGACCAACTGAAGCCTAAATGAGCATTAATTTGACCACACAACTCATTCCTATGAAGATACATTCAAACTCACAAAACATGCTCAGCTCGGGCTGAAAATGCATTTAAAGCAATAAAAACTCAAATTGAATGTCACGCCTAAACCAAAGGACTTATGCACACACTTCAACATGTATTTTGTTCAGGATGACCACCTGAAGCCTAAATGAGCATTCATTTGACCACACAACTCATTCCTATGAAGATACATTCAAACTCACAAAACGCGCTCAACTCGGGCTGAAAATGCATTTAAAGCAATAAAAGCTCAAATTGAGTGTCACGCCTAAACCAAAGGACTTATGCACACACTTCAACATGTATTTTGTTCAGGATGACCTCCTGAAGCCCATATGAGCATTAATTTGACCACACAACTCATTCCTATGAAGATACATTCAAACACACAAAACGTGCTCAGCTCGGCCTGAAAATGCATTTAAAGCAATAAAAACTCAAATTGAGTGTCACGCCTAAACCAAAGGACTTATGCACACACTTCAACATGTATTTTGTTCAGGATGATCACCTGACGCCTAAATGAGCATTAATTTGACCACACAACTCATTCCTATGAAGATACATTCAAACTCACAAAACGCGCTCAGCTCGGGCTGAAAATGCATTTAAAGCAATAAAAACTCAAATTGAGTGTCACGCCTAAACCAAAGGACTTATGCACACACTACAACATGTATTTTGTTCAGGGTGACCTCCTGAAGCCTAAATAGGCATTAATTTGACCACACAACTCATTCCTATGAAGATACATTCAAACTCACAAAACGCGCTCAGCTCGGGCTGAAAATGCATTTAAAGCAATAAAAACTCAAATTGAGTGTCACGCCTAAACCAAAGGACTTATGCACACACTTCAACATGTATTTTGTTCAGGATGACCTCCTGAAGCCCATATGAGCATTAATTTGACTACACAACTCATTCCTATGAAGATACATTCAAACTCACAAAACGTGCTCAGCTCGGGCTGAAAATGCATTTAAAGCAATAAAAACTCAAATTGAGTGTCACGCCTAAACCAAAGGACTTATGCACACACTTCAACATGTATTTTGTTCAGGATGACCACCTGACGCCTAAATGAGCATTAATTTGACCACACAACTCATTCCTATGAAGATACATTCAAAGTCAGAAAGCGCGCTCAGCTCGGGCTGAAAATGCATTTAATTTAAAGCAATAAAAACTCAAATTGAGTGTCACGCCTAAACCAAAGGACTTATGCACACACTTCAACATGTATTTAGTTCAGGATGACCACCTGAAGCCTAAATGAGCATTAATTTGACTACACAACTCATTCCTATGAAGATACATTCAAACTCACAAAACGTGCTCAGCTCGGGCTGAAAATGCATTTAAAGCAATTAAAACTCAAATTGAGTGTCACACCTAAACCAAAGGACTTATGCACACACTTCAACATGTATTTTGCTCAGGATGACCTCCTGAAGCCCATATGAGCATTAGTTTGACTACACAACTCATTCCTATAAAGATACATTGAAACTCACAAAACGTGCTCAGCTCGGGCTGAAAATGCATTTAAAGCAATAAAAACTCAAATTGAGTGTCACGCCTAAACCAAAGGACTTATGCACACACTTCAACATGTGTTTTGTTCAGGATGACCTCCTGAAGCCTAAATGAGCAATAATTTGACCACACAACTCATTCCTATGAAGATACATTCAAACTCAAAAAACGTGCTCAGCTCGGGCTGAAAATGCATTTAAAGCAATAAAAACTCAAATTGAGTGTCACAACTAAACCAAAGGACTTATGCACACACTTCAACATGTATTTTGTTCAGGATGACCTCCTGAAGCACATATGAGCATTAATTTGACCACACAACTCATTCCTATGAAGATACATTCAAACTCACAAAACGTGCTCAGCTCGGGCTGAAAATGCATTTAAAGCAATAAAAACTCAAATTGAGTGTCACGCCTAAACCAAAGGACTTATGCACACACTTCAACATGTATTTTGTTCAGGATGACCTTCTGAAGCCCATATGAGCATTAATTTGACTACACAACTCATTCCTATGAAGATACATTCAAACTCACAAAACGCGCTCAGCTCGGGCTGAAAATGCATTTAAAGCAATAAAAACTCAAATTGAGTGTCACGCCTAAACCAAAGGACTTATGCACACACTACAACATGTATTTTGTTCAGGGTGACCTCCTGAAGCCTAAATAAGCATTAATTTGACCACACAACTCATTCCTATGAAGATACATTCAAACTCACAAAACGCGCTCAGCTCGGGCTGAAAATGCATTTAAAGCAATAAAAACTCAAATTGAGTGTCACACCTAAACCAAAGGACTTATGCACACACTTCAACATGTATTTTGTTCAGGATGACATCCTGAAGCCCATATGAGCATTAATTTGACTACACAACTCATTCCTATGAAGATACATTCAAACTCACAAAACGTGCTCAGCTCGGGCTGAAAATGCATTTAAAGCAATAAAAACTCAAATTGAGTGTCACACCTAAACCAAAGGACTTATGCACACACTTCAACATGTATTTAGTTCAGGATGACCACCTGAAGCCTAAATGAGCATTAATTTGACCACACAACTCATTCCTATGAAGATATTTTCAAACTCACAAAACGTGCTCAACTCGGGCTGAAAATGCATTTAAAGCAATAAAAACTCAAATTGAGTGTCACGCCTAAACCAAAGGACTTATGCACACACTTCAACATGTATTTTGTTCAGGATGACCTCCTGAAGCCTAAATAAGCATTAATTTGACCACACAACTCATTCCTATGAAGATACATTCAAACTCACAAAACGCGCTCAGCTCGGGCTGAAAATGCATTTAAAGGAATAAAAACTCAAATTGAGTGTCACACCTAAACCAAAGGACTTATGCACACACGTCAACATGTATTTTGTTCAGGATGACCACCTGAAGCCTAAATGAGCATTAATTTGACCACACAACTCATTCCTATGAAGATACATTCAAACTCACAAAACGTGCTCAGCTTGGGCTGAAAATGCATTTAAAGCAATGAAAACTCAAATTGAGTGTCACACCTAAACCAAAGGACTTATGCACACACTTCAACATGTATTTTGTTCAGGATGACCTCCTGAAGCCCATATGAGCATTAATTTGACTACACAACTCATTCCTATGAAGATACATTCAAACTCACAAAACGTGCTCAGCTCGGGCTGAAAATGCATTTAAAGCAATAAAAACTCAAATTGAGTGTCACGCCTAAACCAAAGGACTTATGCACACACTTCAACATGTATTTAGTTCAGGATGACCACCTGAAGCCTAAATGAGCATTAATTTGACCACACAACTCATTCCTATGAAGATACATTCAAACTCACAAAACGTGCTCAACTCGGGCTGAAAATGCATTTAAAGCAATAAAAACTCAAATTGAGTGTCACGCCTAAACCAAAGGACTTATGCACACACTTCAACATGTATTTAGTTCAGGATGACATCCTGAAGCCCATATGAGCATTAATTTGACTACACAACTCATTCCTATGAAGATACATTCAAACTCACAAAACGTGCTCAGCTCGGGCTGAAAATGCATTTAAAGCAATAAAAACTCAAATTGAGTGTCACGCCTAAACCAAAGGACTTATGCAAACACTTCAACATGTATTTAGTTCAGGATGACCACCTGAAGCCTAAATGAGCATTAATTTGACCACACAACTCATTCCTATGAAGATACATTCAAACTCACAAAACGTGCTCAACTCGGGCTGAAAATGCATTTAAAGGAATAAAAGCTCAAATTGAGTGTCACGCCTGAACCAAAGGACTTATGCACACACTTCAACATGTATTTTGTTCAGGATGACCTCCTGAAGCCCATATGAGCATTAATTTGACCACACAACTCATTCCTATGAAGATACATTCAAACATACAAAACGTGCTCAGCTCGGCCTGAAAAATGCATTTAAAGCAATAAAAACTCAAATTGAGTGTCACACCTAAACCAAAGGACTTATGCACACACTTCATGTATTTTGTTCAGGATGACCTCCTGAAGCCCATATGAGCATTAATTTGACTACACAACTCATTCCTATGAAGATACATTCAAACTCACAAAACGTGCTCAGCTCGGGCTGAAAATGCATTTAAAGCAATAAAAACTCAAATTGAGTGTCACGCCTAAACCAAAGGACTTATGCACACACTTCAACATGTATTTTGTTCAGGATGACCTCCTGAAGTCTAAATCAGCAATAATTTGACCACACAACTCATTCCTATGAAGATACATTCAAAGTCAGAAAGCGCGCTCAGCTCGGGCTGAAAATGCATTTAATTTAAAGCAATAAAAACTCAAATTGAGTGTCACGCCTAAACCAAAGGACTTATGCACACACTTCAACATGTATTTAGTTCAGGATGACCACCTGAAGCCTAAATGAGCATTAATTTGACCACACAACTCATTCCTATGAAGATACATTCAAACTCACAAAACGCGCTCAGCTCGGGCTGAAAATGCATTTAAAGCAATAAAAACTCAAATTTAGTGTCACACCTAAACCAAAGGACTTATGCACACACTTTCAACATGTATTTAGTTCAGGATGACCTCCTGAAGCCCATATGAGCATTAATTTGACTACACAACTCATTCCTATGAAGATACATTCAAACTCACAAAACGTGCTCAGCTCGGGCTGAAAATGCATTTAAAGCAATAAAAACTCAAATTGAGTGTCACGCCTAAACCAAAGGACTTATGCACACACTTCAACATGTATTTAGTTCAGGATGACCACCTGAAGCCTAAATGAGCATTAATTTGACCACACAACTCATTCCTATGAAGATACATTCAAACTCACAAAACGTGCTCAGCTCGGGCTGAAAATGCATTCAAAGCAATAAAAACTCAAATTGAGTGTCACGCCTAAACCAAAGGACTTATGCACACACTTCAACATGTATTTTGTTCAGGATGACCTTCTGAAGCCCATATGAGCATTAATTTGACTACACAACTCATTCCTATGAAGATACATTCAAACTCACAAAACGTGCTCAGCTCGGGCTGAAAATGCATTTAAAGCAATAAAAACTCAAATTGAGTGTCACGCCTAAACCAAAGGACTTATGCACACACTTCAACATGTATTTTGTTCAGGATGACCTCCTGAAGTCTAAATAAGCATTAATTTGACCACACAACTCATTCCTATGAAGATACATTCAAACTCACAAAACGCGCTCAGCTCGGGCTGAAAATGCATTTAAAGCAATAAAAACTCAAATTGAGTGTCACACCTAAACCAAAGGACTTATGCACACACTTCAACATGTATTTAGTTCAGGATGACCAACTGAAGCCTACATGAGCATTAATTTGACCACACAACTCATTCCTATGAAGATACATTCAAACTCACAAAACATGCTCAGCTCGGGCTGAAAATGCATTTAAAGCAATAAAAACTCAAATTGAATGTCACGCCTAAACCAAAGGACTTATGCACACACTTCAACATGTATTTTGTTCAGGATGACCACCTGAAGCCTAAATGAGCATTCATTTGACCACACAACTCATTCTATGAAGATACATTCAAACTCACAAAACGTGCTCAGCTCGGGCTGAAAATGCATTTAAAGCAATAAAAACTAAAATTTAGTGTCACGCCTAAACCAAAGGACTTATGCACACACTTCAACATGTGTTTTGTTCAGGATGACCTCCTGAAGCCTAAATGAGCAATAATTTGACCACACAACTCATTCCTATGAAGATACATTCAAACTCACAAAACGTGCTCAGCTCGGGCTGAAAATGCATTTAAAGCAATAAAAACTCAAATTGAGTGTCACGCCTAAACCAAAGGACTTATGCACACACTTCAACATGTATTTTGTTCAGGATGACCTCCTGAAGTCTAAATAAGCATTAATTTGACCACACAACTCATTCCTATGAAGATACATTCAAACTCACAAAACGCGCTCAGCTCGGGCTGAAAATGCATTTAAAGCAATAAAAACTCAAATTGAGTGTCACACCTAAACCAAAGGACTTATGCACACACTTCAACATGTATTTAGTTCAGGATGACCAACTGAAGCCTACATGAGCATTAATTTGACCACACAACTCATTCCTATGAAGATATATTCAAACTCACAAAACATGCTCAGCTCGGGCTGAAAATGCATTTAAAGCAATAAAAACTCAAATTGAATGTCACGCCTAAACCAAAGGACTTATGCACACACTTCAACATGTATTTTGTTCAGGATGACCACCTGAAGCCTAAATGAGCATTCATTTGACCACACAACTCATTCTATGAAGATACATTCAAACTCACAAAACGTGCTCAGCTCGGGCTGAAAATGCATTTAAAGCAATAAAAACAAAAATTTAGTGTCACGCCTAAACCAAAGGACTTATGCACACACTTCAACATGTGTTTTGTTCAGGATGACCTCCTGAAGCCTAAATGAGCAATAATTTGACCACACAACTCATTCCTATGAAGATACATTCAAACTCAAAAAACGTGCTCAGCTCGGGCTGAAAATGCATTTAAAGCAATAAAAACTCAAATTGAGTGTCACACCTAAACCAAAGGACTTATGCACACACTTCAACATGTATTTTGTTCAGGATGACATCCTGAAGCCCATATGAGCATTAATTTGACTACACAACTCATTCCTATGAAGATACATTCAAACTCACAAAACGTGCTCAGCTCGGGCTGAAAATGCATTTAAAGCAATAAAAACTCAAATTGAGTGTCACACCTAAACCAAAGGACTTATGCACACACTTCAACATGTATTTAGTTCAGGATGACCACCTGAAGCCTAAATGAGCATTAATTTGACCACACAACTCATTCCTATGAAGATATTTTCAAACTCACAAAACGTGCTCAACTCGGGCTGAAAATGCATTTAAAGCAATAAAAACTCAAATTGAGTGTCACGCCTAAACCAAAGGACTTATGCACACACTTCAACATGTATTTTGTTCAGGATGACCTCCTGAAGCCTAAATAAGCATTAATTTGACCACACAACTCATTCCTATGAAGATACATTCAAACTCACAAAACGCGCTCAGCTCGGGCTGAAAATGCATTTAAAGCAATAAAAACTCAAATTGAGTGTCACGCCTAAACCAAAGGACTTATGCACACACTTCAACATGTGTTTTGTTCAGGATGACCTCCTGAAGCCTAAATGAGCATTAATTTGACCACACAACTCATTCCTATGAAGATACATTCAAACTCACAAAACGTGCTCAGCTTGGGCTGAAAATGCATTTAAAGCAATGAAAACTCAAATTGAGTGTCACACCTAAACCAAAGGACTTATGCACACACTTCAACATGTATTTTGTTCAGGATGACCTCCTGAAGCCCATATGAGCATTAATTTGACTACACAACTCATTCCTATGAAGATACATTCAAACTCACAAAACGTGCTCAGCTCGGGCTGAAAATGCATTTAAAGCAATAAAAACTCAAATTGAGTGTCACGCCTAAACCAAAGGACTTATGCATACACTTCAACATGTATTTAGTTCAGGATGACCACCTGAAGCCTAAATGAGCATTAATTTGACCACACAACTCATTCCTATGAAGATACATTCAAACTCACAAAACGTGCTCAACTCGGGCTGAAAATGCATTTAAAGCAATAAAAACTCAAATTGAGTGTCACGCCTAAACCAAAGGACTTATGCACACACTTCAACATGTATTTAGTTCAGGATGACCACCTGAAGCCTAAATGAGCATTAATTTGACCACACAACTCATTCCTATGAAGATACATTCAAACTCACAAAACGCGCTCAGCTTGGGCTGAAAATGCATTTAAAGCAATAAAAACTCAAATTTAGTGTCACACCTAAACCAAAGGACTTATGCACACACTTTCAACATGTATTTAGTTCAGGATGACCTCCTGAAGCCCATATGAGCATTAATTTGACTACACAACTCATTCCTATGAAGATACATTCAAACTCACAAAACGTGCTCAGCTCGGGCTGAAAATGCATTTAAAGCAATAAAAACTCAAATTGAGTGTCACGCCTAAACCAAAGGACTTATGCACACACTTCAACATGTATTTAGTTCAGGATGACCACCTGAAGCCTAAATGAGCATTAATTTGACCACACAACTCATTCCTATGAAGATACATTCAAACTCACAAAACGTGCTCAGCTCGGGCTGAAAATGCATTCAAAGCAATAAAAACTCAAATTGAGTGTCACGCCTAAACCAAAGGACTTATGCACACACTTCAACATGTATTTTGTTCAGGATGACCTTCTGAAGCCCATATGAGCATTAATTTGACTACACAACTCATTCCTATGAAGATACATTCAAACTCACAAAACGTGCTCAGCTCGGGCTGAAAATGCATTTAAAGCAATAAAAACTCAAATTGAGTGTCACGCCTAAACCAAAGGACTTATGCACACACTTCAACATGTATTTTGTTCAGGATGACCTCCTGAAGTCTAAATAAGCATTAATTTGACCACACAACTCATTCCTATGAAGATACATTCAAACTCACAAAACGCGCTCAGCTCGGGCTGAAAATGCATTTAAAGCAATAAAAACTCAAATTGAGTGTCACACCTAAACCAAAGGACTTATGCACACACTTCAACATGTATTTAGTTCAGGATGACCAACTGAAGCCTACATGAGCATTAATTTGACCACACAACTCATTCCTATGAAGATACATTCAAACTCACAAAACATGCTCAGCTCGGGCTGAAAATGCATTTAAAGCAATAAAAACTCAAATTGAATGTCACGCCTAAACCAAAGGACTTATGCACACACTTCAACATGTATTTTGTTCAGGATGACCTCCTGAAGCCTAAATGAGCAATAATTTGACCACACAACTCATTCCTATGAAGATACATTCAAACTCAAAAAACGTGCTCAGCTCGGGCTGAAAATTTATTTAAAGCAATAAAAACTCAAATTGAGTGTCACACCTAAACCAAAGGACTAATGCACACACTTCAACATGTATTTTGTTGAGGATGACCTCCTGAAGCCCAGATGAGCATTAATTTGACCACATAACTCATTCCTATGAAGATACATTCAAACTCACAAAACGTGCTCAGCTCGGGCTGAAAATGCATTTAAAGCAATAAAAACTCAAATTGAGTGTCACGCCTAAACCAAAGGACTTATGCACACACTTCAACATGTATTTTGTTCTCGATGACCACCTGAAGCCTAAATGAGCATTAATTTGACCACACAACTCATTCCTATGAAGATACATTCAAACTCACAAAACGCGCTCAACTCGGGCTGAAAATGCATTTAAAGCAATAAAAGCTCAAATTGAGTGTCACGCCTAAACCAAAGGACTTATGCACACACTTCAACATGTATTTTGTTCAGGATGACCTCCTGAAGCCCATATGAGCATTAATTTGACCACACAACTCATTCCTATGAAGATACATTCAAACACACAAAACGTGCTCAGCTCGGCCTGAAAATGCATTTAAAGCAATAAAAACTCAAATTGAGTGTCACGCCTAAACCAAAGGACTTATGCACACACTTCAACATGTATTTTGTTCAGGATGACCACCTGACGCCTAAATGAGCATTAATTTGACCACACAACTCATTCCTATGAAGATACATTCAAACTCACAAAACGCGCTCAGCTCGGGCTGAAAATGCATTTAAAGCAATAAAAACTCAAATTGAGTGTCACGCCTAAACCAAAGGACTTATGCACACACTACAACATGTATTTTGTTCAGGGTGACCTCCTGTAGCCTAAATAGGCATTAATTTGACCACAAAACTCATTCCTATGAAGATACATTCAAACTCACAAAACGTGCTCAGCTCGGGCTGAAAATGCATTTAAAGCAATAAAAACTCAAATTGAGTGTCACGCCTAAACCAAAGGACTTATGCACACACTTCAACATGTATTTTGTTCAGGATGACCACCTGACGCCTAAATGAGCATTAATTTGACCACACAACTCATTCCTATGAAGATACATTCAAAGTCAGAAAGCGCGCTCAGCTCGGGCTGAAAATGCATTTAATTTAAAGCAATAAAAACTCAAATTGAGTGTCACGCCTAAACCAAAGGACTTATGCACACACTTCAACATGTATTTAGTTCAGGATGACCACCTGAAGCCTAAATGAGCATTAATTTGACTACACAACTCATTCCTATGAAGATACATTCAAACTCACAAAACGTGCTCAGCTCGGGCTGAAAATGCATTTAAAGCAATTAAAACTCAAATTGAGTGTCACACCTAAACCAAAGGACTTATGCACACACTTCAACATGTATTTTGCTCAGGATGACCTCCTGAAGCCCATATGAGCATTAGTTTGACTACACAACTCATTCCTATAAAGATACATTGAAACTCACAAAACGTGCTCAGCTCGGGCTGAAAATGCATTTAAAGCAATAAAAACTCAAATTGAGTGTCACGCCTAAACCAAAGGACTTATGCACACACTTCAACATGTGTTTTGTTCAGGATGACCTCCTGAAGCCTAAATGAGCAATAATTTGACCACACAACTCATTCCTATGAAGATACATTCAAACTCAAAAAACGTGCTCAGCTCGGGCTGAAAATGCATTTAAAGCAATAAAAACTCAAATTGAGTGTCACAACTAAACCAAAGGACTTATGCACACACTTCAACATGTATTTTGTTCAGGATGACCTCCTGAAGCACATATGAGCATTAATTTGACCACACAACTCATTCCTATGAAGATACATTCAAACTCACAAAACGTGCTCAGCTCGGGCTGAAAATGCATTTAAAGCAATAAAAACTCAAATTGAGTGTCACGCCTAAACCAAAGGACTTATGCACACACTTCAACATGTATTTTGTTCACGATGACCACCTGAAGCCTAAATGAGCATTAATTTGACCACACAACTCATTCCTATGAAGATACATTCAAACTCACAAAACACGCTCAACTCGGGCTGAAAATGCATTTAAAGCAATAAAAGCTCAAATTGAGTGTCACGCCTAAACCAAAGGACTTATGCACACACTTCAACATGTATTTTGTTCAGGATCACCTCCTGAAGCCCATATGAGCATTAATTTGACCACACAACTCATTCCTATGAAGATACATTCAAACTCACAAAACACGCTCAGCTCGGGCTGAAAATGCATTTAAAGCAATAAAAACTCAAATTGAGTGTCACGCCTAAACCAAAGGACTTATGCACACACTACAACATGTATTTTGTTCAGGGTGACCTCCTGAAGCCTAAATAAGCATTAATTTGACCACACAACTCATTCCTATGAAGATACATTCAAACTCACAAAACGCGCCCAGCTCGGGCTGAAAATGCATTTAAAGCAATAAAAACTCAAATTGAGTGTCACGCCTAAACCAAAGGACTTATGCACACACTTCAACATGTATTTTGTTCAGGATGACATCCTGAAGCCCATATGAGCATTAATTTGACTACACAACTCATTCCTATGAAGATACATTCAAACTCACAAAACGTGCTCAGCTCGGGCTGAAAATGCATTTAAAGCAATTAAAACTCAAATTGAGTGTCACACCTAAACCAAAGGACTTATGCACACACTTCAACATGTATTTTGCTCAGGATGACCTCGTGAAGCCCATATGAGCATTAGTTTGACTACACAACTCATTCCTATAAAGATACATTCAAACTCACAAAACGTGCTCAGCTCGGGCTGAAAATGCATTTAAAGCAATAAAAACTCAAATTGAGTGTCACGCCTAAACCAAAGGACTTATGCACACACTTCAACATGTATTTAGTTCAGGATGACCACCTGAAGCCTAAATGAGCATTAATTTGACCACGCAACTCATTCCTATGAAGATACATTCAAACTCACAAAACGTGCTCAACTCGGGCTGAAAATGCATTTAAAGCAATAAAAACTCAAATTGAGTGTCACACCTAAACCAAAGGACTTATGCACACACTTCAACGTGTATTTTGTTCAGGATGACCTCCTGAAACCCATATGAGCATTAATTTGACCACACAACTCATTCCTATGAAGATACATTCAAACTCACAAAACGTGCTCAGCTCGGGCTGAAAATGCATTTAAAGCAATAAAACTCAAATTGAGTGTCACACCTAAACCAAAGGACTTATTCACACACTTCAACATGTATTTTGTTCAGGATGACCTCCTGAAGCCCATATGAGCATTAATTTGACCACACAACTCATTCCTATGAAGATACATTCAAACTCACAAAACGTGCTCAGCTCGGGCTGAAAATGCATTTAAAGCAATAAAAACTCAAATTGAGTGTCACGCCTAAACCAAAGGACTTATGCACACACTTCAACATGTATTTTGTTCACGATGACCACCTGAAGCCTAAATGAGCATTAATTTGACCACACAACTCATTCCTATGAAGATACATTCAAACTCACAAAACACGCTCAACTCGGGCTGAAAATGCATTTAAAGCAATAAAAGCTCAAATTGAGTGTCACGCCTAAACCAAAGGACTTATGCACACACTTCAACATGTATTTTGTTCAGGATCACCTCCTGAAGCCCATATGAGCATTAATTTGACCACACAACTCATTCCTATGAAGATACATTCAAACTCACAAAACGCGCTCAGCTCGGGCTGAAAATGCATTTAAAGCAATAAAAACTCAAATTGAGTGTCACGCCTAAACCAAAGGACTTATGCACACACTACAACATGTATTTTGTTCAGGGTGACCTCCTGAAGCCTAAATAAGCATTAATTTGACCACACAACTCATTCCTATGAAGATACATTCAAACTCACAAAACGCGCCCAGCTCGGGCTGAAAATGCATTTAAAGCAATAAAAACTCAAATTGAGTGTCACGCCTAAACCAAAGGACTTATGCACACACTTCAACATGTATTTTGTTCAGGATGACATCCTGAAGCCCATATGAGCATTAATTTGACTACACAACTCATTCCTATGAAGATACATTCAAACTCACAAAACGTGCTCAGCTCGGGCTGAAAATGCATTTAAAGCAATTAAAACTCAAATTGAGTGTCACACCTAAACCAAAGGACTTATGCACACACTTCAACATGTATTTTGCTCAGGATGACCTCGTGAAGCCCATATGAGCATTAGTTTGACTACACAACTCATTCCTATAAAGATACATTCAAACTCACAAAACGTGCTCAGCTCGGGCTGAAAATGCATTTAAAGCAATAAAAACTCAAATTGAGTGTCACGCCTAAACCAAAGGACTTATGCACACACTTCAACATGTATTTAGTTCAGGATGACCACCTGAAGCCTAAATGAGCATTAATTTGACCACGCAACTCATTCCTATGAAGATACATTCAAACTCACAAAACGTGCTCAACTCGGGCTGAAAATGCATTTAAAGCAATAAAAACTCAAATTGAGTGTCACACCTAAACCAAAGGACTTATGCACACACTTCAACGTGTATTTTGTTCAGGATGACCTCCTGAAACCCATATGAGCATTAATTTGACCACACAACTCATTCCTATGAAGATACATTCAAACTCACAAAACGTGCTCAGCTCGGGCTGAAAATGCATTTAAAGCAATTAAAACTCAAATTGAGTGTCACACCTAAACCAAAGGACTTATGCACACACTTCAACATGTATTTTGCTCAGGATGACCTCGTGAAGCCCATATGAGCATTAGTTTGACTACACAACTCATTCCTATAAAGATACATTCAAACTCACAAAACGTGCTCAGCTCGGGCTGAAAATGCATTTAAAGCAATAAAAACTCAAATTGAGTGTCACGCCTAAACCAAAGGACTTATGCACACACTTCAACATGTATTTAGTTCAGGATGACCACCTGAAGCCTAAATGAGCATTAATTTGACCACGCAACTCATTCCTATGAAGATACATTCAAACTCACAAAACGTGCTCAACTCGGGCTGAAAATGCATTTAAAGCAATAAAAACTCAAATTGAGTGTCACACCTAAACCAAAGGACTTATGCACACACTTCAACGTGTATTTTGTTCAGGATGACCTCCTGAAACCCATATGAGCATTAATTTGACCACACAACTCATTCCTATGAAGATACATTCAAACTCACAAAACGTGCTCAGCTCGGGCTGAAAATGCATTTAAAGCAATAAAACTCAAATTGAGTGTCACACCTAAACCAAAGGACTTATTCACACACTTCAACATGTATTTTGTTCAGGATGACCTCCTGAAGCCCATATGAGCATTAATTTGACCACACAACTCATTCCTATGAAGATACATTCAAACTCACAAAACGTGCTCAGCTCGGGCTGAAAATGCATTTAAAGCAATAAAAACTCAAATTGAGTGTCACGCCTAAACCAAAGGACTTATGCACACACTTCAACATGTATTTTGTTCACGATGACCACCTGAAGCCTAAATGAGCATTAATTTGACCACACAACTCATTCCTATGAAGATACATTCAAACTCACAAAACACGCTCAACTCGGGCTGAAAATGCATTTAAAGCAATAAAAGCTCAAATTGAGTGTCACGCCTAAACCAAAGGACTTATGCACACACTTCAACATGTATTTTGTTCAGGATCACCTCCTGAAGCCCATATGAGCATTAATTTGACCACACAACTCATTCCTATGAAGATACATTCAAACTCACAAAACGCGCTCAGCTCGGGCTGAAAATGCATTTAAAGCAATAAAAACTCAAATTGAGTGTCACGCCTAAACCAAAGGACTTATGCACACACTACAACATGTATTTTGTTCAGGGTGACCTCCTGAAGCCTAAATAAGCATTAATTTGACCACACAACTCATTCCTATGAAGATACATTCAAACTCACAAAACGCGCCCAGCTCGGGCTGAAAATGCATTTAAAGCAATAAAAACTCAAATTGAGTGTCACACCTAAACCAAAGGACTTATGCACACACTTCAACATGTATTTTGTTCAGGATGACATCCTGAAGCCCATATGAGCATTAATTTGACTACACAACTCATTCCTATGAAGATACATTCAAACTCACAAAACGTGCTCAGCTCGGGCTGAAAATGCATTTAAAGCAATTAAAACTCAAATTGAGTGTCACACCTAAACCAAAGGACTTATGCACACACTTCAACATGTATTTTGCTCAGGATGACCTCGTGAAGCCCATATGAGCATTAGTTTGACTACACAACTCATTCCTATAAAGATACATTCAAACTCACAAAACGTGCTCAGCTCGGGCTGAAAATGCATTTAAAGCAATAAAAACTCAAATTGAGTGTCACGCCTAAACCAAAGGACTTATGCACACACTTCAACATGTATTTAGTTCAGGATGACCACCTGAAGCCTAAATGAGCATTAATTTGACCACGCAACTCATTCCTATGAAGATACATTCAAACTCACAAAACGTGCTCAACTCGGGCTGAAAATGCATTTAAAGCAATAAAAACTCAAATTGAGTGTCACACCTAAACCAAAGGACTTATGCACACACTTCAACGTGTATTTTGTTCAGGATGACCTCCTGAAACCCATATGAGCATTAATTTGACCACACAACTCATTCCTATGAAGATACATTCAAACTCACAAAACGTGCTCAGCTCGGGCTGAAAATGCATTTAAAGCAATAAAACTCAAATTGAGTGTCACACCTAAACCAAAGGACTTATGCACACACTTCAACATGTATTTTGCTCAGGATGACCTCGTGAAGCCCATATGAGCATTAGTTTGACTACACAACTCATTCCTATAAAGATACATTCAAACTCACAAAACGTGCTCAGCTCGGGCTGAAAATGCATTTAAAGCAATAAAAACTCAAATTGAGTGTCACGCCTAAACCAAAGGACTTATGCACACACTTCAACATGTATTTAGTTCAGGATGACCACCTGAAGCCTAAATGAGCATTAATTTGACCACGCAACTCATTCCTATGAAGATACATTCAAACTCACAAAACGTGCTCAACTCGGGCTGAAAATGCATTTAAAGCAATAAAAACTCAAATTGAGTGTCACACCTAAACCAAAGGACTTATGCACACACTTCAACGTGTATTTTGTTCAGGATGACCTCCTGAAACCCATATGAGCATTAATTTGACCACACAACTCATTCCTATGAAGATACATTCAAACTCACAAAACGTGCTCAGCTCGGGCTGAAAATGCATTTAAAGCAATAAAACTCAAATTGAGTGTCACACCTAAACCAAAGGACTTATTCACACACTTCAACATGTATTTTGTTCAGGATGACCTCCTGAAGCCCATATGAGCATTAATTTGACCACACAACTCATTCCTATGAAGATACATTCAAACTCACAAAACGTGCTCAGCTCGGGCTGAAAATGCATTTAAAGCAATAAAAACTCAAATTGAGTGTCACGCCTAAACCAAAGGACTTATGCACACACTTCAACATGTATTTTGTTCAGGATGACCTCCTGAAGCCTAAATAAGCATTAAATTGACCACACAAATCATTCCTATGAAGATACATTCAAACTCACAAAACGCGCTCAGCTCGGGCTGAAAATGCATTTAAAGGAATAAAAACTCAAATTGAGTGTCACACCTAAACCAAAGGACTTATGCACACACTACAACATGTATTTTGTTCAGGGTGACCTCCTGAAGCCTAAATAAGCATTAATTTGACCACACAACTCATTCCTATGAAGATACATTCAAACTCACAAAACGCGCTCAGCTCAGCAAAAAATGCATTTAAAGCAATAAAACTCAAATTGAGTGTCACACCTAAACCAAAGGACTTATTCACACACTTCAACATGTATTTTGTTCAGGATGACCTCCTGAAGCCCATATGAGCATTAATTTGACCACACAACTCATTCCTATGAAGATATTTTCAAACTCACAAAACGTGCTCAACTCGGGCTGAAAATGCATTTAAAGCAATAAAAACTCAAATTGAGTGTCACGCCTAAACCAAAGGACTTATGCACACACTTCAACATGTATTTTGTTCAGGATGACCTCCTGAAGCCTAAATAAGCATTAATTTGACCACACAACTCATTCCTATGAAGATACATTCAAACTCACAAAACGCGCTCAGCTCGGGCTGAAAATGCATTTAAAGGAATAAAAACTCAAATTGAGTGTCACACCTAAACCAAAGGACTTATGCACACACGTCAACATGTATTTTGTTCAGGATGACCACCTGAAGCCTAAATGAGCATTAATTTGACCACACAACTCATTCCTATCAAGATACATTCAAACTCACAAAACGTGCTCAGCTTGGGCTGAAAATGCATTTAAAGCAATGAAAACTCAAATTGAGTGTCACACCTAAACCAAAGGACTTATGCACACACTTCAACATGTATTTTGTTCAGGATGACCTCCTGAAGCCCATATGAGCATTAATTTGACTACACAACTCATTCCTATGAAGATACATTCAAACTCACAAAACGTGCTCAGCTCGGGCTGAAAATGCATTTAAAGCAATAAAAACTCAAATTGAGTGTCACGCCTAAACCAAAGGACTTATGCACACACTTCAACATGTATTTAGTTCAGGATGACCACCTGAAGCCTAAATGAGCATTAATTTGACCACACAACTCATTCCTATGAAGATACATTCAAACTCACAAAACGTGCTCAACTCGGGCTGAAAATGCATTTAAAGCAATAAAAACTCAAATTGAGTGTCTTGCCTAAACCAAAGGACTTATGCACTAATTCAACATGTATTTAGTTCAGGATGACATCCTGAAGCCCATATGAGCATTAATTTGACTACACAACTCATTCCTATGAAGATACATTCAAACTCACAAAACGTGGTCAGCTCGGGCTGAAAATGCATTTAAAGCAATAAAAACTCAAATTGAGTGTCACGCCTAAACCAAAGGACTTATGCAAACACTTCAACATGTATTTAGTTCAGGATGACCACCTGAAGCCTAAATGAGCATTAATTTGACCACACAACTCATTCCTATGAAGATACATTCAAACTCACAAAACGTGCTCAACTCGGGCTGAAAATGCATTTAAAGGAATAAAAGCTCAAATTGAGTGTCACGCCTGAACCAAAGGACTTATGCACACACTTCAACATGTATTTTGTTCAGGATGACCTCCTGAAGCCCATATGAGCATTAATTTGACCACACAACTCATTCCTATGAAGATACATTCAAACACACAAAACGTGCTCAGCTCGGCCTGAAAATGCATTTAAAGCAATAAAAACTCAAATTGAGTGTCACACCTAAACCAAAGGACTTATGCACACACTTCAACATGTATTTTGTTCAGGATGACCTCCTGAAGCCCATATGAGCATTAATTTGACTACACAACTCATTCCTATGAAGATACATTCAAACTCACAAAACGTGCTCAGCTCGGGCTGAAAATGCATTTAAAGCAATAAAAACTCAAATTGAGTGTCACGCCTAAACCAAAGGACTTATGCACACACTTCAACATGTATTTTGTTCAGGATGACCTCCTGAAGTCTAAATCAGCAATAATTTGACCACACAACTCATTCCTATGAAGATACATTCAAAGTCAGAAAGCGCGCTCAGCTCGGGCTGAAAATGCATTTAATTTAAAGCAATAAAAACTCAAATTGAGTGTCACGCCTAAACCAAAGGACTTATGCACACACTTCAACATGTATTTAGTTCAGGATGACCACCTGAAGCCTAAATGAGCATTAATATGACCACACAACTCATTCCTATGAAGATACATTCAAACTCACAAAACGCGCTCAGCTCGGGCTGAAAATGCATTTAAAGCAATAAAAACTCAAATTTAGTGTCACACCTAAACCAAAGGACTTATGCACACACTTTCAACATGCATTTAGTTCAGGATGACCTCCTGAAGCCCATATGAGCATTAATTTGACTACACAACTCATTCCTATGAAGATACATTCAAACTCACAAAACGTGCTCAGCTCGGGCTGAAAATGCATTTAAAGCAATAAAAAGTCAAATTGAGTGTCACGCCTAAACCAAAGGACTTATGCACACACTTCAACGTGTATTTAGTTCAGGATGACCACCTGAAGCCTAAATGAGCATTAATTTGACCACACAACTCATTCCTATGAAGATACATTCAAACTCACAAAACGTGCTCAGCTCGGGCTGAAAATGCATTCAAAGCAATAAAAACTCAAATTGAGTGTCACACCTAAACCAAAGGACTTATGCACACACTTCAACATGTAATTTGTTCAGGATGACCTTCTGAAGCCCATATGAGCATTAATTTGACTACACAACTCATTCCTATGAAGATACATTCAAACTCACAAAACGTGCTCAGCTCGGGCTGAAAATGCATTTAAAGCAATAAAAACTCAAATTGAGTGTCACGCCTAAACCAAAGGACTTATGCACACACTTCAACATGTATTTTGTTCAGGATGACCTCCTGAAGTCTAAATAAGCATTAATTTGACCACACAACTCATTCCTATGAAGATACATTCAAACTCACAAAACGCGCTCAGCTCGGGCTGAAAATGCATTTAAAGCAATAAAAACTCAAATTGAGTGTCACACCTAAACCAAAGGACTTATGCACACACTTCAACATGTATTTAGTTCAGGATGACCAACTGAAGCCTAAATGAGCATTAATTTGACCACACAACTCATTCCTATGAAGATACATTCAAACTCACAAAACATGCTCAGCTCGGGCTGAAAATGCATTTAAAGCAATAAAAACTCAAATTGAATGTCACGCCTAAACCAAAGGACTTATGCACACACTTCAACATGTATTTTGTTCAGGATGACCACCTGAAGCCTAAATGAGCATTCATTTGACCACACAACTCATTCTATGAAGATACATTCAAACTCACAAAACGTGCTCAGCTCGGGCTGAAAATGCATTTAAAGCAATAAAAACTAAAATTTAGTGTCACGCCTAAACCAAAGGACTTATGCACACACTTCAACATGTGTTTTGTTCAGGATGACCTCCTGAAGCCTAAATGAGCAATAATTTGACCACACAACTCATTCCTATGAAGATACATTCAAACTCAAAAAACGTGCTCAGCTCGGGCTGAAAATTTATTTAAAGCAATAAAAACTCAAATTGAGTGTCACACCTAAACCAAAGGACTAATGCACACACTTCAACATGTATTTTGTTCAGGGTGACCTCCTGAAGCCCATATGAGCATTAATTTGACCACATAACTCATTCCTATGAAGATACATTCAAACTCACAAAACGTGCTCAGCTCGGGCTGAAAATGCATTTAAAGCAATAAAAACTCAAATTGAGTGTCACGCCTAAACCAAAGGACTTATGCACACACTTCAACATGTATTTTGTTCACGATGACCACCTGAAGCCTAAATGAGCATTAATTTGACCACACAACTCATTCCTATGAAGATACATTCAAACTCACAAAACGCGCTCAACTCGGGCTGAAAATGCATTTAAAGCAATAAAAGCTCAAATTGAGTGTCACGCCTAAACCAAAGGACTTATGCACACACTTCAACATGTATTTTGTTCAGGATGACCTCCTGAAGCCCATATGAGCATTAATTTGACCACACAACTCATTCCTATGAAGATACATTCAAACACACAAAACGTGCTCAGCTCGGCCTGAAAATGCATTTAAAGCAATAAAAACTCAAATTGAGTGTCACGCCTAAACCAAAGGACTTATGCACACACTTCAACATGTATTTTGTTCAGGATGACCACCTGACGCCTAAATGAGCATTAATTTGACCACACAACTCATTCCTATGAAGATACATTCAAACTCACAAAACGCGGTCAGCTCGGGCTGAAAATGCATTTAAAGCAATAAAAACTCAAATTGAGTGTCACGCCTAAACCAAAGGACTTATGCACACACTACAACATGTATTTTGTTCAGGGTGACCTCCTGAAGCCTAAATAGGCATTAATTTGACCACACAACTCATTCCTATGAAGATACATTCAAACTCACAAAACGCGCTCAGCTCGGGCTGAAAATGCATTTAAAGCAATAAAAACTCAAATTGAGTGTCACGCCTAAACCAAAGGACTTATGCACACACTTCAACATGTATTTTGTTCAGGATGACCTCCTGAAGCCCATATGAGCATTAATTTGACTACACAACTCATTCCTATGAAGATACATTCAAACTCACAAAACGTGCTCAGCTCGGGCTGAAAATGCATTTAAAGCAATAAAAACTCAAATTGAGTGTCACGCCTAAACCAAAGGACTTATGCACACACTTCAACATGTATTTTGTTCAGGATGACCACCTGACGCCTAAATGAGCATTAATTTGACCACACAACTCATTCCTATGAAGATACATTCAAAGTCAGAAAGCGCGCTCAGCTCGGGCTGAAAATGCATTCAATTTAAAGCAATAAAAACTCAAATTGAGTGTCACGCCTGAACCAAAGGACTTATGCACACACTTCAACATGTATTTTGTTCAGGATGACCTCCTGAAGCCCATATGAGCATTAATTTGACCACACAACTCATTCCTATGAAGATACATTCAAACACACAAAACGTGCTCAGCTCGGCCTGAAAATGCATTTAAAGCAATAAAAACTCAAATTGAGTGTCACACCTAAACCAAAGGACTTATGCACACACTTCAACATGTATTTTGTTCAGGATGACCTCCTGAAGCCCATATGAGCATTAATTTGACTACACAACTCATTCCTATGAAGATACATTCAAACTCACAAAACGTGCTCAGCTCGGGCTGAAAATGCATTTAAAGCAATAAAAACTCAAATTGAGTGTCACGCCTAAACCAAAGGACTTATGCACACACTTCAACATGTATTTTGTTCAGGATGACCTCCTGAAGTCTAAATCAGCAATAATTTGACCACACAACTCATTCCTATGAAGATACATTCAAAGTCAGAAAGCGCGCTCAGCTCGGGCTGAAAATGCATTTAATTTAAAGCAATAAAAACTCAAATTGAGTGTCACGCCTAAACCAAAGGACTTATGCACACACTTCAACATGTATTTAGTTCAGGATGACCACCTGAAGCCTAAATGAGCATTAATTTGACCACACAACTCATTCCTATGAAGATACATTCAAACTCACAAAACGCGCTCAGCTCGGGCTGAAAATGCATTTAAAGCAATAAAAACTCAAATTTAGTGTCACACCTAAACCAAAGGACTTATGCACACACTTTCAACATGTATTTAGTTCAGGATGACCTCCTGAAGCCCATATGAGCATTAATTTGACTACACAACTCATTCCTATGAAGATACATTCAAACTCACAAAACGTGCTCAGCTCGGGCTGAAAATGCATTTAAAGCAATAAAAACTCAAATTGAGTGTCACGCCTAAACCAAAGGACTTATGCACACACTTCAACGTGTATTTAGTTCAGGATGACCACCTGAAGCCTAAATGAGCATTAATTTGACCACACAACTCATTCCTATGAAGATACATTCAAACTCACAAAACGTGCTCAGCTCGGGCTGAAAATGCATTCAAAGCAATAAAAACTCAAATTGAGTGTCACGCCTAAACCAAAGGACTTATGCACACACTTCAACATGTATTTTGTTCAGGATGACCTTCTGAAGCCCATATGAGCATTAATTTGACTACACAACTCATTCCTATGAAGATACATTCAAACTCACAAAACGTGCTCAGCTCGGGCTGAAAATGCATTTAAAGCAATAAAAACTCAAATTGAGTGTCACGCCTAAACCAAAGGACTTATGCACACACTTCAACATGTATTTTGTTCAGGATGACCTCCTGAAGTCTAAATAAGCATTAATTTGACCACACAACTCATTCCTATGAAGATACATTCAAACTCACAAAACGCGCTCAGCTCGGGCTGAAAATGCATTTAAAGCAATAAAAACTCAAATTGAGTGTCACACCTAAACCAAAGGACTTATGCACACACTTCAACATGTATTTAGTTCAGGATGACCAACTGAAGCCTAAATGAGCATTAATTTG
Organism: Hippocampus guttulatus; assembly: GCF_054856545.1. Lineage (NCBI taxonomy): Eukaryota > Metazoa > Chordata > Actinopteri > Syngnathiformes > Syngnathidae > Hippocampus > Hippocampus guttulatus. The sequence continues at coordinate 1,000,934 of NC_141264.1, forward strand.
ACCACACAACTCATTCCTATGAAGATACATTCAAACTCACAAAACATGCTCAGCTCGGGCTGAAAATGCATTTAAAGCAATAAAAACTCAAATTGAATGTCACGCCTAAACCAAAGGACTTATGCACACACTTCAACATGTATTTTGTTCAGGATGACCACCTGAAGCCTAAATGAGCATTCATTTGACCACACAACTCATTCCTATGAAGATACATTCAAACTCACAAAACGCGCTCAACTCGGGCTGAAAATGCATTTAAAGCAATAAAAGCTCAAATTGAGTGTCACGCCTAAACCAAAGGACTTATGCACACACTTCAACATGTATTTTGTTCAGGATGACCTCCTGAAGCCCATATGAGCATTAATTTGACCACACAACTCATTCCTATGAAGATACATTCAAACACACAAAACGTGCTCAGCTCGGCCTGAAAATGCATTTAAAGCAATAAAAACTCAAATTGAGTGTCACGCCTAAACCAAAGGACTTATGCACACACTTCAACATGTATTTTGTTCAGGATGACCACCTGACGCCTAAATGAGCATTAATTTGACCACACAACTCATTCCTATGAAGATACATTCAAACTCACAAAACGCGCTCAGCTCGGGCTGAAAATGCATTTAAAGCAATAAAAACTCAAATTGAGTGTCACGCCTAAACCAAAGGACTTATGCACACACTACAACATGTATTTTGTTCAGGGTGACCTCCTGAAGCCTAAATAGGCATTAATTTGACCACACAACTCATTCCTATGAAGATACATTCAAACTCACAAAACGCGCTCAGCTCGGGCTGAAAATGCATTTAAAGCAATAAAAGCTCAAATTGAGTGTCACGCCTAAACCAAAGGACTTATGCACACACTTCAACATGTATTTTGTTCAGGATGACCTCCTGAAGCCCATATGAGCATTAATTTGACTACACAACTCATTCCTATGAAGATACATTCAAACTCACAAAACGTGCTCAGCTCGGGCTGAAAATGCATTTAAAGCAATAAAAACTCAAATTGAGTGTCACGCCTAAACCAAAGGACTTATGCACACACTTCAACATGTATTTTGTTCAGGATGACCACCTGACGCCTAAATGAGCATTAATTTGACCACACAACTCATTCCTATGAAGATACATTCAAAGTCAGAAAGCGCGCTCAGCTCGGGCTGAAAATGCATTTAATTTAAAGCAATAAAAACTCAAATTGAGTGTCACGCCTAAACCAAAGGACTTATGCACACACTTCAACATGTATTTAGTTCAGGATGACCACCTGAAGCCTAAATGAGCATTAATTTGACTACACAACTCATTCCTATGAAGATACATTCAAACTCACAAAACGTGCTCAGCTCGGGCTGAAAATGCATTTAAAGCAATTAAAACTCAAATTGAGTGTCACACCTAAACCAAAGGACTTATGCACACACTTCAACATGTATTTTGTTCACGATGACCACCTGAAGCCTAAATGAGCATTAATTTGACCACACAACTCATTCCTATGAAGATACATTCAAACTCACAAAACACGCTCAACTCGGGCTGAAAATGCATTTAAAGCAATAAAAGCTCAAATTGAGTGTCACGCCTAAACCAAAGGACTTATGCACACACTTCAACATGTATTTTGTTCAGGATGACCTCCTGAAGCCCATATGAGCATTAATTTGACCACACAACTCATTCCTATGAAGATACATTCAAACTCACAAAACGCGCTCAGCTCGGGCTGAAAATGCATTTAAAGCAATAAAAACTCAAATTGAGTGTCACGCCTAAACCAAAGGACTTATGCACACACTACAACATGTATTTTGTTCAGGGTGACCTCCTGAAGCCTAAATAAGCATTAATTTGACCACACAACTCATTCCTATGAAGATACATTCAAACTCACAAAACGCGCCCAGCTCGGGCTGAAAATGCATTTAAAGCAATAAAAACTCAAATTGAGTGTCACACCTAAACCAAAGGACTTATGCACACACTTCAACATGTATTTTGTTCAGGATGACATCCTGAAGCCCATATGAGCATTAATTTGACTACACAACTCATTCCTATGAAGATACATTCAAACTCACAAAACGTGCTCAGCTCGGGCTGAAAATGCATTTAAAGCAATTAAAACTCAAATTGAGTGTCATACCTAAACCAAAGGACTTATGCACACACTTCAACATGTATTTTGCTCAGGATGACCTCGTGAAGCCCATATGAGCATTAGTTTGACTACACAACTCATTCCTATAAAGATACATTCAAACTCACAAAACGTGCTCAGCTCGGGCTGAAAATGCATTTAAAGCAATAAAAACTCAAATTGAGTGTCACGCCTAAACCAAAGGACTTATGCACACACTTCAACATGTATTTAGTTCAGGATGACCACCTGAAGCCTAAATGAGCATTAATTTGACCACGCAACTCATTCCTATGAAGATACATTCAAACTCACAAAACGTGCTCAACTCGGGCTGAAAATGCATTTAAAGCAATAAAAACTCAAATTGAGTGTCACACCTAAACCAAAGGACTTATGCACACACTTCAACGTGTATTTTGTTCAGGATGACCTCCTGAAACCCATATGAGCATTAATTTGACCACACAACTCATTCCTATGAAGATACATTCAAACTCACAAAACGTGCTCAGCTCGGGCTGAAAATGCATTTAAAGCAATAAAACTCAAATTGAGTGTCACACCTAAACCAAAGGACTTATTCACACACTTCAACATGTATTTTGTTCAGGATGACCTCCTGAAGCCCATATGAGCATTAATTTGACCACACAACTCATTCCTATGAAGATACATTCAAACTCACAAAACGTGCTCAGCTCGGGCTGAAAATGCATTTAAAGCAATAAAAACTCAAATTGAGTGTCACGCCTAAACCAAAGGACTTATGCACACTTTTCAAGATGTATTTTGTTCAGGATGACCTCCTGAAACCCATATGAGCATTAATTTGACCACACAACTCATTCCTATGAAGATACATTCAAACTGACAAAACGTGCTCAGCTCCGGCTGAAAATGCATTTAAAGCAATAAAAACTCAAATTGAGTGTCACACCTAAACCAAAGGACTTATGCACACACTTCAACATGTATCCTGAAGCCCATATGAGCATTAATTTGACTACACAACTCATTCCTATGAAGATACATTCAAACTCACAAAACGTGCTCAGCTCGGGCTGAAAATGCATTTAAAGCAATAAAAACTCAAATTGAGTGTCACACCTAAACCAAAGGACTTATGCACACACTTCAACATGTATTTTGTTCAGGATGACCTCCTGAAGCCTAAATGAGCATTAATTTGACCACACAACTCATTCCTATGAAGATATTTTCAAACTCACAAAACGTGCTCAACTCGGGCTGAAAATGCATTTAAAGCAATAAAAACTCAAATTGAGTGTCACGCCTAAACCAAAGGACTTATGCACACACTTCAACATGTATTTTGTTCAGGATGACCTCCTGAAGCCTAAATAAGCATTAATTTGACCACACAACTCATTCCTATGAAGATACATTCAAACTCACAAAACGCGCTCAGCTCGGGCTGAAAATGCATTTAAAGCAATAAAAACTCAAATTGAGTGTCACACCTAAACCAAAGGACTTATGCACACACGTCAACATGTATTTTGTTCAGGATGACCACCTGAAGCCTAAATGAGCATTAATTTGACCACACAACTCATTCCTATGAAGATACATTCAAACTCACAAAACATGCTCAGCTCGGGCTGAAAATGCATTTAAAGCAATAAAAACTCAAATTGAATGTCACGCCTAAACCAAAGGACTTATGCACACACTTCAACATGTATTTTGTTCAGGATGACCACCTGAAGCCTAAATGAGCATTAATTTGACCACACAACTCATTCTATGAAGATACATTCAAACTCACAAAACATGCTCAGCTCGGGCTGAAAATGCATTTAAAGCAATAAAAACTCAAATTGAATGTCACGCCTAAACCAAAGGACTTATGCCCACACTTCAACATGTATTTAGTTCAGGATGACCACCTGAAGCCTAAATGAGCATTAATTTGACCACACAACTCATTCCTATGAAGATACATTCAAACTCACAAAACGTGCTCAGCTCGGGCTGAAAATGCATTTAAAGGAATAAAAGCTCAAATTGAGTGTCACGCCTAAACCAAAGGACTTATGCACACACTTCAACATGTATTTTGTTCAGGATGACCTCCTGAAGCCCATATGAGCATTAATTTGACCACACAACTCATTTCTATGAAGATACATTCAAACACACAAAACGTGCTCAGCTCGGCCTGAAAATGCATTTAAAGCAATAAAAACTCAAATTGAGTGTCACACCTAAACCAAAGGACTTATGCACACACGTCAACATGTATTTTGTTCAGGATGACCACCTGAAGCCTAAATGAGCAATAATTTGACCACACAACTCATTCCTATGAAGATACATTCAAACTCAAAAAACGTGCTCAGCTCGGGCTGAAAATGCATTTAAAGCAATAAAAACTCAAATTGAGTGTCACAACTAAACCAAAGGACTTATGCACACACTTCAACATGTATTTTGTTCAGGATGACCTCCTGAAGCACATATGAGCATTAATTTGACCACACAACTCATTCCTATGAAGATACATTCAAACTCACAAAACGTGCTCAGCTCGGGCTGAAAATGCATTTAAAGCAATAAAAACTCAAATTGAGTGTCACGCCTAAACCAAAGGACTTATGCACACACTTCAACATGTATTTTGTTCACGATGACCACCTGAAGCCTAAATGAGCATTAATTTGACCACACAACTCATTCCTATGAAGATACATTCAAACTCACAAAACACGCTCAACTCGGGCTGAAAATGCATTTAAAGCAATAAAAGCTCAAATTGAGTGTCACGCCTAAACCAAAGGACTTATGCACACACTTCAACATGTATTTTGTTCAGGATGACCTCCTGAAGCCCATATGAGCATTAATTTGACCACACAACTCATTCCTATGAAGATACATTCAAACTCACAAAACGCGCTCAGCTCGGGCTGAAAATGCATTTAAAGCAATAAAAACTCAAATTGAGTGTCACGCCTAAACCAAAGGACTTATGCACACACTACAACATGTATTTTGTTCAGGGTGACCTCCTGAAGCCTAAATAAGCATTAATTTGACCACACAACTCATTCCTATGAAGATACATTCAAACTCACAAAACGCGCCCAGCTCGGGCTGAAAATGCATTTAAAGCAATAAAAACTCAAATTGAGTGTCACACCTAAACCAAAGGACTTATGCACACACTTCAACATGTATTTTGTTCAGGATGACATCCTGAAGCCCATATGAGCATTAATTTGACTACACAACTCATTCCTATGAAGATACATTCAAACTCACAAAACGTGCTCAGCTCGGGCTGAAAATGCATTTAAAGCAATTAAAACTCAAATTGAGTGTCATACCTAAACCAAAGGACTTATGCACACACTTCAACATGTATTTTGCTCAGGATGACCTCGTGAAGCCCATATGAGCATTAGTTTGACTACACAACTCATTCCTATAAAGATACATTCAAACTCACAAAACGTGCTCAGCTCGGGCTGAAAATGCATTTAAAGCAATAAAAACTCAAATTGAGTGTCACGCCTAAACCAAAGGACTTATGCACACACTTCAACATGTATTTAGTTCAGGATGACCACCTGAAGCCTAAATGAGCATTAATTTGACCACGCAACTCATTCCTATGAAGATACATTCAAACTCACAAAACGTGCTCAACTCGGGCTGAAAATGCATTTAAAGCAATAAAAACTCAAATTGAGTGTCACACCTAAACCAAAGGACTTATGCACACACTTCAACGTGTATTTTGTTCAGGATGACCTCCTGAAACCCATATGAGCATTAATTTGACCACACAACTCATTCCTATGAAGATACATTCAAACTCACAAAACGTGCTCAGCTCGGGCTGAAAATGCATTTAAAGCAATAAAACTCAAATTGAGTGTCACACCTAAACCAAAGGACTTATTCACACACTTCAACATGTATTTTGTTCAGGATGACCTCCTGAAGCCCATATGAGCATTAATTTGACCACACAACTCATTCCTATGAAGATACATTCAAACTCACAAAACGTGCTCAGCTCGGGCTGAAAATGCATTTAAAGCAATAAAAACTCAAATTGAGTGTCACGCCTAAACCAAAGGACTTATGCACACTTTTCAAGATGTATTTTGTTCAGGATGACCTCCTGAAGCCTAAATCAGCAATAATTTCACCACACAACTCATTCCTATGAAGATACATTCAAAGTCAGAAAGCGCGCTCAGCTCGGGCTGAAATGCATTCAATTTTAAGCAATAAAAACTCAAATTGAGTGTCACGCCTAAACCAAAGGACTTATTCACACACTTCAACATGTATTTAGTTCAGGATGACCACCTGAAGCCTAAATGAGCATTAATTTGACCACACAACTCATTCCTATGAAGATACATTCAAACTCACAAAACGTGCTCAGCTCCGGCTGAAAATGCATTTAAAGCAATAAAAACTCAAATTGAGTGTCACACCTAAACCAAAGGACTTATGCACACACTTCAACATGTATCCTGAAGCCCATATGAGCATTAATTTGACTACACAACTCATTCCTATGAAGATACATTCAAACTCACAAAACGTGCTCAGCTCGGGCTGAAAATGCATTTAAAGCAATAAAAACTCAAATTGAGTGTCACACCTAAACCAAAGGACTTATGCACACACGTCAACATGTATTTTGTTCAGGATGACCACCTGAAGCCTAAATGAGCATTAATTTGACCACACAACTCATTCCTATGAAGATACATTCAAACTCACAAAACATGCTCAGCTCGGGCTGAAAATGCATTTAAAGCAATAAAAACTCAAATTGAATGTCACGCCTAAACCAAAGGACTTATGCCCACACTTCAACATGTATTTAGTTCAGGATGACCACCTGAAGCCTAAATGAGCATTAATTTGACCACACAACTCATTCTATGAAGATACATTCAAACTCACAAAACGTGCTCAGCTCCGGCTGAAAATGCATTTAAAGCAATAAAAACTCAAATTGAGTGTCACGCCTAAACCAAAGGACTTATGCCCACACTTCAACATGTATTTAGTTCAGGATGACCACCTGAAGCCTAAATGAGCATTAATTTGACCACACAACTCATTCCTATGAAGATACATTCAAACTCACAAAACGTGCTCAGCTCGGGCTGAAAATGCATTTAAAGGAATAAAAGCTCAAATTGAGTGTCACGCCTAAACCAAAGGACTTATGCACACACTTCAACATGTATTTTGTTCAGGATGACCTCCTGAAGCCCATATGAGCATTAATTTGACCACACAACTCATTCCTATGAAGATACATTCAAACACACAAAACGTGCTCAGCTCGGGCTGAAAATGCATTTAAAGCAATAAAAACTCAAATTGAGTGTCACGCCTAAACCAAAGGACTTATGCACACACTTCAACATGTATTTTGTTCAGGATGACCTCCTGAAGCCTAAATAAGCATTAATTTGACCACACAACTCATTTCTATGACGATACATTCAAACTCACAAAACGCGCTCAGCTCGGGCTGAAAATGCATTTAAAGCAATAAAAACTCAAATTGAGTGTCACACCTAAACCAAAGGACTTATGCACACACATCAACATGTATTTAGTTCAGGATGACCACCTGAAGCCTAAATGAGCATTAATTTGACCACACAACTCATTCCTATGAAGATACATTCAAACTCACAAAACGTGCTCAGCTCGGGCTGAAAATGCATTTAAAGCAATAAAAACTCAAATTGAGTGTCACACCTAAACCAAAGGACTTATGCACACACTTCAACATGTATTTTGTTCAGGATGACCCTCTGAACCCCATATGAGCATTAATTTGACTACACAACTCATTCCTATGAAGATACATTTAAACTCACAAAACTTGCTTAGCTCGGGCTGAAAATGCATTTAAAGCAATAAAAACTCAAATTGAGTGTCACGCCTAAACCAAAGGACTTATGCACACACTTCAACATGTATTTTGTTCAGGATGACCACCTGACGCCTAAATGAGCATTAATTTGACCACACAACTCATTCCTATGAAGATACATTCAAACTCACAAAACGTGCTCAGCTCGGGCTGAAAATGCATTTAAAGCAATAAAAACTCAAATTGAGTGTCACGCCTAAACCAAAGGACTTATGCACACACTTCAACATGTATTTTGTTCAGGATGACCTCCTGAAGCCTAAATCAGCAATAATTTGACCACACAACTCATTCCTATGAAGATACATTCAAAGTCAGAAAGCGCGCTCAGCTCGGGCTGAAAATGCATTTAATTTAAAGCAATAAAAACTCAAATTGAGTCTCACGCCTAAACCAAAGGACTTATGCACACACTTCAACATGTATTTAGTTCAGGATGACCACCTGAAGCCTAAATGAGCATTAATTTGACCACACAACTCATTCCTATGAAGATACATTCAAACTCACAAAACGTGCTCAGCTCGGGCTGAAAATGCATTTAAAGCAATAAAAACTCAAATTGAGTGTCACACCTAAACCAAAGGACTTATGCACACACTTCAACATGTATTTTGTTCAGGATGACCTCCTGAAGCCCATATGAGCATTAATTTGACTACACAACTCATTCCTATGAAGATACATTCAAACTCACAAAACGTGCTCAGCTCGGGCTGAAAATGCATTTAAAGCAATAAAAACTCAAATTGAGTGTCACGCCTAAACCAAAGGACTTATGCACACACTTCAACATGTATTTTGTTCAGGATGACCTCCTGAAGCCTAAATAGGCATTAATTTGACCACACAACTCATTCCTATGAAGATACATTCAAACTCACAAAACGCGCTCAGCTCGGGCTGAAAATGCATTTAAAGCAATAAAAACTCAAATTTAGTGTCACACCTAAACCAAAGGACTTATGCACACACTTCAACATGTATTTAGTTCAGGATGACATCCTGAAGCCCATATGAGCATTAATTTGACTACACAACTCATTCCTATGAAGATACATTCAAACTCACAAAACGTGCTCAACTCGGGCTGAAAATGCATTTAAAGCAATAAAAACTCAAATTGAGTGTCACGCCTAAACCAAAGGACTTATGCACACACTTCAACATGTATTTTGTTCAGGATGACCTCCTGAAGCCCATATGAGCATTAATTTGACTACACAACTCATTCCTATGAAGATACATTCAAACTCACAAAACGTGCTCAGCTCGGGCTGAAAATGCATTTAAAGCAATAAAAACTCAAATTGAGTGTCACGCCTAAACCAAAGGACTTATGCACACACTTCAACACGTATTTAGTTCAGGATGACCACCTGAAGCCTAAATGAGCATTAATTTGACCACGCAACTCATTCCTATGAAGATACATTCAAACTCACAAAACGTGCTCAACTCGGGCTGAAAATGCATTTAAAGCAATAAAAACTCAAATTGAGTGTCACACCTAAACCAAAGGACTTATGCACACACTTCAACGTGTATTTTGTTCAGGATGACCTCCTGAAGCCCATATGAGCATTAATTTGACCACACAACTCATTCCTATGAAGATACATTCAAACTCACAAAACGTGCTCAGCTCGGGCTGAAAATGCATTTAAAGCAATAAAACTCAAATTGAGTGTCACACCTAAACCAAAGGACTTATTCACACACTTCAACATGTATTTTGTTCAGGATGACCTCCTGAAGCCCATATGAGCATTAATTTGACCACACAACTCATTCCTATGAAGATACATTCAAACTCACAAAACGTGCTCAGCTCGGGCTGAAAATGCATTTAAAGCAATTAAAACTCAAATTGAGTGTCACACCTAAACCAAAGGACTTATGCACACACTTCACCATGTATTTTGCTCAGGATGACCTCGTGAAGCCCATATGAGCATTAGTTTGACTACACAACTCATTCCTATAAAGATACATTCAAACTCACAAAACGTGCTCAGCTCGGGCTGAAAATGCATTTAAAGCAATAAAAACTCAAATTGAGTGTCACGCCTAAACCAAAGGACTTATGCACACACTTCAACATGTATTTAGTTCAGGATGACCACCTGAAGCCTAAATGAGCATTAATTTGACCACGCAACTCATTCCTATGAAGATACATTCAAACTCACAAAACGTGCTCAACTCGGGCTGAAAATGCATTTAAAGCAATAAAAACTCAAATTGAGTGTCACACCTAAACCAAAGGACTTATGCACACACTTCAACGTGTATTTTGTTCAGGATGACCTCCTGAAGCCCATATGAGCATTAATTTGACCACACAACTCATTCCTATGAAGATACATTCAAACTCACAAAACGTGCTCAGCTCGGGCTGAAAATGCATTTAAAGCAATAAAAACTCAAATTGAGTGTCACGCCTAAACCAAAGGACTTATGCACACTTTTCAACATGTATTTTGTTCAGGATGACCTCCTGAAGCCTAAATCAGCAATAATTTCACCACACAACTCATTCCTATGAAGATACATTCAAAGTCAGAAAGCGCGCTCAGCTCGGGCTGAAAATGCATTCAATTTAAAGCAATAAAAACTCAAATTGAGTGTCACGCCTAAACCAAAGGACTTATTCACACACTTCAACATGTATTTAGTTCAGGATGACCACCTGAAGCCTAAATGAGCATTAATTTGACCACGCAACTCATTCCTATGAAGATACATTCAAACTCACAAAACGTGCTCAACTCGGGCTGAAAATGCATTTAAAGCAATAAAAACTCAAATTGAGTGTCACACCTAAACCAAAGGACTTATGCACACACTTCAACGTGTATTTTGTTCAGGATGACCTCCTGAAGCCCATATGAGCATTAATTTGACCACACAACTCATTCCTATGAAGATACATTCAAACTCACAAAACGTGCTCAGCTCGGGCTGAAAATGCATTTAAAGCAATAAAACTCAAATTGAGTGTCACACCTAAACCAAAGGACTTATTCACACACTTCAACATGTATTTTGTTCAGGATGACCTCCTGAAGCCCATATGAGCATTAATTTGACCACACAACTCATTCCTATGAAGATACATTCAAACTCACAAAACGTGCTCAGCTCGGGCTGAAAATGCATTTAAAGCAATTAAAACTCAAATTGAGTGTCACACCTAAACCAAAGGACTTATGCACACACTTCACCATGTATTTTGCTCAGGATGACCTCGTGAAGCCCATATGAGCATTAGTTTGACTACACAACTCATTCCTATAAAGATACATTCAAACTCACAAAACGTGCTCAGCTCGGGCTGAAAATGCATTTAAAGCAATAAAAACTCAAATTGAGTGTCACGCCTAAACCAAAGGACTTATGCACACACTTCAACATGTATTTAGTTCAGGATGACCACCTGAAGCCTAAATGAGCATTAATTTGACCACGCAACTCATTCCTATGAAGATACATTCAAACTCACAAAACGTGCTCAACTCGGGCTGAAAATGCATTTAAAGCAATAAAAACTCAAATTGAGTGTCACACCTAAACCAAAGGACTTATGCACACACTTCAACGTGTATTTTGTTCAGGATGACCTCCTGAAGCCCATATGAGCATTAATTTGACCACACAACTCATTCCTATGAAGATACATTCAAACTCACAAAACGTGCTCAGCTCGGGCTGAAAATGCATTTAAAGCAATAAAAACTCAAATTGAGTGTCACGCCTAAACCAAAGGACTTATGCACACTTTTCAACATGTATTTTGTTCAGGATGACCTCCTGAAGCCTAAATCAGCAATAATTTCACCACACAACTCATTCCTATGAAGATACATTCAAAGTCAGAAAGCGCGCTCAGCTCGGGCTGAAAATGCATTCAATTTAAAGCAATAAAAACTCAAATTGAGTGTCACGCCTAAACCAAAGGACTTATTCACACACTTCAACATGTATTTAGTTCAGGATGACCACCTGAAGCCTAAATGAGCATTAATTTGACCACACAACTCATTCCTATGAAGATACATTCAAACTCACAAAACGTGCTCAGCTCGGGCTGAAAATGCATTTAAAGCAATAAAAACTCAAATTGAGTGTCACACCTAAACCAAAGGACTTATGCACACACTTCAACATGTATTTTGTTCAGGATGACCTCCTGAAGCCTAAATAAGCATTAATTTGACCACACAACTCATTCTTTTGAAGATACATTCAAACTCACAAAACGCGCTCAGCTCGGGCTGAAAATGCATTTAAAGCAATAAAAACTCAAATTGAGTGTCACACCTAAACCAAAGGACTTATGCACACACTTCAACGTGTATTTTGTTCAGGATGACCTCCTGAAGCCCATATGAGCATTAATTTGACCACACAACTCATTCCTATGAAGATACATTCAAACTCACAAAACGTGCTCAGCTCGGGCTGAAAATGCATTTAAAGCAATAAAACTCAAATTGAGTGTCACACCTAAACCAAAGGACTTATTCACACACTTCAACATGTATTTTGTTCAGGATGACCACCTGAAGCCTAAATGAGCATTAATTTGACCACACAACTCATTCCTATGAAGATACATTCAAACACACAAAACGTGCTCAGCTCGGCCTGAAAATGCATTTAAAGCAATAAAAACTCAAATTGAGTGTCACGCCTAAACCAAAGGACTTATGCACACACTTCAACATGTATTTTGTTCAGGATGACCTCCTGAAGCCTAAATCAGCAATAATTTGACCACACAACTCATTCCTATGAAGATACATTCAAAGTCAGAAAGCGCGCTCAGCTCGGGCTGAAAATGCATTTAAAGCAATAAAAACTCAAATTGAGTGTCACACCTAAACCAAAGGACTTATGCACACACTTCAACATGTATTTAGTTCAGGATGACCACCTGAAGCCTAAATGAGCATTAATTTGACCACACAACTCATTCCTATGAAGATACATTCAAACTCACAAAACATGCTCAGCTCGGGCTAAAAATGCATTTAAAGCAATAAAAACTCAAATTGAATGTCACGCCTAAACCAAAGGACTTATGCACACACTTCAACATGTATTTTGTTCAGGATGAGCACCTGAAGCCTAAATGAGCATTAATTTGACCACACAACTCATTCTATGAAGATACATTCAAACTCACAAAACGTGCTCAGCTCGGGCTGAAAATGCATTTAAAGCAATAAAAACTCAAATTGAGTGTCACGCCTAAACCAAAGGACTTATGCACACACTTCAACATGTATTTTGTTCAGGATGACCTCCTGAAGCCTAAATGAGCAATAATTTGACCACACAACTCATTCCTATGAAGATACATTCAAACTCAAAAAACGTGCTCAGCTCGGGCTGAAAATGCATTTAAAGCAATAAAAACTCAAATTGAGTGTCACACCTAAACCAAAGGACTTATGCACTCACTTCAACATGTATTTTGTTCAGGATGACCTCCTGAAGCCCATATGAGCATTAATTTGACCACACAACTCATTCCTATGAAGATACATTCAAACTCACAAAACGTGCTCAGCTTGGGCTGAAAATGCATTTAAAGCAATAAAAACTCAAATTGAGTGTCACACCTAAACCAAAGGACTTATGCACACACTTCAACATGTATTTTGTTCAGGATGACCTCCTGAAGCCCATATGAGGATTAATTTGACTACACAACTCATTCCTATGAAGATACATTCAAACTCACAAAACGTGCTCAGCTCGGGCTGAAAATGCATTTAAAGCAATAAAAACTCAAATTGAGTGTCACGCCTAAACCAAAGGACTTATGCACACACTTCAACATGTATTTTGTTCAGGATGACCTCCTGAAGTCTAAATCAGCAATAATTTGACCACACAACTCATTCCTATGAAGATACATTCAAAGTCAGAAAGCGTGCTCAGCTCGGGCTGAAAATGCATTTAATTTAAAGCAATAAAAACTCAAATTGAGTGTCACGCCTAAACCAAAGGACTTATGCACACACTTCAACATGTATTTAGTTCAGGATGACCACCTGAAGCCTAAATGAGCATTAATTTGACCACACAACTCATTCCTATGAAGATACATTCAAACTCACAAAACGTGCTCAGCTCGGGCTGAAAATGCATTCAAAGCAATAAAAACTCAAATTGAGTGTCACGCCTAAACCAAAGGACTTATGCACACACTTCAACATGTATTTTGTTCAGGATGACCTTCTGAAGCCCATATGAGCATTAATTTGACTACACAACTCATTCCTATGAAGATACATTCAAACTCACAAAACGTGCTCAGCTCGGGCTGAAAATGCATTTTAAGCAATAAAAACTCAAATTGAGTGTCACGCCTAAACCAAAGGACTTATGCACACACTTGAACATGTATTTTGTTCAGGATGACCTCCTGAAGTCTAAATAAGCATTAATTTGACCACACAACTCATTCCTATGAAGATACATTCAAACTCACAAAACGCGCTCAGCTCGGGCTGAAAATGCATTTAAAGCAATAAAAACTCAAATTTAGTGTCACACCTAAACCAAAGGACTTATGCACACACTTCAACATGTATTTAGTTCAGGATGACCAACTGAAGCCTAAATGAGCATTAATTTGACCACACAACTCATTCCTATGAAGATACATTCAAACTCACAAAACATGCTCAGCTCGGGCTGAAAATGCATTTAAAGCAATTAAAACTCAAATTGAGTGTCACACCTAAACCAAAGGACTTATGCACACACTTCACCATGTATTTTGCTCAGGATGACCTCGTGAAGCCCATATGAGCATTAGTTTGACTACACAACTCATTCCTATAAAGATACATTCAAACTCACAAAACGTGCTCAGCTCGGGCTGAAAATGCATTTAAAGCAATAAAAACTCAAATTGAGTGTCACGCCTAAACCAAAGGACTTATGCACACACTTCAACACGTATTTAGTTCAAGATGACCACCTGAAGCCTAAATGAGCATTAATTTGACCACGCAACTCATTCCTATGAAGATACATTCAAACTCACAAAACGTGCTCAACTCGGGCTGAAAATGCATTTAAAGCAATAAAAACTCAAATTGAGTGTCACACCTAAACCAAAGGACTTATGCACACACTTCAACGTGTATTTTGTTCAGGATGACCTCCTGAAGCCCATATGAGCATTAATTTGACCACACAACTCATTCCTATGAAGATACATTCAAACTCACAAAACGTGCTCAGCTCGGGCTGAAAATGCATTTAAAGCAATAAAACTCAAATTGAGTGTCACACCTAAACCAAAGGACTTATTCACACACTTCAACATGTATTTTGTTCAGGATGACCTCCTGAAGCCCATATGAGCATTAATTTGACCACACAACTCATTCCTATGAAGATACATTCAAACTCACAAAACGTGCTCAGCTCGGGCTGAAAATGCATTTAAAGCAATTAAAACTCAAATTGAGTGTCACACCTAAACCAAAGGACTTATGCACACACTTCACCATGTATTTTGCTCAGGATGACCTCGTGAAGCCCATATGAGCATTAGTTTGACTACACAACTCATTCCTATAAAGATACATTCAAACTCACAAAACGTGCTCAGCTCGGGCTGAAAATGCATTTAAAGCAATAAAAACTCAAATTGAGTGTCACGCCTAAACCAAAGGACTTATGCACACACTTCAACATGTATTTAGTTCAGGATGACCACCTGAAGCCTAAATGAGCATTAATTTGACCACGCAACTCATTCCTATGAAGATACATTCAAACTCACAAAACGTGCTCAACTCGGGCTGAAAATGCATTTAAAGCAATAAAAACTCAAATTGAGTGTCACACCTAAACCAAAGGACTTATGCACACACTTCAACGTGTATTTTGTTCAGGATGACCTCCTGAAGCCCATATGAGCATTAATTTGACCACACAACTCATTCCTATGAAGATACATTCAAACTCACAAAACGTGCTCAGCTCGGGCTGAAAATGCATTTAAAGCAATAAAAACTCAAATTGAGTGTCACGCCTAAACCAAAGGACTTATGCACACTTTTCAACATGTATTTTGTTCAGGATGACCTCCTGAAGCCTAAATCAGCAATAATTTCACCACACAACTCATTCCTATGAAGATACATTCAAAGTCAGAAAGCGCACTCAGCTCGGGCTGAAAATGCATTCAATTTAAAGCAATAAAAACTCAAATTGAGTGTCACGCCTAAACCAAAGGACTTATTCACACACTTCAACATGTATTTAGTTCAGGATGACCACCTGAAGCCTAAATGAGCATTAATTTGACCACACAACTCATTCCTATGAAGATACATTCAAACTCACAAAACGTGCTCAGCTCGGGCTGAAAATGCATTTAAAGCAATAAAAACTCAAATTGAGTGTCACGCCTAAACCAAAGGACTTATGCACACACTTCAACATGTATTTTGTTCAGGATGACCTCCTGAAGCCTAAATAAGCATTAATTTGACCACACAACTCATTCTTTTGAAGATACATTCAAACTCACAAAACGCGCTCAGCTCGGGCTGAAAATGCATTTAAAGCAATAAAAACTCAAATTGAGTGTCACACCTAAACCAAAGGACTTATGCACACACTTCAACGTGTATTTTGTTCAGGATGACCTCCTGAAGCCCATATGAGCATTAATTTGACCACACAACTCATTCCTATGAAGATACATTCAAACTCACAAAACGTGCTCAGCTCGGGCTGAAAATGCATTTAAAGCAATAAAACTCAAATTGAGTGTCACACCTAAACCAAAGGACTTATTCACACACTTCAACATGTATTTTGTTCAGGATGACCTCCTGAAGCCCATATGAGCATTAATTTGACCACACAACTCATTCCTATGAAGATACATTCAAACTCACAAAACGTGCTCAGCTCGGGCTGAAAATGCATTTAAAGCAATAAAAACTCAAATTGAGTGTCACGCCTAAACCAAAGGACTTATGCACACACTTCAACATGTATTTTGTTCAGGATGACCACCTGAAGCCTAAATGAGCATTAATTTGACTACACAACTCATTCCTATGAAGATACATTCAAACTCACAAAACGTGCTCAGCTCGGGCTGAAAATGCATTTAAAGCAATAAAAATTCAAATTGAGTGTCACGCCCAAACCAAAGGACTTATGCACACACTTCAACATGTATTTTGTTCAAGATGTCCTCCTGAAGCCTAAATGAGCATTAATATGATCACACATCTCATTCCTATGAAGATACATTCAAACTCAGAACAAGTGCTCAGCTCGGCCCGAAACTGCACTTAAAGCAATAAAAACTGAAATTGAGTATAGTCATGGTACCCGCGTTGAGTTATAATTAGTTCAAGAACAAAGAGAAATTGAATAATTGGCTCAAGAGTACAGTTATACAGTCATATAAATGTAAAATGGTTTCAGGCCTCGGAGACAATAACGGACTTTGGTCAGTAGAGGGCAACATAGACCATAACATGATTCAAGACACATTTTGAAAACTTGTTCCACTCGGCCTCAAAATGCATTTAAAGCAATAATAACTCAAATTGAGTGTCACTCCCAAACCAAAGGACTTTTGCACACACTTCAATGTATTTAGTTCAGGATGTCCTCCTGAAGCCTAAATGAGCAGTAATTTGACTACACAACTCATTCCTATGAAGATACATTCAAACTCAAAAAACGTGCTCAGCTCGGCAAAAAATGCATTTAAAGCAATAAAAACTCAAATTGAGTGTCACGCCTAAACCAAAGGACTTATGCACACACTTCAACATGTATTTTGTTCAGGATGACCACCTGAAGCCTAAATAAGCATTAATTTGACCACACAACTCATTCCTATGAAGATACATTCAAACTCACAAAACGTGCTCAGCTCGGGCTGAAAATGCATTTAAAAAAATAAAAACTCAAATTGAGTGTCACGCCTGAACCAAAGGACTTATGCACACACTTCAACATGTATTTTGTTCAGGATGACCTCCTGAAGCCTATTTGAGCAATAATTTGACCACACAACTCATTCCTATGAAGATACATTCAAAGTCAGAAAGCGCGCTCAGCTCGGGCTGAAAATGCATTTAAAGCAATAAAAACTCAAATTGAGTGTCACGCCTAAACCAAAGGACTTATGCACACACTTCAACATGTATTTTGTTCAGGATGACCTCCTGAAGCCTAAATCAGCAATAATTTGACCACACAACTCATTCCTATGAAGATACATTCAAAGTTAGAAAGTGCGCTCAGCTCGGGCTGAAAATGCATTTAATTTAAAGCAATAAAAACTCCAATTGAGTGTCACGCCTAAACCAAAGGACTTATGCACACACTTCAACATGTATTTAGTTCAGGATGACCACCTGAAGCCTAAATGAGCATTAATTTGACCACACAACTCATTCCTATGAAGATACATTCAAACTCACAAAACGTGCTCAGCTCGGGCTGAAAATGCATTTAAAAAAATAAAAACTCAAATTGAGTGTCACGCCTGAACCAAAGGACTTATGCACACACTTCAACATGTATTTTGTTCAGGATGACCACCTGAAGCCTAAATCAGCAATAATTTCACCACACAACTCATTCCTATGAAGATACATTCAAAGTCAGAAAGCGCGCTCAGCTCGGGCTGAAAATGCATTTAATTTAAAGCAATAAAAACTCAAATTGAGTGTCACACCTAAACCAAAGGACTTATGCACGCACGTCAACATGTATTTTGTTCAGGATGACCACCTGAAGCCTAAATGAGCATTTATTTGACCACACAACTCATTCCTATGAAGATACATTCAAACTCACAAAACATGGTCAGCTCGGGCTGAAAATGCATTTAAAGCAATAAAAACTCAAATTGAATGTCACGCCTAAACCAAAGGACTTATGCACACACTTCAACATGTATTTTGTTCAGGATGACCACCTGAAGCCTAAATGAGCATTAATTTGACCACACAACTCATTCCTATGAAGATACATTCAAACTCACAAAACGTGCTCAGCTCGGGCTGAAAATGCATTTAAAGCAATAAAAACTCAAATTGAGTGTCACGCCTAAATCAAAGGACTTATGCACACACTTCAACATGTATTTTGTTCAGGATGACCACCTGAAGCCTAAATGAGCATTAATTTGACCACATAACTCATTCTATGAAGATACATTCAAACTCACAAAACGTGCTCAGCTCGGGCTGAAAATGCATTTAAAGCAATAAAAACTCAAATTGAGTGTCACGCCTAAACCAAAGGACTTATGCACACACTTCAACATGTATTTTGTTCAGGATGACCTCCTGAAGCCTAAATCAGCAATAATTTGACCACACAACTCATTCCTATGAAGATACATTCAAAGTCAGAAAGCGCGCTCAGCTCGGGCTGAAAATGCATTTAAAGCAATAAAAACTCAAATTGAGTGTCACACCTAAACCAAAGGACTTATGCACACACTTCAACATGTATTTAGTTCAGGATGACCACCTGAAGCCTAAATGAGCATTAATTTGACCACACAACTCATTCCTATGAAGATACATTCAAACTCACAAAACATGCTCAGCTCGGGCTAAAAATGCATTTAAAGCAATAAAAACTCAAATTGAATGTCACGCCTAAACCAAAGGACTTATGCACACACTTCAACATGTATTTTGTTCAGGATTACCACCTGAAGCCTAAATGAGCATTAATTTGACCACACAACTCATTCTATGAAGATACATTCAAACTCACAAAACGTGCTCAGCTCGGGCTGAAAATGCATTTAAAGCAATAAAAACTCAAATTGAGTGTCACGCCTAAACCAAAGGACTTATGCACACACTTCAACATGTATTTTGTTCAGGATGACCTCCTGAAGCCTAAATGAGCAATAATTTGACCACACAACTCATTCCTATGAAGATACATTCAAACTCAAAAAACGTGCTCAGCTCGGGCTGAAAATGTATTTAAAGCAATAAAAACTCAAATTGAGTGTCACGCCCAAACCAAAGGACTTATGCACTCACTTCAACATGTATTTTGTTCAGGATGACCTCCTGAAGCCCATATGAGCATTAATTTGACCACACAACTCATTCCTATGAAGATACATTCAAACTCACAAAACGTGCTCAGCTCGGGCTGAAAATGCATTTAAAGCAATAAAAACTCAAATTGAGTGTCACGCCTAAACCAAAGGACTTATGCACACACTTCAACATGTATTTTGTTCAGGATGACCTCCTGAAGCCCATATGGGCATTAATTTGACCACACAACTCATTCCTATGAAGATACATTCAAACACACAAAACGTGCTCAGCTCGGCCTGAAAATGCATTTAAAGCAATAAAAACTCAAATTGAGTGTCACGCCTAAACCAAAGGACTTATGCACACACTTCAACATGTATTTTGTTCAGGATGACCACCTGACGCCTAAATGAGCATTAATTTGACCACACAACTCATTCCTATTAAGATACATTCAAACTCACAAAACGTGCTCAGCTCGGGGTGAAAATGCATTTAAAGCAATAAAAACTCAAATTAAGTGTCAAGCCTAAACCAAAGGACTTATGCACACACTTCAACATGTATTTTGTTCAGGATGACCTCCTGAAGCCTAAATCAGCAATAATTTGACCACACAACTCATTCCTATGAAGATACATTCAAAGTCAGAAAGCGCGCTCAGCTCGGGCTGAAAATGCATTTAATTTAAAGCATTAAAAACTCAAATTGAGTGTCACGCCTAAACCAAAGGACTTATGCACACACTTCAACATGTATTTAGTTCAGGATGACCACCTGAAGCCTAAATGAGCATTAATTTGACCACACAACTCATTCCTATGAAGATACATTCAAACTCACAAAACGTGCTCAGCTTGGGCTGAAAATCCATTTAAAGCAATAAAAACTCAAATTGAGTGTCACGCCTAAACCAAAGGACTTATGCACACACTTCAACATGTATTTAGTTCAGGATGACCACCTGAAGCCTAAATGAGCATTAATTTGACCACACAACTCATTCCTATGAAGATACATTCAAACTCACAAAACGTGCTCAACTCGGGCTGAAAATGCATTTAAAGCAATAAAAACTCAAATTGAGTGTCACGCCAAAACCAAAGGACTTATGCACACACTTCAACATGTATTTAGTTCAGGATGACATCCTGAAGCCCATATGAGCATTAATTTGACTACACAACTCATTCCTATGAAGATACATTCAAACTCACAAAACGTGCTCAGCTCGGGCTGAAAATGCATTTAAAGCAATAAAAACTCAAATTGAGTGTCACGCCTAAACCAAAGGACTTATGCAAACACTTCAACATGTATTTAGTTCAGGATGACCACCTGAAGCCTAAATGAGCATTAATTTGACCACACAACTCATTCCTATGAAGATACATTCAAACTAACAAAACGTGCTCAACTCGGGCTGAAAATGCATTTAAAGGAATAAAAGCTCAAATTGAGTGTCACGCCTGAACCAAAGGACTTATGCACACACTTCAACATGTATTTTGTTCAGGATGACCTCCTGAAGCCCATATGAGCATTAATTTGACCACACAACTCATTCCTATGAAGATACATTGAAACTCACAAAACGTGCTCAGCTCGGGCTGAAAATGCATTTAAAGCAATAAAAACTCAAATTGAGTGTCACGCCTAAACCAAAGGACTTATGCACACACTTCAACATGTGTTTTGTTCAGGATGACCTCCTGAAGCCTAAATGAGCAATAATTTGACCACACAACTCATTCCTATGAAGATACATTCAAACTCAAAAAACGTGCTCAGCTCGGGCTGAAAATGCATTTAAAGCAATAAAAACTCAAATTGAGTGTCAAAACTAAACCAAAGGACTTATGCACACACTTCAACATGTATTTTGTTCAGGATGACCTCCTGAAGCCTAAATAGGCATTCATTTGACCACACAACTCATTCTTTTGAAGATACATTCAAACTCACAAAACGCGCTCAGCTCGGGCTGAAAATGCATTTAAAGCAATAAAAACTCAAATTGAGTGTCACGCCTAAACCAAAGGACTTATGCACACACTTCAACATGTATTTTGTTCACGATGACCACCTGAAGCCTAAATGAGCATTAATTTGACCACACAACTCATTCCTATGAAGATACATTCAAACTCACAAAACGCGCTCAACTCGGGCTGAAAATGCATTTAAAGCAATAAAAGCTCAAATTGAGTGTCACGCCTAAACCAAAGGACTTATGCACACACTTCAACATGTATTTTGTTCAGGATGACCTCCTGAAGCCCATATGAGCATTAATTTGACCACACAACTCATTCCTATGAAGATACATTCAAACTCACAAAACGCGCTCAGCTCGGGCTGAAAATGCATTTAAAGCAATAAAAACTCAAATTGAGTGTCACGCCTAAAACAAAGGACTTATGCACACACTACAACATGTATTTTGTTCAGGGTGACCTCCTGAAGCCTAAATAAGCATTAATTTGACCACACAACTCATTCCTATGAAGATACATTCAAACTCACAAAACGCACTCAGCTCGGGCTGAAAATGCATTTAAAGCAATAAAAACTCAAATTGAGTGTCACACCTAAACCAAAGGACTTATGCACACACTTCAACATGTATTTTGTTCAGGATGACATCCTGAAGCCCATATGAGCATTAATTTGACTACACAACTCATTCCTATGAAGATACATTCAAACTCACAAAACGTGCTCAGCTCGGGCTGAAAATGCATTTAAAGCAATTAAAACTCAAATTGAGTGTCACACCTAAACCAAAGGACTTATGCACACACTTCAACATGTATTTTGCTCAGGATGACCTCGTGAAGCCCATATGAGCATTAGTTTGACTACACAACTCATTCCTATAAAGATACATTCAAACTCACAAAACGTGCTCAGCTCGGGCTGAAAATGCATTTAAAGCAATAAAAACTCAAATTGAGTGTCACGCCTAAACCAAAGGACTTATGCACACACTTCAACATGTATTTTGTTCAGGATGACCTCCTGAAGCCTAAATGAGCAATAATTTGACCACACAACTCATTCCTATGAAGATACATTCAAACTCACAAAACGTGCTCAGCTCGGGCTGAAAATGCATTTAAAGCAATAAAAACTCAAATTGAGGGTCACGCCTAAACCAAAGGACTTATGCACACACTTCAACATGTATTTTGTTATGGATGACCACCTGAAGCCTAAATGAGCATTAATTTGACCACACAACTCATTCCTATGAAGATACATTCAAACTCACAAAACGTGCTCAGCTCGGGCTGAAAATGCATTTAAAGCAATAAAAACTCAAATTGAGTGTCACGCCTAAACCAAAGGACTTATGCACACACTTCAACATGTATTTTGTTCAGGATGACCTCCTGAAGCCCATATGAGCATTAATTTGACCACACAACTCATTCCTATGAAGATACATTCAAACTCACAAAACGTGCTCAGCTCGGGCTGAAAATGCATTTAAAGCAATAAAAACTCAAATTGAGTGTCACGCCTAAACCAAAGGACTTATGCACACACTTCAACATGTATTTTGTTATGGATGACCACCTGAAGCCTAAATGAGCATTAATTTGACCACACAACTCATTCCTATGAAGATACATTCAAACTCACAAAACGTGCTCAGCTCGGGCTGAAAATGCATTTAAAGCAATAAAAACTCAAATTGAGTGTCACGCCTAAACCAAAGGACTTATGCACACACTTCAACATGTATTTTGTTCAGGATGACCTCCTGAAGCCTAAATGAGCAATAATTTGACCACACAACTCATTCCTATGAAGATACATTCAAAGTCAGAAAGCGCGCTCAGCTCGGGCTGAAAATGCATTTAAAGCAATAAAAACTCAAATTGAGTGTCACGCCTAAACCAAAGGACTTATGCACACACTTCAACATGTATTTTGTTCAGGATGACCACCTGAAGCCTAAATGAGCATTAATTTGACCACACAACTCATTCTATGAAGATACATTCAAACTCACAAAACGTGCTCAGCTCGGGCTGAAAATGCATTTAAAGCAATAAAAACTCAAAATGAGTGTCAAGCCTAAACCAAAGGACTTATGCACACACTTCAACATGTATTTTGTTCAGGATGACCACCTGAAGCCTAAATGAGCATTAATTTGACCACACAACTCATTCCTATGAAGATAGATTCAAAGTCACAAAACGTGCTCAACTCGGGCTGAAAATGCATTTAAAAAAATAAAAACTCAAATTGAGTGTCACGCCTAAACCAAAGGACTTATGCACACACTTCAACATGTATTTTGTTCAGGATGACCTCCTGAAGCCCATATGAGCATTAATTTGACCACACAACTCATTCCTATGAAGATACATTCAAAGTCACAAAACGTGCTCAACTCGGGCTGAAAATGCATTTAAAGCAATAAAAACTCAAATTGAATGGCACGCCTAAACCAAAGGGCTTATGGACACACTTCAACATGTATTTAGTTCAGGATGTCCTCCTGAAGCCTAAATGAGCATTAATTTGACTACACAACTCATTCCTATGAAGATACATTCAAACTCACAAAACGTGCTCAGCTCGGGCTGAAAATGCATTTAAAGCAATAAAAACTCAAAATGAGTGTCACGCCTAAACCAAAGGACTTATGCACACAATTCAACATGTATTTTGTTCAGGATGACCTCCTGAAGCCCATATGAGCATTAATTTGACCACACAACTCATTCCTATGAAGATACATTCAAACTCACAAAACGTGCTCAGCTCGGGCTGAAGATGCATTTAAAGCAATAAAAACTCTAATTGAGTGTCACGCCTAAACCAAAGGACTTATGCACACACTTCAACATGTATTTTGTTATGGATGACCACCTGAAGCCTAAATGAGCATTAATTTGACCACACAACTCATTCTATGAAGATACATTCAAACTCACAAAACGTGCTCAGCTCGGGCTGAAAATGCATTTAAAGCAATAAAAACTCAAAATGAGTGTCACGCCTAAACCAAAGGACTTATGCACACACTTCAACATGTATTTTGTTCAGGATGACCACCTGAAGCCTAAATGAGCATTAATTTGACCACACAACTCATTTTATGAAGATACATTCAAACTCACAAAACGTGCTCAGCTCGGGCTGAAAATGCATTTAAAGCAATAAAAACTCAAAATGAGTGTCACGCCTAAACCAAAGGACTTATGCACACACTTCAACATGTATTTTGTTCAGGATGACCACCTGAAGCCTAAATGAGCATTAATTTGACCACACAACTCATTCCTATGAAGATACATTCAAAGTCACAAAACGTGCTCAACTCGGGCTGAAAATGCATTTAAAGCAATAAAAACTCAAATTGAGTGTCACGCCTAAACCAAAGGACTTATGCACACACTTCAACATGTATTTTGTTCAGGATGACCTCCTGAAGCCCATATGAGCATTAATTTGACCACACAACTCATTCCTATGAAGATACATTCAAAGTCACAAAACGTGCTCAACTCGGGCTGAAAATGCATTTAAAGCAATAAAAACTCAAATTGAATGTCACGCCTAAACCAAAGGGCTTATGGACACACTTCAACATGTATTTAGTTCAGGATGTCCTCCTGAAGCCTAAATGAGCATTAATTTGACTACACAACTCATTCCTATGAAGATACATTCAAACTCACAAAACGTGCTCAGCTCGGGCTGAAAATGCATTTAAAGCAATAAAAACTCAAAATGAGTGTCACGCCTAAACCAAAGGACTTATGCACACAATTCAACATGTATTTTGTTCAGGATGACCTCCTGAAGCCCATATGAGCATTAATTTGACCACACAACTCATTCCTATGAAGATACATTCAAACTCACAAAACGTGCTCAGCTCGGGCTGAAAATGCATTTAAAGCAATAAAAACTCTAATTGAGTGTCACGCCTAAACCAAAGGACTTATGCACACACTTCAACATGTATTTTGTTATGGATGACCACCTGAAGCCTAAATGAGCATTAATTTGACCACACAACTCATTCCTATGAAGATACATTCAAACTCACAAAACGTGCTCAGCTCGGGCTGAAAATGCATTTAAAGCAATAAAAACTCAAATTGAGTGTCACGCCTAAACCAAAGGACTTATGCACACACTTCAACATGTATTTTGTTCAGGATGACCTCCTGAAGCCTAAATGAGCAATAATTTGACCACACAACTCATTCCTATGAAGATACATTCAAAGTCAGAAAGCGCGCTCAGCTCGGGCTGAAAATGCATTTAAAGCAATAAAAACTCAAATTGAGTGTCACGCCTAAACCAAAGGACTTATGCACACACTTCAACATGTATTTTTTTCAGGATGACCACCTGAAGCCTAAATGAGCATTAATTTGACCACACAACTCATTCTATGAAGATACATTCAAACTCACAAAACGTGCTCAGCTCGGGCTGAAAATGCATTTAAAGCAATAAAAACTCAAAATGAGTGTCACGCCTAAACCAAAGGACTTATGCACACACTTCAACATGTATTTTGTTCAGGATGACCTCCTCAAGCCTAAATGAGCAATAATTTGACCACACAACTCATTCCTATGAAGATACATTCAAACTCAAAAAACGTGCTCAGCTCGGGCTGAAAATGCATTTAAAGCAATAAAAACTCAAATTGAGTGTCACACCTAAACCAAAGGACTTATGCACACACTTCAACATGTATTTTGTTCAGGATGACCTCCTGAAGCCCATATGAGCATTAATTTGACCACACAACTCATTCCTATGAAGATACATTCAAACTCACAAAACGTGCTCAGCTCGGGCTGAAAATGCATTTAAAGCAATAAAAACTCAAATTGAGTGTCACGCCTAAACCAAAGGACTTATGCACACACTTCAACATGTATTTAGTTCAGGATGACCACCTGAAGCCTAAATGAGCATTAATTTGACCACACAACTCATTCCTATGAAGATACATTCAAACTCACAAAACGTGCTCAGCTCAGGCTGAAACTGCATTTAAAGCAATAAAAAATCAAATTGAGTGTCACGCCTAAACCAAAGGACTTATGCACACACTTCAACATATATTTTGTTCAAGATGTCCTCTTGAAGCCTAAATATGCATTAATATGATCACACATCTCATTCCTATGAAGATACATTCAAACTCAGAACACGTGCTCAGCTCCGCCCGAAACTGCACTTAAAGCAATAAAAACTGAAATTGAGTATAGTCATGGTACCCGCGTTGAGTTATAATTAATTCAAGAACAAAGAGAAATTGAATAATTGGTTCAAGAGTACAGTTATACTGTCATATAAATGTAAAATGGTTTCAGGCCTCAGAGACAATAACGGACTTTGGTCAGTAGAGGGCAACATAGACCATAACATGAATCAAGACACATTTTGAAAACTTGTTCCACTCGGCCTGAAAATGCATTTAAAGCAATAAAAACTCAAATTGAGTGTCACGCCTAAACCAAAGGACTTATGCACACACTTCAACATGTATTTTGTTCAGGATGACCACCTGAAGCCTAAATGAGCATTCATTTGACCACACAACTCATTCCTATGAAGATACATTCAAACTCACAAAACGTGCTCAGCTCGGGCTGAAAATGCATTTAAAGCAATAAAAACTCAAATTCAGTGTCACGCCTAAACCAAAGGACTTATGCACACACTTCAACATGTATTTTGTTCAGGATGACCTCCTGAAGCCCATATGAGCATTAATTTGACCACACAACTCATTCCTATGAAGATACATTCAAACTCACAAAACGTGCTCAGCTCGGGCTGAAAATGCATTTAAAGCAATAAAAACTCAAATTGAGTGTCACGCCTAAACCAAAGGACTTATGCACACACTTCAACATGTATTTTGTTATGGATGACCACCTGAAGCCTAAATGAGCATTAATTTGACCACACAACTCATTCCTATGAAGATACATTCAAACTCACAAAACGTGCTCAGCTCGGGCTGAAAATGCATTTAAAGCAATAAAAACTCAAATTGAGTGTCACGCCTAAACCAAAGGACTTATGCACACACTTCAACATGTATTTTGTTCAGGATGACCTCCTGAAGCCTAAATGAGCAATAATTTGACCACACAACTCATTCCTATGAAGATACATTCAAAGTCAGAAAGCGCGCTCAGCTCGGGCTGAAAATGCATTTAAAGCAATAAAAACTCAAATTGAGTGTCACGCCTAAACCAAAGGACTTATGCACACACTTCAACATGTATTTTGTTCAGGATGACCACCTGAAGCCTAAATGAGCATTAATTTGACCACACAACTCATTCTATGAAGATACATTCAAACTCACAAAACGTGCTCAGCTCGGGCTGAAAATGCATTTAAAGCAATAAAAACTCAAAATGAGTGTCACGCCTAAACCAAAGGACTTATGCACACACTTCAACATGTATTTTGTTCAGGATGACCACCTGAAGCCTAAATGAGCATTAATTTGACCACACAACTCATTCCTATGAAGATAGATTCAAAGTCACAAAACGTGCTCAACTCGGGCTGAAAATGCATTTAAAAAAATAAAAACTCAAATTGAGTGTCACGCCTAAACCAAAGGACTTATGCACACACTTCAACATGTATTTTGTTCAGGATGACCTCCTGAAGCCCATATGAGCATTAATTTGACCACACAACTCATTCCTATGAAGATACATTCAAAGTCACAAAACGTGCTCAACTCGGGCTGAAAATGCATTTAAAGCAATAAAAACTCAAATTGAATGTCACGCCTAAACCAAAGGGCTTATGGACACACTTCAACATGTATTTAGTTCAGGATGTCCTCCTGAAGCCTAAATGAGCATTAATTTGACTACACAACTCATTCCTATGAAGATACATTCAAACTCACAAAACGTGCTCAGCTCGGGCTGAAAATGCATTTAAAGCAATAAAAACTCAAAATGAGTGTCACGCCTAAACCAAAGGACTTATGCACACAATTCAACATGTATTTTGTTATGGATGACCACCTGAAGCCTAAATGAGCATTAATTTGACCACACAACTCATTCCTATGAAGATACATTCAAACTCACAAAACGTGCTCAGCTCGGGCTGAAAATGCATTTAAAGCAATAAAAACTCAAATTGAGTGTCACGCCTAAACCAAAGGACTTATGCACACACTTCAACATGTATTTTGTTCAGGATGACCTCCTGAAGCCCATATGAGCATTAATTTGACCACACAACTCATTCCTATGAAGATACATTCAAATTCACAAAACGTGCTCAGCTCGGGCTGAAAATGCATTTAAAGCAATAAAAACTCAAATTGAGTGTCACGCCTAAACCAAAGGACTTATGCACACACTTCAACATGTATTTTGTTATGGATGACCACCTGAAGCCTAAATGAGCATTAATTTGACCACACAACTCATTCCTATGAAGATACATTCAAACTCACAAAACGTGCTCAGCTCGGGCTGAAAATGCATTTAAAGCAATAAAAACTCAAATTGAGTGTCACGCCTAAACCAAAGGACTTATGCACACACTTCAACATGTATTTTGTTCAGGATGACCTCCTGAAGCCTAAATGAGCAATAATTTGACCACACAACTCATTCCTATGAAGATACATTCAAAGTCAGAAAGCGCGCTCAGCTCGGGCTGAAAATGCATTTAAAGCAATAAAAACTCAAATTGAGTGTCACGCCTAAACCAAAGGACTTATGCACACACTTCAACATGTATTTTGTTCAGGATGACCACCTGAAGCCTAAATGAGCATTAATTTGACCACACAACTCATTCTATGAAGATACATTCAAACTCACAAAACGTGCTCAGCTCGGGCTGAAAATGCATTTAAAGCAATAAAAACTCAAAATGAGTGTCACGCCTAAACCAAAGGACTTATGCACACACTTCAACATGTATTTTGTTCAGGATGACCACCTGAAGCCTAAATGAGCATTAATTTGACCACACAACTCATTCCTATGAAGATACATTCAAAGTCACAAAACGTGCTCAACTCGGGCTGAAAATGCATTTAAAGCAATAAAAACTCAAATTGAGTGTCACGCCTAAACCAAAGGACTTATGCACACACTTCAACATGTATTTTGTTCAGGATGACCTCCTGAAGCCCATATGAGCATTAATTTGACCACACAACTCATTCCTATGAAGATACATTCAAAGTCACAAAACGTGCTCAACTCGGGCTGAAAATGCATTTAAAGCAATAAAAACTCAAATTGAATGTCACGCCTAAACCAAAGGGCTTATGGACACACTTCAACATGTATTTAGTTCAGGATGTCCTCCTGAAGCCTAAATGAGCATTAATTTGACTACACAACTCATTCCTATGAAGATACATTCAAAGTCACAAAACGTGCTCAACTCGGGCTGAAAATGCATTTAAAGCAATAAAAACTCAAATTGAATGTCACGCCTAAACCAAAGGGCTTATGGACACACTTCAACATGTATTTAGTTCAGGATGTCCTCCTGAAGCCTAAATGAGCAATAATTTGACCACACAACTCATTCCTATGAAGATACATTCAAAGTCAGAAAGCGCGCTCAGCTCGGACTGAAAATGCATTTAAAGCAATAAAAACTCAAATGGAGTGTCACGCCTAAACCAAAGGACTTATGCACACACTTCAACATGTATTTTGTTCAGGATGACCACCTGAAGCCTAAATGAGCATTAATTTGACCACACAACTCATTCTATGAAGATACATTCAAACTCACAAAACGTGCTCAGCTCGGGCTGAAAATGCATTTAAAGCAATAAAAACTCAAAATGAGTGTCACGCCTAAACCAAAGGACTTATGCACACACTTCAACATGTATTTTGTTCAGGATGACCACCTGAAGCCTAAATGAGCATTAATTTGACCACACAACTCATTCCTATGAAGATACATTCAAAGTCACAAAACGTGCTCAACTCGGGCTGAAAATGCATTTAAAGCAATAAAAACTCAAATTGAGTGTGACGCCTAAACCAAAGGACTTATGCACACACTTCAACATGTATTTTGTTCAGGATGACCTCCTGAAGCCCATATGAGCATTAATTTGACCACACAACTCATTCCTATGAAGATACATTCAAAGTCACAAAACGTGCTCAACTCGGGCTGAAAATGCATTTAAAGCAATAAAAACTCAAATTGAATGTCACGCCTAAACCAAAGGGCTTATGGACACACTTCAACATGTATTTAGTTCAGGATGTCCTCCTGAAGCCTAAATGAGCATTAATTTGACTACACAACTCATTCCTATGAAGATACATTCAAACTCACAAAACGTGCTCAGCTCGGGCTGAAAATGCATTTAAAGCAATAAAAACTCAAAATGAGTGTCACGCCTAAACCAAAGGACTTATGCACACAATTCAACATGTATTTTGTTCAGGATGACCTCCTGAAGCCCATATGAGCATTAATTTGACCACACAACTCATTCCTATGAAGATACATTCAAACTCACAAAACGTGCTCAGCTCGGGCTGAAAATGCATTTAAAGCAATAAAAACTCAAATTGAGTGTCACGCCTAAACCAAAGGACTTATGCACACACTTCAACATGTATTTTGTTCAGGATGACCTCCTGAAGCCTAAATGAGCAATAATTTGACCACACAACTCATTCCTATGAAGATACATTCAAAGTCAGAAAGCGCGCTCAGCTCGGGCTGAAAATGCATTTAAAGCAATAAAAACTCAAATTGAGTGTCACGCCTAAACCAAAGGACTTATGCACACACTTCAACATGTATTTTGTTCAGGATGACCACCTGAAGCCTAAATGAGCATTAATTTGACCACACAACTCATTCTATGAAGATACATTCAAACTCACAAAACGTGCTCAGCTCGGGCTGAAAATGCATTTAAAGCAATAAAAACTCAAAATGAGTGTCACGCCTAAACCAAAGGACTTATGCACACACTTCAACATGTATTTTGTTCAGGATGACCACCTGAAGCCTAAATGAGCATTAATTTGACCACACAACTCATTCCTATGAAGATACATTCAAAGTCAGAAAGCGCGCTCAGCTCGGACTGAAAATGCATTTAAAGCAATAAAAACTCAAATGGAGTGTCACGCCTAAACCAAAGGACTTATGCACACACTTCAACATGTATTTTGTTCAGGATGACCTCCTGAAGCCCATATGAGCATTAATTTGACCACACAACTCATTCCTATGAAGATACATTCAAAGTCACAAAACGTGCTCAACTCGGGCTGAAAATGCATTTAAAGCAATAAAAACTCAAATTGAATGTCACGCCTAAACCAAAGGGCTTATGGACACACTTCAACATGTATTTAGTTCAGGATGTCCTCCTGAAGCCTAAATGAGCATTAATTTGACTACACAACTCATTCCTATGAAGATACATTCAAAGTCACAAAACGTGCTCAACTCGGGCTGAAAATGCATTTAAAGCAATAAAAACTCAAATTGAATGTCACGCCTAAACCAAAGGGCTTATGGACACACTTCAACATGTATTTAGTTCAGGATGTCCTCCTGAAGCCTAAATGAGCAATAATTTGACCACACAACTCATTCCTATGAAGATACATTCAAAGTCAGAAAGCGCGCTCAGCTCGGACTGAAAATGCATTTAAAGCAATAAAAACTCAAATGGAGTGTCACGCCTAAACCAAAGGACTTATGCACACACTTCAACATGTATTTTGTTCAGGATGACCACCTGAAGCCTAAATGAGCATTAATTTGACCACACAACTCATTCTATGAAGATACATTCAAACTCACAAAACGTGCTCAGCTCGGGCTGAAAATGCATTTAAAGCAATAAAAACTCAAAATGAGTGTCACGCCTAAACCAAAGGACTTATGCACACACTTCAACATGTATTTTGTTCAGGATGACCACCTGAAGCCTAAATGAGCATTAATTTGACCACACAACTCATTCCTATGAAGATACATTCAAAGTCACAAAACGTGCTCAACTCGGGCTGAAAATGCATTTAAAGCAATAAAAACTCAAATTGAGTGTCACGCCTAAACCAAAGGACTTATGCACACACTTCAACATGTATTTTGTTCAGGATGACCTCCTGAAGCCCATATGAGCATTAATTTGACCACACAACTCATTCCTATGAAGATACATTCAAAGTCACAAAACGTGCTCAACTCGGGCTGAAAATGCATTTAAAGCAATAAAAACTCAAATTGAATGTCACGCCTAAACCAAAGGGCTTATGGACACACTTCAACATGTATTTAGTTCAGGATGTCCTCCTGAAGCCTAAATGAGCATTAATTTGACTACACAACTCATTCCTATGAAGATACATTCAAACTCACAAAACGTGCTCAGCTCGGGCTGAAAATGCATTTAAAGCAATAAAAACTCAAAATGAGTGTCACGCCTAAACCAAAGGACTTATGCACACAATTCAACATGTATTTTGTTCAGGATGACCTCCTGAAGCCCATATGAGCATTAATTTGACCACACAACTCATTCCTATGAAGATACATTCAAACTCACAAAACGTGCTCAGCTCGGGCTGAAAATGCATTTAAAGCAATAAAAACTCAAATTGAGTGTCACGCCTAAACCAAAGGACTTATGCACACACTTCAACATGTATTTTGTTCAGGATGACCTCCTGAAGCCTAAATGAGCAATAATTTGACCACACAACTCATTCCTATGAAGATACATTCAAAGTCAGAAAGCGCGCTCAGCTCGGGCTGAAAATGCATTTAAAGCAATAAAAACTCAAATTGAGTGTCACGCCTAAACCAAAGGACTTATGCACACACTTCAACATGTATTTTTTTCAGGATGACCACCTGAAGCCTAAATGAGCATTAATTTGACCACACAACTCATTCTATGAAGATACATTCAAACTCACAAAACGTGCTCAGCTCGGGCTGAAAATGCATTTAAAGCAATAAAAACTCAAAATGAGTGTCACGCCTAAACCAAAGGACTTATGCACACACTTCAACATGTATTTTGTTCAGGATGACCTCCTCAAGCCTAAATGAGCAATAATTTGACCACACAACTCATTCCTATGAAGATACATTCAAACTCAAAAAACGTGCTCAGCTCGGGCTGAAAATGCATTTAAAGCAATAAAAACTCAAATTGAGTGTCACACCTAAACCAAAGGACTTATGCACACACTTCAACATGTATTTTGTTCAGGATGACCTCCTGAAGCCCATATGAGCATTAATTTGACCACACAACTCATTCCTATGAAGATACATTCAAACTCACAAAACGTGCTCAGCTCGGGCTGAAAATGCATTTAAAGCAATAAAAACTCAAATTGAGTGTCACGCCTAAACCAAAGGACTTATGCACACACTTCAACATGTATTTAGTTCAGGATGACCACCTGAAGCCTAAATGAGCATTAATTTGACCACACAACTCATTCCTATGAAGATACATTCAAACTCACAAAACGTGCTCAGCTCAGGCTGAAACTGCATTTAAAGCAATAAAAACTCAAATTGAGTGTCACGCCTAAACCAAAGGACTTATGCACACACTTCAACATGTATTTAGTTCAGGATGACCACCTGAAGCCTAAATGAGCATTAATTTGACCACACAACTCATTCCTATGAAGATACATTCAAACTCACAAAACGTGCTCAGCTCAGGCTGAAACTGCATTTAAAGCAATAAAAAATCAAATTGAGTGTCACGCCTAAACCAAAGGACTTATGCACACACTTCAACATATATTTTGTTCAAGATGTCCTCTTGAAGCCTAAATATGCATTAATATGATCACACATCTCATTCCTATGAAGATACATTCAAACTCAGAACACGTGCTCAGCTCCGCCCGAAACTGCACTTAAAGCAATAAAAACTGAAATTGAGTATAGTCATGGTACCCGCGTTGAGTTATAATTAATTCAAGAACAAAGAGAAATTGAATAATTGGTTCAAGAGTACAGTTATACTGTCATATAAATGTAAAATGGTTTCAGGCCTCAGAGACAATAACGGACTTTGGTCAGTAGAGGGCAACATAGACCATAACATGAATCAAGACACATTTTGAAAACTTGTTCCACTCGGCCTGAAAATGCATTTAAAGCAATAAAAACTCAAATTGAGTGTCACGCCTAAACCAAAGGACTTATGCACACACTTCAACATGTATTTTGTTCAGGATGACCACCTGAAGCCTAAATGAGCATTCATTTGACCACACAACTCATTCCTATGAAGATACATTCAAACTCACAAAACGTGCTCAGCTCGGGCTGAAAATGCATTTAAAGCAATAAAAACTCAAATTCAGTGTCACGCCTAAACCAAAGGACTTATGCACACACTTCAACATGTATTTTGTTCAGGATGACCTCCTGAAGCCCATATGAGCATTAATTTGACTACACAACTCATTCCTATGAAGATACATTCAAACTCACAAAACGTGCTCAGCTCGGGCTGAAAATGCATTTAAAGCAATAAAAACTCAAATTGAGTGTCAAGCCCAAACCAAAGGACTTATGCACACACTTGAACATGTACTTAGTTCAGATGTCCTCCTGAAGCCTAAATGAGCATTAATTTGACCACACAACTCATTCCTATGAAGATACATTCAAACTCACAAAACGTGCTCAGCTCGGGCTGAAAATGCATTTAAAGCAATAAAAACTCAAATTGAGTGTCACGCCTAAACCAAAGGACTTATGCACACACTTCAACATGTATTTTGTTCAGGATGACCACCTGACGCCTAAATGAGCATTAATTTGACCACACAACTCATTCCTATGAAGATACATTCAAACTCACAAAACGTGCTCAGCTCGGGCTGAAAATGCATTTAAAGCAATAAAAACTCAAATTGAGTGTCACGCCTAAACCAAAGGACTCATGCACACACTTCAACATGTATTTTGTTCAGGATGACCACCTGAAGCCTAAATGAGCATTAATTTGACCACACAACACATTCTATGAAGATACATTCAAACTCACAAAACGTGCTCAGCTCGGGCTGAAAATGCATTTAAAGCAATAAAAACTCAAATTGAGTGTCACGCCTAAACAAAAGGACTTATGCACACACTTCAACATGTATTTTGTTATGGATGACCACCTGAAGCCTAAATGAGCATTAATTTGACCACACAACTCATTCCTATGAAGATACATTCAAACTCACAAAACGTGCTCAGCTCGGGCTGAAAATGCATTTAAAGCAATAAAGATTCAAATTGAATGTCACGCCTAAACCAAAGGGCTTATGGACACACTTCAACATGTATTTAGTTCAGGATGTCCTCCTGAAGCCTAAATGAGCAATAATTTGACTACACAACTCATTCCTATGAAGATACATTCAAACTCACAAAACGTGCTCAGCTCGGGCTGAAAATGCATTTAAAGCAATAAAAACTCAAATTGAGTGTCACGCCCAAACCAAAGGACTTATGCACACACTTCAACATGTACTTAGTTCAGATGTCCTCCTGAAGCCTAAATGAGCATTAATTTGACCACACAACTCATTCCTATGAAGATACATTCAAACTCACAAAACGTGCTCAGCTCGGGCTGAAAATGCATTTAAAGCAATAAAAACTCAAAATGAGTGTCACGCCTAAACCAAAGGACTTATGCACACACTTCGACATGTATTTTGTTCAGGATGACCTCCTCAAGCCTAAATGAGCAATAGTTTGACCACACAACTCATTCCTATGAAGATACATTCAAACTCAAAAAACGTGCTCAGCTCGGGCTGGAAATGCATTTAAAGCAATAAAAACTCAAATTGAGTGTCACACCTAAACCAAAGGACTTATGCACACACTTCAACATGTATTTTGTTCAGGATGACCTCCTGAGCCCATATGAGCATTAATTTGACCACACAACTCATTCCTATGAAGATACATTCAAACACACAAAACGTGCTCAGCTCGGGCTGAAAATGCATTTAAAGCAATAAAAACTCAAATTGAGTGTCACGCCTAAACCAAAGGACTTATGCACACACTTCAACATGTATTTTGTTCAGGATGACCTCCTGAAGCCCATATGAGCATTAATTTGACTACACAACTCATTCCTATGAAGATACATTCAAACTCACAAAACGTGCTCAGCTCGGGCTGAAAATGCATTTAAAGCAATAAAAACTCAAATTGAGTGTCACGCCTAAACCAAAGGACTTATGCACACACTTCAACGTGTATTTTGTTCAGGATGACCTCCTGAAGCCCATATGAGCATTAATTTGACCACACAACTCATTCCTATGAAGATACATTCAAACTCACAAAACGTGCTCAGCTCGGGCTGAAAATGCATTTAAAGCAATAAAAACTCAAATTGAGTGTCACGCCTAAACCAAAGGACTTATGCACACACTTCAACATGTATTTTGTTCAGGATGACCTCCTGAAGCCTAAATGAGCATTAATTTGACCACACAACTCATTCCTATGAAGATACATTCAAACTCAGAAAACGCGCTCAGTTCGGCCTGAAAATGCATTTAAAGCAATAAAAACTCAAATTGAGTGTCACGCCTAAACCAAAGGACTTATGCACACACTTCAACATGTATTTTGTTCAGGATGACCACCTGACGCCTAAATGAGCATTAATTTGACCACACAACTCATTCCTATGAAGATACATTCAAACTCACAAAACGTGCTCAGCTCGGGCTGAAAATGCATTTAAAGCAATAAAAACTCAAATTGAGTGTCACGCCTAAACCAAAGGACTCATGCACACACTTCAACATGTATTTTGTTCAGGATGACCACCTGAAGCCTAAATGAGCAATAATTTGACCACACAACTCATTCCTATGAAGATACATTCAAAGTCAGAAAGCGCGCTCAGCTCGGGCTGAAAATGCATTTAAAGCAATAAAAACTCAAATTGAGTGTCACGCCTAAACCAAAGGACTTATGCACACACTTCAACATGTATTTTTTTCAGGATGACCACCTGAAGCCTAAATGAGCATTAATTTGACCACACAACTCATTCTATGAAGATACATTCAAACTCACAAAACGTGCTCAGCTCGGGCTGAAAATGCATTTAAAGCAATAAAAACTCAAAATGAGTGTCACGCCTAAACCAAAGGACTTATGCACACACTTCAACATGTATTTTGTTCAGGATGACCTCCTCAAGCCTAAATGAGCAATAATTTGACCACACAACTCATTCCTATGAAGATACATTCAAACTCAAAAAACGTGCTCAGCTCGGGCTGAAAATGCATTTAAAGCAATAAAAACTCAAATTGAGTGTCACGCCTAAACCAAAGGACTTATGCACACACTTCAACATGTATTTTGTTCAGGATGACCTCCTGAAGCCCATATGAGCATTAATTTGACCACACAACTCATTCCTATGAAGATACATTCAAAGTCACAAAACGTGCTCAACTCGGGCTGAAAATGCATTTAAAGCAATAAAAACTCAAATTGAGTGTCACGCCTAAACCAAAGGACTTATGCACACACTTCAACATGTATTTAGTTCAGGATGACCTCCTGAAGCCTATATGAGCATTAATTTGACCACACAACTCATTCCTATGAAGATACATTCAAAGTCACAAAACGTGCTCAGCTCGGGCTGAAACTGCATTTAAAGCAATAAAAACTCAAATTGAGTGTCACGCCTAAACCAAAGGACTAATGCACACACTTCAACATGTATTTTGTTCAAGATGTCCTCCTGAAGCCTAAATGAACATTAATATGATCACACATCTCATTCCTATGAAGATACATTCAAACTCAGAACACGTGCTCAGCTCGGCCCGAAACTGCACTTAAACCAATAAAAACTGAAATTGAGTATAGTCATGGTACCCGCGT
The DNA here is from genome assembly GCF_054856545.1 of Hippocampus guttulatus. NCBI lineage: Eukaryota > Metazoa > Chordata > Actinopteri > Syngnathiformes > Syngnathidae > Hippocampus > Hippocampus guttulatus. Next base: position 1,040,091 of record NC_141264.1, read on the forward strand.
TGAGTTATAATTAGTTCAAGAACAAAGAGAAATTGAATAATTGGCTCAAGAGTACAGTTATACAGTCATATAAATGTAAAATGGTTTCAGGCCTCGGAGACAATAACGGACTTTGGTCAGTAGAGGGCAACATAGACCATAACATGAATCAAGACACATTTTGAAAACTTGTTCCACTCGGCCTGAAAATGCATTTAAAGCAATAATAACTCAAATTGAGTGTCACTCCTTAACCAAAGGACTTTTGCACACACTTCAATGTATTTAGTTCAGGATGTCCTCCTGAAGCCTAAATGAGCAGTAATTTGACTGCACAACTCATTCCTATGAAGATACATTCAAACTCAAAAAACGTGCTCAGGTCAGCAAAAAATGCATTTAAAGCAATAAAAACTCAAATTGAGTGTCACGCCTAAACCAAAGGACTTATGCACACACTTCAACATGTATTTTGTTCAGGATGACCTCCTGAAGCCTAAATGAGCATTAATTTGACCACACAACTCATTCCTATGAAGATACATTCAAACTCAGAAAACGCGCTCAGTTCGGCCTGAAAATGCATTTAAAGCAATAAAAACTCAAATTGAGTGTCACGCCTAAACCAAAGGACTTATGCACACACTTCAACATGTATTTTGTTCAGGATGACCACCTGACGCCTAAATGAGCATTAATTTGACCACACAACTCATTCCTATGAAGATACATTCAAACTCACAAAACGTGCTCAGCTCGGGCTGAAAATGCATTTAAAGCAATAAAAACTCAAATTGAGTGTCACGCCTAAACCAAAGGACTCATGCACACACTTCAACATGTATTTTGTTCAGGATGACCACCTGAAGCCTAAATGAGCATTAATTTGACCACACAACTCATTCTATGAAGATACATTCAAACTCACAAAACGTGCTCAGCTCGGGCTGAAAATGCATTTAAAGCAATAAAAACTCAAAATGAGTGTCACGCCTAAACCAAAGGACTTATGCACACACTTCAACGTGTATTTTGTTCAGGATGACCACCTGAAGCCCATATGAGCATTAATTTGACCACACAACTCATTCCTATGAAGATACATTCAAACTCACAAAACGTGCTCAGCTCAGGCTGAAAATGCATTTAAAGCAATAAAAACTCAAATTGAGTGTCACGCCTAAACCAAAGGACTTATGCACACACTTCAACATGTATTTTGTTATGGATGACCACCTGAAGCCTAAATGAGCATTAATTTGACCACACAACTCATTCCTATGAAGATACATTCAAACTCACAAAACGTGCTCAGCTCGGGCTGAAAATGCATTTAAAGCAATAAAAACTCAAATTGAGTGTCACGCCTAAACCAAAGGACTTATGCACACACTTCAACATGTATTTTGTTCAGGATGACCTCCTGAAGCCCATATGAGCATTAATTTGACCACACAACTCATTCCTATGAAGATACATTCAAACTCACAAAACGTGCTCAGCTCGGGCTGAAAATGCATTTAAAGCAATAAAAACTCAAATTGAGTGTCACGCCTAAACCAAAGGACTTATGCACACACTTCAACATGTATTTTGTTATGGATGACCACCTGAAGCCTAAATGAGCATTAATTTGACCACACAACTCATTCCTATGAAGATACATTCAAACTCACAAAACGTGCTCAGCTCGGGCTGAAAATGCATTTAAAGCAATAAAAACTCAAATTGAGTGTCACGCCTAAACCAAAGGACTTATGCACACACTTCAACATGTATTTTGTTCAGGATGACCTCCTGAAGCCTAAATGAGCAATAATTTGACCACACAACTCATTCCTATGAAGATACATTCAAAGTCAGAAAGCGCGCTCAGCTCGGGCTGAAAATGCATTTAAAGCAATAAAAACTCAAATTGAGTGTCACGCCTAAACCAAAGGACTTATGCACACACTTCAACATGTATTTTTTTCAGGATGACCACCTGAAGCCTAAATGAGCATTAATTTGACCACACAACTCATTCTATGAAGATACATTCAAACTCACAAAACGTGCTCAGCTCGGGCTGAAAATGCATTTAAAGCAATAAAAACTCAAAATGAGTGTCACGCCTAAACCAAAGGACTTATGCACACACTTCAACATGTATTTTGTTCAGGATGACCTCCTCAAGCCTAAATGAGCAATAATTTGACCACATAACTCATTCCTATGAAGATACATTCAAACTCAAAAAACGTGCTCAGCTCGGGCTGAAAATGCATTTAAAGCAATAAAAACTCAAATTGAGTGTCACACCTAAACCAAAGGACTTATGCACACACTTCAACATGTATTTTGTTCAGGATGACCTCCTGAAGCCCATATGAGCATTAATTTGACCACACAACTCATTCCTATGAAGATACATTCAAACTCACAAAACGTGCTCAGCTCGGGCTGAAAATGCATTTAAAGCAATAAAAACTCAAATTGAGTGTCACGCCTAAACCAAAGGACTTATGCACACACTTCAACATGTATTTAGTTCAGGATGACCACCTGAAGCCGAAATGAGCATTAATTTGACCACACAACTCATTCCTATGAAGATACATTCAAACTCACAAAACGTGCTCAGCTCAGGCTGAAACTGCATTTAAAGCAATAAAAAATCAAATTGAGTGTCACGCCTAAACCAAAGGACTTATGCACACACTTCAACATATATTTTGTTCAAGATGTCCTCTTGAAGCCTAAATATGCATTAATATGATCACACATCTCATTCCTATGAAGATACATTCAAACTCAGAACACGTGCTCAGCTCCGCCCGAAACTGCACTTAAAGCAATAAAAACTGAAATTGAGTATAGTCATGGTACCCGCGTTGAGTTATAATTAATTCAAGAACAAAGAGAAATTGAATAATTGGTTCAAGAGTACAGTTATACTGTCATATAAATGTAAAATGGTTTCAGGCCTCAGAGACAATAACGGACTTTGGTCAGTAGAGGGCAACATAGACCATAACATGAATCAAGACACATTTTGAAAACTTGTTCCACTCGGCCTGAAAATGCATTTAAAGCAATAAAAACTCAAATTGAGTGTCACGCCCAAACCAAAGGACTTATGCACACACTTCAACATGTACTTAGTTCAGATGTCCTCCTGAAGCCTAAATGAGCATTAATTTGACCACACAACTCATTCCTATGAAGATACATTCAAACTCACAAAACGTGCTCAGCTCGGGCTGAAAATGCATTTAAAGCAATAAAAACTCAAATTGAGTGTCACGCCTAAACCAAAGGACTTATGCACACACTTCAACATGTATTTTGTTCAGGATGACCTCCTGAAGCCCATATGAGCATTAATTTGACTACACAACTCATTCCTATGAAGATACATTCAAACTCACAAAACGTGCTCAGCTCGGGCTGAAAATGCATTTAAAGCAATAAAAACTCAAATTGAGTGTCACGCCCAAACCAAAGGACTTATGCACACACTTGAACATGTACTTTGTTCAGATGTCCTCCTGAAGCCTAAATGAGCATTAATTTGACCACACAACTCATTCCTATGAAGATACATTCAAACTCACAAAACGTGCTCAGCTCGGGCTGAAAATGCATTTAAAGCAATAAAAACTCAAATTGAGTGTCACGCCTAAACCAAAGGACTTATGCACACACTTCAGCATGTATTTTGTTCAGGATGACCACCTGACGCCTAAATGAGCATTAATTTGACCACACAACTCATTCCTATGAAGATACATTCAAACTCACAAAACGTGCTCAGCTCGGGCTGAAAATGCATTTAAAGCAATAAAAACTCAAATTGAGTGTCACGCCTAAACCAAAGGACTCATGCACACACTTCAACATGTATTTTGTTCAGGATGACCACCTGAAGCCTAAATGAGCATTAATTTGACCACACAACTCATTCTATGAAGAAACATTCAAACTCACAAAACGTGCTCAGCTCGGGCTGAAAATACATTTAAAGCAATAAAAACTCAAATTGAGTGTCACGCCTAAACAAAAGGACTTATGCACACACTTCAACATGTATTTTGTTATGGATGACCACCTGAAGCCTAAATGAGCATTAATTTGACCACACAACTCATTCCTATGAAGATACATTCAAACTCACAAAACGTGCTCAGCTTGGGCTGAAAATGAATTTAAAGCAATAAAGATTCAAATTGAATGTCACGCCTAAACCAAAGGGCTTATGGACACACTTCAACATGTATTTAGTTCAGGATGTCCTCCTGAAGCCTAAATGAGCATTAATTTGACTACACAACTCATTCCTATGAAGATACATTCAAACTCACAAAACGTGCTCAGCTCGGGCTGAAAATGCATTTAAAGCAATAAAAACTCAAATTGAGTGTCACGCCCAAACCAAAGGACTTATGCACACACTTCAACATGTACTTAGTTCAGATGTCCTCCTGAAGCCTAAATGAGCATTAATTTGACCACACAACTCATTCCTATGAAGATACATTCAAACTCACAAAACGTGCTCAGCTCGGGCTGAAAATGCATTTAAAGCAATAAAAACTCAAAATGAGTGTCACGCCTAAACCAAAGGACTTATGCACACACTTCGACATGTATTTTGTTCAGGATGACCTACTCAAGCCTAAATGAGCAATAGTTTGACCACACAACTCATTCCTATGAAGATACATTCAAACTCAAAAAACGTGCTCAGCTCGGGCTGGAAATGCATTTAAAGCAATAAAAACTCAAATTGAGTGTCACACCTAAACCAAAGGACGTATGCACACACTTCAACATGTATTTTGTTCAGGATGACCTCCTGAGCCCATATGAGCATTAATTTGACCACACAACTCATTCCTATGAAGATACATTCAAACACACAAAACGTGCTCAGCTCGGGCTGAAAATGCATTTAAAGCAATAAAAACTCAAATTGAGTGTCACGCCTAAACCAAAGGACTTATGCACACACTTCAACATGTATTTTGTTCAGGATGACCTCCTGAAGCCCATATGAGCATTAATTTGACTACACAACTCATTCCTATGAAGATACATTCAAACTCACAAAACGTGCTCAGCTCGGGCTGAAAATGCATTTAAAGCAATAAAAACTCAAATTGAGTGTCACGCCTAAACCAAAGGACTTATGCACACACTTCAACGTGTATTTTGTTCAGGATGACCTCCTGAAGCCCATATGAGCATTAATTTGACCACACAACTCATTCCTATGAAGATACATTCAAACTCACAAAACGTGCTCAGCTCGGGCTGAAAATGCATTTAAAGCAATAAAAACTCAAATTGAGTGTCACGCCTAAACCAAAGGACGTATGCACACACTTCAACATGTATTTTGTTCAGGATGACCTCCTGAGCCCATATGAGCATTAATTTGACCACACAACTCATTCCTATGAAGATACATTCAAACTCACAAAACGTGCTCAGCTCGGGCTGAAAATGCATTTAAAGCAATAAAAACTCAAATTCAGTGTCACGCCTAAACCAAAGGACTTATGCACACACTTCAACATGTATTTTGTTCAGGATGACCTCCTGAAGCCCATATGAGCATTAATTTGACTACACAACTCATTCCTATGAAGATACATTCAAACTCACAAAACGTGCTCAGCTCGGGCTGAAAATGCATTTAAAGCAATAAAAACTCAAATTGAGTGTCACGCCTAAACCAAAGGACTTATGCACACACTTCAACATGTATTTTGTTCAGGATGACCACCTGACGCCTAAATGAGCATTAATTTGACCACAAGACTCTTTCCTATGAAGATACATTCAAACTCACAAAACGTGCTCAGCTCGGGCTGAAAATGCATTTAAAGCAATAAAAACTCAAATTGAGTGTCACGCCTAAACCAAAGGACTCATGCACACACTTCAACATGTATTTTGTTCAGGATGACCACCTGAAGCCTAAATGAGCATTAATTTGACCACACAACTCATTCTATGAAGATACATTCAAACTCAAAAAACCTGCTCAGCTCGGGCTGAAAATGCATTTAAAGCAATAAAAACTCAAAATGAGTGTCACGCCTAAACCAAAGGACTTATGCACACACTTCAACATGTATTTTGTTATGGATGACCACCTGAAGCCTAAATGAGCATTAATTTGACCACACAACTCATTCCTATGAAGATACATTCAAAGTCAGAAAGCGCGCTCAGCTCGGGCTGAAAATGCATTTAAAGCAATAAAAACTCAAATTGAGTGTCACGCCTAAACCAAAGGACTTATGCACACACTTTAACATGTATTTTGTTCAGGATGACCACCTGACGCCTAAATGAGCATTAATTTGACCACACAACTCATTCCTATGAAGATACATTCAAACTCACAAAACTTGCTCAGCTCGGGCTGAAAATGCATTTAAAGCAATAAAAACTCAAATTGAGTGTCACGCCTAAACCAAAGGACTTATGCACACACTTCAACATGTATTTTGTTCAGGATGACCTCCTGAAGCCTAAATGAGCAATAATTTGACCACACAACTCATTCCTATGAAGATACATTCAAAGTCAGAAAGCGCGCTCAACTCGGGCTGAAAATGCATTTAAAGCAATAAAAACTCAAATTGAGTGTCACGCCTAAACCAAAGGACTTATGCACACACTTCAACATGTATTTTGTTCAGGATGACCACCTGAAGCCTAAATGAGCATTAATTTGACCACACAACTCATTCCTATGAAGATACATTCAAACTCACAAAACGTGCTCAACTCGGGCTGAAAATGCATTTAAAGCAATAAAAACTCAAATTGAGTGTCACGCCTAAACCAAAGGACTTATGCACACACTTCAACATGTATTTTGTTCTGGATGACCTCCTGAAGCCCATATGAGCATTAATTTGACCACACAACTCATTCCTATGAAGATACATTTAAACACACAAAACGTGCTCAGCTCGGGCTGAAAATGCATTTAAAGCAATAAAAACTCAAATTGAGTGTCACGCCTAAACCAAAGGACTTATGCACACACTTCAACATGTATTTTGTTCAGGATGACCTCCTGAAGCCCATATGAGCATTAATTTGACTACACAACTCATTCCTATGAAGATACATTCAAACTCACAAAACGTGCTCAGCTCGGGCTGAAAATGCATTTAAGCAATAAAAACTCAAATTGAGTGTCACGCCTAAACCAAAGGATTTATGGACACACTTCAACATGTATTTAGTTCAGGATGTCCTCCTGAAGCCTAAATGAGCATTAATTTGACTACACAACTCATTCCTATGAAGATACATTCAAAGTCAGAAAGCGCGCTCAGCTAGGGCTGAAAATGCATTAAAAGCAATAAGAACTCAAATTGAGTGTCACGCCTAAACCAAAGGGCTTATGCACACACTTCAACATGTATTTAGTTCAGGATGTCCTCCTGAAGCCTAAATGAGCATTAATTTGACTACACAACTCATTCCTATGAAGATACATTCAAACTCACAAAACGTGCTAACTCGAATTGAGTGTCACGCCCAAACCAAAGGACTTATGCACACACTTCAACATGTACTTAGTTCAGATGTCCTCCTGAAGCCTAAATGAGCATTAATTTGACCACACAACTCATTCCTATGAAGATACATTCAAACTCACAAAACGTGCTCACCTCGGGCTGAAAATGCATTTAAAGCAATAAAAACTCAAATTGAGTGTCACGCCTAAACCAAAGGACTTATGCACACACTTCAACGTGTATTTTGTTCAGGATGACCTCCTGAAGCCCATATGAGCATTAATTTGACCACACAACTCATTCCTATGAAGATACATTCAAACTCACAAAACGTGCTCAGCTCGGGCTGAAAATGCATTTAAAGCAATAAAAACTCAAATTGAATGTCACGCCTAAACCAAAGGACGTATGCACACACTTCAACATGTATTTTGTTCAGGATGACCTCCTGAGCCCATATGAGCATTAATTTGACCACACAACTCATTCCTATGAAGATACATTCAAACTCACAAAACGTGCTCAGCTCGGGCTGAAAATGCATTTAAAGCAATAAAAACTCAAATTCAGTGTCACGCCTAAACCAAAGGACTTATGCACACACTTCAACATGTATTTTGTTCAGGATGACCTCCTGAAGCCCATATGAGCATTAATTTGACTACACAACTCATTCCTATGAAGATACATTCAAACTCACAAAACGTGCTCAGCTCGGGCTGAAAATGCATTTAAAGCAATAAAAACTCAAATTGAGTGTCACGCCTAAACCAAAGGACTTATGCACACACTTCAACATGTATTTTGTTCAGGATGACCACCTGACGCCTAAATGAGCATTAATTTGACCACAAGACTCTTTCCTATGAAGATACATTCAAACTCACAAAACGTGCTCAGCTCGGGCTGAAAATGCATTTAAAGCAATAAAAACTCAAATTGAGTGTCACGCCTAAACCAAAGGACTCATGCACACACTTCAACATGTATTTTGTTCAGGATGACCACCTGAAGCCTAAATGAGCATTAATTTGACCACACAACTCATTCTATGAAGATACATTCAAACTCACAAAACGTGCTCAGCTCGGGCTGAAAATGCATTTAAAGCAATAAAAACTCAAAATGAGTGTCACGCCTAAACCAAAGGACTTATGCACACACTTCAACGTGTATTTTGTTCAGGATGACCACCTGAAGCCCATATGAGCATTAATTTGACCACACAACTCATTCCTATGAAGATACATTCAAACTCACAAAACGTGCTCAGCTCGGGCTGAAAATGCATTTAAAGCAATAAAAACTCAAATTGAGTGTCACGCCTAAACCAAAGGACTTATGCACACACTTCAACATGTATTTTGTTATGGATGACCACCTGAAGCCTAAATGAGCATTAATTTGACCACACAACTCATTCCTATGAAGATACATTCAAACTCACAAAACGTGCTCAGCTCGGGCTGAAAATGCATTTAAAGCAATAAAAACTCAAATTGAGTGTCACGCCTAAACCAAAGGACTTATGCACACACTTCAACATGTATTTTGTTCAGGATGACCTCCTGAAGCCCATATGAGCATTAATTTGACCACACAACTCATTCCTATGAAGATACATTCAAACTCACAAAACTTGCTCAGCTCGGGCTGAAAATGCATTTAAAGCAATAAAAACTCAAATTGAGTGTCACGCCTAAACCAAAGGACTTATGCACACACTTCAACATGTATTTTGTTATGGATGACCACCTGAAGCCTAAATGAGCATTAATTTGACCACACAACTCATTCCTATGAAGATACATTCAAACTCACAAAACGTGCTCAGCTCGGGCTGAAAATGCATTTAAAGCAATAAAAACTCAAATTGAGTGTCACGCCTAAACCAAAGGACTTATGCACACACTTCAACATGTATTTTGTTCAGGATGACCTCCTGAAGCCTAAATGAGCAATAATTTGACCACACAACTCATTCCTATGAAGATACATTCAAAGTCAGAAAGCGCGCTCAGCTCGGGCTGAAAATGCATTTAAAGCAATAAAAACTCAAATTGAGTGTCACGCCTAAACCAAAGGACTTATGCACACACTTCAACATGTATTTTTTTCAGGATGACCACCTGAAGCCTAAATGAGCATTAATTTGACCACACAACTCATTCTATGAAGATACATTCAAACTCACAAAACGTGCTCAGCTCGGGCTGAAAATGCATTTAAAGCAATAAAAACTCAAAATGAGTGTCACGCCTAAACCAAAGGACTTATGCACACACTTCAACATGTATTTTGTTCAGGATGACCTCCTCAAGCCTAAATGAGCAATAATTTGACCACACAACTCATTCCTATGAAGATACATTCAAACTCAAAAAACGTGCTCAGCTCGGGCTGAAAATGCATTTAAAGCAATAAAAACTCAAATTGAGTGTCACACCTAAACCAAAGGACTTATGCACACACTTCAACATGTATTTTGTTCAGGATGACCTCCTGAAGCCCATATGAGCATTAATTTGACCACACAACTCATTCCTATGAAGATACATTCAAACTCACAAAACGTGCTCAGCTCGGGCTGAAAATGCATTTAAAGCAATAAAAACTCAAATTGAGTGTCACGCCTAAACCAAAGGACTTATGCACACACTTCAACATGTATTTAGTTCAGGATGACCACCTGAAGCCTAAATGAGCATTAATTTGACCACACAACTCATTCCTATGAAGATACATTCAAACTCACAAAACGTGCTCAGCTCAGGCTGAAACTGCATTTAAAGCAATAAAAAATCAAATTGAGTGTCACGCCTAAACCAAAGGACTTATGCACACACTTCAACATATATTTTGTTCAAGATGTCCTCTTGAAGCCTAAATATGCATTAATATGATCACACATCTCATTCCTATGAAGATACATTCAAACTCAGAACACGTGCTCAGCTCCGCCCGAAACTGCACTTAAAGCAATAAAAACTGAAATTGAGTATAGTCATGGTACCCGCGTTGAGTTATAATTAATTCAAGAACAAAGAGAAATTGAATAATTGGTTCAAGAGTACAGTTATACTGTCATATAAATGTAAAATGGTTTCAGGCCTCAGAGACAATAACGGACTTTGGTCAGTAGAGGGCAACATAGACCATAACATGAATCAAGACACATTTTGAAAACTTGTTCCACTCGGCCTGAAAATGCATTTAAAGCAATAAAAACTCAAATTGAGTGTCACGCCCAAACCAAAGGACTTATGCACACACTTCAACATGTACTTAGTTCAGATGTCCTCCTGAAGCCTAAATGAGCATTAATTTGACCACACAACTCATTCCTATGAAGATACATTCAAACTCACAAAACGTGCTCAGCTCGGGCTGAAAATGCATTTAAAGCAATAAAAACTCAAATTGAGTGTCACGCCTAAACCAAAGGACTTATGCACACACTTCAACATGTATTTTGTTCAGGATGACCTCCTGAAGCCCATATGAGCATTAATTTGACTACACAACTCATTCCTATGAAGATACATTCAAACTCACAAAACGTGCTCAGCTCGGGCTGAAAATGCATTTAAAGCAATAAAAACTCAAATTGAGTGTCACGCCCAAACCAAAGGACTTATGCACACACTTGAACATGTACTTAGTTCAGATGTCCTCCTGAAGCCTAAATGAGCATTAATTTGACCACACAACTCATTCCTATGAAGATACATTCAAACTCACAAAACGTGCTCAGCTCGGGCTGAAATTGCATTTAAAGCAATAAAAACTCAAAATTAGTGTCACGCCTAAACCAAAGGACTTATGCACACACTTCAGCATGTATTTTGTTCAGGATGACCACCTGACGCCTAAATGAGCATTAATTTGACCACACAACTCATTCCTATGAAGATACATTCAAACTCACAAAACGTGCTCAGCTCGGGCTGAAAATGCATTTAAAGCAATAAAAACTCAAATTGAGTGTCACGCCTAAACCAAAGGACTCATGCACACACTTCAACATGTATTTTGTTCAGGATGACCACCTGAAGCCTAAATGAGCATTAATTTGACCACACAACTCATTCTATGAAGAAACATTCAAACTCACAAAACGTGCTCAGCTCGGGCTGAAAATACATTTAAAGCAATAAAAACTCAAATTGAGTGTCACGCCTAAACAAAAGGACTTATGCACACACTTCAACATGTATTTTGTTATGGATGACCACCTGAAGCCTAAATGAGCATTAATTTGACCACACAACTCATTCCTATGAAGATACATTCAAACTCACAAAACGTGCTCAGCTTGGGCTGAAAATGAATTTAAAGCAATAAAGATTCAAATTGAATGTCACGCCTAAACCAAAGGGCTTATGGACACACTTCAACATGTATTTAGTTCAGGATGTCCTCCTGAAGCCTAAATGAGCATTAATTTGACTACACAACTCATTCCTATGAAGATACATTCAAACTCACAAAACGTGCTCAGCTCGGGCTGAAAATGCATTTAAAGCAATAAAAACTCAAATTGAGTGTCACGCCCAAACCAAAGGACTTATGCACACACTTCAACATGTACTTAGTTCAGATGTCCTCCTGAAGCCTAAATGAGCATTAATTTGACCACACAACTCATTCCTATGAAGATACATTCAAACTCACAAAACGTGCTCAGCTCGGGCTGAAAATGCATTTAAAGCAATAAAAACTCAAAATGAGTGTCACGCCTAAACCAAAGGACTTATGCACACACTTCGACATGTATTTTGTTCAGGATGACCTACTCAAGCCTAAATGAGCAATAGTTTGACCACACAACTCATTCCTATGAAGATACATTCAAACTCAAAAAACGTGCTCAGCTCGGGCTGGAAATGCATTTAAAGCAATAAAAACTCAAATTGAGTGTCACACCTAAACCAAAGGACGTATGCACACACTTCAACATGTATTTTGTTCAGGATGACCTCCTGAGCCCATATGAGCATTAATTTGACCACACAACTCATTCCTATGAAGATACATTCAAACACACAAAACGTGCTCAGCTCGGGCTGAAAATGCATTTAAAGCAATAAAAACTCAAATTGAGTGTCACGCCTAAACCAAAGGACTTATGCACACACTTCAACATGTATTTTGTTCAGGATGACCTCCTGAAGCCCATATGAGCATTAATTTGACTACACAACTCATTCCTATGAAGATACATTCAAACTCACAAAACGTGCTCAGCTCGGGCTGAAAATGCATTTAAAGCAATAAAAACTCAAATTGAGTGTCACGCCTAAACCAAAGGACTTATGCACACACTTCAACGTGTATTTTGTTCAGGATGACCTCCTGAAGCCCATATGAGCATTAATTTGACCACACAACTCATTCCTATGAAGATACATTCAAACTCACAAAACGTGCTCAGCTCGGGCTGAAAATGCATTTAAAGCAATAAAAACTCAAATTGAGTGTCACGCCTAAACCAAAGGACGTATGCACACACTTCAACATGTATTTTGTTCAGGATGACCTCCTGAGCCCATATGAGCATTAATTTGACCACACAACTCATTCCTATGAAGATACATTCAAACTCACAAAACGTGCTCAGCTCGGGCTGAAAATGCATTTAAAGCAATAAAAACTCAAATTCAGTGTCACGCCTAAACCAAAGGACTTATGCACACACTTCAACATGTATTTTGTTCAGGATGACCTCCTGAAGCCCATATGAGCATTAATTTGACTACACAACTCATTCCTATGAAGATACATTCAAACTCACAAAACGTGCTCAGCTCGGGCTGAAAATGCATTTAAAGCAATAAAAACTCAAATTCAGTGTCACGCCTAAACCAAAGGACTTATGCACACACTTCAACATGTATTTTGATCAGGATGACCTCCTGAAGCCCATATGAGCATTAATTTGACTACACAACTCATTCCTATGAAGATACATTCAAACTCACAAAACGTGCTCAGCTCGGGCTGAAAATGCATTTAAAGCAATAAAAACTCAAATTGAGTGTCACGCCTAAACCAAAGGACTTATGCACACACTTCAACATGTATTTTGTTCAGGATGACCACCTGACGCCTAAATGAGCATTAATTTGACCACAAGACTCTTTCCTATGAAGATACATTCAAACTCACAAAACGTGCTCAGCTCGGGCTGAAAATGCATTTAAAGCAATAAAAACTCAAATTGAGTGTCACGCCTAAACCAAAGGACTCATGCACACACTTCAACATGTATTTTGTTCAGGATGACCACCTGAAGCCTAAATGAGCATTAATTTGACCACACAACTCATTCTATGAAGATACATTCAAACTCAAAAAACCTGCTCAGCTCGGGCTGAAAATGCATTTAAAGCAATAAAAACTCAAAATGAGTGTCACGCCTAAACCAAAGGACTTATGCACACACTTCAACATGTATTTTGTTATGGATGACCACCTGAAGCCTAAATGAGCATTAATTTGACCACACATCTCATTCCTATGAAGATACATTCAAAGTCAGAAAGCGCGCTCAGCTCGGGCTGAAAATGCATTTAAAGCAATAAAAACTCAAATTGAGTGTCACGCCTAAACCAAAGGACTTATGCACACACTTTAACATGTATTTTGTTCAGGATGACCACCTGACGCCTAAATGAGCATTAATTTGACCACACAACTCATTCCTATGAAGATACATTCAAACTCACAAAACTTGCTCAGCTCGGGCTGAAAATGCATTTAAAGCAATAAAAACTCAAATTGAGTGTCACGCCTAAACCAAAGGACTTATGCACACACTTCAACATGTATTTTGTTCAGGATGACCTCCTGAAGCCTAAATGAGCAATAATTTGACCACACAACTCATTCCTATGAAGATACATTCAAAGTCAGAAAGCGCGCTCAACTCGGGCTGAAAATGCATTTAAAGCAATAAAAACTCAAATTGAGTGTCACGCCTAAACCAAAGGACTTATGCACACACTTCAACATGTATTTTGTTCAGGATGACCTCCTGAAGCCTAAATTAGCATTCATTTGACCACACAACTCATTCCTATGAAGATACTTCAAACTCAGAAAACTTGCTCATCTCTGCCTGAAAATGCATTTCGCAATAAAAACTCAAATTGAGTGTCACACCTAAACCAAAGGACTTATGCACACACTTCAACATGTATTTTGTTCTGGATGACCTCCTGAAGCCCATATGAGCATTAATTTGACCACACAACTCATTCCTATGAAGATACATTCAAACACACAAAACGTGCTCAGCTCGGGCTGAAAATGCATTTAAAGCAATAAAAACTCAAATTGAGTGTCACGCCTAAACCAAAGGACTTATGCACACACTTCAACATGTATTTTGTTCAGGATGACCTCCTGAAGCCCATATGAGCATTAATTTGACTACACAACTCATTCCTATGAAGATACATTCAAACTCACAAAACGTGCTCAGCTCGGGCTGAAAATGCATTTAAGCAATAAAAACTCAAATTGAGTGTCACGCCTAAACCAAAGGATTTATGGACACACTTCAACATGTATTTAGTTCAGGATGTCCTCCTGAAGCCTAAATGAGCATTAATTTGACTACACAACTCATTCCTATGAAGATACATTCAAAGTCAGAAAGCGCGCTCAGCTAGGGCTGAAAATGCATTAAAAGCAATAAGAACTCAAATTGAGTGTCACGCCTAAACCAAAGGGCTTATGCACACACTTCAACATGTATTTAGTTCAGGATGTCCTCCTGAAGCCTAAATGAGCATTAATTTGACTACACAACTCATTCCTATGAAGATACATTCAAACTCACAAAACGTGCTAACTCGAATTGAGTGTCACGCCCAAACCAAAGGACTTATGCACACACTTCAACATGTACTTAGTTCAGATGTCCTCCTGAAGCCTAAATGAGCATTAATTTGACCACACAACTCATTCCTATGAAGATACATTCAAACTCACAAAACGTGCTCACCTCGGGCTGAAAATGCATTTAAAGCAATAAAAACTCAAATTGAGTGTCACGCCTAAACCAAAGGACTTATGCACACACTTCAACGTGTATTTTGTTCAGGATGACCTCCTGAAGCCCATATGAGCATTAATTTGACCACACAACTCATTCCTATGAAGATACATTCAAACTCACAAAACGTGCTCAGCTCGGGCTGAAAATGCATTTAAAGCAATAAAAACTCAAATTGAATGTCACGCCTAAACCAAAGGACGTATGCACACACTTCAACATGTATTTTGTTCAGGATGACCTCCTGAGCCCATATGAGCATTAATTTGACCACACAAATCATTCCTATGAAGATACATTCAAACTCACAAAACGTGCTCAGCTCGGGCTGAAAATGCATTTAAAGCAATAAAAACTCAAATTCAGTGTCACGCCTAAACCAAAGGACTTATGCACACACTTCAACATGTATTTTGTTCAGGATGACCTCCTGAAGCCCATATGAGCATTAATTTGACTACACAACTCATTCCTATGAAGATACATTCAAACTCACAAAACGTGCTCAGCTCGGGCTGAAAATGCATTTAAAGCAATAAAAACTCAAATTGAGTGTCACGCCTAAACCAAAGGACTTATGCACACACTTCAACATGTATTTTGTTCAGGATGACCACCTGACGCCTAAATGAGCATTAATTTGACCACAAGACTCTTTCCTATGAAGATACATTCAAACTCACAAAACGTGCTCAGCTCGGGCTGAAAATGCATTTAAAGCAATAAAAACTCAAATTGAGTGTCACGCCTAAACCAAAGGACTCATGCACACACTTCAACATGTATTTTGTTCAGGATGACCACCTGAAGCCTAAATGAGCATTAATTTGACCACACAACTCATTCTATGAAGATACATTCAAACTCACAAAACGTGCTCAGCTCGGGCTGAAAATGCATTTAAAGCAATAAAAACTCAAAATGAGTGTCACGCCTAAACCAAAGGACTTATGCACACACTTCAACGTGTATTTTGTTCAGGATGACCACCTGAAGCCCATATGAGCATTAATTTGACCACACAACTCATTCCTATGAAGATACATTCAAACTCACAAAACGTGCTCAGCTCGGGCTGAAAATGCATTTAAAGCAATAAAAACTCAAATTGAGTGTCACGCCTAAACCAAAGGACTTATGCACACACTTCAACATGTATTTTGTTATGGATGACCACCTGAAGCCTAAATGAGCATTAATTTGACCACACAACTCATTCCTATGAAGATACATTCAAACTCACAAAACGTGCTCAGCTCGGGCTGAAAATGCATTTAAAGCAATAAAAACTCAAATTGAGTGTCACGCCTAAACCAAAGGACTTATGCACACACTTCAACATGTATTTTGTTCAGGATGACCTCCTGAAGCCCATATGAGCATTAATTTGACCACACAACTCATTCCTATGAAGATACATTCAAACTCACAAAACGTGCTCAGCTCGGGCTGAAAATGCATTTAAAGCAATAAAAACTCAAATTGAGTGTCACGCCTAAACCAAAGGACTTATGCACACACTTCAACATGTATTTTGTTATGGATGACCACCTGAAGCCTAAATGAGCATTAATTTGACCACACAACTCATTCCTATGAAGATACATTCAAACTCACAAAACGTGCTCAGCTCGGGCTGAAAATGCATTTAAAGCAATAAAAACTCAAATTGAGTGTCACGCCTAAACCAAAGGACTTATGCACACACTTCAACATGTATTTTGTTCAGGATGACCTCCTGAAGCCTAAATGAGCAATAATTTGACCACACAACTCATTCCTATGAAGATACATTCAAAGTCAGAAAGCGCGCTCAGCTCGGGCTGAAAATGCATTTAAAGCAATAAAAACTCAAATTGAGTGTCACGCCTAAACCAAAGGACTTATGCACACACTTCAACATGTATTTTTTTCAGGATGACCACCTGAAGCCTAAATGAGCATTAATTTGACCACACAACTCATTCTATGAAGATACATTCAAACTCACAAAACGTGCTCAGCTCGGGCTGAAAATGCATTTAAAGCAATAAAAACTCAAAATGAGTGTCACGCCTAAACCAAAGGACTTATGCACACACTTCAACATGTATTTTGTTCAGGATGACCTCCTCAAGCCTAAATGAGCAATAATTTGACCACACAACTCATTCCTATGAAGATACATTCAAACTCAAA
This sequence comes from Hippocampus guttulatus, assembly GCF_054856545.1. NCBI lineage: Eukaryota > Metazoa > Chordata > Actinopteri > Syngnathiformes > Syngnathidae > Hippocampus > Hippocampus guttulatus. The sequence continues at coordinate 1,057,839 of NC_141264.1, forward strand.
AAACGTGCTCAGCTCGGGCTGAAAATGCATTTAAAGCAATAAAAACTCAAATTGAGTGTCACACCTAAACCAAAGGACTTATGCACACACTTCAACATGTATTTTGTTCAGGATGACCTCCTGAAGCCCATATGAGCATTAATTTGACCACACAACTCATTCCTATGAAGATACATTCAAACTCACAAAACGTGCTCAGCTCGGGCTGAAAATGCATTTAAAGCAATAAAAACTCAAATTGAGTGTCACGCCTAAACCAAAGGACTTATGCACACACTTCAACATGTATTTAGTTCAGGATGACCACCTGAAGCCTAAATGAGCATTAATTTGACCACACAACTCATTCCTATGAAGATACATTCAAACTCACAAAACGTGCTCAGCTCAGGCTGAAACTGCATTTAAAGCAATAAAAAATCAAATTGAGTGTCACGCCTAAACCAAAGGACTTATGCACACACTTCAACATATATTTTGTTCAAGATGTCCTCTTGAAGCCTAAATATGCATTAATATGATCACACATCTCATTCCTATGAAGATACATTCAAACTCAGAACACGTGCTCAGCTCCGCCCGAAACTGCACTTAAAGCAATAAAAACTGAAATTGAGTATAGTCATGGTACCCGCGTTGAGTTATAATTAATTCAAGAACAAAGAGAAATTGAATAATTGGTTCAAGAGTACAGTTATACTGTCATATAAATGTAAAATGGTTTCAGGCCTCAGAGACAATAACGGACTTTGGTCAGTAGAGGGCAACATAGACCATAACATGAATCAAGACACATTTTGAAAACTTGTTCCACTCGGCCTGAAAATGCATTTAAAGCAATAAAAACTCAAATTGAGTGTCACGCCCAAACCAAAGGACTTATGCACACACTTCAACATGTACTTAGTTCAGATGTCCTCCTGAAGCCTAAATGAGCATTAATTTGACCACACAACTCATTCCTATGAAGATACATTCAAACTCACAAAACGTGCTCAGCTCGGGCTGAAAATGCATTTAAAGCAATAAAAACTCAAATTGAGTGTCACGCCTAAACCAAAGGACTTATGCACACACTTCAACATGTATTTTGTTCAGGATGACCTCCTGAAGCCCATATGAGCATTAATTTGACTACACAACTCATTCCTATGAAGATACATTCAAACTCACAAAACGTGCTCAGCTCGGGCTGAAAATGCATTTAAAGCAATAAAAACTCAAATTGAGTGTCACGCCCAAACCAAAGGACTTATGCACACACTTGAACATGTACTTAGTTCAGATGTCCTCCTGAAGCCTAAATGAGCATTAATTTGACCACACAACTCATTCCTATGAAGATACATTCAAACTCACAAAACGTGCTCAGCTCGGGCTGAAATTGCATTTAAAGCAATAAAAACTCAAAATTAGTGTCACGCCTAAACCAAAGGACTTATGCACACACTTCAGCATGTATTTTGTTCAGGATGACCACCTGACGCCTAAATGAGCATTAATTTGACCACACAACTCATTCCTATGAAGATACATTCAAACTCACAAAACGTGCTCAGCTCGGGCTGAAAATGCATTTAAAGCAATAAAAACTCAAATTGAGTGTCACGCCTAAACCAAAGGACTCATGCACACACTTCAACATGTATTTTGTTCAGGATGACCACCTGAAGCCTAAATGAGCATTAATTTGACCACACAACTCATTCTATGAAGAAACATTCAAACTCACAAAACGTGCTCAGCTCGGGCTGAAAATACATTTAAAGCAATAAAAACTCAAATTGAGTGTCACGCCTAAACAAAAGGACTTATGCACACACTTCAACATGTATTTTGTTATGGATGACCACCTGAAGCCTAAATGAGCATTAATTTGACCACACAACTCATTCCTATGAAGATACATTCAAACTCACAAAACGTGCTCAGCTTGGGCTGAAAATGAATTTAAAGCAATAAAGATTCAAATTGAATGTCACGCCTAAACCAAAGGGCTTATGGACACACTTCAACATGTATTTAGTTCAGGATGTCCTCCTGAAGCCTAAATGAGCATTAATTTGACTACACAACTCATTCCTATGAAGATACATTCAAACTCACAAAACGTGCTCAGCTCGGGCTGAAAATGCATTTAAAGCAATAAAAACTCAAATTGAGTGTCACGCCCAAACCAAAGGACTTATGCACACACTTCAACATGTACTTAGTTCAGATGTCCTCCTGAAGCCTAAATGAGCATTAATTTGACCACACAACTCATTCCTATGAAGATACATTCAAACTCACAAAACGTGCTCAGCTCGGGCTGAAAATGCATTTAAAGCAATAAAAACTCAAAATGAGTGTCACGCCTAAACCAAAGGACTTATGCACACACTTCGACATGTATTTTGTTCAGGATGACCTACTCAAGCCTAAATGAGCAATAGTTTGACCACACAACTCATTCCTATGAAGATACATTCAAACTCAAAAAACGTGCTCAGCTCGGGCTGGAAATGCATTTAAAGCAATAAAAACTCAAATTGAGTGTCACACCTAAACCAAAGGACGTATGCACACACTTCAACATGTATTTTGTTCAGGATGACCTCCTGAGCCCATATGAGCATTAATTTGACCACACAACTCATTCCTATGAAGATACATTCAAACACACAAAACGTGCTCAGCTCGGGCTGAAAATGCATTTAAAGCAATAAAAACTCAAATTGAGTGTCACGCCTAAACCAAAGGACTTATGCACACACTTCAACATGTATTTTGTTCAGGATGACCTCCTGAAGCCCATATGAGCATTAATTTGACTACACAACTCATTCCTATGAAGATACATTCAAACTCACAAAACGTGCTCAGCTCGGGCTGAAAATGCATTTAAAGCAATAAAAACTCAAATTGAGTGTCACGCCTAAACCAAAGGACTTATGCACACACTTCAACGTGTATTTTGTTCAGGATGACCTCCTGAAGCCCATATGAGCATTAATTTGACCACACAACTCATTCCTATGAAGATACATTCAAACTCACAAAACGTGCTCAGCTCGGGCTGAAAATGCATTTAAAGCAATAAAAACTCAAATTGAGTGTCACGCCTAAACCAAAGGACGTATGCACACACTTCAACATGTATTTTGTTCAGGATGACCTCCTGAGCCCATATGAGCATTAATTTGACCACACAACTCATTCCTATGAAGATACATTCAAACTCACAAAACGTGCTCAGCTCGGGCTGAAAATGCATTTAAAGCAATAAAAACTCAAATTCAGTGTCACGCCTAAACCAAAGGACTTATGCACACACTTCAACATGTATTTTGTTCAGGATGACCTCCTGAAGCCCATATGAGCATTAATTTGACTACACAACTCATTCCTATGAAGATACATTCAAACTCACAAAACGTGCTCAGCTCGGGCTGAAAATGCATTTAAAGCAATAAAAACTCAAATTCAGTGTCACGCCTAAACCAAAGGACTTATGCACACACTTCAACATGTATTTTGTTCAGGATGACCTCCTGAAGCCCATATGAGCATTAATTTGACTACACAACTCATTCCTATGAAGATACATTCAAACTCACAAAACGTGCTCAGCTCGGGCTGAAAATGCATTTAAAGCAATAAAAACTCAAATTGAGTGTCACGCCTAAACCAAAGGACTTATGCACACACTTCAACATGTATTTTGTTCAGGATGACCACCTGACGCCTAAATGAGCATTAATTTGACCACAAGACTCTTTCCTATGAAGATACATTCAAACTCACAAAACGTGCTCAGCTCGGGCTGAAAATGCATTTAAAGCAATAAAAACTCAAATTGAGTGTCACGCCTAAACCAAAGGACTCATGCACACACTTCAACATGTATTTTGTTCAGGATGACCACCTGAAGCCTAAATGAGCATTAATTTGACCACACAACTCATTCTATGAAGATACATTCAAACTCAAAAAACCTGCTCAGCTCGGGCTGAAAATGCATTTAAAGCAATAAAAACTCAAAATGAGTGTCACGCCTAAACCAAAGGACTTATGCACACACTTCAACATGTATTTTGTTATGGATGACCACCTGAAGCCTAAATGAGCATTAATTTGACCACACAACTCATTCCTATGAAGATACATTCAAAGTCAGAAAGCGCGCTCAGCTCGGGCTGAAAATGCATTTAAAGCAATAAAAACTCAAATTGAGTGTCACGCCTAAACCAAAGGACTTATGCACACACTTTAACATGTATTTTGTTCAGGATGACCACCTGACGCCTAAATGAGCATTAATTTGACCACACAACTCATTCCTATGAAGATACATTCAAACTCACAAAACTTGCTCAGCTCGGGCTGAAAATGCATTTAAAGCAATAAAAACTCAAATTGAGTGTCACGCCTAAACCAAAGGACTTATGCACACACTTCAACATGTATTTTGTTCAGGATGACCTCCTGAAGCCTAAATGAGCAATAATTTGACCACACAACTCATTCCTATGAAGATACATTCAAAGTCAGAAAGCGCGCTCAACTCGGGCTGAAAATGCATTTAAAGCAATAAAAACTCAAATTGAGTGTCACGCCTAAACCAAAGGACTTATGCACACACTTCAACATGTATTTTGTTCAGGATGACCACCTGAAGCCTAAATGAGCATTAATTTGACCACACAACTCATTCCTATGAAGATACATTCAAACTCACAAAACGTGCTCAACTCGGGCTGAAAATGCATTTAAAGCAATAAAAACTCAAATTGAGTGTCACGCCTAAACCAAAGGACTTATGCACACACTTCAACATGTATTTTGTTCTGGATGACCTCCTGAAGCCCATATGAGCATTAATTTGACCACACAACTCATTCCTATGAAGATACATTCAAACACACAAAACGTGCTCAGCTCGGGCTGAAAATGCATTTAAAGCAATAAAAACTCAAATTGAGTGTCACGCCTAAACCAAAGGACTTATGCACACACTTCAACATGTATTTTGTTCAGGATGACCTCCTGAAGCCCATATGAGCATTAATTTGACTACACAACTCATTCCTATGAAGATACATTCAAACTCACAAAACGTGCTCAGCTCGGGCTGAAAATGCATTTAAGCAATAAAAACTCAAATTGAGTGTCACGCCTAAACCAAAGGATTTATGGACACACTTCAACATGTATTTAGTTCAGGATGTCCTCCTGAAGCCTAAATGAGCATTAATTTGACTACACAACTCATTCCTATGAAGATACATTCAAAGTCAGAAAGCGCGCTCAGCTAGGGCTGAAAATGCATTAAAAGCAATAAGAACTCAAATTGAGTGTCACGCCTAAACCAAAGGGCTTATGCACACACTTCAACATGTATTTAGTTCAGGATGTCCTCCTGAAGCCTAAATGAGCATTAATTTGACTACACAACTCATTCCTATGAAGATACATTCAAACTCACAAAACGTGCTAACTCGAATTGAGTGTCACGCCCAAACCAAAGGACTTATGCACACACTTCAACATGTACTTAGTTCAGATGTCCTCCTGAAGCCTAAATGAGCATTAATTTGACCACACAACTCATTCCTATGAAGATACATTCAAACTCACAAAACGTGCTCACCTCGGGCTGAAAATGCATTTAAAGCAATAAAAACTCAAATTGAGTGTCACGCCTAAACCAAAGGACTTATGCACACACTTCAACGTGTATTTTGTTCAGGATGACCTCCTGAAGCCCATATGAGCATTAATTTGACCACACAACTCATTCCTATGAAGATACATTCAAACTCACAAAACGTGCTCAGCTCGGGCTGAAAATGCATTTAAAGCAATAAAAACTCAAATTGAATGTCACGCCTAAACCAAAGGACGTATGCACACACTTCAACATGTATTTTGTTCAGGATGACCTCCTGAGCCCATATGAGCATTAATTTGACCACACAACTCATTCCTATGAAGATACATTCAAACTCACAAAACGTGCTCAGCTCGGGCTGAAAATGCATTTAAAGCAATAAAAACTCAAATTCAGTGTCACGCCTAAACCAAAGGACTTATGCACACACTTCAACATGTATTTTGTTCAGGATGACCTCCTGAAGCCCATATGAGCATTAATTTGACTACACAACTCATTCCTATGAAGATACATTCAAACTCACAAAACGTGCTCAGCTCGGGCTGAAAATGCATTTAAAGCAATAAAAACTCAAATTGAGTGTCACGCCTAAACCAAAGGACTTATGCACACACTTCAACATGTATTTTGTTCAGGATGACCACCTGACGCCTAAATGAGCATTAATTTGACCACAAGACTCTTTCCTATGAAGATACATTCAAACTCACAAAACGTGCTCAGCTCGGGCTGAAAATGCATTTAAAGCAATAAAAACTCAAATTGAGTGTCACGCCTAAACCAAAGGACTCATGCACACACTTCAACATGTATTTTGTTCAGGATGACCACCTGAAGCCTAAATGAGCATTAATTTGACCACACAACTCATTCTATGAAGATACATTCAAACTCAAAAAACCTGCTCAGCTCGGGCTGAAAATGCATTTAAAGCAATAAAAACTCAAAATGAGTGTCACGCCTAAACCAAAGGACTTATGCACACACTTCAACATGTATTTTGTTATGGATGACCACCTGAAGCCTAAATGAGCATTAATTTGACCACACAACTCATTCCTATGAAGATACATTCAAAGTCAGAAAGCGCGCTCAGCTCGGGCTGAAAATGCATTTAAAGCAATAAAAACTCAAATTGAGTGTCACGCCTAAACCAAAGGACTTATGCACACACTTTAACATGTATTTTGTTCAGGATGACCACCTGACGCCTAAATGAGCATTAATTTGACCACACAACTCATTCCTATGAAGATACATTCAAACTCACAAAACTTGCTCAGCTCGGGCTGAAAATGCATTTAAAGCAATAAAAACTCAAATTGAGTGTCACGCCTAAACCAAAGGACTTATGCACACACTTCAACATGTATTTTGTTCAGGATGACCTCCTGAAGCCTAAATGAGCAATAATTTGACCACACAACTCATTCCTATGAAGATACATTCAAAGTCAGAAAGCGCGCTCAACTCGGGCTGAAAATGCATTTAAAGCAATAAAAACTCAAATTGAGTGTCACGCCTAAACCAAAGGACTTATGCACACACTTCAACATGTATTTTGTTCAGGATGACCACCTGAAGCCTAAATGAGCATTAATTTGACCACACAACTCATTCCTATGAAGATACATTCAAACTCACAAAACGTGCTCAACTCGGGCTGAAAATGCATTTAAAGCAATAAAAACTCAAATTGAGTGTCACGCCTAAACCAAAGGACTTATGCACACACTTCAACATGTATTTTGTTCAGGATGACCTCCTGAAGCCCATATGAGCATTAATTTGACCACACAACTCATTCCTATGAAGATACATTCAAACACACAAAACGTGCTCAGCTCGGGCTGAAAATGCATTTAAAGCAATAAAAACTCAAATTGAGTGTCACGCCTAAACCAAAGGACTTATGCACACACTTCAACATGTATTTTGTTCAGGATGACCTCCTGAAGCCCATATGAGCATTAATTTGACTACACAACTCATTCCTATGAAGATACATTCAAACTCACAAAACGTGCTCAGCTCGGGCTGAAAATGCATTTAAGCAATAAAAACTCAAATTGAGTGTCACGCCTAAACCAAAGGATTTATGGACACACTTCAACATGTATTTAGTTCAGGATGTCCTCCTGAAGCCTAAATGAGCATTAATTTGACTACACAACTCATTCCTATGAAGATACATTCAAAGTCAGAAAGCGCGCTCAGCTAGGGCTGAAAATGCATTAAAAGCAATAAGAACTCAAATTGAGTGTCACGCCTAAACCAAAGGGCTTATGCACACACTTCAACATGTATTTAGTTCAGGATGTCCTCCTGAAGCCTAAATGAGCATTAATTTGACTACACAACTCATTCCTATGAAGATACATTCAAACTCACAAAACGTGCTAACTCGAATTGAGTGTCACGCCCAAACCAAAGGACTTATGCACACACTTCAACATGTACTTAGTTCAGATGTCCTCCTGAAGCCTAAATGAGCATTAATTTGACCACACAACTCATTCCTATGAAGATACATTCAAACTCACAAAACGTGCTCACCTCGGGCTGAAAATGCATTTAAAGCAATAAAAACTCAAATTGAGTGTCACGCCTAAACCAAAGGACTTATGCACACACTTCAACATGTATTTTGTTCAGGATGACCTCCTGAAGCCCATATGAGCATTAATTTGACTACACAACTCATTCCTATGAAAATACATTCAAACTCACAAAACGTGCTCAAGCTCGGGCTGAAAATGCATTTAAGCAATAAAAACTCAAATTGAGTGTCACACCTAAACCAAAGGACTTATTCACACACGTCAACATGTATTTTGTTCAGGATGACCACCTGAAGCCTAAATGAGCATTAATTTGACCACACAACTCATTCCTATGAAGATACATTCAAACTCACAAAACATGCTCAGCTCGGGCTGAAAATGCATTTAAAGCAATAAAAACTCAAATTGAGTGTCACGCCTAAACCAAAGGACTTATGCACACACTTCAACATGTATTTTGTTCAGGATGACCTCCTGAAGCCTAAATGAGCAATAATTTGACCACACAACTCATTCCTATGAAGATACATTCAAAGTCAGAAAGCGCGCTCAACTCGGGCTGAAAATGCATTTAAAGCAATAAAAACTCAAATTGAGTGTCACGCCTAAACCAAAGGACTTATGCACACACTTCAACATGTATTTTGTTCAGGATGACCACCTGAAGCCTAAATGAGCATTAATTTGACCACACAACTCATTCCTATGAAGATACATTCAAACTCACAAAACGTGCTCAGCTCGGGCTGAAAATGCATTTAATGCAATAAAAACTCAAATTGAGTGTCACGCCTAAACCAAAGGACTTATGCACACACTTCAACATGTATTTTGTTCAGGATGACCTCCTGAAGCCCATATGAGCATTAATTTGACTACACAACTCATTCCTATGAAGATACATTCAAACTCACAAAACGTGCTCAGCTCGGGCTGAAAATGCATTTAAAGCAATAAAAACTCAAATTGAGTGTCACTCCCAAACCAAAGGACTTTTGCACACACTTCAATGTATTTAGTTCAGGATGTCCTCCTGAAGCATAAATGAGCAGTAATTTGACTACACAACTCATTCCTATGAAGATACATTCAAACTCAAAAAACGTGCTCAGCTCAGTAAAAAATGCATTTAAAGCAATAAAAACTCAAATTGAGTGTCACGCCCAAACCAAAGGACTTATGCACACACTTCAACATGTACTTAGTTCAGATGTCCTCCTGAAGCCTAAATGAGCATTAATTTGACCACACAACTCATTCCTATGAAGATACATTCAAACTCACAAAACGTGCTCAGCTCGGGCTGAAAATGCATTTAAAGCAATAAAAACTCAAATTGAGTGTCACGCCTAAACCAAAGGACTTATGCACACACTTCAACATGTATTTTGTTCAGGATGACCTCCTGAAGCCCATATGAGCATTAATTTGACTACACAACTCATTCCTATGAAGATACATTAAAACTCACAAAACGTGCTCAAGCTCGGGCTGAAAATGCATTTAAGCAATAAAAACTCAAATTGAGTGTCACACCTAAACCAAAGGACTTATTCACACACGTCAACATGTATTTTGTTCAGGATGACCACCTGAAGCCTAAATGAGCATTAATTTGACCACACAACTCATTCCTATGAAGATACATTCAAACTCACAAAACATGCTCAGCTTGGGCTGAAAATGCATTTAAAGCAATAAAAACTCAAATTGAGTGTCACGCCTAAACCAAAGGACTTATGCACACACTTCAACATGTATTTTGTTCAGGATGACCTCCTGAAGCCTAAATGAGCAATAATTTGACCACACAACTCATTCCTATGAAGATACATTCAAAGTCAGAAAGCGCGCTCAACTCGGGCTGAAAATGCATTTAAAGCAATAAAAACTCAAATTGAGTGTCACGCCTAAACCAAAGGACTTATGCACACACTTCAACATGTATTTTGTTCAGGATGACCACCTGAAGCCTAAATGAGCATTAATTTGACCACACAACTCATTCCTATGAAGATACATTCAAACTCACAAAACGTGCTCAGCTCGGGCTGAAAATGCATTTAATGCAATAAAAACTCAAATTGAGTGTCACGCCTAAACCAAAGGACTTATGCACACACTTCAACATGTATTTTGTTCAGGATGACCTCCTGAAGCCTAAATCAGCATTAATTTGACTACACAACTCATTCCTATGAAGATACATTCAAACTCACAAAACGTGCTAACTCGAATTGAGTGTCACGCCCAAACCAAAGGACTTATGCACACACTTCAACATGTACTTAGTTCAGATGTCCTCCTGAAGCCTAAATGAGCATTAATTTGACCACACAACTCATTCCTATGAAGATACATTCAAACTCACAAAACGTGCTCACCTCGGGCTGAAAATGCATTTAAAGCAATAAAAACTCAAATTGAGTGTCACGCCTAAACCAAAGGACTTATGCACACACTTCAACATGTATTTTGTTCAGGATGACCTCCTGAAGCCCATATGAGCATTAATTTGACTACACAACTCATTCCTATGAAAATACATTCAAACTCACAAAACGTGCTCAAGCTCGGGCTGAAAATGCATTTAAGCAATAAAAACTCAAATTGAGTGTCACACCTAAACCAAAGGACTTATTCACACACGTCAACATGTATTTTGTTCAGGATGACCACCTGAAGCCTAAATGAGCATTAATTTGACCACACAACTCATTCCTATGAAGATACATTCAAACTCACAAAACATGCTCAGCTCGGGCTGAAAATGCATTTAAAGCAATAAAAACTCAAATTGAGTGTCACGCCTAAACCAAAGGACTTATGCACACACTTCAACATGTATTTTGTTCAGGATGACCTCCTGAAGCCTAAATGAGCAATAATTTGACCACACAACTCATTCCTATGAAGATACATTCAAAGTCAGAAAGCGCGCTCAACTCGGGCTGAAAATGCATTTAAAGCAATAAAAACTCAAATTGAGTGTCACGCCTAAACCAAAGGACTTATGCACACACTTCAACATGTATTTTGTTCAGGATGACCACCTGAAGCCTAAATGAGCATTAATTTGACCACACAACTCATTCCTATGAAGATACATTCAAACTCACAAAACGTGCTCAGCTCGGGCTGAAAATGCATTTAATGCAATAAAAACTCAAATTGAGTTTCACGCCTAAACCAAAGGACTTATGCACACACTTCAACATGTATTTTGTTCAGGATGACCTCCTGAAGCCCATATGAGCATTAATTTGACTACACAACTCATTCCTATGAAGATACATTCAAACTCACAAAACGTGCTCAGCTCGGGCTGAAAATGCATTTAAAGCAATAAAAACTCAAATTGAGTGTCACTCCCAAACCAAAGGACTTTTGCACACACTTCAATGTATTTAGTTCAGGATGTCCTCCTGAAGCATAAATGAGCAGTAATTTGACTACACAACTCATTCCTATGAAGATACATTCAAACTCAAAAAACGTGCTCAGCTCAGTAAAAAATGCATTTAAAGCAATAAAAACTCAAATTGAGTGTCACGCCCAAACCAAAGGACTTATGCACACACTTCAACATGTACTTAGTTCAGATGTCCTCCTGAAGCCTAAATGAGCATTAATTTGACCACACAACTCATTCCTATGAAGATACATTCAAACTCACAAAACGTGCTCAGCTCGGGCTGAAAATGCATTTAAAGCAATAAAAACTCAAATTGAGTGTCACGCCTAAACCAAAGGACTTATGCACACACTTCAACATGTATTTTGTTCAGGATGACCTCCTGAAGCCCATATGAGCATTAATTTGACTACACAACTCATTCCTATGAAGATACATTAAAACTCACAAAACGCGCTCAGTTCGGCCTGAAAATGCATTTAAAGCAATAAAAACTCAAATTGAGTGTCACACCTAAACCAAAGGACTTATTCACACACGTCAACATGTATTTTGTTCAGGATGACCACCTGAAGCCTAAATGAGCATTAATTTGACCACACAACTCATTCCTATGAAGATACATTCAAAGTCAGAAAGCGCGCTCAACTCGGGCTGAAAATGCATTTAAAGCAATAAAAACTCAAATTGAGTGTCACGCCTAAACCAAAGGACTTATGCACACACTTCAACATGTATTTTGTTCAGGATGACCTCCTGAAGCCTAAATGAGCATTAATTTGACCACACAACTCATTCCTATGAAGATACATTCAAACTCAGAAAACGCGCTCAGTTCGGCCTGAAAATGCATTTAAAGCAATAAAAACTCAAATTGAGTGTCACGCCTAAACCAAAGGACTCATGCACACACTTCAACATGTATTTTGTTCAGGATGACCACCTGAAGCCTAAATGAGCATTAATTTGACCACACAACTCATTCTATGAAGATACATTCAAACTCACAAAACGTGCTCAGCTCGGGCTGAAAATGCATTTAAAGCAATAAAAACTCAAAATGAGTGTCACGCCTAAACCAAAGGACTTATGCACACACTTCAACGTGTATTTTGTTCAGGATGACCACCTGAAGCCCATATGAGCATTAATTTGACCACACAACTCATTCCTATGAAGATACATTCAAACTCACAAAACGTGCTCAGCTCGGGCTGAAAATGCATTTAAAGCAATAAAAACTCAAATTGAGTGTCACGCCTAAACCAAAGGACTTATGCACACACTTCAACATGTATTTTGTTATGGATGACCACCTGAAGCCTAAATGAGCATTAATTTGACCACACAACTCATTCCTATGAAGATACATTCAAACTCACAAAACGTGCTCAGCTCGGGCTGAAAATGCATTTAAAGCAATAAAAACTCAAATTGAGTGTCACGCCTAAACCAAAGGACTTATGCACACACTTCAACATGTATTTTGTTCAGGATGACCTCCTGAAGCCCATATGAGCATTAATTTGACCACACAACTCATTCCTATGAAGATACATTCAAACTCACAAAACGTGCTCAGCTCGGGCTGAAAATGCATTTAAAGCAATAAAAACTCAAATTGAGTGTCACGCCTAAACCAAAGGACTTATGCACACACTTCAACATGTATTTAGTTCAGGATGTCCTCCTGAAGCCTAAATGAGCATTAATTTGACTACACAACTCATTCCTATGAAGATACATTCAAACTCACAAAACGTGCTCAGCTCGGGCTGAAAATGCATTTAAAGCAATAAAAACTCAAAATGAGTGTCACGCCTAAACCAAAGGACTTATGCACACAATTCAACATGTATTTTGTTCAGGATGACCTCCTGAAGCCCATATGAGCATTAATTTGACCACACAACTCATTCCTATGAAGATACATTCAAACTCACAAAACGTGCTCAGCTCGGGCTGAAAATGCATTTAAAGCAATAAAAACTCAAATTGAGTGTCACGCCTAAACCAAAGGACTTATGCACACACTTCAAAATGTATTTTGTTCAGGATGACCTCCTGAAGCCTAAATGAGCAATAATTTGACCACACAACTCATTCCTATGAAGATACATTCAAAGTCAGAAAGCGCGCTCAGCTCGGGCTGAAAATGCATTTAAAGCAATAAAAACTCAAATTGAGTGTCACGCCTAAACCAAAGGACTTATGCACACACTTCAACATGTATTTTTTTCAGGATGACCACCTGAAGCCTAAATGAGCATTAATTTGACCACACAACTCATTCTATGAAGATACATTCAAACTCACAAAACGTGCTCAGCTCGGGCTGAAAATGCATTTAAAGCAATAAAAACTCAAAATGAGTGTCACGCCTAAACCAAAGGACTTATGCACACACTTCAACATGTATTTTGTTCAGGATGACCTCCTCAAGCCTAAATGAGCAATAATTTGACCACACAACTCATTCCTATGAAGATACATTCAAACTCAAAAAACGTGCTCAGCTCGGGCTGAAAATGCATTTAAAGCAATAAAAACTCAAATTGAGTGTCACACCTAAACCAAAGGACTTATGCACACACTTCAACATGTATTTTGTTCAGGATGACCTCCTGAAGCCCATATGAGCATTAATTTGACCACACAACTCATTCCTATGAAGATACATTCAAACTCACAAAACGTGCTCAGCTCGGGCTGAAAATGCATTTAAAGCAATAAAAACTCAAATTGAGTGTCACGCCTAAACCAAAGGACTTATGCACACACTTCAACATGTATTTAGTTCAGGATGACCACCTGAAGCCTAAATGAGCATTAATTTGACCACACAACTCATTCCTATGAAGATACATTCAAACTCACAAAACGTGCTCAGCTCAGGCTGAAACTGCATTTAAAGCAATAAAAAATCAAATTGAGTGTCACGCCTAAACCAAAGGACTTATGCACACACTTCAACATATATTTTGTTCAAGATGTCCTCTTGAAGCCTAAATATGCATTAATATGATCACACATCTCATTCCTATGAAGATACATTCAAACTCAGAACACGTGCTCAGCTCCGCCCGAAACTGCACTTAAAGCAATAAAAACTGAAATTGAGTATAGTCATGGTACCCGCGTTGAGTTATAATTAATTCAAGAACAAAGAGAAATTGAATAATTGGTTCAAGAGTACAGTTATACTGTCATATAAATGTAAAATGGTTTCAGGCCTCAGAGACAATAACGGACTTTGGTCAGTAGAGGGCAACATAGACCATAACATGAATCAAGACACATTTTGAAAACTTGTTCCACTCGGCCTGAAAATGCATTTAAAGCAATAATAACTCAAATTGAGTGTCACTCCCAAACCAAAGGACTTTTGCACACACTTCAATGTATTTAGTTCAGGATGTCCTCCTGAAGCATAAATGAGCAGTAATTTGACTACACAACTCATTCCTATGAAGATACATTCAAACTCAAAAAACGTGCTCAGCTCAGTAAAAAATGCATTTAAAGCAATAAAAACTCAAATTGAGTGTCACGCCCAAACCAAAGGACTTATGCACACACTTCAACATGTACTTAGTTCAGATGTCCTCCTGAAGCCTAAATGAGCATTAATTTGACCACACAACTCATTCCTATGAAGATACATTCAAACTCACAAAACGTGCTCAGCTCGGGCTGAAAATGCATTTAAAGCAATAAAAACTCAAATTGAGTGTCACGCCTAAACCAAAGGACTTATGCACACACTTCAACATGTATTTTGTTCAGGATGACCTCCTGAAGCCCATATGAGCATTAATTTGACTACACAACTCATTCCTATGAAGATACATTAAAACTCACAAAACGTGCTCAAGCTCGGGCTGAAAATGCATTTAAGCAATAAAAACTCAAATTGAGTGTCACACCTAAACCAAAGGACTTATTCACACACGTCAACATGTATTTTGTTCAGGATGACCACCTGAAGCCTAAATGAGCATTAATTTGACCACACAACTCATTCCTATGAAGATACATTCAAAGTCAGAAAGCGCGCTCAACTCGGGCTGAAAATGCATTTAAAGCAATAAAAACTCAAATTGAGTGTCACGCCTAAACCAAAGGACTTATGCACACACTTCAACATGTATTTTGTTCAGGATGACCTCCTGAAGCCTAAATGAGCATTAATTTGACCACACAACTCATTCCTATGAAGATACATTCAAACTCAGAAAACGCGCTCAGTTCGGCCTGAAAATGCATTTAAAGCAATAAAAACTCAAATTGAGTGTCACGCCTAAACCAAAGGACTTATGCACACACTTCAACATGTATTTTGTTCAGGATGACCACCTGACGCCTAAATGAGCATTAATTTGACCACACAACTCATTCCTATGAAGATACATTCAAACTCACAAAACGTGCTCAGCTCGGGCTGAAAATGCATTTAAAGCAATAAAAACTCAAATTGAGTGTCACGCCTAAACCAAAGGACTCATGCACACACTTCAACATGTATTTTGTTCAGGATGACCACCTGAAGCCTAAATGAGCATTAATTTGACCACACAACTCATTCTATGAAGATACATTCAAACTCACAAAACGTGCTCAGCTCGGGCTGAAAATGCATTTAAAGCAATAAAAACTCAAAATGAGTGTCACGCCTAAACCAAAGGACTTATGCACACACTTCAACGTGTATTTTGTTCAGGATGACCACCTGAAGCCCATATGAGCATTAATTTGACCACACAACTCATTCCTATGAAGATACATTCAAACTCACAAAACGTGCTCAGCTCGGGCTGAAAATGCATTTAAAGCAATAAAAACTCAAATTGAGTGTCACGCCTAAACCAAAGGACTTATGCACACACTTCAACATGTATTTTGTTATGGATGACCACCTGAAGCCTAAATGAGCATTAATTTGACCACACAACTCATTCCTATGAAGATACATTCAAACTCACAAAACGTGCTCAGCTCGGGCTGAAAATGCATTTAAAGCAATAAAAACTCAAATTGAGTGTCACGCCTAAACCAAAGGACTTATGCACACACTTCAACATGTATTTTGTTCAGGATGACCTCCTGAAGCCCATATGAGCATTAATTTGACCACACAACTCATTCCTATGAAGATACATTCAAACTCACAAAACGTGCTCAGCTCGGGCTGAAAATGCATTTAAAGCAATAAAAACTCAAATTGAGTGTCACGCCTAAACCAAAGGACTTATGCACACACTTCAACATGTATTTTGTTCAGGATGACCACCTGAAGCCTAAATGAGCATTAATTTGACCACACAACTCATTCTATGAAGATACATTCAAACTCACAAAACGTGCTCAGCTCGGGCTGAAAATGCATTTAAAGCAATAAAAACTCAAAATGAGTGTCACGCCTAAACCAAAGGACTTATGCACACACTTCAACATGTATTTTGTTCAGGATGACCACCTGAAGCCTAAATGAGCATTAATTTGACCACACAAGTCATTCCTATGAAGATACATTCAAAGTCACAAAACGTGCTCAACTCGGGCTGAAAATGCATTTAAAGCAATAAAAACTCAAATTGAGTGTCACGCCTAAACCAAAGGACTTATGCACACACTTCAACATGTATTTTGTTCAGGATGACCTCCTGAAGCCCATATGAGCATTAATTTGACCACACAACTCATTCCTATGAAGATACATTCAAAGTCACAAAACGTGCTCAACTCGGGCTGAAAATGCATTTAAAGCAATAAAAACTCAAATTGAATGTCACGCCTAAACCAAAGGGCTTATGGACACACTTCAACATGTATTTAGTTCAGGATGTCCTCCTGAAGCCTAAATGAGCATTAATTTGACTACACAACTCATTCCTATGAAGATACATTCAAACTCACAAAACGTGCTCAGCTCGGGCTGAAAATGCATTTAAAGCAATAAAAACTCAAAATGAGTGTCACGCCTAAACCAAAGGACTTATGCACACAATTCAACATGTATTTTGTTCAGGATGACCTCCTGAAGCCCATATGAGCATTAATTTGACCACACAACTCATTCCTATGAAGATACATTCAAACTCACAAAACGTGCTCAGCTCGGGCTGAAAATGCATTTAAAGCAATAAAAACTCAAATTGAGTGTCACGCCTAAACCAAAGGACTTATGCACACACTTCAAAATGTATTTTGTTCAGGATGACCTCCTGAAGCCTAAATGAGCAATAATTTGACCACACAACTCATTCCTATGAAGATACATTCAAAGTCAGAAAGCGCGCTCAGCTCGGGCTGAAAATGCATTTAAAGCAATAAAAACTCAAATTGAGTGTCACGCCTAAACCAAAGGACTTATGCACACACTTCAACATGTATTTTTTTCAGGATGACCACCTGAAGCCTAAATGAGCATTAATTTGACCACACAACTCATTCTATGAAGATACATTCAAACTCACAAAACGTGCTCAGCTCGGGCTGAAAATGCATTTAAAGCAATAAAAACTCAAAATGAGTGTCACGCCTAAACCAAAGGACTTATGCACACACTTCAACATGTATTTTGTTCAGGATGACCTCCTCAAGCCTAAATGAGCAATAATTTGACCACACAACTCATTCCTATGAAGATACATTCAAACTCAAAAAACGTGCTCAGCTCGGGCTGAAAATGCATTTAAAGCAATAAAAACTCAAATTGAGTGTCACACCTAAACCAAAGGACTTATGCACACACTTCAACATGTATTTTGTTCAGGATGACCTCCTGAAGCCCATATGAGCATTAATTTGACCACACAACTCATTCCTATGAAGATACATTCAAACTCACAAAACGTGCTCAGCTCGGGCTGAAAATGCATTTAAAGCAATAAAAACTCAAATTGAGTGTCACGCCTAAACCAAAGGACTTATGCACACACTTCAACATGTATTTAGTTCAGGATGACCACCTGAAGCCTAAATGAGCATTAATTTGACCACACAACTCATTCCTATGAAGATACATTCAAACTCACAAAACGTGCTCAGCTCAGGCTGAAACTGCATTTAAAGCAATAAAAAATCAAATTGAGTGTCACGCCTAAACCAAAGGACTTATGCACACACTTCAACATATATTTTGTTCAAGATGTCCTCTTGAAGCCTAAATATGCA
Source organism: Hippocampus guttulatus (assembly GCF_054856545.1). Lineage (NCBI taxonomy): Eukaryota > Metazoa > Chordata > Actinopteri > Syngnathiformes > Syngnathidae > Hippocampus > Hippocampus guttulatus. The sequence continues at coordinate 1,076,650 of NC_141264.1, forward strand.
TTAATATGATCACACATCTCATTCCTATGAAGATACATTCAAACTCAGAACACGTGCTCAGCTCCGCCCGAAACTGCACTTAAAGCAATAAAAACTGAAATTGAGTATAGTCATGGTACCCGCGTTGAGTTATAATTAATTCAAGAACAAAGAGAAATTGAATAATTGGTTCAAGAGTACAGTTATACTGTCATATAAATGTAAAATGGTTTCAGGCCTCAGAGACAATAACGGACTTTGGTCAGTAGAGGGCAACATAGACCATAACATGAATCAAGACACATTTTGAAAACTTGTTCCACTCGGCCTGAAAATGCATTTAAAGCAATAATAACTCAAATTGAGTGTCACTCCCAAACCAAAGGACTTTTGCACACACTTCAATGTATTTAGTTCAGGATGTCCTCCTGAAGCCTAAATGAGCAGTAATTTGACTACACAACTCATTCCTATGAAGATACATTCAAACTCAAAAAACGTGCTCAGCTCAGTAAAAAATGCATTTAAAGCAATAAAAACTCAAATTGAGTGTCACGCCCAAACCAAAGGACTTATGCACACACTTCAACATGTACTTAGTTCAGATGTCCTCCTGAAGCCTAAATGAGCATTAATTTGACCACACAACTCATTCCTATGAAGATACATTCAAACTCACAAAACGTGCTCAGCTCGGGCTGAAAATGCATTTAAAGCAATAAAAACTCAAATTGAGTGTCACGCCTAAACCAAAGGACTTATGCACACACTTCAACATGTATTTTGTTCAGGATGACCTCCTGAAGCCCATATGAGCATTAATTTGACTACACAACTCATTCCTATGAAGATACATTCAAACTCACAAAACGTGCTCAGCTCGGGCTGAAAATGCATTTAAAGCAATAAAAACTCAAATTGAGTGTCACGCCCAAACCAAAGGACTTATGCACACACTTGAACATGTACTTAGTTCAGATGTCCTCCTGAAGCCTAAATGAGCATTAATTTGACCACACAACTCATTCCTATGAAGATACATTCAAACTCACAAAACGTGCTCAGCTCGGGCTGAAAATGCATTTAAAGCAATAAAAACTCAAAATTAGTGTCACGCCTAAACCAAAGGACTTATGCACACACTTCAGCATGTATTTTGTTCAGGATGACCACCTGACGCCTAAATGAGCATTAATTTGACCACACAACTCATTCCTATGAAGATACATTCAAACTCACAAAACGTGCTCAGCTCGGGCTGAAAATGCATTTAAAGCAATAAAAACTCAAATTGAGTGTCACGCCTAAACCAAAGGACTCATGCACACACTTCAACATGTATTTTGTTCAGGATGACCACCTGAAGCCTAAATGAGCATTAATTTGACCACACAACTCATTCTATGAAGAAACATTCAAACTCACAAAACGTGCTCAGCTCGGGCAGAAAATACATTTAAAGCAATAAAAACTCAAATTGAGTGTCACGCCTAAACAAAAGGACTTATGCACACACTTCAACATGTATTTTGTTATGGATGACCACCTGAAGCCTAAATGAGCATTAATTTGACCACACAACTCATTCCTATGAAGATACATTCAAACTCACAAAACGTGCTCAGCTCGTGCTGAAAATGAATTTAAAGCAATAAAAACTCAAATTGAGTGTCACGCCCAAACCAAAGGACTTATGCACACACTTCAACATGTACTTAGTTCAGATGTCCTCCTGAAGCCTAAATGAGCATTAATTTGACCACACAACTCATTCCTATGAAGATACATTCAAACTCACAAAACGTGCTCAGCTCGGGCTGAAAATGCATTTAAAGCAATAAAAACTCAAATTGAGTGTCACGCCCAAACCAAAGGACTTATGCACACACTTCAACATGTACTTAGTTCAGATGTCCTCCTGAAGCCTAAATGAGCATTAATTTGACCACACAACTCATTCCTATGAAGATACATTCAAACTCACAAAACGTGCTCAGCTCGGGCTGAAAATGCATTTAAAGCAATAAAAACTCAAAATGAGTGTCACGCCTAAACCAAAGGACTTATGCACACACTTCGACATGTATTTTGTTCAGGATGACCTACTCAAGCCTAAATGAGCAATAGTTTGACCACACAACTCATTCCTATGAAGATACATTCAAACTCAAAAAACGTGCTCAGCTCGGGCTGGAAATGCATTTAAAGCAATAAAAACTCAAATTGAGTGTCACACCTAAACCAAAGGACGTATGCACACACTTCAACATGTATTTTGTTCAGGATGACCTCCTGAGCCCATATGAGCATTAATTTGACCACACAACTCATTCCTATGAAGATACATTCAAACACACAAAACGTGCTCAGCTCGGGCTGAAAATGCATTTAAAGCAATAAAAACTCAAATTGAGTGTCACGCCTAAACCAAAGGACTTATGCACACACTTCAACATGTATTTTGTTCAGGATGACCTCCTGAAGCCCAGATGAGCATTAATTTGACTACACAACTCATTCCTATGAAGATACATTCAAACTCACAAAACGTGCTCAGCTCGGGCTGAAAATGCATTTAAAGCAATAAAAACTCAAATTGAGTGTCACGCCTAAACCAAAGGACTTATGCACACACTTCAACGTGTATTTTGTTCAGGATGACCTCCTGAAGCCCATATGAGCATTAATTTGACCACACAACTCATTCCTATGAAGATACATTCAAACTCACAAAACGTGCTCAGCTCGGGCTGAAAATGCATTTAAAGCAATAAAAACTCAAATTGAGTGTCACGCCTAAACCAAAGGACGTATGCACACACTTCAACATGTATTTTGTTCAGGATGACCTCCTGAGCCCATATGAGCATTAATTTGACCACACAACTCATTCCTATGAAGATACATTCAAACTCACAAAACGTGCTCAGCTCGGGCTGAAAATGCATTTAAAGCATTAAAAACTCAAATTGAGTGTCACGCCTAAACCAAAGGACTCATGCACACACTTCAACATGTATTTTGTTCAGGATGACCACCTGAAGCCTAAATGAGCATTAATTTGACCACACAACTCATTCTATGAAGATACATTCAAACTCACAAAACGTGCTCAGCTCGGGCTGAAAATGCATTTAAAGCAATAAAAACTCAAATTGAGTGTCACGCCTAAACCAAAGGACTTATGCACACACTTCAACATGTATTTTGTTCAGGATGACCTCCTGAAGCCCATATGAGCATTAATTTGACCACACAACTCATTCCTATGAAGATACATTCAAACTCACAAAACGTGCTCAGCTCGGGCTGAAAATGCATTTAAAGCAATAAAAACTCTAATTGAGTGTCACGCCTAAACCAAAGGACTTATGCACACACTTCATGTATTTTGTTATGGATGACCACCTGAAGCCTAAATGAGCATTAATTTGACCACACAACTCATTCCTATGAAGATACATTCATACTCACAAAACGTGCTCAGCTCGGGCTGAAAATGCATTTAAAGCAATAAAAACTCAAATTGAGTGTCACGCCTAAACCAAAGGACTTATGCACACACTTCAACATGTATTTTGTTCAGGATGACCTCCTGAAGCCTAAATGAGCAATAATTTGACCACACAACTCATTCCTATGAAGATACATTCAAAGTCAGAAAGCGCGCTCAGCTCGGGCTGAAAATGCATTTAAAGCAATAAAAACTCAAATTGAGTGTCACGCCTAAACCAAAGGACTTATGCACACACTTCAACATGTATTTTGTTCAGGATGACCACCTGAAGCCTAAATGAGCATTAATTTGACCACACAACTCATTCCTATGAAGATACATTCAAACTCACAAAACGTGCTCAGCTCGGGCTGAAAATGCATTTAAAGCAATAAAAACTCAAATTGAGTGTCACGCCTAAACCAAAGGACTTATGCACACACTTCGACATGTACTTTGTTCAGGATGACCTCCTCAAGCCTAAATGAGCAATAGTTTGACCACACAACTCATTCCTATGAAGATACATTCAAACTCAAAAAACGTGCTCAGCTCGGGCTGGAAATGCATTTAAAGCAATAAAAACTCAAATTGAGTGTCACACCTAAACCAAAGGACTTATGCACACACTTCAACATGTATTTTGTTCAGGATGACCTCCTGAGCCCATATGAGCATTAACTTGACCACACAACTCATTCCTATGAAGATACATTCAAACACACAAAACGTGCTCAGCTCGGGCTGAAAATGCATTTAAAGCAATAAAAACTCAAATTGAGTGTCACGCCTAAACCAAAGGACTTATGCACACACTTCAACATGTATTTTGTTCAGGATGACCTCCTGAGCCCATATGAGCATTAATTTGACCACACAACTCATTCCTATGAAGATACATTCAAACACACAAAACGTGCTCAGCTCGGGCTGAAAATGCATTTAAAGCAATAAAAACTCAAATTGAGTGTCACGCCTAAACCAAAGGACTTATGCACACACTTCAACATGTATTTTGTTCAGGATGACCTCCTGAAGCCCATATGAGCATTAATTTGACTACACAACTCATTCCTATGAAGATACATTCAAACTCACAAAACGTGCTCAGCTCGGGCTGAAAATGCATTTAAAGCAATAAAAACTCAAATTGAGTGTCACGCCTAAACCAAAGGACTTATGCACACACTTCAACGTGTATTTTGTTCAGGATGACCTCCTGAAGCCCATATGAGCATTAATTTGACCACACAACTCATTCCTATGAAGATACATTCAAACTCACAAAACGTGCTCAGCTCGGGCTGAAAATGCATTTAAAGCAATAAAAACTCAAATTGAGTGTCACGCCTAAACCAAAGGACGTATGCACACACTTCAACATGTATTTTGTTCAGGATGACCTCCTGAGCCCATATGAGCATTAATTTGACCACACAACTCATTCCTATGAAGATACATTCAAACTCACAAAACGTGCTCAGCTCGGGCTGAAAATGCATTTAAAGCATTAAAAACTCAAATTGAGTGTCACGCCTAAACCAAAGGACTCATGCACACACTTCAACATGTATTTTGTTCAGGATGACCACCTGAAGCCTAAATGAGCATTAATTTGACCACACAACTCATTCTATGAAGATACATTCAAACTCACAAAACGTGCTCAGCTCGGGCTGAAAATGCATTTAAAGCAATAAAAACTCAAATTGAGTGTCACGCCTAAACCAAAGGACTTATGCACACACTTCAACATGTATTTTGTTCAGGATGACCTCCTGAAGCCCATATGAGCATTAATTTGACCACACAACTCATTCCTATGAAGATACATTCAAACTCACAAAACGTGCTCAGCTCGGGCTGAAAATGCATTTAAAGCAATAAAAACTCTAATTGAGTGTCACGCCTAAACCAAAGGACTTATACACACACTTCATGTATTTTGTTATGGATGACCACCTGAAGCCTAAATGAGCATTAATTTGACCACACAACTCATTCCTATGAAGATACATTCATACTCACAAAACGTGCTCAGCTCGGGCTGAAAATGCATTTAAAGCAATAAAAACTCAAATTGAGTGTCACGCCTAAACCAAAGGACTTATGCACACACTTCAACATGTATTTTGTTCAGGATGACCACCTGAAGCCTAAATGAGCATTAATTTGACCACACAACTCATTCCTATGAAGATACATTCAAACTCACAAAACGTGCTCAGCTCGGGCTGAAAATGCATTTAAAGCAATAAAAACTCAAATTGAGTGTCACGCCTAAACCAAAGGACTTATGCACACACTTCGACATGTATTTTGTTCAGGATGACCTCCTCAAGCCTAAATGAGCAATAGTTTGACCACACAACTCATTCCTATGAAGATACATTCAAACTCAAAAAACGTGCTCAGCTCGGGCTGGAAATGCATTTAAAGCAATAAAAACTCAAATTGAGTGTCACACCTAAACCAAAGGACTTATGCACACACTTCAACATGTATTTTGTTCAGGATGACCTCCTGAGCCCATATGAGCATTAACTTGACCACACAACTCATTCCTATGAAGATACATTCAAACACACAAAACGTGCTCAGCTCGGGCTGAAAATGCATTTAAAGCAATAAAAACTCAAATTGAGTGTCACGCCTAAACCAAAGGACTTATGCACACACTTCAACATGTATTTTGTTCAGGATGACCTCCTGAAGCCCATATGAGCATTAATTTGACTACACAACTCATTCCTATGAAGATACATTCAAACTCACAAAACGTGCTCAGCTCGGGCTGAAAATGCATTTAAAGCAATAAAAACTCAAATTGAGTGTCACGCCTAAACCAAAGGACTTATGCACACACTTCAACATGTATTTTGTTCAGGATGACCACCTGACGCCTAAATGAGCATTAATTTGACCACAAGACTCTTTCCTATGAAGATACATTCAAACTCACAAAACGTGCTCAGCTCGGGCTGAAAATGCATTTAAAGCAATAAAAACTCAAATTGAGTGTCACGCCTAAACCAAAGGACTCATGCACACACTTCAACATGTATTTTGTTCAGGATGACCACCTGAAGCCTAAATGAGCATTAATTTGACCACACAACTCATTCTATGAAGATACATTCAAACTCAAAAAACCTGCTCAGCTCGGGCTGAAAATGCATTTAAAGCAATAAAAACTCAAAATGAGTGTCACGCCTAAACCAAAGGACTTATGCACACACTTCAACATGTATTTTGTTATGGATGACCACCTGAAGCCTAAATGAGCATTAATTTGACCACACAACTCATTCCTATGAAGATACATTCAAAGTCAGAAAGCGCGCTCAGCTCGGGCTGAAAATGCATTTAAAGCAATAAAAACTCAAATTGAGTGTCACGCCTAAACCAAAGGACTTATGCACACACTTTAACATGTATTTTGTTCAGGATGACCACCTGACGCCTAAATGAGCATTAATTTGACCACACAACTCTTTCCTATAAAGATACATTCAAACTCACAAAACTTGCTCAGCTCGGGCTGAAAATGCATTTAAAGCAATAAAAACTCAAATTGAGTGTCACGCCTAAACCAAAGGACTTATGCACACACTTCAACATGTATTTTATTCAGGATGACCACCTGAAGCCTAAATGAGCATTAATTTGACCACACAACTCATTCCTATGAAGATACATTCAAACTCACAAAACGTGCTCAGCTCGGGCTGAAAATGCATTTAAAGCAATAAAAACTCAAATTGAGTGTCACGCCTAAACCAAAGGACTTATGCACACACTTCGACATGTACTTTGTTCAGGATGACCTCCTCAAGCCTAAATGAGCAATAGTTTGACCACACAACTCATTCCTATGAAGATACATTCAAACTCAAAAAACGTGCTCAGCTCGGGCTGGAAATGCATTTAAAGCAATAAAAACTCAAATTGAGTGTCACACCTAAACCAAAGGACTTATGCACACACTTCAACATGTATTTTGTTCAGGATGACCTCCTGAGCCCATATGAGCATTAACTTGACCACACAACTCATTCCTATGAAGATACATTCAAACACACAAAACGTGCTCAGCTCGGGCTGAAAATGCATTTAAAGCAATAAAAACTCAAATTGAGTGTCACGCCTAAACCAAAGGACTTATGCACACACTTCAACATGTATTTTGTTCAGGATGACCTCCTGAGCCCATATGAGCATTAATTTGACCACACAACTCATTCCTATGAAGATACATTCAAACACACAAAACGTGCTCAGCTCGGGCTGAAAATGCATTTAAAGCAATAAAAACTCAAATTGAGTGTCACGCCTAAACCAAAGGACTTATGCACACACTTCAACATGTATTTTGTTCAGGATGACCTCCTGAAGCCCATATGAGCATTAATTTGACTACACAACTCATTCCTATGAAGATACATTCAAACTCACAAAACGTGCTCAGCTCGGGCTGAAAATGCATTTAAAGCAATAAAAACTCAAATTGAGTGTCACGCCTAAACCAAAGGACTTATGCACACACTTCAACGTGTATTTTGTTCAGGATGACCTCCTGAAGCCCATATGAGCATTAATTTGACCACACAACTCATTCCTATGAAGATACATTCAAACTCACAAAACGTGCTCAGCTCGGGCTGAAAATGCATTTAAAGCAATAAAAACTCAAATTGAGTGTCACGCCTAAACCAAAGGACGTATGCACACACTTCAACATGTATTTTGTTCAGGATGACCTCCTGAGCCCATATGAGCATTAATTTGACCACACAACTCATTCCTATGAAGATACATTCAAACTCACAAAACGTGCTCAGCTCGGGCTGAAAATGCATTTAAAGCATTAAAAACTCAAATTGAGTGTCACGCCTAAACCAAAGGACTCATGCACACACTTCAACATGTATTTTGTTCAGGATGACCACCTGAAGCCTAAATGAGCATTAATTTGACCACACAACTCATTCTATGAAGATACATTCAAACTCACAAAACGTGCTCAGCTCGGGCTGAAAATGCATTTAAAGCAATAAAAACTCAAATTGAGTGTCACGCCTAAACCAAAGGACTTATGCACACACTTCAACATGTATTTTGTTCAGGATGACCTCCTGAAGCCCATATGAGCATTAATTTGACCACACAACTCATTCCTATGAAGATACATTCAAACTCACAAAACGTGCTCAGCTCGGGCTGAAAATGCATTTAAAGCAATAAAAACTCTAATTGAGTGTCACGCCTAAACCAAAGGACTTATACACACACTTCATGTATTTTGTTATGGATGACCACCTGAAGCCTAAATGAGCATTAATTTGACCACACAACTCATTCCTATGAAGATACATTCATACTCACAAAACGTGCTCAGCTCGGGCTGAAAATGCATTTAAAGCAATAAAAACTCAAATTGAGTGTCACGCCTAAACCAAAGGACTTATGCACACACTTCAACATGTATTTTGTTCAGGATGACCACCTGAAGCCTAAATGAGCATTAATTTGACCACACAACTCATTCCTATGAAGATACATTCAAACTCACAAAACGTGCTCAGCTCGGGCTGAAAATGCATTTAAAGCAATAAAAACTCAAATTGAGTGTCACGCCTAAACCAAAGGACTTATGCACACACTTCGACATGTATTTTGTTCAGGATGACCTCCTCAAGCCTAAATGAGCAATAGTTTGACCACACAACTCATTCCTATGAAGATACATTCAAACTCAAAAAACGTGCTCAGCTCGGGCTGGAAATGCATTTAAAGCAATAAAAACTCAAATTGAGTGTCACACCTAAACCAAAGGACTTATGCACACACTTCAACATGTATTTTGTTCAGGATGACCTCCTGAGCCCATATGAGCATTAACTTGACCACACAACTCATTCCTATGAAGATACATTCAAACACACAAAACGTGCTCAGCTCGGGCTGAAAATGCATTTAAAGCAATAAAAACTCAAATTGAGTGTCACGCCTAAACCAAAGGACTTATGCACACACTTCAACATGTATTTTGTTCAGGATGACCTCCTGAAGCCCATATGAGCATTAATTTGACTACACAACTCATTCCTATGAAGATACATTCAAACTCACAAAACGTGCTCAGCTCGGGCTGAAAATGCATTTAAAGCAATAAAAACTCAAATTGAGTGTCACGCCTAAACCAAAGGACTTATGCACACACTTCAACATGTATTTTGTTCAGGATGACCACCTGACGCCTAAATGAGCATTAATTTGACCACAAGACTCTTTCCTATGAAGATACATTCAAACTCACAAAACGTGCTCAGCTCGGGCTGAAAATGCATTTAAAGCAATAAAAACTCAAATTGAGTGTCACGCCTAAACCAAAGGACTCATGCACACACTTCAACATGTATTTTGTTCAGGATGACCACCTGAAGCCTAAATGAGCATTAATTTGACCACACAACTCATTCTATGAAGATACATTCAAACTCAAAAAACCTGCTCAGCTCGGGCTGAAAATGCATTTAAAGCAATAAAAACTCAAAATGAGTGTCACGCCTAAACCAAAGGACTTATGCACACACTTCAACATGTATTTTGTTATGGATGACCACCTGAAGCCTAAATGAGCATTAATTTGACCACACAACTCATTCCTATGAAGATACATTCAAAGTCAGAAAGCGCGCTCAGCTCGGGCTGAAAATGCATTTAAAGCAATAAAAACTCAAATTGAGTGTCACGCCTAAACCAAAGGACTTATGCACACACTTTAACATGTATTTTGTTCAGGATGACCACCTGACGCCTAAATGAGCATTAATTTGACCACACAACTCTTTCCTATAAAGATACATTCAAACTCACAAAACTTGCTCAGCTCGGGCTGAAAATGCATTTAAAGCAATAAAAACTCAAATTGAGTGTCACGCCTAAACCAAAGGACTTATGCACACACTTCAACATGTACTTAGTTCAGATGTCCTCCTGAAGCCTAAATGAGCATTAATTTGACCACACAACTCATTCCTATGAAGATACATTCAAACTCACAAAACGTGCTCAGCTCGGGCTGAAAATGCATTTAAAGCAATAAAAACTCAAAATTAGTGTCACGCCAAAGGACTTATGCACACACTTCAACATGTACTTAGTTCAGATGTCCTCCTGAAGCCTAAATGAGCATTAATTTGACCACACAACTCATTCCTATGAAGATACATTCAAACTCACAAAACGTGCTCAGCTCGGGCTGAAAATGCATTTAAAGCAATAAAAACTCAAATTGAGTGTCACGCCTAAACCAAAGGACTCATGCACACACTTCAACATGTATTTTGTTCAGGATGACCACCTGAAGCCTAAATGAGCATTAATTTGACCACACAACTCATTCTATGAAGATACATTCAAACTCACAAAACGTGCTCAGCTCGGGCTGAAAATGCATTTAAAGCAATAAAAACTCAAAATGAGTGTCACGCCTAAACCAAAGGACTTATGCACACACTTCAACGTGTATTTTGTTCAGGATGACCACCTGAAGCCCATATGAGCATTAATTTGACCACACAACTCATTCCTATGAAGATACATTCAAAGTCAGAAAGCGCGCTCAACTCGGGCTGAAAATGCATTTAAAGCAATAAAAACTCAAAATGAGTGTCACGCCTAAACCAAAGGACTTATGCACACACTTCAACATGTATTTTGTTCAGGATGACCACCTGAAGCCTAAATGAGCATTAATTTGACCACACAACTCATTCCTATGAAGATACATTCAAACTCACAAAACTTGCTCAGCTCGGGCTGAAAATGCATTTAAAGCAATAAAAACTCAAATTGAGTGTCACGCCTAAACCAAAGGACTTATGCACACACTTCAACATGTATTTTGTTCAGGATGACCTCCTGAAGCCTAAATGAGCAATAATTTGACCACACAACTCATTCCTATGAAGATACATTCAAAGTCAGAAAGCGCGCTCAGCTCGGGCTGAAAATGCATTTAAAGCAATAAAAACTCAAAATGAGTGTCACGCCTAAACCAAAGGACTTATGCACACACTTCAACATGTATTTTGTTCAGGATGACCACCTGAAGCCTAAATGAGCATTAATTTGACCACACAACTCATTCCTATGAAGATACATTCAAACTCACAAAACTTGCTCAGCTCGGGCTGAAAATGCATTTAAAGCAATAAAAACTCAAATTGAGTGTCACGCCTAAACCAAAGGACGTATGCACACACTTCAACATGTATTTTGTTCAGGATGACCTCCTGAGCCCATATGAGCATTAATTTGACCACACAACTCATTCCTATGAAGATACATTCAAACTCACAAAACGTGCTCAGCTCGGGCTGAAAATGCATTTAAAGCATTAAAAACTCAAATTGAGTGTCACGCCTAAACCAAAGGACTCATGCACACACTTCAACATGTATTTTGTTCAGGATGACCACCTGAAGCCTAAATGAGCATTAATTTGACCACACAACTCATTCTATGAAGATACATTCAAACTCACAAAACGTGCTCAGCTCGGGCTGAAAATGCATTTAAAGCAATAAAAACTCAAATTGAGTGTCACGCCTAAACCAAAGGACTTATGCACACACTTCAACATGTATTTTGTTCAGGATGACCTCCTGAAGCCCATATGAGCATTAATTTGACCACACAACTCATTCCTATGAAGATACATTCAAACTCAGAAAACGCGCTCAGTTCGGCCTGAAAATGCATTTAAAGCAATAAAAACTCAAATTGAGTGTCACGCCTAAACCAAAGGACTTATGCACACACTTCAACATGTATTTTGTTCAGGATGACCACCTGACGCCTAAATGAGCATTAATTTGACCACACAACTCATTCCTATGAAGATACATTCAAACTCACAAAACGTGCTCAGCTCGGGCTGAAAATGCATTTAAAGCAATAAAAACTCAAATTGAGTGTCACGCCTAAACCAAAGGACTCATGCACACACTTCAACATGTATTTTGTTCAGGATGACCACCTGAAGCCTAAATGAGCATTAATTTGACCACACAACTCATTCTATGAAGATACATTCAAACTCACAAAACGTGCTCAGCTCGGGCTGAAAATGCATTTAAAGCAATAAAAACTCAAAATGAGTGTCACGCCTAAACCAAAGGACTTATGCACACACTTCAACGTGTATTTTGTTCAGGATGACCACCTGAAGCCCATATGAGCATTAATTTGACCACACAACTCATTCCTATGAAGATACATTCAAAGTCAGAAAGCGCGCTCAACTCGGGCTGAAAATGCATTTAAAGCAATAAAAACTCAAAATGAGTGTCACGCCTAAACCAAAGGACTTATGCACACACTTCAACATGTATTTTGTTCAGGATGACCTCCTGAAGCCTAAATGAGCAATAATTTGACCACACAACTCATTCCTATGAAGATACATTCAAAGTCAGAAAGCGCGCTCAGCTCGGGCTGAAAATGCATTTAAAGCAATAAAAACTCAAAATGAGTGTCACGCCTAAACCAAAGGACTTATGCACACACTTCGACATGTATTTTGTTCAGGATGACCTACTCAAGCCTAAATGAGCAATAGTTTGACCACACAACTCATTCCTATGAAGATACATTCAAACTCAAAAAACGTGCTCAGCTCGGGCTGGAAATGCATTTAAAGCAATAAAAACTCAAATTGAGTGTCACACCTAAACCAAAGGACGTATGCACACACTTCAACATGTATTTTGTTCAGGATGACCTCCTGAGCCCATATGAGCATTAATTTGACCACACAACTCATTCCTATGAAGATACATTCAAACACACAAAACGTGCTCAGCTCGGGCTGAAAATGCATTTAAAGCAATAAAAACTCAAATTGAGTGTCACGCCTAAACCAAAGGACTTATGCACACACTTCAACATGTATTTTGTTCAGGATGACCTCCTGAAGCCCATATGAGCATTAATTTGACTACACAACTCATTCCTATGAAGATACATTCAAACTCACAAAACGTGCTCAGCTCGGGCTGAAAATGCATTTAAAGCAATAAAAACTCAAATTGAGTGTCACGCCTAAACCAAAGGACTTATGCACACACTTCAACGTGTATTTTGTTCAGGGTGACCTCCTGAAGCCCATATGAGCATTAATTTGACCACACAACTCATTCCTATGAAGATACATTCAAACTCACAAAACGTGCTCAGCTCGGGCTGAAAATGCATTTAAAGCAATAAAAACTCAAATTGAGTGTCACGCCTAAACCAAAGGACGTATGCAAACACTTCAACATGTATTTTGTTCAGGATGACCTCCTGAGCCCATATGAGCATTAATTTGACCACACAACTCATTCCTATGAAGATACATTCAAACTCACAAAACGTGCTCAGCTCGGGCTGAAAATGCATTTAAAGCATTAAAAACTCAAATTGAGTGTCACGCCTAAACCAAAGGACTCATGCACACACTTCAACATGTATTTTGTTCAGGATGACCACCTGAAGCCTAAATGAGCATTAATTTGACCACACAACTCATTCTATGAAGATACATTCAAACTCACAAAACGTGCTCAGCTCGGGCTGAAAATGCATTTAAAGCAATAAAAACTCAAATTGAGTGTCACGCCTAAACCAAAGGACTTATGCACACACTTCAACATGTATTTTGTTCAGGATGACCTCCTGAAGCCCATATGAGCATTAATTTGACCACACAACTCATTCCTATGAAGATACATTCAAACTCAGAAAACGCGCTCAGTTCGGCCTGAAAATGCATTTAAAGCAATAAAAACTCAAATTGAGTGTCACGCCTAAACCAAAGGACTTATGCACACACTTCAACATGTATTTTGTTCAGGATGACCACCTGACGCCTAAATGAGCATTAATTTGACCACACAACTCATTCCTATGAAGATACATTCAAACTCACAAAACGTGCTCAGCTCGGGCTGAAAATGCATTTAAAGCAATAAAAACTCAAATTGAGTGTCACGCCTAAACCAAAGGACTCATGCACACACTTCAACATGTATTTTGTTCAGGATGACCACCTGAAGCCTAAATGAGCATTAATTTGACCACACAACTCATTCTATGAAGATACATTCAAACTCACAAAACGTGCTCAGCTCGGGCTGAAAATGCATTTAAAGCAATAAAAACTCAAAATGAGTGTCACGCCTAAACCAAAGGACTTATGCACACACTTCAACGTGTATTTTGTTCAGGATGACCACCTGAAGCCCATATGAGCATTAATTTGACCACACAACTCATTCCTATGAAGATACATTCAAACTCACAAAACGTGCTCAGCTCGGGCTGAAAATGCATTTAAAGCAATAAAAACTCAAATTGAGTGTCACGCCTAAACCAAAGGACTTATGCACACACTTCAACATGTATTTTGTTCAGGATGACCACCTGAAGCCTAAATGAGCATTAATTTGACCACACAACTCATTCCTATGAAGATACATTCAAACTCACAAAACGTGCTCAACTCGGGCTGAAAATGCATTTAAAGCAATAAAAACTCAAATTGAGTGTCACGCCTAAACCAAAGGACTTATGCACACACTTCAACATGTATTTTGTTCAGGATGACCTCCTGAAGCCCATATGAGCATTAATTTGACCACACAACTCATTCCTATGAAGATACATTCAAACACACAAAACGTGCTCAGCTCGGGCTGAAAATGCATTTAAAGCAATAAAAACTCAAATTGAGTGTCACGCCTAAACCAAAGGACTTATGCACACACTTCAACATGTATTTTGTTCAGGATGACCTCCTGAAGCCCATATGAGCATTAATTTGACTACACAACTCATTCCTATGAAGATACATTCAAACTCACAAAACGTGCTCAGCTCGGGCTGAAAATGCATTTAAGCAATAAAAACTCAAATTGAGTGTCACGCCTAAACCAAAGGATTTATGGACACACTTCAACATGTATTTAGTTCAGGATGTCCTCCTGAAGCCTAAATGAGCATTAATTTGACTACACAACTCATTCCTATGAAGATACATTCAAAGTCAGAAAGCGCGCTCAGCTAGGGCTGAAAATGCATTAAAAGCAATAAGAACTCAAATTGAGTGTCACGCCTAAACCAAAGGGCTTATGCACACACTTCAACATGTATTTAGTTCAGGATGTCCTCCTGAAGCCTAAATGAGCATTAATTTGACTACACAACTCATTCCTATGAAGATACATTCAAACTCACAAAACGTGCTAACTCGAATTGAGTGTCACGCCCAAACCAAAGGACTTATGCACACACTTCAACATGTACTTAGTTCAGATGTCCTCCTGAAGCCTAAATGAGCATTAATTTGACCACACAACTCATTCCTATGAAGATACATTCAAACTCACAAAACGTGCTCACCTCGGGCTGAAAATGCATTTAAAGCAATAAAAACTCAAATTGAGTGTCACGCCTAAACCAAAGGACTTATGCACACACTTCAACATGTATTTTGTTCAGGATGACCTCCTGAAGCCCATATGAGCATTAATTTGACTACACAACTCATTCCTATGAAAATACATTCAAACTCACAAAACGTGCTCAAGCTCGGGCTGAAAATGCATTTAAGCAATAAAAACTCAAATTGAGTGTCACACCTAAACCAAAGGACTTATTCACACACGTCAACATGTATTTTGTTCAGGATGACCACCTGAAGCCTAAATGAGCATTAATTTGACCACACAACTCATTCCTATGAAGATACATTCAAACTCACAAAACATGCTCAGCTCGGGCTGAAAATGCATTTAAAGCAATAAAAACTCAAATTGAGTGTCACGCCTAAACCAAAGGACTTATGCACACACTTCAACATGTATTTTGTTCAGGATGACCTCCTGAAGCCTAAATGAGCAATAATTTGACCACACAACTCATTCCTATGAAGATACATTCAAAGTCAGAAAGCGCGCTCAACTCGGGCTGAAAATGCATTTAAAGCAATAAAAACTCAAATTGAGTGTCACGCCTAAACCAAAGGACTTATGCACACACTTCAACATGTATTTTGTTCAGGATGACCACCTGAAGCCTAAATGAGCATTAATTTGACCACACAACTCATTCCTATGAAGATACATTCAAACTCACAAAACGTGCTCAGCTCGGGCTGAAAATGCATTTAATGCAATAAAAACTCAAATTGAGTGTCACGCCTAAACCAAAGGACTTATGCACACACTTCAACATGTATTTTGTTCAGGATGACCTCCTGAAGCCCATATGAGCATTAATTTGACTACACAACTCATTCCTATGAAGATACATTCAAACTCACAAAACGTGCTCAGCTCGGGCTGAAAATGCATTTAAAGCAATAAAAACTCAAATTGAGTGTCACTCCCAAACCAAAGGACTTTTGCACACACTTCAATGTATTTAGTTCAGGATGTCCTCCTGAAGCATAAATGAGCAGTAATTTGACTACACAACTCATTCCTATGAAGATACATTCAAACTCAAAAAACGTGCTCAGCTCAGTAAAAAATGCATTTAAAGCAATAAAAACTCAAATTGAGTGTCACGCCCAAACCAAAGGACTTATGCACACACTTCAACATGTACTTAGTTCAGATGTCCTCCTGAAGCCTAAATGAGCATTAATTTGACCACACAACTCATTCCTATGAAGATACATTCAAACTCACAAAACGTGCTCAGCTCGGGCTGAAAATGCATTTAAAGCAATAAAAACTCAAATTGAGTGTCACGCCTAAACCAAAGGACTTATGCACACACTTCAACATGTATTTTGTTCAGGATGACCTCCTGAAGCCCATATGAGCATTAATTTGACTACACAACTCATTCCTATGAAGATACATTAAAACTCACAAAACGTGCTCAAGCTCGGGCTGAAAATGCATTTAAGCAATAAAAACTCAAATTGAGTGTCACACCTAAACCAAAGGACTTATTCACACACGTCAACATGTATTTTGTTCAGGATGACCACCTGAAGCCTAAATGAGCATTAATTTGACCACACAACTCATTCCTATGAAGATACATTCAAACTCACAAAACATGCTCAGCTTGGGCTGAAAATGCATTTAAAGCAATAAAAACTCAAATTGAGTGTCACGCCTAAACCAAAGGACTTATGCACACACTTCAACATGTATTTTGTTCAGGATGACCTCCTGAAGCCTAAATGAGCAATAATTTGACCACACAACTCATTCCTATGAAGATACATTCAAAGTCAGAAAGCGCGCTCAACTCGGGCTGAAAATGCATTTAAAGCAATAAAAACTCAAATTGAGTGTCACGCCTAAACCAAAGGACTTATGCACACACTTCAACATGTATTTTGTTCAGGATGACCACCTGAAGCCTAAATGAGCATTAATTTGACCACACAACTCATTCCTATGAAGATACATTCAAACTCACAAAACGTGCTCAGCTCGGGCTGAAAATGCATTTAATGCAATAAAAACTCAAATTGAGTGTCACGCCTAAACCAAAGGACTTATGCACACACTTCAACATGTATTTTGTTCAGGATGACCTCCTGAAGCCTAAATCAGCATTAATTTGACTACACAACTCATTCCTATGAAGATACATTCAAAGTCAGAAAGCGCGCTCAGCTAGGGCTGAAAATGCATTAAAAGCAATAAGAACTCAAATTGAGTGTCACGCCTAAACCAAAGGGCTTATGCACACACTTCAACATGTATTTAGTTCAGGATGTCCTCCTGAAGCCTAAATGAGCATTAATTTGACTACACAACTCATTCCTATGAAGATACATTCAAACTCACAAAACGTGCTCAGCTCGGGCTGAAAATGCATTTAAGCAATAAAAACTCAAATTGAGTGTCACGCCTAAACCAAAGGATTTATGGACACACTTCAACATGTATTTAGTTCAGGATGTCCTCCTGAAGCCTAAATGAGCATTAATTTGACCACACAACTCATTCCTATGAAGATACATTCAAACTCACAAAACGTGCTCAGCTCGGGCTGAAAATGCATTTAATGCAATAAAAACTCAAATTGAGTTTCACGCCTAAACCAAAGGACTTATGCACACACTTCAACATGTATTTTGTTCAGGATGACCTCCTGAAGCCCATATGAGCATTAATTTGACTACACAACTCATTCCTATGAAGATACATTCAAACTCACAAAACGTGCTCAGCTCGGGCTGAAAATGCATTTAAAGCAATAAAAACTCAAATTGAGTGTCACTCCCAAACCAAAGGACTTTTGCACACACTTCAATGTATTTAGTTCAGGATGTCCTCCTGAAGCATAAATGAGCAGTAATTTGACTACACAACTCATTCCTATGAAGATACATTCAAACTCAAAAAACGTGCTCAGCTCAGTAAAAAATGCATTTAAAGCAATAAAAACTCAAATTGAGTGTCACGCCCAAACCAAAGGACTTATGCACACACTTCAACATGTACTTAGTTCAGATGTCCTCCTGAAGCCTAAATGAGCATTAATTTGACCACACAACTCATTCCTATGAAGATACATTCAAACTCACAAAACGTGCTCAGCTCGGGCTGAAAATGCATTTAAAGCAATAAAAACTCAAATTGAGTGTCACGCCCAAACCAAAGGACTTATGCACACACTTGAACATGTACTTAGTTCAGATGTCCTCCTGAAGCCTAAATGAGCATTAATTTGACCACACAACTCATTCCTATGAAGATACATTCAAACTCACAAAACGTGCTCAGCTCAGGCTGAAAATGCATTTAAAGCAATAAAAACTCAAAATTAGTGTCACGCCAAAACCAAAGGACTTATGCACACACTTCAGCATGTATTTTGTTCAGGATGACCACCTGACGCCTAAATGAGCATTAATTTGACCACACAACTCATTCCTATGAAGATACATTCAAACTCACAAAACGTGCTCAGCTCGGGCTGAAAATGCATTTAAAGCAATAAAAACTCAAATTGAGTGTCACGCCCAAACCAAAGGACTTATGCACACACTTCAACATGTACTTAGTTCAGATGTCCTCCTGAAGCCTAAATGAGCATTAATTTGACCACACAACTCATTCGTATCAAGATACATTCAAACTCACAAAACGTGGTCAGCTCGGGCAGAAAATGCATTCAAAGCAATAAAACCTCAAATTGAGTGTGACGCCTAAACCAAAGGACTTATGCACACACTTCAACATGTATTTTGTTCAGGATGACCTCCCGAAGCCTATATGAGCATTGATTTGACCATACAACTCATTCCTATGAAGATACATTCAAACTCACAAAACGTGCTCAGCTCGGGCTGAAAATGCATTTAAAGCAATAAAAACTCAAATTGAGTGTCACGCCTAAACCAAAGGACTTATGCACACACTTCAACATGTATTTAGTTCAAGAGGTCATCCTGAAGCCTATATCAGCATTAATTTGACCACACAACTCATTCCTATCAAGATACATTCAAACTCACAAAACGTGCTCAGCTCGGGCTGAAAATGCATTCAAAGCAATAAAACCTCAAATTGAGTGTCACGCCAAAACCAAAGGACTTATGCACACACTTCAACATGTATTTTGTTCAGGATGACCTCCTGAAGCCTAAATCAGCATTAATTTGACCACACAACTCATTCCTATGAAGATACATTCAAACTCACAAAACGTGCTCAGCTCGGGCTGAAAATGCATTCAAAGCAATAAAACCTCAAATTGAGTGTCACGCCAAAACCAAAGGACTTATGCACACACTTCAACATGTATTTTGTTCAGGATGACCTCCTGAAGCCTAAATCAGCATTAATTTGACCACACAACTCATTCCTATGAAGATACATTCAAACTCACAAAACGTGCTCAGCTCGGGCTGAAAATGCATTTAAAGCAATAAAACTCAAATTGAGTGTCACACCTAAACCAAAGGACTTATTCACACACTTAACATGTATTTTGTTCAGGATGACCTCCTGAAGCCCATATGAGCATTAATTTGACCACACAACTCATTCGTATCAAGATACATTCAAACTCACAAAACGTGGTCAGCTCGGGCAGAAAATGCATTCAAAGCAATAAAACCTCAAATTGAGTGTGACGCCTAAACCAAAGGACTAATGCACACACTTCAACATGTATTTTGTTCAAGATGACCTCCTGAAGCCTAAATGAACATTAAGTTGACCACACAACTCATTCCTATGAAGATACATTCAAACTCACAAAACATACTCAGCTCGGGCTGAAAATGCATTTAAAGCAATAAAAACTCAAATTGAGTGTCACACCTAAACCAAAGGACTTATGCACACACTTCAACATGTATTTTGTTCAGGATGACCTCCTGAAGCCCATATGAGCATTAATTTGACTACACAATTCATTCCTATGAAGATACATTCACACTCACAAAACGTGCTCAGCTCGGGCTGAAAATGCATTTAAAGCAATAAAAACTCAAATTGAGTGTCACACCTAAACCAAAGGACTAATGCACACACTTCAACATGTATTTTGTTCAAGATGACCTCCTGAAGCCTAAATGAACATTAAGTTGACCACACAACTCAATCCTATGAAGATACATTCAAACTCACAAAACATACTCAGCTCGGGCTGAAAATGCATTTAAAGCAATAAAAACTCAAATTGAGTGTCACGCCTAAACCATAGGACTTATGCACACACTTCAACATATATTTTGTTCAAGATGACCTCCTGAAGCCTAAATTAGCATTCATTTGACCACACAACTCATTCCTATGAAGATACATTCAAACTCACAAAACGTGCTCAGCGAGGGCTGAAATAATTTTAAAGCAATAAAAACTCAAATTGAGTGTCACGCCTAAACCAAAAAATTATGCACACACTTCAACATGTATTTAGTTCAGGATGACCACCTGAAGCCTAAATGAGCATTAATTTGACCACACAACTCATTCCTATGAAGATACATTCAAACTCACAAAACGTGCTCAGCTCGGGCTGAAAATGCATTTCAAGGAATAAAAACTCAAATTGAGTGTCACGCCTAAACCAAAGGACTTATGCACACACTTCGACATGTATTTTGTTCAGGATGACCACCTGAAGCCTAAATGAGCATTAATTTGACCACACAACTCATTCCTATGAAGATACATTCAAACTCAAAAAACGTGCTCAGCTCGGGCTGAAAATGCATTTAATGCAATAAAAACTCAAATTGAGTGTCACACCTAAACCAAAGGACTTATGCACACACTTCAACATGTATTTTGTTCAGGATGACCTCCTGAAGCCCATATGAGCATTAATTTGACTACACAATTCATTCCTATGAAGATACATTCACACTCACAAAACGTGCTCAGCTCGGGCTGAAAATGCATTTAAAGCAATAAAAACTCAAATTGAGTGTCACACCTAAACCAAAGGACTTATGCACACACTTCAACATGTATTTTGTTCAGGATGACCTCCCGAAGCCTATATGAGCATTGATTTGACCATACAACTCATTCCTATGAAGATATATTCAAACTCACAAAACGTGCTCAGCTCGGGCTGAAAATGCATTTAAAGCAATAAAAACTCAAATTGAGTGTCACGCCTAAACCAAAGGACTTATGCACACACTTCAACATGTATTTAGTTCAAGAGGTCATCCTGAAGCCTATATGAGCATTAATTTGAGCACATAACTCATTCTTATGAAGATACATTCAAACTCACAAAACGTGCTCAGCTCGGGCTGAAAATGCATTTAAAGTTATAAAAACTCAAATTGAGTGTCACGCCTAAACCAAAGGACTTATGCACACACTTCAACATGTATTTACTTCAGGAGGTCATCCTGAAGCCTATATGAGCATTAATTTGACCACACAACTCATTCCTATGAAGATACATTCAAACTCACAAAACGTGCTCAGCTCGGGCTGAAAATGCATTTAAAGCAATAAAAACTCAAATTGAGTGTCACGCCTAAACCAAAGGACTTATGCACACACTTCAACATGAATTTTGTTCAGGATGACCTCCTGAAGTCCATATGAGAATTAATTTGACCAGACAACTCATTCCTATGAAGATACATTCAAAGTCAGAAAGCGCGCTCAGCTCGGGCTGAAAATGCATTTAAAGCAATAAAAACTCAAATTGAGTGTCACGCCCAAACCAAAGGACTTATGCACACACTTCAACATGTACTTAGTTCAGGATGTCCTCCTGAAGCCTAAATGAGCATTAATTTGACCACACAGCTCATTCCTATGAAGATACATTCAAACTCACAAAACGTGCTCAGCTCGGGCTGAAAATGCATTTAATGCAATAAAAACTCAAATTGAGTGTCACACCTAAACCAAAGGACTTATGCACACACTTCAACATGTATTTTGTTCAGGATGACCTCCTGAAGCCCATATGAGCATTAATTTGACTACACAATTCATTCCTATGAAGATACATTCACACTCACAAAACGTGCTCAGCTCGGGCTGAAAATGCATTTAAAGCAATAAAAACTCAAATTGAGTGTCACACCTAAACCAAAGGATTTATGCACACACTTCAACATGTATTTTGTTCAAGATGACCTCCTGAAGCCTAAATGAACATTAAGTTGACCACACAACTCATTCCTATGAAGATACATTCAAACTCACAAAACATGCTCAGCTCGGGCTGAAAATGCATTTAAAGCAATAAAAACTCAAATTGAGTGTCACGCCTAAACCAAAGGACTTATGCACACACTTCAACATGTATTTTGTTCAGGATGACCTCCTGAAGCCCATATGAGCATTAATTTGACTACACAATTCATTCCTATGAAGATACATTCACACTCACAAAACGTGCTCAGCTCGGGCTGAAAATGCATTTAAAGCAATAAAACTCAAATTGAGTGTCACACCTAAACCAAAGGACTTATGCACACACTTCAACATGTATTTTGTTCAAGATGACCTCCTGAAGCCTAAATGAACATTAAGTTGACCACACAACTCAATCCTATGAAGATACATTCAAACTCACAAAACATGCTCAGCTCGGGCTGAAAATGCATTTAAAGCAATAAAATCTCAAATTGAGTGTCACGCCTAAACCAAAGGACTTATGCACACACTTCAACATGTATTTTGTTCAGGATGACCTCCTGAAGCCTAAATTAGCATTCATTTGACCACACAACTCATTCCTATGAAGATACTTCAAACTCAGAAAACTTGCTCATCTCTGCCTGAAAATGCATTTCGCAATAAAAACTCAAATTGAGTGTCACACCTAAACCAAAGGACTTATGCACACACTTTAACATGTATTTTGTTCAGGATGACCACCTGAAGCCTAAATGAGCATTAATTTGACCACACAACTTATTCCTATGAAGATACATTCAAAGTCAGAAAGCGCGCTCAGCTCGGGCTGAAAATGCATTTAAAGCAATAAAAACTCAAATTGAGTGTCACGCCTAAACCAAAGGACTTATGCACACACTTCAACATGTATTTAGTTCAGGAGGTCATCCTGAAGCCTATATGAGCATTAATTTGACCACACAACTCATTCCTATGAAGATACTTCAAACTCAGAAAACTTGCTCATCTCTGCCTGAAAATGCATTTCGCAATAAAAACTCAAATTGAGTGTCACGCCTAAACCAAAGGACTTATGCACACACTTCAACATGTATTTAGTTCAGGAGGTCATCCTGAAGCCTATATGAGCATTAATTTGACCACACAACTCATTCCTATCAAGATACATTCAAACTCACAAAACGTGCTCAGCTCGGGCTGAAAATGCATTTAAAGCAATAAAAACTCAAATTGAGTGTCACGCCTAAACCAAAGGACTTATGCACACACTTCAACATGTATTTTGTTCAGGATGACCTCCTGAAGCCCATATGAGCATTAATTTGACCACACAACTCATTCCTATGAAGATACATTCAAAGTCAGAAAGCGCGCTCAGCTCGGGCTGAAAATGCATTTAAAGCAATAAAAACTCAAATTGAGTATCACGCCTAAACCAAAGGATTATGCACACACTTCAACATGTATTTAGTTCAGGATGACCACCTGAAGCCTAAATGAGCATTAATTTGACCAGACAACTCATTCCTATGAAGATACATTCAAAGTCAGAAAGCGCGCTCAGCTCGGGCTGAAAATGCATTTAAAGCAATAAAAACTCAAATTGAGTGTCACGCCCAAACCAAAGGACTTATGCACACACTTCAACATGTACTTAGTTCAGGATGTCCTCCTGAAGCCTAAATGAGCATTAATTTGACCACACAACTCATTCCTATGAAGATACATTCAAACTCACAAAACGTGCTCAGCTCGGGCTGAAAATGCATTTAATGCAATAAAAACTCAAATTGAGTGTCACACCTAAACCAAAGGACTTATGCACACACTTCAACATGTATTTTGTTCAGGATGACCTCCTGAAGCCCATATGAGCATTAATTTGACTACACAATTCATTCCTATGAAGATACATTCACACTCACAAAACGTGCTCAGCTCGGGCTGAAAATGCATTTAAAGCAATAAAAACTCAAATTGAGTGTCACACCTAAACCAAAGGATTTATGCACACACTTCAACATGTATTTTGTTCAAGATGACCTCCTGAAGCCTAAATGAACATTAAGTTGACCACACAACTCATTCCTATGAAGATACATTCAAACTCACAAAACGTGGTCAGCTCGGGCAGAAAATGCATTCAAAGCAATAAAACCTCAAATTGAGTGTGACGCCTAAACCAAAGGACTTATGCACACACTTCAACATGTATTTAGTTCAGGAGGTCATCCTGAAGCCTATATGAGCATTAATTTGACCACACAACTCATTCCTATGAAGATACATTCAAACTCACAAAACGTGGTCAGCTCGGGCAGAAAATGCATTCAAAGCAATAAAACCTCAAATTGAGTGTGACGCCTAAACCAAAGGACTTATGCACACACTTCAACATGTATTTAGTTCAGGAGGTCATCCTGAAGCCTAAATGAACATTAAGTTGACCATACAACTCATTCCTATGAAGATACATTCAAACTCACAAAACGTGCTCAGCTCGGGCTGAAAATGCATTTAAAGCAATAAAAACTCAAATTGAGTGTCACGCCTAAACCAAAGTACTTATGCACACACTTCAACATGTATTTAGTTCAAGAGGTCATCCTGAAGCCTATATCAGCATTAATTTGACCACACAACTCATTCCTATCAAGATACATTCAAACTCAAAAAACGTGCTCAGCTCGGGCTGAAAATGCATTCAAAGCAATAAAACCTCAAATTGAGTGTCACGCCAAAACCAAAGGACTTATGCACACACTTCAACATGTATTTTGTTCAGGATGACCTCCTGAAGCCTAAATTAGCATTAATTTGACCACACAACTCATTCCTATGAAGATACTTCAAACTCAGAAAACTTGCTCATCTCTGCCTGAAAATGCATTTCGCAATAAAAACTCAAATTGAGTGTCACACCTAAAACAAAGGACTTATGCACACACTTCAACATGTATTTTGTTCAGGATGACCTCCTGAAGCCCATATGAGCATTAATTTGACTACACAACTCATTCCTATGAAGATACATTCAAACTCACAAAACGTGCTCAGCTCGGGCTGAAAATGCATTTAAAGCAATAAAAACTCAAATTGAGTGTCACGCCTGAACCAAAGGACTTATGCACACACTTCAACATGTATTTTGTTCAGGATGACCTCCTGAAACCTATTTGAGCAATAATTTGACCACACAACTCATTCCTTTGAAGATACATTCAAAGTCAGAAAGCGCGCTCAGCTCGGGCTGAAAATGCATTTAAAGCAATAAAAACTCAAATTGAGTGTCACGCCTAAACCAAAGGACTTATGCACACACTTCAACATGTATTTAGTTCAGGATGACCACCTGAAGCCTAAATGAGCATTAATTTGACCACACAACTCATTCCTATGAAGATACATTCAAACTCACAAAACGTGCTCAGCTCGGGCTGAAAATGCATTTAAAGCAATAAAACTCAAATTGAGTGTCACACCTAAACCAAAGGACTTATTCACACACTTAACATGTATTTTGTTCAGGATGACCTCCTGAAGCCCATATGAGCATTAATTTGACCACACAACTCATTCCTATGAAGATACATTCAAAGTCAGAAAGCGCGCTCAGCTCGGGCTGAAAATGCATTTAAAGCAATAAAAACTCAAATTGAGTGTCACGCCTAAACCAAAGGACTTATGCACACACTTCAACATGTATTTTGTTCAGGATGACCACCTGAAGCCTAAATGAGCATTAATTTGACCACACAACTCATTCTATGAAGATACATTCAAACTCACAAAACGTGCTCAGGTCGGGCTGAAAATGCATTTAAAGCAATAAAAACTCAAATTGAGTGTCACGCCTAAACCAAAGGATTATGCACACACTTCAACATGTATTTAGTTCAGGATGACCACCTGAAGCCTAAATGAGCATTAATTTGACCACACAACTCATTCCTATGAAGATACATTCAAACTCACAAAACGTGCTCAGTTCGGGCTAAAAATGCATTTAAAGCAATAAAAACTCAAATTGAGTGTCACACCTAAACCAAAGGACTTATGCACACACTTCAACATGTATTTTGTTCAGGATGACCTCCTGAAGTCCATATGAGAATTAATTTGACCACACAACTCATTCCTATGAAGATACATTCAAACTCAGAAAGCGTGCTCAGGTCGGGCTGAAAATGCATTTAAAGCAATAAAAACTCAAATTGAGTGTCACGCCTAAACCAAAGGATTATGCACACACTTCAACATGTATTTAGTTCAGGATGACCACCTGAAGCCTAAATGAGCATTAATTTGACCACACAACTCATTCCTATGAAGATACATTCAAACTCACAAAACGTGCTCAGTTCGGGCTAAAAATGCATTTAAAGCAATAAAAACTCAAATTGAGTGTCACACCTAAACCAAAGGACTTATGCACACACTTCAACATGTATTTTGTTCAGGATGACCTCCTGAAGTCCATATGAGAATTAATTTGACCACACAACTCATTCCTATGAAGATACATTCAAACTCAGAAAGCGTGCTCAGGTCGGGCTGAAAATGCATTTAAAGCAATAAAAACTCAAATTGAGTGTCACACCTAAACCAAAGGACTTATGCACACACTTCAACATGTCTTTTGTTCAGGATGACCTCCTGAAGTCCATATGAGAATTAATTTGACCACACAACTCATTCCTATGAAGATACATTCAAACTCACAAAACGTGCTCAGTTCGGGCTAAAAATGCATTTAAAGCAATAAAAACTCAAATTGAGTGTCACACCTAAACCAAAGGACTTATGCACACACTTCAACATGTATTTTGTTCAGGATGACCTCCTGAAGTCCATATGAGAATTAATTTGACCACACAACTCATTCCTATGAAGATACATTCAAACTCACAAAACATGCTCAGCTCGGGCTGAAAATGCATTTAATGCAATAAAAACTCAAATTGAGTGTCACACCTAAACCAAAGGACTTATGCACACACTTCAACATGTATTTTGTTCAGGATGACCTCCTGAAGCCCATATGAGCATTAATTTGACTACACAATTCATTCCTATGAAGATACATTCACACTCACAAAACGTGCTCAGCTCGGGCTGAAAATGCATTTAAAGCAATAAAAACTCAAATTGAGTGTCACACCTAAACCAAAGGACTTATGCACACACTTCAACATGTATTTTGTTCAAGATGACCTCCTGAAGCCTAAATGAACATTAAGTTGACCACACAACTCATTCCTATGAAGATACATTCAAACTCACAAAACATGCTCAGCTCGGGCTGAAAATGCATTTAAAGCAATAAAAACTCAAATTGAGTGTCACGCCTAAACCAAAGGACTTATGCACACACTTCAACATGTATTTTGTTCAGGATGACCTCCTGAAGCCTAAATTAGCATTCATTTGACCACACAACTCATTCCTATGAAGATACTTCAAACTCAGAAAACTTGCTCATCTCTGCCTGAAAATGCATTTCGCAATAAAAACTCAAATTGAGTGTCACACCTAAACCAAAGGACTTATGCACACACTTTAACATGTATTTTGTTCAGGATGACCACCTGAAGCCTAAATGAGCATTAATTTGACCACACAACTTATTCCTATGAAGATACATTCACACTCACAAAACGTGCTCAGCTCGGGCTGAAAATGCATTTAAAGCAATAAAACTCAAATTGAGTGTCACACCTAAACCAAAGGACTTATGCACACACTTCAACATGTATTTTGTTCAAGATGACCTCCTGAAGCCTAAATGAACATTAAGTTGACCACACAACTCAATCCTATGAAGATACATTCAAAGTCAGAAAGCGCGCTCAGCTCGGGCTGAAAATGCATTTAAAGCAATAAAAACTCAAATTGAGTGTCACGCCTAAACCAAAGGACTTATGCACACACTTTAACATGTATTTAGTTCAGGAGGTCATCCTGAAGCCTATATGAGCATTAATTTGACCACACAACTCATTCCTATGAAGATACATTCAAAGTCAGAAAGCGCGCTCAGCTCGGGCTGAAAATGCATTTAAAGCAATAAAAACTCAAATTGAGTGTCACGCCTAAACCAAAGGACTTATGCACACACTTCAAACATGTATTTAGTTCAAGAGGTCATCCTGAAGCCTATATGAGCATTAATTTGACCACATAACTCATTCTTATGAAGATACATTCAAACTCACAAAACGTGCTCAACTCGGGCTGAAAATGCATTTAAAGCAATAAAAACTCAAATTGAGTGTCACGCCTAAACCAAAGGACTTATGCACACACTTCAACATGTATTTTGTTCAGGATGACCTCCTGAAGCCCATATGAGCATTAATTTGACTACACAATTCATTCCTATGAAGATACATTCAAACTCAGAAAACTTGCTCATCTCTGCCTGAAAATGCATTTCGCAATAAAAACTCAAATTGAGTGTCACGCCTAAACCAAATGACTTATGCACACACTTCAACATGTATTTAGTTCAGGAGGTCTTCCTGAAGCCTATATGAGCATTAATTTGACCACACAACTCATTCCTATCAAGATACATTCAAACTCACAAAACGTGCTCAGCTCGGGCTGAAAATGCATTTAAAGCAATAAAAACTCAAATTGAGTGTCACGCCTAAACCAAAGGACTTATGCACACACTTCAACATGTATTTTGTTCAGGATGACCTCCTGAAGCCCATATGAGCATTAATTTGACTACACAATTCATTCCTATGAAGATACATTCACACTCACAAAACGTGCTCAGCTCGGGCTGAAAATGCATTTAAAGCAATAAAACTCAAATTGAGTGTCACACCTAAACCAAAGGACTTATGCACACACTTCAACATGTATTTTGTTCAAGATGACCTCCTGAAGCCTAAATGAACATTAAGTTGACCACACAACTCAATCCTATGAAGATACATTCAAACTCACAAAACATGCTCAGCTCGGGCTGAAAATGCATTTAAAGCAATAAAAACTCAAATTGAGTGTCACGCCTAAACCAAAGGACTTATGCACACACTTCAACATGTATTTTGTTCAGGATGACCTCCTGAAGCCTAAATTAGCATTCATTTGACCACACAACTCATTCCTATGAAGATACTTCAAACTCAGAAAACTTGCTCATCTCTGCCTGAAAATGCATTTCGCAATAAAAACTCAAATTGAGTGTCACACCTAAACCAAAGGACTTATGCACACACTTTAACATGTATTTTGTTCAGGATGACCACCTGAAGCCTAAATGAGCATTAATTTGACCACACAACTTATTCCTATGAAGATACATTCAAAGTCAGAAAGCGCGCTCAGCTCGGGCTGAAAATGCATTTAAAGCAATAAAAACTCAAATTGAGTGTCACGCCTAAACCAAAGGACTTATGCACACACTTCAACATGTATTTAGTTCAGGAGGTCATCCTGAAGCCTATATGAGCATTAATTTGACCACACAACTCATTCCTATGAAGATACTTCAAACTCAGAAAACTTGCTCATCTCTGCCTGAAAATGCATTTCGCAATAAAAACTCAAATTGAGTGTCACGCCTAAACCAAAGGACTTATGCACACACTTCAACATGTATTTAGTTCAGGAGGTCATCCTGAAGCCTATATGAGCATTAATTTGACCACACAACTCATTCCTATCAAGATACATTCAAACTCACAAAACGTGCTCAGCTCGGGCTGAAAATGCATTTAAAGCAATAAAAACTCAAATTGAGTGTCACGCCTAAACCAAAGGACTTATGCACACACTTCAACATGTATTTAGTTCAGGAGGTCATCCTGAAGCCTATATGAGCATTAATTTGACCACACAACTCATTCGTATCAAGATACATTCAAACTCACAAAACGTGGTCAGCTCGGGCTGAAAATGCATTTAAAGCAGTAAAAACTCAAATTGAGTGTCACGCCTAAACCAAAGGACTTATGCACACACTTCAACATGTATTTAGTTCAGGAGGTCATCCTGAAGCCTATATGAGCATTAATTTGACCACACAACTCATTCCTATGAATAAACATTCAAACTCACAAAACGTGCTCAGCTCGGGCTGAAAATGCATTTAAAGCAATAGAAACTCAAACTGAGTGTTACGCCTAAACCAAAGGACTTATGCACACACTTCAAACATGTATTTAGTTCAAGAGGTCATCCTGAAGCCTATATGAGCATTAATTTGACCACATAACTCATTCTTATGAAGATACATTCAAACTCACAAAACGTGCTCAGCTCGGGCTGAAAATGCATTCAAAGCAATAAAACCTCAAATTGAGTGTCACGCCAAAACCAAAGGACTTATGCACACACTTCAACATGTATTTTGTTCAGGATGACCTCCTGAAGCCTAAATTAGCATTAATTTGACCACACAACTCATTCCTATGAAGATACTTCAAACTCAGAAAACTTGCTCATCTCTGCCTGAAAATGCATTTCGCAATAAAAACTCAAATTGAGTGTCACACCTAAACCAAAGGACTTATGCACACACTTCAACATGTATTTTGTTCAGGATGGCCTCCTGAAGCCTAAATGAGCATTAATTTGACCACACAACTCATTCCTATGAAGATACATTCAAAGTCAGATAGCGCGCTCAGTTCGGGCTGAAAATGCATTTAAAGCAATAGAAACTCAAATTGAGTGTTACGCCTAAACCAAAGGACTTATGCACACACTTCAAACATGTATTTAGTTCAAGAGGTCATCCCGAAGCCTATATGAGCATTAATTTGACCATACAACTCATTCCTATGAAGATACATTCAAACTCACAAAACGTGCTCAGCTCGGGCTGAAAATGCATTTAAAGCAGTAAAAACTCAAATTGAGTGTCACGCCTAAACCAAAGGACTTATGCACACACTTCAACATGTATTTAGTTCAGGAGGTCATCCTGAAGCCTATATGAGCATTAATTTGACCACACAACTCATTCCTATGAAGAAACATTCAAACTCACAAAACGTGCTCAGCTCGGGCTGAAAATGCATTTAAAGCAATAAAAACTCAAATTGAGTGTTAGGCCTAAACCAAAGGACTTATGCACACACTTCAAACATGTATTTAGTTCAAGAGGTCATCCTGAAGCCTATATGAGCATTAATTTGACCACATAACTCATTCTTATGAAGATACATTCAAACTCACAAAACGTGCTCAGCTCGGGCTGAAAATGCATTTAAAGTTATAAAAACTCAAATTGAGTGTCACGCCTAAACCAAAGTACTTATGCACACACTTCAACATGTATTTAGTTCAAGAGATCATCCTGAAGCCTATATCAGCATTAATTTGACCACACAACTCATTCCTATCAAGATACATTCAAACTCACAAAACGTGCTCAGCTCGGGCTGAAAATGCATTCAAAGCAATAAAAACTCAAATTGAGTGTCACGCCTAAACCAAAGGACTTATGCACACACTTCAACATGTATTTAGTTCAGGATGACCACCTGAAGCCTAAATGAGCATTAATTTGACCACACAACTCATTCCTATGAAGATACATTCAAACTCACAAAACGTGCTCAGCTCGGGCTGAAAATGCATTTAAAGCAATAAAACTCAAATTGAATGTCACACCTAAACCAAAGGACTTATTCACACACTTAACATGTATTTTGTTCAGGATGACCTCCTGAAGCCTAAATTAGCATTAATTTGACCACACAACTCATTCCTATGAAGATACTTCAAACTCAGAAAACTTGCTCATCTCTGCCTGAAAATGCATTTCGCAATAAAAACTCAAATTGAGTGTCACACCTAAACCAAAGGAGTTATGCACACACTTCAACATGTATTTTGTTCAGGATGACCTCCTGAAGCCCATATGAGCATTAATTTGACTACACAACTCATTCCTATGAAGATACATTCAAACTCACAAAACGTGCTCAGCTCGGGCTGAATATGCATTTAAAGCAATAAAAACTCAAATTGAGTGTCACGCCTAAACCAAAGGACTTATGCACACACTTCAACATGTATTTAGTTCAGGATGACCACCTGAAGCCTAAATGAGCATTAATTTGACCACACAACTCATTCCTATGAAGATACATTCAAACTCACAAAACGTGCTCAGCTCGGGCTGAAAATGCATTTAAAGCAATAAAACTCAAATTGAGTGTCACACCTAAACCAAAGGACTTATTCACACACTTAACATGTATTTTGTTCAGGATGACCTCCTGAAGCCCATATGAGCATTAATTTGACCACACAACTCATTCCTATGAAGATACATTCAAAGTCAGAAAGCGCGCTCAGCTCGGGCTGAAAATGCATTTAAAGCAATAAAAACTCAAATTGAGTATCACGCCTAAACCAAAGGATTATGCACACACTTCAACATGTATTTAGTTCAGGATGACCACTTGAAGCCTAAATGAGCATTAATTTGACCAGACAACTCATTCCTATGAAGATACATTCAAAGTCAGAAAGCGCGCTCAGCTCAGGCTGAAAATGCATTTAAAGCAATAAAAACTCAAATTGAGTGTCACGCCCAAACCAAAGGACTTATGCACACACTTCAACATGTACTTAGTTCAGGATGTCCTCCTGAAGCCTAAATGAGCATTAATTTGACCACACAACTCATTCCTATGAAGATACATTCAAACTCACAAAACGTGCTCAGCTCGGGCTGAAAATGCATTTAATGCAATAAAAACTCAAATTGAGTGTCACACCTAAACCAAAGGACTTATGCACACACTTCAACATGTATTTAGTTCAGGAGGTCATCCTGAAGCCTATATGAGCATTAATTTGACCACACAACTCATTCCTATGAAGAAACATTCAAACTCACAAAACGTGCTCAGCTCGGGCTGAAAATGCATTTAAAGCAATAAAAACTCAAATTGAGTGTTAGGCCTAAACCAAAGGACTTATGCACACACTTCAAACATGTATTTAGTTCAAGAGGTCATCCTGAAGCCTATATGAGCATTAATTTGACCACACAACTCATTCCTATGAAGATACATTCAAATTCACAAAACGTCCTCAGCTCGGGCTGAAAATGCATTTAAAGGAATAAAAACTCAAATTGAGTGTCACGCCTAAACCAAAGGACTTATGCACACACTTCGACATGTATTTTGTTCAGGATGACCTCCCGAAGCCTATATGATCATTGATTTGACAACACAACTCATTCCCATGAAGATACATTCAAACTCAAAAAACGTGCTCAGCTCGGGCTGAAAATGCATTTAAAGCAATAAAAACTCAAATTGAGTGTCACGCCTAAACCAAAGGATTTATGCACACACTTCAACATGTATTTTGTTCAGGATGACCACCTGAAGCCTAAATGAACATTAAGTTGACCACACAACTCAATCCTATGAAGATACATTCAAAGTCAGAAAGCGCGCTCAGCTCGGGCTGAAAATGCATTTAAAGCAATAAAAACTCAAATTGAGTGTCACGCCTAAACCAAAGGACTTATGCACACACTTTAACATGTATTTAGTTCAGGAGGTCATCCTGAAGCCTATATGAGCATTAATTTGACCACACAACTCATTCCTATGAAGATACATTCAAAGTCAGAAAGCGCGCTCAGCTCGGGCTGAAAATGCATTTAAAGCAATAAAAACTCAAATTGAGTGTCACGCCTAAACCAAAGGACTTATGCACACACTTCAAACATGTATTTAGTTCAAGAGGTCATCCTGAAGCCTATATGAGCATTAATTTGACCACATAACTCATTCTTATGAAGATACATTCAAACTCACAAAACGTGCTCAACTCGGGCTGAAAATGCATTTAAAGCAATAAAAACTCAAATTGAGTGTCACGCCTAAACCAAAGGACTTATGCACACACTTCAACATGTATTTTGTTCAGGATGACCTCCTGAAGCCCATATGAGCATTAATTTGACTACACAATTCATTCCTATGAAGATACATTCAAACTCAGAAAACTTGCTCATCTCTGCCTGAAAATGCATTTCGCAATAAAAACTCAAATTGAGTGTCACGCCTAAACCAAATGACTTATGCACACACTTCAACATGTATTTAGTTCAGGAGGTCTTCCTGAAGCCTATATGAGCATTAATTTGACCACACAACTCATTCCTATCAAGATACATTCAAACTCACAAAACGTGCTCAGCTCGGGCTGAAAATGCATTTAAAGCAATAAAAACTCAAATTGAGTGTCACGCCTAAACCAAAGGACTTATGCACACACTTCAACATGTATTTTGTTCAGGATGACCTCCTGAAGCCCATATGAGCATTAATTTGACTACACAATTCATTCCTATGAAGATACATTCACACTCACAAAACGTGCTCAGCTCGGGCTGAAAATGCATTTAAAGCAATAAAACTCAAATTGAGTGTCACACCTAAACCAAAGGACTTATGCACACACTTCAACATGTATTTTGTTCAAGATGACCTCCTGAAGCCTAAATGAACATTAAGTTGACCACACAACTCAATCCTATGAAGATACATTCAAACTCACAAAACATGCTCAGCTCGGGCTGAAAATGCATTTAAAGCAATAAAAACTCAAATTGAGTGTCACGCCTAAACCAAAGGACTTATGCACACACTTCAACATGTATTTTGTTCAGGATGACCTCCTGAAGCCTAAATTAGCATTCATTTGACCACACAACTCATTCCTATGAAGATACTTCAAACTCAGAAAACTTGCTCATCTCTGCCTGAAAATGCATTTCGCAATAAAAACTCAAATTGAGTGTCACACCTAAACCAAAGGACTTATGCACACACTTTAACATGTATTTTGTTCAGGATGACCACCTGAAGCCTAAATGAGCATTAATTTGACCACACAACTTATTCCTATGAAGATACATTCAAAGTCAGAAAGCGCGCTCAGCTCGGGCTGAAAATGCATTTAAAGCAATAAAAACTCAAATTGAGTGTCACGCCTAAACCAAAGGACTTATGCACACACTTCAACATGTATTTAGTTCAGGAGGTCATCCTGAAGCCTATATGAGCATTAATTTGACCACACAACTCATTCCTATGAAGATACTTCAAACTCAGAAAACTTGCTCATCTCTGCCTGAAAATGCATTTCGCAATAAAAACTCAAATTGAGTGTCACGCCTAAACCAAAGGACTTATGCACACACTTCAACATGTATTTAGTTCAGGAGGTCATCCTGAAGCCTATATGAGCATTAATTTGACCACACAACTCATTCCTATCAAGATACATTCAAACTCACAAAACGTGCTCAGCTCGGGCTGAAAATGCATTTAAAGCAATAAAAACTCAAATTGAGTGTCACGCCTAAACCAAAGGACTTATGCACACACTTCAACATGTATTTAGTTCAGGAGGTCATCCTGAAGCCTATATGAGCATTAATTTGACCACACAACTCATTCGTATCAAGATACATTCAAACTCACAAAACGTGGTCAGCTCGGGCTGAAAATGCATTTAAAGCAGTAAAAACTCAAATTGAGTGTCACGCCTAAACCAAAGGACTTATGCACACACTTCAACATGTATTTAGTTCAGGAGGTCATCCTGAAGCCTATATGAGCATTAATTTGACCACACAACTCATTCCTATGAATAAACATTCAAACTCACAAAACGTGCTCAGCTCGGGCTGAAAATGCATTTAAAGCAATAGAAACTCAAACTGAGTGTTACGCCTAAACCAAAGGACTTATGCACACACTTCAAACATGTATTTAGTTCAAGAGGTCATCCTGAAGCCTATATGAGCATTAATTTGACCACATAACTCATTCTTATGAAGATACATTCAAACTCACAAAACGTGCTCAGCTCGGGCTGAAAATGCATTCAAAGCAATAAAACCTCAAATTGAGTGTCACGCCAAAACCAAAGGACTTATGCACACACTTCAACATGTATTTTGTTCAGGATGACCTCCTGAAGCCTAAATTAGCATTAATTTGACCACACAACTCATTCCTATGAAGATACTTCAAACTCAGAAAACTTGCTCATCTCTGCCTGAAAATGCATTTCGCAATAAAAACTCAAATTGAGTGTCACACCTAAACCAAAGGACTTATGCACACACTTCAACATGTATTTTGTTCAGGATGGCCTCCTGAAGCCTAAATGAGCATTAATTTGACCACACAACTCATTCCTATGAAGATACATTCAAAGTCAGATAGCGCGCTCAGTTCGGGCTGAAAATGCATTTAAAGCAATAGAAACTCAAATTGAGTGTTACGCCTAAACCAAAGGACTTATGCACACACTTCAAACATGTATTTAGTTCAAGAGGTCATCCCGAAGCCTATATGAGCATTAATTTGACCATACAACTCATTCCTATGAAGATACATTCAAACTCACAAAACGTGCTCAGCTCGGGCTGAAAATGCATTTAAAGCAGTAAAAACTCAAATTGAGTGTCACGCCTAAACCAAAGGACTTATGCACACACTTCAACATGTATTTAGTTCAGGAGGTCATCCTGAAGCCTATATGAGCATTAATTTGACCACACAACTCATTCCTATGAAGAAACATTCAAACTCACAAAACGTGCTCAGCTCGGGCTGAAAATGCATTTAAAGCAATAAAAACTCAAATTGAGTGTTAGGCCTAAACCAAAGGACTTATGCACACACTTCAAACATGTATTTAGTTCAAGAGGTCATCCTGAAGCCTATATGAGCATTAATTTGACCACATAACTCATTCTTATGAAGATACATTCAAACTCACAAAACGTGCTCAGCTCGGGCTGAAAATGCATTTAAAGTTATAAAAACTCAAATTGAGTGTCACGCCTAAACCAAAGTACTTATGCACACACTTCAACATGTATTTAGTTCAAGAGATCATCCTGAAGCCTATATCAGCATTAATTTGACCACACAACTCATTCCTATCAAGATACATTCAAACTCACAAAACGTGCTCAGCTCGGGCTGAAAATGCATTCAAAGCAATAAAAACTCAAATTGAGTGTCACGCCTAAACCAAAGGACTTATGCACACACTTCAACATGTATTTAGTTCAGGATGACCACCTGAAGCCTAAATGAGCATTAATTTGACCACACAACTCATTCCTATGAAGATACATTCAAACTCACAAAACGTGCTCAGCTCGGGCTGAAAATGCATTTAAAGCAATAAAACTCAAATTGAATGTCACACCTAAACCAAAGGACTTATTCACACACTTAACATGTATTTTGTTCAGGATGACCTCCTGAAGCCTAAATTAGCATTAATTTGACCACACAACTCATTCCTATGAAGATACTTCAAACTCAGAAAACTTGCTCATCTCTGCCTGAAAATGCATTTCGCAATAAAAACTCAAATTGAGTGTCACACCTAAACCAAAGGAGTTATGCACACACTTCAACATGTATTTTGTTCAGGATGACCTCCTGAAGCCCATATGAGCATTAATTTGACTACACAACTCATTCCTATGAAGATACATTCAAACTCACAAAACGTGCTCAGCTCGGGCTGAATATGCATTTAAAGCAATAAAAACTCAAATTGAGTGTCACGCCTAAACCAAAGGACTTATGCACACACTTCAACATGTATTTAGTTCAGGATGACCACCTGAAGCCTAAATGAGCATTAATTTGACCACACAACTCATTCCTATGAAGATACATTCAAACTCACAAAACGTGCTCAGCTCGGGCTGAAAATGCATTTAAAGCAATAAAACTCAAATTGAGTGTCACACCTAAACCAAAGGACTTATTCACACACTTAACATGTATTTTGTTCAGGATGACCTCCTGAAGCCCATATGAGCATTAATTTGACCACACAACTCATTCCTATGAAGATACATTCAAAGTCAGAAAGCGCGCTCAGCTCGGGCTGAAAATGCATTTAAAGCAATAAAAACTCAAATTGAGTATCACGCCTAAACCAAAGGATTATGCACACACTTCAACATGTATTTAGTTCAGGATGACCACTTGAAGCCTAAATGAGCATTAATTTGACCAGACAACTCATTCCTATGAAGATACATTCAAAGTCAGAAAGCGCGCTCAGCTCAGGCTGAAAATGCATTTAAAGCAATAAAAACTCAAATTGAGTGTCACGCCCAAACCAAAGGACTTATGCACACACTTCAACATGTACTTAGTTCAGGATGTCCTCCTGAAGCCTAAATGAGCATTAATTTGACCACACAACTCATTCCTATGAAGATACATTCAAACTCACAAAACGTGCTCAGCTCGGGCTGAAAATGCATTTAATGCAATAAAAACTCAAATTGAGTGTCACACCTAAACCAAAGGACTTATGCACACACTTCAACATGTATTTTGTTCAGGATGACCTCCTGAAGCCCATATGAGCATTAATTTGACTACACAATTCATTCCTATGAAGATACATTCACACTCACAAAACGTGCTCAGCTCGGGCTGAAAATGCATTTAAAGCAAGAAAAACTCAAATTGAGTGTCACACCTAAACCAAAGGACTTATGCACACACTTCAACATGTACTTAGTTCAGGATGTCCTCCTGAAGCCTAAATGAGCATTAATTTGACCACACAACTCATTCCTATGAAGATACATTCAAACTCACAAAACGTGCTCAGCTCGGGCTGAAATAATTTTAAAGCAATAAAAACTCAAATTGAGTGTCACGCCCAAACCAAAGGACTTATGCACACACTTCAACATGTACTTAGTTCAGGATGTCCTCCTGAAGCCTAAATGAGCATTAATTTGACCACACAACTCATTCCTATGAAGATACATTCAAACTCACAAAACATGCTCAGCTCGGGCTGAAAATGCATTTAAAGCAATAAAAACTCAAATTGAGTGTCACGCCTAAACCAAAGGACTTATGCACACACTTCAACATATATTTTATTCAAAATGACCTCCTGAAGCCTAAATGAGCATTCATTTGACCACACAACTCATTCCTATGAAGATACATTCAAACTCACAAAACGTGCTCAGCTCGGGCTGAAATAATTTTAAAGCAATAAAAACTCAAAGTGAGTGTCACGCCTAAACCAAAGAACTTATGCACACACTTCAACATGTATTTAGTTCAGGAGGTCATCCTGAAGCCTATATGAGCATTAATTTGACCACACAACTCATTCCTATGAAGATACATTCAAATTCACAAAACGTCCTCAGCTCGGGCTGAAAATGCATTTAAAGGAATAAAAACTCAAATTGAGTGTCACGCCTAAACCAAAGGACTTATGCACACACTTCGACATGTATTTTGTTCAGGATGACCTCCCGAAGCCTATATGATCATTGATTTGACAACACAACTCATTCCCATGAAGATACATTCAAACTCAAAAAACGTGCTCAGCTCGGGCTGAAAATGCATTTAAAGCAATAAAAACTCAAATTGAGTGTCACGCCTAAACCAAAGGATTTATGCACACACTTCAACATGTATTTTGTTCAGGATGACCACCTGAAGCCTAAATGAGCATTAATTTGACCACACAACTCATTCCTATGAAGATACATTCAAACTCAAAAAGCGTGCTCAGCTCGGGCTGAAAATGCATTTAATGCAATAAAAACTCAAATTGAGTGTCACACCTAAACCAAAGGACTTATGCACACACCTCAACATGTATTTTGTTCAGGATGACCTCCTGAAGCCCATATGAGCATTAATTTGACTACACAATTCATTCCTATGAAGATACATTCACACTCACAAAACGTGCTCAGCTCGGGCTGAAAATGCATTTAAAGCAATAAAAACTCAAATTGAGTGTCACACCTAAACCAAAGGACTTATGCACACACTTCAACATGTATTTTGTTCAGGATGACCTCCCGAAGCCTATATGAGCATTGATTTGACCATACAACTCATTCCTATGAAGATACATTCAAACTCACAAAACGTGCTCAGCTCGGGCTGAAAATGCATTTAAAGCAATAAAAACTCAAATTGAGTGTCACGCCTAAACCAAAGGACTTATGCACACACTTCAACATGTATTTAGTTCAAGAGGTCATCCTGAAGCCTATATGAGCATTAATTTGACCACATAAATCATTCTTATGAAGATACATTCAAACTCACAAAACGTGCTCAGCTCGGGCTGAAAATGCATTTAAAGTTATAAAAACTCAAATTGAGTGTCACGCCTAAACCAAAGGACTTATGCACACACTTCAACATGTATTTTGTTCAGGATGACCTCCCGAAGCCTATATGAGCATTGATTTGACCACACAACTCATTCCTATGAAGATACATTCAAACTCAAAAAACGTGCTCACCTCGGGCTGAAAATGCATTTAAAGCAATAAAAACTCAAATTGAGTGTCACGCCTAAACCAAAGGACTTATGCACACACTTCAACATGTATTTAGTTCAAGAGTTCATCCTGAAGCCTATATGAGCATTAATTTGACCACATAACTCATTCTTATGAAGATACATTCAAACTCACAAAACGTGCTCAGCTCGGGCTGAAAATGCATTTAAAGTTATAAAAACTCAAATTGAGTGTCACGCCTAAACCAAAGTACTTATGCACACACTTCAACATGTATTTAGTTCAAGAGTTCATCCTGAAGCCTAAATGAGCATTAATTTGACCACACAACTCATTCCTATGAAGATACATTCAAACTCACAAAACGTGCTCAGCTCGGGCTGAAAATGCATTTAATGCAATAAAAACTCAAATTGAGTGTCACACCTAAACCAAAGGACTTATGCACACACTTCAACATGTATTTTGTTCAGGATGACCTCCTGAAGCCCATATGAGCATTAATTTGACTACACAATTCATTCCTATGAAGATACATTCACACTCACAAAACGTGCTCAGCTCGGGCTGAAAATGCATTTAAAGCAAGAAAAACTCAAATTGAGTGTCACACCTAAACCAAAGGATTTATGCACACACTTCAACATGTATTTTGTTCAAGATGACCTCCTGAAGCCTAAATGAACATTAAGTTGACCACACAACTCATTCCTATGAAGATACATTCAAACTCACAAAACATGCTCAGCTCGGGCTGAAAATGCATTTAAAGCAATAAAAACTCAAATTGAGTGTCACGCCTAAACCAAAGGACTTATGCACACACTTCAACATATATTTTGTTCAAAATGACCTCCTGAAGCCTAAATGAGCATTCATTTGACCACACAACTCATTCCTATGAAGATACATTCAAACTCACAAAACGTGCTCAGCTCGGGCTGAAATAATTTTAAAGCAATAAAAACTCAAAGTGAGTGTCATGCCTAAACCAAAGAACTTATGCACACACTTCAACATGTATTTAGTTCAGGAGGTCATCCTGAAGCCTATATGAGCATTAATTTGACCACACAACTCATTCCTATGAAGATACATTCAAACTCAAAAAACGTGCTCAGCTCGGGCTGAAAATGCATTTAAAGCAATAAAAACTCAAATTGAGTGTCACGCCTAAGCCAAAGGATTTATGCACACACTTCAACATGTATTTTGTTCAGGATGACCACCTGAAGCCTAAATGAGCATTAATTTGACCACACAACTCAT
Organism: Hippocampus guttulatus; assembly: GCF_054856545.1. Lineage (NCBI taxonomy): Eukaryota > Metazoa > Chordata > Actinopteri > Syngnathiformes > Syngnathidae > Hippocampus > Hippocampus guttulatus. The sequence goes on from NC_141264.1 coordinate 1,119,395, forward strand.
TCCTATGAAGATACATTCAAACTCAAAAAGCGTGCTCAGCTCGGGCTGAAAATGCATTTAATGCAATAAAAACTCAAATTGAGTGTCACACCTAAACCAAAGGACTTATGCACACACCTCAACATGTATTTTGTTCAGGATGACCTCCTGAAGCCCATATGAGCATTAATTTGACTACACAATTCATTCCTATGAAGATACATTCACACTCACAAAACGTGCTCAGCTCGGGCTGAAAATGCATTTAAAGCAATAAAAACTCAAATTGAGTGTCACACCTAAACCAAAGGACTTATGCACACACTTCAACATGTATTTTGTTCAGGATGACCTCCCGAAGCCTATATGAGCATTGATTTGACCATACAACTCATTCCTATGAAGATACATTCAAACTCACAAAACGTGCTCAGCTCGGGCTGAAAATGCATTTAAAGCAATAAAAACTCAAATTGAGTGTCACGCCTAAACCAAAGGACTTATGCACACACTTCAACATGTATTTAGTTCAAGAGGTCATCCTGAAGCCTATATGAGCATTAATTTGACCACATAACTCATTCTTATGAAGATACATTCAAACTCACAAAACGTGCTCAGCTCGGGCTGAAAATGCTTTTAAGTTATAAAAACTCAAATTGAGTGTCACTTCTAAACCAAAGGACTTATGCACACACTTCAACATGTATTTTGTTCAGGATGACCTCCCGAAGCCTATATGAGCATTGATTTGACCACACAACTCATTCCTATGAAGATACATTCAAACTCAAAAAACGTGCTCACCTCGGGCTGAAAATGCATTTAAAGCAATAAAAACTCAAATTGAGTGTCACGCCTAAACCAAAGGACTTATGCACACACTTCAACATGTATTTAGTTCAAGAGTTCATCCTGAAGCCTATATGAGCATTAATTTGACCACATAACTCATTCTTATGAAGATACATTCAAACTCACAAAACGTGCTCAGCTCGGGCTGAAAATGCATTTAAAGCAATAAAAACTCAAATTGAGTGTCACGCCTAAACCAAAGTACTTATGCACACACTTCAACATGTATTTAGTTCAGGAGGTCATCCTGAAGCCTATATGAGCATTAATTTGACCACACAACCCATTCCTATCAAGATACATTCAAACTCACAAAACGTGCTCAGCTCGGGCTGAAAATGCATTTAAAGCAATAAAAACTCAAATTGAGTGTCACGCCTAAACCAAAGGACTTATGCACACACTTCAACATGTATTTAGTTCAGGAGGTCATCCTGAAGCCTATATGAGCATTAATTTGACCACACAACTCATTCGTATCAAGATACATTCAAACTCACAAAACGTGGTCAGCTCGGGCAGAAAATGCATTCAAAGCAATAAAACCTCAAATTGAGTGTGACGCCTAAACCAAAGGACTTATGCACACACTTCAACATGTATTTTGTTCAGGATGACCTCCCGAAGCCTATATGAGCATTGATTTGACCATACAACTCATTCCTATGAAGATACATTCAAACTCACAAAACGTGCTCAGCTCGGGCTGAAAATGCATTTAAAGCAATAAAAACTCAAATTGAGTGTCACGCCTAAACCAAAGGACTTATGCACACACTTCAACATGTATTTAGTTCAAGAGGTCATCCTGAAGCCTATATGAGCATTAATTTGACCACACAACTCATTCCTATCAAGATACATTCAAACTCACAAAACGTGCTCAGCTCGGGCTGAAAATGCATTTAAAGCAATAAAAACTCAAATTGAGTGTCACGCCTAAACCAAAGGACTTATGCACACACTTCAACATGTATTTAGTTCAGGAGGTCATCCTGAAGCCTATATGAGCATTAATTTGACCACACAACTCATTCGTATCAAGATACATTCAAACTCACAAAACGTGGTCAGCTCGGGCAGAAAATGCATTCAAAGCAATAAAACCTCAAATTGAGTGTGACGCCTAAACCAAAGGACTTATGCACACACTTCAACATGTATTTTGTTCAGGATGACCTCCCGAAGCCTATATGAGCATTGATTTGACCATACAACTCATTCCTATGAAGATACATTCAAACTCACAAAACGTGCTCAGCTCGGGCTGAAAATGCATTTAAAGCAATAAAAACTCAAATTGAGTGTCACGCCTAAACCAAAGGACTTATGCACACACTTCAACATGTATTAAGTTCAAGAGGTCATCCTGAAGCCTATATCAGCATTAATTTGACCACACAACTCATTCCTATCAAGATACATTCAAACTCACAAAACGTGCTCAGCTCGGGCTGAAAATGCATTCAAAGCAATAAAACCTCAAATTGAGTGTCACGCCAAAACCAAAGGACTTATGCACACACTTCAACATGTATTTTGTTCAGGATGACCTCCTGAAGCCTAAATCAGCATTAATTTGACCACACAACTCATTCCTATGAAGATACATTCAAACTCACAAAACGTGCTCAGCTCGGGCTGAAAATGCATTTAAAGCAATAAAACTCAAATTGAGTGTCACACCTAAACCAAAGGACTTATTCACACACTTAACATGTATTTTGTTCAGGATGACCTCCTGAAGCCCATATGAGCATTAATTTGACCACACAACTCATTCGTATCAAGATACATTCAAACTCACAAAACGTGGTCAGCTCGAGCAGAAAATGCATTCAAAGCAATAAAACCTCAAATTGAGTGTGACGCCTAAACCAAAGGACTTATGCACACACTTCAACATGTATTTTGTTCAGGATGACCTCCCGAAGCCTATATGAGCATTGATTTGACCATACAACTCATTCCTATGAAGATACATTCAAAGTCAGAAAGCGCGCTCAGCTCGGGCTGAAAATGCACTTAAAGCAATAAAAACTCAAATTGAGTGTCACGCCTAAACCAAAGGATTATGCACACACTTCAACATGTATTTAGTTCAGGATGACCACCTGAAGCCTAAATGAGCATTAATTTGACCACACAACTCATTCCTATGAAGATACATTCAAACTCACAAAACGTGCTCAGTTCGGGCTGAAAATGCATTTAAAGCAATAAAAACTCAAATTGAGTGTCACACCTAAACCAAAGGACTTATGCACACACTTCAACATGTATTTTGTTCAGGATGACCTCCTGAAGCCCATATGAGCATTAATTTGACTACACAATTCATTCCTATGAAGATACATTCACACTCACAAAACGTGCTCAGCTCGGGCTGAAAAAGCATTTAAAGCAATAAAAACTCAAATTGAGTGTCACACCTAAACCAAAGGACTAATGCACACACTTCAACATGTATTTTGTTCAAGATGACCTCCTGAAGCCTAAATGAACATTAAGTTGACCACACAACTCAATCCTATGAAGATACATTCAAACTCACAAAACGTGCTCAGCGAGGGCTGAAATAATTTTAAAGCAATAAAAACTCAAATTGAGTGTCACGCCTAAACCAAAGGATTATGCACACACTTCAACATGTATTTAGTTCAGGATGACCACCTGAAGCCTAAATGAGCATTAATTTGACCACACAACTCATTCCTATGAAGATACATTCAAACTCACAAAACGTGCTCAGCTCGGGCTGAAAATGCATTTCAAGGAATAAAAACTCAAATTGAGTGTCACGCCTAAACCAAAGGACTTATGCACACACTTCGACATGTATTTTGTTCAGGATGACCACCTGAAGCCTAAATGAGCATTAATTTGACCACACAACTCATTCCTATGAAGATACATTCAAACTCAAAAAACGTGCTCAGCTCGGGCTGAAAATGCATTTAATGCAATAAAAACTCAAATTGAGTGTCACACCTAAACCAAAGGACTTATGCACACACTTCAACATGTATTTTGTTCAGGATGACCTCCTGAAGCCCATATGAGCATTAATTTGACTACACAATTCATTCCTATGAAGATACATTCACACTCACAAAACGTGCTCAGCTCGGGCTGAAAATGCATTTAAAGCAATAAAAACTCAAATTGAGTGTCACACCTAAACCAAAGGACTTATGCACACACTTCAACATGTATTTAGTTCAGGATGACCTCCCGAAGCCTATATGAGCATTGATTTGACCATACAACTCATTCCTATGAAGATACATTCAAACTCACAAAACGTGCTCAGCTCGGGCTGAAAATGCATTTAAAGCAATAAAAACTCAAATTGAGTGTCACGCCTAAACCAAAGGACTTATGCACACACTTCAACATGTATTTAGTTCAAGAGGTCATCCTGAAGCCTATATGAGCATTAATTTGAGCACATAACTCATTCTTATGAAGATACATTCAAACTCACAAAACGTGCTCAGCTCGGGCTGAAAATGCATTTAAAGTTATAAAAACTCAAATTGAGTGTCACGCCTAAACCAAAGGACTTATGCACACACTTCAACATGTATTTACTTCAGGAGGTCATCCTGAAGCCTATATGAGCATTAATTTGACCACACAACTCATTCCTATGAAGATACATTCAAACTCACAAAACGTGCTCAGCTCGGGCTGAAAATGCATTTAAAGCAATAAAAACTCAAATTGAGTGTCACGCCTAAACCAAAGGACTTATGCACACACTTCAACATGTATTTTGTTCAGGAGGTCATCCTGAAGCCTATATGAGCATTAATTTGACCACACAACTCATTCGTATCAAGATACATTCAAACTCACAAAACGTGCTCAGCTCGGGCTGAAAATGCATTCAAAGCAATAAAACCTCAAATTGAGTGTCACGCCTAAACCAAAGGACTTATGCACACACTTCAACATGAATTTTGTTCAGGATGACCTCCTGAAGTCCATATGAGAATTAATTTGACCAGACAACTCATTCCTATGAAGATACATTCAAAGTCAGAAAGCGCGCTCAGCTCGGGCTGAAAATGCATTTAAAGCAATAAAAACTCAAATTGAGTGTCACGCCCAAACCAAAGGACTTATGCACACACTTCAACATGTACTTAGTTCAGGATGTCCTCCTGAAGCCTAAATGAGCATTAATTTGACCACACAGCTCATTCCTATGAAGATACATTCAAACTCACAAAACGTGCTCAGCTCGGGCTGAAAATGCATTTAATGCAATAAAAACTCAAATTGAGTGTCACACCTAAACCAAAGGACTTATGCACACACTTCAACATGTATTTTGTTCAGGATGACCTCCTGAAGCCCATATGAGCATTAATTTGACTACACAATTCATTCCTATGAAGATACATTCACACTCACAAAACGTGCTCAGCTCGGGCTGAAAATGCATTTAAAGCAATAAAAACTCAAATTGAGTGTCACACCTAAACCAAAGGATTTATGCACACACTTCAACATGTATTTTGTTCAAGATGACCTCCTGAAGCCTAAATGAACATTAAGTTGACCACACAACTCATTCCTATGAAGATACATTCAAACTCACAAAACATGCTCAGCTCGGGCTGAAAATGCATTTAAAGCAATAAAAACTCAAATTGAGTGTCACGCATAAACCAAAGGACTTATGCACACACTTCAACATATATTTTGTTCAAGATGACCTCCTGAAGCCTAAATGAGCATTCATTTGACCACACAACTCATTCCTATGAAGATACATTCAAACTCACAAAACGTGCTCAGCTCGGGCTGAAATAATTTTAAAGCAATAAAAACTCAAAGTGAGTGTCACGCCTAAACCAAAGAACTTATGCACACACTTCAACATGTATTTTGTTCAGGATGACCACCTGAAGCCTAAATGAGCATTAATTTGACCACAAAACTCATTCCTATGAAGATACATTCAAACTCACAACACGTGCTCAGCTCGGGCTGAAAATGCATTCAAAGCAATAAAACCTCAAATTGAGTGTCACGCCTAAACCAAAGGACTTATGCACACACTTCAACATGTATTTAGTTCAGGATGACCACCTGAAGCCTAAATGAGCATTAATTTGACCACACAACTCATTCCTATGAAGATACATTCAAACTCACAAAACGTGCTCAGCTCGGGCTGAAAATGCATTTAAAGCAATAAAACTCAAATTGAGTGTCACACCTAAACCAAAGGACTTATTCACACACTTAACATGTATTTTGTTCAGGATGACCTCCTGAAGCCCATATGAGCATTAATTTGACCACACAACTCATTCCTATGAAGATACATTCAAAGTCAGAAAGCGCGCTCAGCTCGGGCTGAAAATGCATTTAAAGCAATAAAAACTCAAATTGAGTATCACGCCTAAACCAAAGGATTATGCACACACTTCAACATGTATTTAGTTCAGGATGACCACCTGAAGCCTAAATGAGCATTAATTTGACCAGACAACTCATTCCTATGAAGATACATTCAAAGTCAGAAAGCGCGCTCAGCTCGGGCTGAAAATGCATTTAAAGCAATAAAAACTCAAATTGAGTGTCACGCCCAAACCAAAGGACTTATGCACACACTTCAACATGTACTTAGTTCAGGATGTCCTCCTGAAGCCTAAATGAGCATTAATTTGACCACACAACTCATTCCTATGAAGATACATTCAAACTCACAAAACTTGCTCAGTTCGGGCTGAATATGCATTCAAAGCAATAAAACCTCAAATTGAGTGTGACGCCTAAACCAAAGGACTTATGCACACACTTCAACATGTATTTTGTTCAGGATGACCTCCCGAAGCCTATATGAGCATTGATTTGACCATACAACTCATTCCTATGAAGATACATTCAAAGTCAGAAAGCGCGCTCAGCTCGGGCTGAAAATGCACTTAAAGCAATAAAAACTCAAATTGAGTGTCACGCCTAAACCAAAGGATTATGCACACACTTCAACATGTATTTAGTTCAGGATGACCACCTGAAGCCTAAATGAGCATTAATTTGACCACACAACTCATTCCTATGAAGATACATTCAAACTCACAAAACGTGCTCAGTTCGGGCTGAAAATGCATTTAAAGTTATAAAAACTCAAATTGAGTGTCACACCTAAACCAAAGGACTTATGCACACACTTCAACATGTATTTTGTTCAGGATGACCTCCCGAAGCCTATATGAGCATTGATTTGACCACACAACTCATTCCTATGAAGATACATTCAAACTCAAAAAACGTGCTCACCTCGGGCTGAAAATGCATTTAAAGCAATAAAAACTCAAATTGAGTGTCACGCCTAAACCAAAGGACTTATGCACACACTTCAACATGTATTTAGTTCAAGAGTTCATCCTGAAGCCTATATGAGCATTAATTTGACCACATAACTCATTCTTATGAAGATACATTCAAACTCACAAAACGTGCTCAGCTCGGGCTGAAAATGCATTTAAAGTTATAAAAACTCAAATTGAGTGTCACGCCTAAACCAAAGTACTTATGCACACACTTCAACATGTATTTAGTTCAGGAGGTCATCCTGAAGCCTATATGAGCATTAATTTGACCACACAACCCATTCCTATCAAGATACATTCAAACTCACAAAACGTGCTCAGCTCGGGCTGAAAATGCATTTAAAGCAATAAAAACTCAAATTGAGTGTCACGCCTAAACCAAAGGACTTATGCACACACTTCAACATGTATTTAGTTCAGGAGGTCATCCTGAAGCCTATATGAGCATTAATTTGACCACACAACTCATTCGTATCAAGATACATTCAAACTCACAAAACGTGCTCAGCTCGGGCAGAAAATGCATTCAAAGCAATAAAACCTCAAATTGAGTGTGACGCCTAAACCAAAGACTTATGCACACACTTCAACATGTATTTTGTTCAGGATGACCTCCCGAAGCCTATATGAGCATTGATTTGACCATACAACTCATTCCTATGAAGATACATTCAAACTCACAAAATGTGCTCAGCTCGGGCTGAAAATGCATTTAAAGCAATAAAAACTCAAATTGAGTGTCACGCCTAAACCAAAGGACTTATGCACACACTTCAACATGTATTTAGTTCAAGAGGTCATCCTGAAGCCTATATGAGCATTAATTTGACCACACAACTCATTCCTATCAAGATACATTCAAACTCACAAAACGTGCTCAGCTCGGGCTGAAAATGCATTTAAAGCAATAAAAACTCAAATTGAGTGTCACGCCTAAACCAAAGGACTTATGCACACACTTCAACATGTATTTAGTTCAGGAGGTCATCCTGAAGCCTATATGAGCATTAATTTGACCACACAACTCATTCGTATCAAGATACATTCAAACTCACAAAACGTGGTCAGCTCGGGCAGAAAATGCATTCAAAGCAATAAAACCTCAAATTGAGTGTGACGCCTAAACCAAAGGACTTATGCACACACTTCAACATGTATTTTGTTCAGGATGACCTCCCGAAGCCTATATGAGCATTGATTTGACCATACAACTCATTCCTATGAAGATACATTCAAACTCACAAAACGTGCTCAGCTCGGGCTGAAAATGCATTTAAAGCAATAAAAACTCAAATTGAGTGTCACGCCAAAACCAAAGGACTTATGCACACATTCAACATGTATTTTGTTCAGGATGACCTCCTGAAGCCTATATGAGCATTAATTTGACCACATAACTCATTCTTATGAAGATACATTCAAACTCACAAAACGTGCTCAGCTCGGGCTGAAAATGCATTTAAAGTTATAAAAACTCAAATTGAGTGTCACGCCTAAACCAAAGGACTTATGCACACACTTCAACATGTATTTTGTTCAGGATGACCTCCCGAAGCCTATATGAGCATTGATTTGACCACACAACTCATTCCTATGAAGATACATTCAAACTCAAAAAACGTGCTCACCTCGGGCTGAAAATGCATTTAAAGCAATAAAAACTCAAATTGAGTGTCACGCCTAAACCAAAGGACTTATGCACACACTTCAACATGTATTTTGTTCAGGATGACCTCCTGAAGCCTATATGAGCATTAATTTGACCACATAACTCATTCTTATGAAGATACATTCAAACTCACAAAACGTGCTCAGCTCGGGCTGAAAATGCATTTAAAGTTATAAAAACTCAAATTGAGTGTCACGCCTAAACCAAAGTACTTATGCACACACTTCAACATGTATTTAGTTCAGGAGGTCATCCTGAAGCCTATATGAGCATTAATTTGACCACACAACCCATTCCTATCAAGATACATTCAAACTCACAAAACGTGCTCAGCTCGGGCTGAAAATGCATTTAAAGCAATAAAAACTCAAATTGAGTGTCACGCCTAAACCAAAGGACTTATGCACACACTTCAACATGTATTTAGTTCAGGAGGTCATCCTGAAGCCTATATGAGCATTAATTTGACCACACAACTCATTCGTATCAAGATACATTCAAACTCACAAAACGTGCTCAGCTCGGGCAGAAAATGCATTCAAAGCAATAAAACCTCAAATTGAGTGTGACGCCTAAACCAAAGACTTATGCACACACTTCAACATGTATTTTGTTCAGGATGACCTCCCGAAGCCTATATGAGCATTGATTTGACCATACAACTCATTCCTATGAAGATACATTCAAACTCACAAAACGTGCTCAGCTCGGGCTGAAAATGCATTTAAAGCAATAAAAACTCAAATTGAGTGTCACGCCTAAACCAAAGGACTTATGCACACACTTCAACATGTATTTAGTTCAAGAGGTCATCCTGAAGCCTATATGAGCATTAATTTGACCACACAACTCATTCCTATCAAGATACATTCAAACTCACAAAACGTGCTCAGCTCGGGCTGAAAATGCATTTAAAGCAATAAAAACTCAAATTGAGTGTCACGCCTAAACCAAAGGACTTATGCACACACTTCAACATGTATTTAGTTCAGGAGGTCATCCTGAAGCCTATATGAGCATTAATTTGACCACACAACTCATTCGTATCAAGATACATTCAAACTCACAAAACGTGGTCAGCTCGGGCAGAAAATGCATTCAAAGCAATAAAACCTCAAATTGAGTGTGACGCCTAAACCAAAGGACTTATGCACACACTTCAACATGTATTTTGTTCAGGATGACCTCCCGAAGCCTATATGAGCATTGATTTGACCATACAACTCATTCCTATGAAGATACATTCAAACTCACAAAACGTGCTCAGCTCGGGCTGAAAATGCATTTAAAGCAATAAAAACTCAAATTGAGTGTCACGCCTAAACCAAAGGACTTATGCACACACTTCAACATGTATTTAGTTCAAGAGGTCATCCTGAAGCCTATATCAGCATTAATTTGACCACACAACTCATTCCTATCAAGATACATTCAAACTCACAAAACGTGCTCAGCTCGGGCTGAAAATGCATTCAAAGCAATAAAACCTCAAATTGAGTGTCACGCCAAAACCAAAGGACTTATGCACACACTTCAACATGTATTTTGTTCAGGATGACCTCCTGAAGCCTAAATTAGCATTAATTTGACCACACAACTCATTCCTATGAAGATACATTCAAACTCACAAAACGTGCTCAGCTCGGGCTGAAAATGCATTTAAAGCAATAAAACTCAAATTGAGTGTCACACCTAAACCAAAGGACTTATTCACACACTTAACATGTATTTTGTTCAGGATGACCTCCTGAAGCCCATATGAGCATTAATTTGACCACACAACTCATTCGTATCAAGATACATTCAAACTCACAAAACGTGGTCAGCTCGGGCAGAAAATGCATTCAAAGCAATAAAACCTCAAATTGAGTGTGACGCCTAAACCAAAGGACTTATGCACACACTTCAACATGTATTTTGTTCAGGATGACCTCCCGAAGCCTATATGAGCATTGATTTGACCATACAACTCATTCCTATGAAGATACATTCAAAGTCAGAAAGCGCGCTCAGCTCGGGCTGAAAATGCACTTAAAGCAATAAAAACTCAAATTGAGTGTCACGCCTAAACCAAAGGATTATGCACACACTTCAACATGTATTTAGTTCAGGATGACCACCTGAAGCCTAAATGAGCATTAATTTGACCACACAACTCATTCCTATGAAGATACATTCAAACTCACAAAACGTGCTCAGTTCGGGCTGAAAATGCATTTAAAGCAATAAAAACTCAAATTGAGTGTCACACCTAAACCAAAGGACTTATGCACACACTTCAACATGTATTTTGTTCAGGATGACCTCCTGAAGCCCATATGAGCATTAATTTGACTACACAATTCATTCCTATGAAGATACATTCACACTCACAAAACGTGCTCAGCTCGGGCTGAAAATGCATTTAAAGCAATAAAAACTCAAATTGAGTGTCACGCCTAAACCAAAGGACTTATGCACACACTTCAACATGTATTTAGTTCAAGAGTTCATCCTGAAGCCTATATGAGCATTAATTTGACCACATAACTCATTCTTATGAAGATACATTCAAACTCACAAAACGTGCTCAGCTCGGGCTGAAAATGCATTTAAAGTTATAAAAACTCAAATTGAGTGTCACGCCTAAACCAAAGTACTTATGCACACACTTCAACATGTATTTAGTTCAGGAGGTCATCCTGAAGCCTATATGAGCATTAATTTGACCACACAACCCATTCCTATCAAGATACATTCAAACTCACAAAACGTGCTCAGCTCGGGCTGAAAATGCATTTAAAGCAATAAAAACTCAAATTGAGTGTCACGCCTAAACCAAAGGACTTATGCACACACTTCAACATGTATTTAGTTCAGGAGGTCATCCTGAAGCCTATATGAGCATTAATTTGACCACACAACTCATTCGTATCAAGATACATTCAAACTCACAAAACGTGCTCAGCTCGGGCAGAAAATGCATTCAAAGCAATAAAACCTCAAATTGAGTGTGACGCCTAAACAAAAGACTTATGCACACACTTCAACATGTATTTTGTTCAGGATGACCTCCCGAAGCCTATATGAGCATTGATTTGACCATACAACTCATTCCTATGAAGATACATTCAAACTCACAAAATGTGCTCAGCTCGGGCTGAAAATGCATTTAAAGCAATAAAAACTCAAATTGAGTGTCACGCCTAAACCAAAGGACTTATGCACACACTTCAACATGTATTTAGTTCAAGAGGTCATCCTGAAGCCTATATGAGCATTAATTTGACCACACAACTCATTCCTATCAAGATACATTCAAACTCACAAAACGTGCTCAGCTCGGGCTGAAAATGCATTTAAAGCAATAAAAACTCAAATTGAGTGTCACGCCTAAACCAAAGGACTTATGCACACACTTCAACATGTATTTAGTTCAGGAGGTCATCCTGAAGCCTATATGAGCATTAATTTGACCACACAACTCATTCGTATCAAGATACATTCAAACTCACAAAACGTGGTCAGCTCGGGCAGAAAATGCATTCAAAGCAATAAAACCTCAAATTGAGTGTGACGCCTAAACCAAAGGACTTATGCACACACTTCAACATGTATTTTGTTCAGGATGACCTCCCGAAGCCTATATGAGCATTGATTTGACCATACAACTCATTCCTATGAAGATACATTCAAACTCACAAAACGTGCTCAGCTCGGGCTGAAAATGCATTTAAAGCAATAAAAACTCAAATTGAGTGTCACGCCAAAACCAAAGGACTTATGCACACATTCAACATGTATTTTGTTCAGGATGACCTCCTGAAGCCTATATGAGCATTAATTTGACCACATAACTCATTCTTATGAAGATACATTCAAACTCACAAAACGTGCTCAGCTCGGGCTGAAAATGCATTTAAAGTTATAAAAACTCAAATTGAGTGTCACGCCTAAACCAAAGGACTTATGCACACACTTCAACATGTATTTTGTTCAGGATGACCTCCCGAAGCCTATATGAGCATTGATTTGACCACACAACTCATTCCTATGAAGATACATTCAAACTCAAAAAACGTGCTCACCTCGGGCTGAAAATGCATTTAAAGCAATAAAAACTCAAATTGAGTGTCACGCCTAAACCAAAGGACTTATGCACACACTTCAACATGTATTTAGTTCAAGAGTTCATCCTGAAGCCTATATGAGCATTAATTTGACCACATAACTCATTCTTATGAAGATACATTCAAACTCACAAAACGTGCTCAGCTCGGGCTGAAAATGCATTTAAAGTTATAAAAACTCAAATTGAGTGTCACGCCTAAACCAAAGTACTTATGCACACACTTCAACATGTATTTAGTTCAGGAGGTCATCCTGAAGCCTATATGAGCATTAATTTGACCACACAACCCATTCCTATCAAGATACATTCAAACTCACAAAACGTGCTCAGCTCGGGCTGAAAATGCATTTAAAGCAATAAAAACTCAAATTGAGTGTCACGCCTAAACCAAAGGACTTATGCACACACTTCAACATGTATTTAGTTCAGGAGGTCATCCTGAAGCCTATATGAGCATTAATTTGACCACACAACTCATTCGTATCAAGATACATTCAAACTCACAAAACGTGCTCAGCTCGGGCAGAAAATGCATTCAAAGCAATAAAACCTCAAATTGAGTGTGACGCCTAAACCAAAGACTTATGCACACACTTCAACATGTATTTTGTTCAGGATGACCTCCCGAAGCCTATATGAGCATTGATTTGACCATACAACTCATTCCTATGAAGATACATTCAAACTCACAAAACGTGCTCAGCTCGGGCTGAAAATGCATTTAAAGCAATAAAAACTCAAATTGAGTGTCACGCCTAAACCAAAGGACTTATGCACACACTTCAACATGTATTTAGTTCAGGAGGTCATCCTGAAGCCTATATGAGCATTAATTTGACCACACAACTCATTCGTATCAAGATACATTCAAACTCACAAAACGTGGTCAGCTCGGGCAGAAAATGCATTCAAAGCAATAAAACCTCAAATTGAGTGTGACGCCTAAACCAAAGGACTTATGCACACACTTCAACATGTATTTTGTTCAGGATGACCTCCCGAAGCCTATATGAGCATTGATTTGACCATACAACTCATTCCTATGAAGATACATTCAAACTCACAAAACGTGCTCAGCTCGGGCTGAAAATGCATTTAAAGCAATAAAAACTCAAATTGAGTGTCACGCCAAAACCAAAGGACTTATGCACACATTCAACATGTATTTTGTTCAGGATGACCTCCTGAAGCCTATATGAGCATTAATTTGACCACATAACTCATTCTTATGAAGATACATTCAAACTCACAAAACGTGCTCAGCTCGGGCTGAAAATGCATTTAAAGTTATAAAAACTCAAATTGAGTGTCACGCCTAAACCAAAGGACTTATGCACACACTTCAACATGTATTTTGTTCAGGATGACCTCCCGAAGCCTATATGAGCATTGATTTGACCACACAACTCATTCCTATGAAGATACATTCAAACTCAAAAAACGTGCTCACCTCGGGCTGAAAATGCATTTAAAGCAATAAAAACTCAAATTGAGTGTCACGCCTAAACCAAAGGACTTATGCACACACTTCAACATGTATTTTGTTCAGGATGACCTCCTGAAGCCTATATGAGCATTAATTTGACCACATAACTCATTCTTATGAAGATACATTCAAACTCACAAAACGTGCTCAGCTCGGGCTGAAAATGCATTTAAAGTTATAAAAACTCAAATTGAGTGTCACGCCTAAACCAAAGTACTTATGCACACACTTCAACATGTATTTAGTTCAGGAGGTCATCCTGAAGCCTATATGAGCATTAATTTGACCACACAACCCATTCCTATCAAGATACATTCAAACTCACAAAACGTGCTCAGCTCGGGCTGAAAATGCATTTAAAGCAATAAAAACTCAAATTGAGTGTCACGCCTAAACCAAAGGACTTATGCACACACTTCAACATGTATTTAGTTCAGGAGGTCATCCTGAAGCCTATATGAGCATTAATTTGACCACACAACTCATTCGTATCAAGATACATTCAAACTCACAAAACGTGCTCAGCTCGGGCAGAAAATGCATTCAAAGCAATAAAACCTCAAATTGAGTGTGACGCCTAAACCAAAGACTTATGCACACACTTCAACATGTATTTTGTTCAGGATGACCTCCCGAAGCCTATATGAGCATTGATTTGACCATACAACTCATTCCTATGAAGATACATTCAAACTCACAAAACGTGCTCAGCTCGGGCTGAAAATGCATTTAAAGCAATAAAAACTCAAATTGAGTGTCACGCCTAAACCAAAGGACTTATGCACACACTTCAACATGTATTTAGTTCAAGAGGTCATCCTGAAGCCTATATGAGCATTAATTTGACCACACAACTCATTCCTATCAAGATACATTCAAACTCACAAAACGTGCTCAGCTCGGGCTGAAAATGCATTTAAAGCAATAAAAACTCAAATTGAGTGTCACGCCTAAACCAAAGGACTTATGCACACACTTCAACATGTATTTAGTTCAGGAGGTCATCCTGAAGCCTATATGAGCATTAATTTGACCACACAACTCATTCGTATCAAGATACATTCAAACTCACAAAACGTGGTCAGCTCGGGCAGAAAATGCATTCAAAGCAATAAAACCTCAAATTGAGTGTGACGCCTAAACCAAAGGACTTATGCACACACTTCAACATGTATTTTGTTCAGGATGACCTCCCGAAGCCTATATGAGCATTGATTTGACCATACAACTCATTCCTATGAAGATACATTCAAACTCACAAAACGTGCTCAGCTCGGGCTGAAAATGCATTTAAAGCAATAAAAACTCAAATTGAGTGTCACGCCTAAACCAAAGGACTTATGCACACACTTCAACATGTATTTAGTTCAAGAGGTCATCCTGAAGCCTATATCAGCATTAATTTGACCACACAACTCATTCCTATCAAGATACATTCAAACTCACAAAACGTGCTCAGCTCGGGCTGAAAATGCATTCAAAGCAATAAAACCTCAAATTGAGTGTCACGCCAAAACCAAAGGACTTATGCACACACTTCAACATGTATTTTGTTCAGGATGACCTCCTGAAGCCTAAATTAGCATTAATTTGACCACACAACTCATTCCTATGAAGATACATTCAAACTCACAAAACGTGCTCAGCTCGGGCTGAAAATGCATTTAAAGCAATAAAACTCAAATTGAGTGTCACACCTAAACCAAAGGACTTATTCACACACTTAACATGTATTTTGTTCAGGATGACCTCCTGAAGCCCATATGAGCATTAATTTGACCACACAACTCATTCGTATCAAGATACATTCAAACTCACAAAACGTGGTCAGCTCGGGCAGAAAATGCATTCAAAGCAATAAAACCTCAAATTGAGTGTGACGCCTAAACCAAAGGACTTATGCACACACTTCAACATGTATTTTGTTCAGGATGACCTCCCGAAGCCTATATGAGCATTGATTTGACCATACAACTCATTCCTATGAAGATACATTCAAAGTCAGAAAGCGCGCTCAGCTCGGGCTGAAAATGCACTTAAAGCAATAAAAACTCAAATTGAGTGTCACGCCTAAACCAAAGGATTATGCACACACTTCAACATGTATTTAGTTCAGGATGACCACCTGAAGCCTAAATGAGCATTAATTTGACCACACAACTCATTCCTATGAAGATACATTCAAACTCACAAAACGTGCTCAGTTCGGGCTGAAAATGCATTTAAAGCAATAAAAACTCAAATTGAGTGTCACACCTAAACCAAAGGACTTATGCACACACTTCAACATGTATTTTGTTCAGGATGACCTCCTGAAGCCCATATGAGCATTAATTTGACTACACAATTCATTCCTATGAAGATACATTCACACTCACAAAACGTGCTCAGCTCGGGCTGAAAATGCATTTAAAGCAATAAAAACTCAAATTGAGTGTCACGCCTAAACCAAAGGACTTATGCACACACTTCAACATGTATTTAGTTCAAGAGTTCATCCTGAAGCCTATATGAGCATTAATTTGACCACATAACTCATTCTTATGAAGATACATTCAAACTCACAAAACGTGCTCAGCTCGGGCTGAAAATGCATTTAAAGTTATAAAAACTCAAATTGAGTGTCACGCCTAAACCAAAGTACTTATGCACACACTTCAACATGTATTTAGTTCAGGAGGTCATCCTGAAGCCTATATGAGCATTAATTTGACCACACAACCCATTCCTATCAAGATACATTCAAACTCACAAAACGTGCTCAGCTCGGGCTGAAAATGCATTTAAAGCAATAAAAACTCAAATTGAGTGTCACGCCTAAACCAAAGGACTTATGCACACACTTCAACATGTATTTAGTTCAGGAGGTCATCCTGAAGCCTATATGAGCATTAATTTGACCACACAACTCATTCGTATCAAGATACATTCAAACTCACAAAACGTGCTCAGCTCGGGCAGAAAATGCATTCAAAGCAATAAAACCTCAAATTGAGTGTGACGCCTAAACCAAAGACTTATGCACACACTTCAACATGTATTTTGTTCAGGATGACCTCCCGAAGCCTATATGAGCATTGATTTGACCATACAACTCATTCCTATGAAGATACATTCAAACTCACAAAATGTGCTCAGCTCGGGCTGAAAATGCATTTAAAGCAATAAAAACTCAAATTGAGTGTCACGCCTAAACCAAAGGACTTATGCACACACTTCAACATGTATTTAGTTCAAGAGGTCATCCTGAAGCCTATATGAGCATTAATTTGACCACACAACTCATTCCTATCAAGATACATTCAAACTCACAAAACGTGCTCAGCTCGGGCTGAAAATGCATTTAAAGCAATAAAAACTCAAATTGAGTGTCACGCCTAAACCAAAGGACTTATGCACACACTTCAACATGTATTTAGTTCAGGAGGTCATCCTGAAGCCTATATGAGCATTAATTTGACCACACAACTCATTCGTATCAAGATACATTCAAACTCACAAAACGTGGTCAGCTCGGGCAGAAAATGCATTCAAAGCAATAAAACCTCAAATTGAGTGTGACGCCTAAACCAAAGGACTTATGCACACACTTCAACATGTATTTTGTTCAGGATGACCTCCCGAAGCCTATATGAGCATTGATTTGACCATACAACTCATTCCTATGAAGATACATTCAAACTCACAAAACGTGCTCAGCTCGGGCTGAAAATGCATTTAAAGCAATAAAAACTCAAATTGAGTGTCACGCCAAAACCAAAGGACTTATGCACACATTCAACATGTATTTTGTTCAGGATGACCTCCTGAAGCCTATATGAGCATTAATTTGACCACATAACTCATTCTTATGAAGATACATTCAAACTCACAAAACGTGCTCAGCTCGGGCTGAAAATGCATTTAAAGTTATAAAAACTCAAATTGAGTGTCACGCCTAAACCAAAGGACTTATGCACACACTTCAACATGTATTTTGTTCAGGATGACCTCCCGAAGCCTATATGAGCATTGATTTGACCACACAACTCATTCCTATGAAGATACATTCAAACTCAAAAAACGTGCTCACCTCGGGCTGAAAATGCATTTAAAGCAATAAAAACTCAAATTGAGTGTCACGCCTAAACCAAAGGACTTATGCACACACTTCAACATGTATTTAGTTCAAGAGTTCATCCTGAAGCCTATATGAGCATTAATTTGACCACATAACTCATTCTTATGAAGATACATTCAAACTCACAAAACGTGCTCAGCTCGGGCTGAAAATGCATTTAAAGTTATAAAAACTCAAATTGAGTGTCACGCCTAAACCAAAGTACTTATGCACACACTTCAACATGTATTTAGTTCAGGAGGTCATCCTGAAGCCTATATGAGCATTAATTTGACCACACAACCCATTCCTATCAAGATACATTCAAACTCACAAAACGTGCTCAGCTCGGGCTGAAAATGCATTTAAAGCAATAAAAACTCAAATTGAGTGTCACGCCTAAACCAAAGGACTTATGCACACACTTCAACATGTATTTAGTTCAGGAGGTCATCCTGAAGCCTATATGAGCATTAATTTGACCACACAACTCATTCGTATCAAGATACATTCAAACTCACAAAACGTGCTCAGCTCGGGCAGAAAATGCATTCAAAGCAATAAAACCTCAAATTGAGTGTGACGCCTAAACCAAAGACTTATGCACACACTTCAACATGTATTTTGTTCAGGATGACCTCCCGAAGCCTATATGAGCATTGATTTGACCATACAACTCATTCCTATGAAGATACATTCAAACTCACAAAACGTGCTCAGCTCGGGCTGAAAATGCATTTAAAGCAATAAAAACTCAAATTGAGTGTCACGCCTAAACCAAAGGACTTATGCACACACTTCAACATGTATTTAGTTCAAGAGGTCATCCTGAAGCCTATATGAGCATTAATTTGACCACACAACTCATTCCTATCAAGATACATTCAAACTCACAAAACGTGCTCAGCTCGGGCTGAAAATGCATTTAAAGCAATAAAAACTCAAATTGAGTGTCACGCCTAAACCAAAGGACTTATGCACACACTTCAACATGTATTTAGTTCAGGAGGTCATCCTGAAGCCTATATGAGCATTAATTTGACCACACAACTCATTCGTATCAAGATACATTCAAACTCACAAAACGTGGTCAGCTCGGGCAGAAAATGCATTCAAAGCAATAAAACCTCAAATTGAGTGTGACGCCTAAACCAAAGGACTTATGCACACACTTCAACATGTATTTTGTTCAGGATGACCTCCCGAAGCCTATATGAGCATTGATTTGACCATACAACTCATTCCTATGAAGATACATTCAAACTCACAAAACGTGCTCAGCTCGGGCTGAAAATGCATTTAAAGCAATAAAAACTCAAATTGAGTGTCACGCCTAAACCAAAGGACTTATGCACACACTTCAACATGTATTTAGTTCAAGAGGTCATCCTGAAGCCTATATCAGCATTAATTTGACCACACAACTCATTCCTATCAAGATACATTCAAACTCACAAAACGTGCTCAGCTCGGGCTGAAAATGCATTCAAAGCAATAAAACCTCAAATTGAGTGTCACGCCAAAACCAAAGGACTTATGCACACACTTCAACATGTATTTTGTTCAGGATGACCTCCTGAAGCCTAAATTAGCATTAATTTGACCACACAACTCATTCCTATGAAGATACATTCAAACTCACAAAACGTGCTCAGCTCGGGCTGAAAATGCATTTAAAGCAATAAAACTCAAATTGAGTGTCACACCTAAACCAAAGGACTTATTCACACACTTAACATGTATTTTGTTCAGGATGACCTCCTGAAGCCCATATGAGCATTAATTTGACCACACAACTCATTCGTATCAAGATACATTCAAACTCACAAAACGTGGTCAGCTCGGGCAGAAAATGCATTCAAAGCAATAAAACCTCAAATTGAGTGTGACGCCTAAACCAAAGGACTTATGCACACACTTCAACATGTATTTTGTTCAGGATGACCTCCCGAAGCCTATATGAGCATTGATTTGACCATACAACTCATTCCTATGAAGATACATTCAAAGTCAGAAAGCGCGCTCAGCTCGGGCTGAAAATGCACTTAAAGCAATAAAAACTCAAATTGAGTGTCACGCCTAAACCAAAGGATTATGCACACACTTCAACATGTATTTAGTTCAGGATGACCACCTGAAGCCTAAATGAGCATTAATTTGACCACACAACTCATTCCTATGAAGATACATTCAAACTCACAAAACGTGCTCAGTTCGGGCTGAAAATGCATTTAAAGCAATAAAAACTCAAATTGAGTGTCACACCTAAACCAAAGGACTTATGCACACACTTCAACATGTATTTTGTTCAGGATGACCTCCTGAAGCCCATATGAGCATTAATTTGACTACACAATTCATTCCTATGAAGATACATTCACACTCACAAAACGTGCTCAGCTCGGGCTGAAAATGCATTTAAAGCAATAAAAACTCAAATTGAGTGTCACGCCTAAACCAAAGGACTTATGCACACACTTCAACATGTATTTAGTTCAAGAGTTCATCCTGAAGCCTATATGAGCATTAATTTGACCACATAACTTATTCTTATGAAGATACATTCAAACTCACAAAACGTGCTCAGCTCGGGCTGAAAATGCATTTAAAGTTATAAAAACTCAAATTGAGTGTCACGCCTAAACCAAAGTACTTATGCACACACTTCAACATGTATTTAGTTCAGGAGGTCATCCTGAAGCCTATATGAGCATTAATTTGACCACACAACCCATTCCTATCAAGATACATTCAAACTCACAAAACGTGCTCAGCTCGGGCTGAAAATGCATTTAAAGCAATAAAAACTCAAATTGAGTGTCACGCCTAAACCAAAGGACTTATGCACACACTTCAACATGTATTTAGTTCAGGAGGTCATCCTGAAGCCTATATGAGCATTAATTTGACCACACAACTCATTCGTATCAAGATACATTCAAACTCACAAAACGTGCTCAGCTCGGGCAGAAAATGCATTCAAAGCAATAAAACCTCAAATTGAGTGTGACGCCTAAACCAAAGACTTATGCACACACTTCAACATGTATTTTGTTCAGGATGACCTCCCGAAGCCTATATGAGCATTGATTTGACCATACAACTCATTCCTATGAAGATACATTCAAACTCACAAAACGTGCTCAGCTCGGGCTGAAAATGCATTTAAAGCAATAAAAACTCAAATTGAGTGTCACGCCTAAACCAAAGGACTTATGCACACACTTCAACATGTATTTAGTTCAAGAGGTCATCCTGAAGCCTATATGAGCATTAATTTGACCACACAACTCATTCCTATCAAGATACATTCAAACTCACAAAACGTGCTCAGCTCGGGCTGAAAATGCATTTAAAGCAATAAAAACTCAAATTGAGTGTCACGCCTAAACCAAAGGACTTATGCACACACTTCAACATGTATTTAGTTCAGGAGGTCATCCTGAAGCCTATATGAGCATTAATTTGACCACACAACTCATTCGTATCAAGATACATTCAAACTCACAAAACGTGGTCAGCTCGGGCAGAAAATGCATTCAAAGCAATAAAACCTCAAATTGAGTGTGACGCCTAAACCAAAGGACTTATGCACACACTTCAACATGTATTTTGTTCAGGATGACCTCCCGAAGCCTATATGAGCATTGATTTGACCATACAACTCATTCCTATGAAGATACATTCAAACTCACAAAACGTGCTCAGCTCGGGCTGAAAATGCATTTAAAGCAATAAAAACTCAAATTGAGTGTCACGCCAAAACCAAAGGACTTATGCACACATTCAACATGTATTTTGTTCAGGATGACCTCCTGAAGCCTATATGAGCATTAATTTGACCACATAACTTATTCTTATGAAGATACATTCAAACTCACAAAACGTGCTCAGCTCGGGCTGAAAATGCATTTAAAGTTATAAAAACTCAAATTGAGTGTCACGCCTAAACCAAAGGACTTATGCACACACTTCAACATGTATTTTGTTCAGGATGACCTCCCGAAGCCTATATGAGCATTGATTTGACCACACAACTCATTCCTATGAAGATACATTCAAACTCAAAAAACGTGCTCACCTCGGGCTGAAAATGCATTTAAAGCAATAAAAACTCAAATTGAGTGTCACGCCTAAACCAAAGGACTTATGCACACACTTCAACATGTATTTAGTTCAAGAGTTCATCCTGAAGCCTATATGAGCATTAATTTGACCACATAACTCATTCTTATGAAGATACATTCAAACTCACAAAACGTGCTCAGCTCGGGCTGAAAATGCATTTAAAGTTATAAAAACTCAAATTGAGTGTCACGCCTAAACCAAAGTACTTATGCACACACTTCAACATGTATTTAGTTCAGGAGGTCATCCTGAAGCCTATATGAGCATTAATTTGACCACACAACCCATTCCTATCAAGATACATTCAAACTCACAAAACGTGCTCAGCTCGGGCTGAAAATGCATTTAAAGCAATAAAAACTCAAATTGAGTGTCACGCCTAAACCAAAGGACTTATGCACACACTTCAACATGTATTTAGTTCAGGAGGTCATCCTGAAGCCTATATGAGCATTAATTTGACCACACAACTCATTCGTATCAAGATACATTCAAACTCACAAAACGTGCTCAGCTCGGGCAGAAAATGCATTCAAAGCAATAAAACCTCAAATTGAGTGTGACGCCTAAACCAAAGACTTATGCACACACTTCAACATGTATTTTGTTCAGGATGACCTCCCGAAGCCTATATGAGCATTGATTTGACCATACAACTCATTCCTATGAAGATACATTCAAACTCACAAAACGTGCTCAGCTCGGGCTGAAAATGCATTTAAAGCAATAAAAACTCAAATTGAGTGTCACGCCTAAACCAAAGGACTTATGCACACACTTCAACATGTATTTAGTTCAAGAGGTCATCCTGAAGCCTATATGAGCATTAATTTGACCACACAACTCATTCCTATCAAGATACATTCAAACTCACAAAACGTGCTCAGCTCGGGCTGAAAATGCATTTAAAGCAATAAAAACTCAAATTGAGTGTCACGCCTAAACCAAAGGACTTATGCACACACTTCAACATGTATTTAGTTCAGGAGGTCATCCTGAAGCCTATATGAGCATTAATTTGACCACACAACTCATTCGTATCAAGATACATTCAAACTCACAAAACGTGGTCAGCTCGGGCAGAAAATGCATTCAAAGCAATAAAACCTCAAATTGAGTGTGACGCCTAAACCAAAGGACTTATGCACACACTTCAACATGTATTTTGTTCAGGATGACCTCCCGAAGCCTATATGAGCATTGATTTGACCATACAACTCATTCCTATGAAGATACATTCAAACTCACAAAACGTGCTCAGCTCGGGCTGAAAATGCATTTAAAGCAATAAAAACTCAAATTGAGTGTCACGCCTAAACCAAAGGACTTATGCACACACTTCAACATGTATTTAGTTCAAGAGGTCATCCTGAAGCCTATATCAGCATTAATTTGACCACACAACTCATTCCTATCAAGATACATTCAAACTCACAAAACGTGCTCAGCTCGGGCTGAAAATGCATTCAAAGCAATAAAACCTCAAATTGAGTGTCACGCCAAAACCAAAGGACTTATGCACACACTTCAACATGTATTTTGTTCAGGATGACCTCCTGAAGCCTAAATTAGCATTAATTTGACCACACAACTCATTTCTATGAAGATACATTCAAACTCACAAAACGTGCTCAGCTCGGGCTGAAAATGCATTTAAAGCAATAAAACTCAAATTGAGTGTCACACCTAAACCAAAGGACTTATTCACACACTTAACATGTATTTTGTTCAGGATGACCTCCTGAAGCCCATATGAGCATTAATTTGACCACACAACTCATTCGTATCAAGATACATTCAAACTCACAAAACGTGGTCAGCTCGGGCAGAAAATGCATTCAAAGCAATAAAACCTCAAATTGAGTGTGACGCCTAAACCAAAGGACTTATGCACACACTTCAACATGTATTTTGTTCAGGATGACCTCCCGAAGCCTATATGAGCATTGATTTGACCATACAACTCATTCCTATGAAGATACATTCAAAGTCAGAAAGCGCGCTCAGCTCGGGCTGAAAATGCACTTAAAGCAATAAAAACTCAAATTGAGTGTCACGCCTAAACCAAAGGATTATGCACACACTTCAACATGTATTTAGTTCAGGATGACCACCTGAAGCCTAAATGAGCATTAATTTGACCACACAACTCATTCCTATGAAGATACATTCAAACTCACAAAACGTGCTCAGTTCGGGCTGAAAATGCATTTAAAGCAATAAAAACTCAAATTGAGTGTCACACCTAAACCAAAGGACTTATGCACACACTTCAACATGTATTTTGTTCAGGATGACCTCCTGAAGCCCATATGAGCATTAATTTGACTACACAATTCATTCCTATGAAGATACATTCACACTCACAAAACGTGCTCAGCTCGGGCTGAAAATGCATTTAAAGCAATAAAAACTCAAATTGAGTGTCACGCCTAAACCAAAGGACTTATGCACACACTTCAACATGTATTTTGTTCAAGATGACCTCCTGAAGCCTAAATGAACATTAAGTTGACCACACAACTCAATCCTATGAAGATACATTCAAACTCACAAAACATACTCAGCTCGGGCTGAAAATGCATTTAAAGCAATAAAAACTCAAATTGAGTGTCACGCCTAAACCAAAGGACTTATGCACACACTTCAACATGTATTTAGTTCAAGAGGTCATCCTGAAGCCTATATGAGCATTAATTTGACCACACAACTCATTCCTATCAAGATACATTCAAACTCACAAAACGTGCTCAGCTCGGGCTAAAAATGCATTTAAAGCAATAAAAACTCAAATTGAGTGTCACGCCTAAACCAAAGGACTTATGCACACACTTCAACATGTATTTAGTTCAGGAGGTCATCCTGAAGCCTATATGAGCATTAATTTGACCACACAACTCATTCGTATCAAGATACATTCAAACTCACAAAACGTGGTCAGCTCGGGCAGAAAATGCATTCAAAGCAATAAAACCTCAAATTGAGTGTGACGCCTAAACCAAAGGACTTATGCACACACTTCAACATGTATTTTGTTCAGGATGACCTCCCGAAGCCTATATGAGCATTGATTTGACCATACAACTCATTCCTATGAAGATACATTCAAACTCACAAAACGTGCTCAGCTCGGGCTGAAAATGCATTTAAAGCAATAAAAACTCAAATTGAGTGTCACGCCTAAACCAAAGGACTTATGCACACACTTCAACATGTATTTAGTTCAAGAGGTCATCCTGAAGCCTATATCAGCATTAATTTGACCACACAACTCATTCCTATCAAGATACATTCAAACTCACAAAACGTGCTCAGCTCGGGCTGAAAATGCATTCAAAGCAATAAAACCTCAAATTGAGTGTCACGCCAAAACCAAAGGACTTATGCACACACTTCAACATGTATTTTGTTCAGGATGACCTCCTGAAGCCTAAATTAGCATTAATTTGACCACACAACTCATTCCTATGAAGATACATTCAAACTCACAAAACGTGCTCAGCTCGGGCTGAAAATGCATTTAAAGCAATAAAACTCAAATTGAGTGTCACACCTAAACCAAAGGACTTATTCACACACTTAACATGTATTTTGTTCAGGATGACCTCCTGAAGCCCATATGAGCATTAATTTGACCACACAACTCATTCGTATCAAGATACATTCAAACTCACAAAACGTGGTCAGCTCGGGCAGAAAATGCATTCAAAGCAATAAAACCTCAAATTGAGTGTGACGCCTAAACCAAAGGACTTATGCACACACTTCAACATGTATTTTGTTCAGGATGACCTCCCGAAGCCTATATGAGCATTGATTTGACCATACAACTCATTCCTATGAAGATACATTCAAAGTCAGAAAGCGCGCTCAGCTCGGGCTGAAAATGCACTTAAAGCAATAAAAACTCAAATTGAGTGTCACGCCTAAACCAAAGGATTATGCACACACTTCAACATGTATTTAGTTCAGGATGACCACCTGAAGCCTAAATGAGCATTAATTTGACCACACAACTCATTCCTATGAAGATACATTCAAACTCACAAAACGTGCTCAGTTCGGGCTGAAAATGCATTTAAAGCAATAAAAACTCAAATTGAGTGTCACACCTAAACCAAAGGACTTATGCACACACTTCAACATGTATTTTGTTCAGGATGACCTCCTGAAGCCCATATGAGCATTAATTTGACTACACAATTCATTCCTATGAAGATACATTCACACTCACAAAACGTGCTCAGCTCGGGCTGAAAATGCATTTAAAGCAATAAAAACTCAAATTGAGTGTCACGCCTAAACCAAAGGACTTATGCACACACTTCAACATGTATTTAGTTCAAGAGTTCATCCTGAAGCCTAAATGAGCATTAATTTGACCACACAACTCATTCCTATGAAGATACATTCAAACTCACAAAACGTGCTCAGTTCGGGCTGAAAATGCATTTAAAGCAATAAAAACTCAAATTGAGTGTCACACCTAAACCAAAGGACTTATGCACACACTTCAACATGTATTTTGTTCAGGATGACCTCCTGAAGCCCATATGAGCATTAATTTGACTACACAATTCATTCCTATGAAGATACATTCACACTCACAAAACGTGCTCAGCTCGGGCTGAAAATGCATTTAAAGCAATAAAAACTCAAATTGAGTGTCACACCTAAACCAAAGGACTAATGCACACACTTCAACATGTATTTTGTTCAAGATGACCTCCTGAAGCCTAAATGAACATTAAGTTGACCACACAACTCAATCCTATGAAGATACATTCAAACTCACAAAACATACTCAGCTCGGGCTGAAAATGCATTTAAAGCAATAAAAACTCAAATTGAGTGTCACGCCTAAACCAAAGGACTTATGCACACACTTCAACATATATTTTGTTCAAGATGACCTCCTGAAGCCTAAATTAGCATTCATTTGACCACACAACTCATTCCTATGAAGATACATTCAAACTCACAAAACGTGCTCAGCGAGGGCTGAAATAATTTTAAAGCAATAAAAACTCAAAGTGAGTGTCACGCCTAAACCAAAGAACTTATGCACACACTTCAACATGTATTTTGTTCAGGATGACCTCCTGAAGCCTAAATTAGCATTAATTTGACCACACAACTCATTCCTATGAAGATACATTCAAACTCACAAAACGTGCTCAGCTCGGGCTGAAAATGCATTTAAAGCAATAAAACTCAAATTGAGTGTCACACCTAAACCAAAGGACTTATTCACACACTTAACATGTATTTTGTTCAGGATGACCTCCTGAAGCCCATATGAGCATTAATTTGACCACACAACTCATTCGTATCAAGATACATTCAAACTCACAAAACGTGGTCAGCTCGGGCAGAAAATGCATTCAAAGCAATAAAACCTCAAATTGAGTGTGACGCCTAAACCAAAGGACTTATGCACACACTTCAACATGTATTTTGTTCAGGATGACCTCCCGAAGCCTATATGAGCATTGATTTGACCATACAACTCATTCCTATGAAGATACATTCAAAGTCAGAAAGCGCGCTCAGCTCGGGCTGAAAATGCATTTAAAGCAATAAAAACTCAAATTGAGTGTCACGCCTAAACCAAAGGATTATGCACACACTTCAACATGTATTTAGTTCAGGATGACCACCTGAAGCCTAAATGAGCATTAATTTGACCACACAACTCATTCCTATGAAGATACATTCAAACTCACAAAACGTGCTCAGTTCGGGCTGAAAATGCATTTAAAGCAATAAAAACTCAAATTGAGTGTCACACCTAAACCAAAGGACTTATGCACACACTTCAACATGTATTTTGTTCAGGATGACCTCCTGAAGCCCATATGAGCATTAATTTGACTACACAATTCATTCCTATGAAGATACATTCACACTCACAAAACGTGCTCAGCTCGGGCTGAAAATGCATTTAAAGCAATAAAAACTCAAATTGAGTGTCACACCTAAACCAAAGGACTAATGCACACACTTCAACATGTATTTTGTTCAAGATGACCTCCTGAAGCCTAAATGAACATTAAGTTGACCACACAACTCAATCCTATGAAGATACATTCAAACTCACAAAACATACTCAGCTCGGGCTGAAAATGCATTTAAAGCAATAAAAACTCAAATTGAGTGTCACGCCTAAACCAAAGGACTTATGCACACACTTCAACATATATTTTGTTCAAGATGACCTCCTGAAGCCTAAATTAGCATTCATTTGACCACACAACTCATTCCTATGAAGATACATTCAAACTCACAAAACGTGCTCAGCGAGGGCTGAAATAATTTTAAAGCAATAAAAACTCAAAGTGAGTGTCACGCCTAAACCAAAGAACTTATGCACACACTTCAACATGTATTTTGTTCAGGATGACCACCTGAAGCCTAAATGAGCATTAATTTGACCACATAACTCATTCTTATGAAGATACATTCAAACTCACAAAACGTGCTCAGCTCGGGCTGAAAATGCATTTAAAGTTATAAAAACTCAAATTGAGTGTCACGCCTAAACCAAAGGACTTATGCACACACTTCAACATGTATTTTGTACAGGATGACCTCCTGAAGCCTAAATGAGCAATAATTTGACTACACAACTCATTCCTATGAAGATACATTCAAAGTCAGAAAGCGCGCTCAGCTCGGGCTGAAAATGCATTTAAAGCAATAAAAACTCAAATTGAGTGTCACGCCTAAACCAAAGGACTTATGCACACACTTCAACATGTATTTAGTTCAGGAGGTCATCCTGAAGCCTATATGAGCATCAATTTGACCACACAACTCATTCCTATGAAGATACATTCAAACTCACAAAACGTGCTCAGCTCGGGCTGAAAATGCATTTAAAGCAATAAAAACTCAAATTGAGTGTCACGCCTAAACCAAAGGACTTATGCACACACTTCAACATGTATTTTGTTCAGGAGGTCATCCTGAAGCCTATATGAGCATTAATTTGACCACACAACTCATTCGTATCAAGATACATTCAAACTCACAAAACGTGCTCAGCTCGGGCTGAAAATGCATTCAAAGCAATAAAACCTCAAATTGAGTGTCACGCCTAAACCAAAGGACTTATGCACACACTTCAACATGAATTTTGTTCAGGATGACCTCCTGAAGTCCATATGAGAATTAATTTGACCAGACAACTCATTCCTATGAAGATACATTCAAAGTCAGAAAGCGCGCTCAGCTCGGGCTGAAAATGCATTTAAAGCAATAAAAACTCAAATTGAGTGTCACGCCCAAACCAAAGGACTTATGCACACACTTCAACATGTACTTAGTTCAGGATGTCCTCCTGAAGCCTAAATGAGCATTAATTTGACCACACAGCTCATTCCTATGAAGATACATTCAAACTCACAAAACGTGCTCAGCTCGGGCTGAAAATGCATTTAAAGCAATAAAAACTCAAATTGAGTGTCACACCTAAACCAAAGGATTTATGCACACACTTCAACATGTATTTTGTTCAGGATGACCACCTGAAGCCTAAATGAGCATTAATTTGACCACAAAACTCATTCCTATGAAGATACATTCAAACTCACAAAACGTGCTCAGCTCGGGCTGAAAATGCATTTCAAGGAATAAAAACTCAAATTGAGTGTCACGCCTAAACCAAAGGACTTATGCACACACTTCGACATGTATTTTGTTCAGGATGACCACCTGAAGCCTAAATGAGCATTAATTTGACCACACAACTCATTCCTATGAAGATACATTCAAACTCAAAAAACGTGCTCAGCTCGGGCTGAAAATGCATTTAATGCAATAAAAACTCAAATTGAGTGTCACACCTAAACCAAAGGACTTATGCACACACTTCAACATGTATTTTGTTCAGGATGACCTCCTGAAGCCCATATGAGCATTAATTTGACTACACAATTCATTCCTATGAAGATACATTCACACTCACAAAACGTGCTCAGCTCGGGCTGAAAATGCATTTAAAGCAATAAAAACTCAAATTGAGTGTCACACCTAAACCAAAGGACTTATGCACACACTTCAACATGTATTTTGTTCAGGATGACCTCCCGAAGCCTATATGAGCATTGATTTGACCATACAACTCATTCCTATGAAGATACATTCAAACTCACAAAACGTGCTCAGCTCGGGCTGAAAATGCATTTAAAGCAATAAAAACTCAAATTGAGTGTCACGCCTAAACCAAAGGACTTATGCACACACTTCAACATGTATTTACTTCAGGAGGTCATCCTGAAGCCTATATGAGCATTAATTTGACCACACAACTCATTCCTATGAAGATACATTCAAACTCACAAAACGTGCTCAGCTCGGGCTGAAAATGCATTTAAAGCAATAAAAACTCAAATTGAGTGTCACGCCTAAACCAAAGGACTTATGCACACACTTCAACATGTATTTTGTTCAGGAGGTCATCCTGAAGCCTATATATATGAGCATTAATTTGACCACACAACTCATTCGTATCAAGATACATTCAAACTCACAAAACGTGCTCAGCTCGGGCTGAAAATGCATTCAAAGCAATAAAACCTCAAATTGAGTGTCACGCCTAAACCAAAGGACTTATGCACACACTTCAACATGTATTTTGTACAGGATGACCTCCTGAAGCCTAAATGAGCAATAATTTGACTACACAACTCATTCCTATGAAGATACATTCAAAGTCAGAAAGCGCGCTCAGCTCGGGCTGAAAATGCATTTAAAGCAATAAAAACTCAAATTGAGTGTCACGCCTAAACCAAAGGACTTATGCACACACTTCAACATGTATTTAGTTCAGGAGGTCATCCTGAAGCCTATATGAGCATCAATTTGACCACACAACTCATTCCTATGAAGATACATTCAAACTCACAAAACGTGCTCAGCTCGGGCTGAAAATGCATTTAAAGCAATAAAAACTCAAATTGAGTGTCACGCCTAAACCAAAGGACTTATGCACACACTTCAACATGTATTTTGTTCAGGAGGTCATCCTGAAGCCTATATGAGCATTAATTTGACCACACAACTCATTCGTATGAAGATACATTCAAAGTCAGAAAGCGCGCTCAGCTCGGGCTGAAAATGCATTTAAAGCAATAAAAACTCAAATTGAGTGTCACGCCCAAACCAAAGGACTTATGCACACACTTCAACATGTACTTAGTTCAGGATGTCCTCCTGAAGCCTAAATGAGCATTAATTTGACCACACAGCTCATTCCTATGAAGATACATTCAAACTCACAAAACGTGCTCAGCTCGGGCTGAAAATGCATTTAATGCAATAAAAACTCAAATTGAGTGTCACACCTAAACCAAAGGACTTATGCACACACTTCAACATGTATTTTGTTCAGGATGACCTCCCGAAGCCTATATGAGCATTGATTTGACCACACAACTCATTCCTATGAAGATACATTCAAACTCACAAAACGTGCTCAGCTCGGGCTGAAAATGCATTTAAAGCAATAAAAACTCAAATTGAGTGTCACGCCTAAACCAAAGGACTTATGCACACACTTTAACATGTATTTTGTTCAGGATGACCACCTGAAGCCTAAATGATCATTAATTTGACCATACAACTCATTCCTATGAAGATACATTCAAAGTCAGAAAGCGCGCTCAGCTCGGGCTGAAAGTACATTTAAAGCAATAAAAACTCAAATTGAGTGTCACGCCTAAACCAAAGGATTTATGCACACACTTCAACATGTATTTAGTTCAGGAGGTCATCCTGAAGCCTATATGAGCATTAATTTGACCACATAACTCATTCCTATGAAGATACATTCAAACTCACAAAACGTGCTCAGCTCGGGCTGAAAATGCATTTAAAGCAATAAAAACTCAAATTGAGTGTCACGCCTAAACCAAAGGACTTATGCACACACTTTAACATGTATTTAGTTCAGGAGGTCATCCTGAAGCCTAAATTAGCATTAATTTGACCACACAACTCATTCCTATGAAGATACATTCAAACTTACAAAACGTGCTCAGCTCGGGCTGAAAATGCATTTAAAGCAATAAAAACTCAAATTGAGTGTCACGCCTAAACCAAAGGACTTATGCACACACTTTAACATGTATTTTGTTCAGGATGACCTCCTGAAGCCTAAATTAGCATTAATTTGACCACACAACTCATTCCTATGAAGATACATTCAAAGTCAGAAAGCGCGCTCAGCTCGGGCTGAAAATGATTTAAAGCAATAAAACCTCAAATTGAGTGTCACGCCAAAACCAAAGGACTTATGCACACACTTCAACATGTATTTTGTTCAGGATGACCTCCTGAAGCCTAAATTAGCATTAATTTGACCACACAACTGATTCCTATCAAGATACATTCAAACTCACAAAACGTGCTCAGCTCGGGCTGAAAATGCATTTAAAGCAATAAAAACTCAAATTGAGTGTCACGCCTAAACCAAAGGACTTATGCGCACACTTTAACATCTATTTTGTTCAGGAGGTCATCCTGAAGCCTATATGAGCATTTTTGACAACACAGCTCATTCCTATGAAGATACATTCAAACTCACAAAACGTGCTCAGCTCGGGCTGAAAATGCATTTAATGCAATAAAAACTCAAATTGAGTGTCACACCTAAACCAAAGGACTTATGCACACACTTCAACATGTATTTTGTTCAGGATGACCTCCCGAAGCCTATATGAGCATTGATTTGACCACACAACTCATTCCTATGAAGATACATTCAAACTCACAAAACGTGCTCAGCTCGGGCTGAAAATGCATTTAAAGCAATAAAAACTCAAATTGAGTGTCACGCCTAAACCAAAGGACTTATGCACACACTTTAACATGTATTTTGTTCAGGATGACCTCCTGAAGCCTAAATTAGCATTAATTTGACCACACAACTCATTCCTATGAAGATACATTCAAAGTCAGAAAGCGCGCTCAGCTCGGGCTGAAAATGATTTAAAGCAATAAAACCTCAAATTGAGTGTCACGCCAAAACCAAAGGACTTATGCACACACTTCAACATGTATTTTGTTCAGGATGACCTCCTGAAGCCTAAATTAGCATTAATTTGACCACACAACTGATTCCTATCAAGATACATTCAAACTCACAAAACGTGCTCAGCTCGG
This sequence comes from Hippocampus guttulatus, assembly GCF_054856545.1. NCBI lineage: Eukaryota > Metazoa > Chordata > Actinopteri > Syngnathiformes > Syngnathidae > Hippocampus > Hippocampus guttulatus. The sequence continues at coordinate 1,153,241 of NC_141264.1, forward strand.
GCTGAAAATGCATTTAAAGCAATAAAAACTCAAATTGAGTGTCACGCCTAAACCAAAGGACTTATGCGCACACTTTAACATCTATTTTGTTCAGGAGGTCATCCTGAAGCCTATATGAGCATTTTTGACCACACAGCTCATTCCTATGAAGATACATTCAAACTCACAAAACGTGCTCAGCTCGGGCTGAAAATGCATTTAATGCAATAAAAACTCAAATTGAGTGTCACACCTAAACCAAAGGACTTATGCACACATTTCAACATGTATTTTGTTCAGGATGACCTCCTGAAGCCCATATGAGCATTAATTTGACTACACAATTCATTCCTATGAAGATACATTCACACTCACAAAACGTGCTCAGCTCGGGCTGAAAATGCATTTAAAGCAATAAAAACTCAAATTGAGTGTCACACCTAAACCAAAGGATTTATGCACACACTTCAACATGTATTTTGTTCAAGATGACCTCCTGAAGCCTAAATGAACATTAAGTTGACCACACAACTCATTCCTATGAAGATACATTCAAACTCACAAAACATGCTCAGCTCGGGCTGAAAATGCATTTAAAGCTATAAAAACTCAAATTGAGTGTCACGCCTAAACCAAAGGACTTATGCACATACTTCAACATGTATTTTGTTCAGGAGGTCATCCTGAAGCCTATATGAGCATTAATTTGACTACACAACTCATTCCTATTAAGATACATTCAAACTCACAAAACGTGCTCAGCTCGGGCTGAAAATGCATTTAAAGCAATAAAAACTCAAATTGAGTGTCACGCCTAAACCAAAGGACTTATGCACACACTTCATGTATTTAGTTCAGGAGGTCATCCTGAAGCCTATATGAGCATTAATTTGACCACACAACTCATTCCTATGAAGATACATTCAAACTCACAAAACGTCCTCAGCTCGGGCTGAAAATGCATTTAAAGCAATAAAAACTCAAATTGAGTGTCACGCCTAAACCAAAGGACTTATGCACACACTTCAACATGTATTTTGTTCAGGATGACCTCCCGAAGCCTATATGAGCATTGATTTGACCACACAACTCATTCCTATGAAGATACATTCAAACTCACAAAACGTGCTCAGCTCGGGCTGAAAATGCATTTAAAGCAATAAAAACTCAAATTGAGTGTCACGCCTAAACCAAAGGACTTATGCACACACTTCAACATGTATTTAGTTCAAGAGGTCATCCTGAAGCCTATATCAGCATTAATTTGACCACACAACTCATTCCTATCAAGATACATTCAAACTCACAAAACGTGCTCAGCTCGGGCTGAAAATGCATTCAAAGCAATAAAACCTCAAATTGAGTGTCACGCCAAAACCAAAGGACTTATGCACACACTTCAACATGTATTTTGTTCAGGATGACCTCCTGAAGCCTAAATTAGCATTAATTTGACCACACAACTCATTCCTATGAAGATACATTCAAACTCACAAAACGTGCTCAGCTCGGGCTGAAAATGCATTTAAAGCAATAAAACTCAAATTGAGTGTCACACCTAAACCAAAGGACTTATTCACACACTTAACATGTATTTTGTTCAGGATGACCTCCTGAAGCCCATATGAGCATTAATTTGACCACACAACTCATTCGTATCAAGATACATTCAAACTCACAAAACGTGGTCAGCTCGGGCAGAAAATGCATTCAAAGCAATAAAACCTCAAATTGAGTGTGACGCCTAAACCAAAGGACTTATGCACACACTTCAACATGTATTTTGTTCAGGATGACCTCCCGAAGCCTAAATGAGCATTAATTTGACCACACAACTCATTCCTATGAAGATACATTCAAACTCACAAAACGTGCTCAGTTCGGGCTGAAAATGCATTTAAAGCAATAAAAACTCAAATTGAGTGTCACACCTAAACCAAAGGACTTATGCACACACTTCAACATGTATTTTGTTCAGGATGACCTCCTGAAGCCCATATGAGCATTAATTTGACTACACAATTCATTCCTATGAAGATACATTCACACTCACAAAACGTGCTCAGCTCGGGCTGAAAATGCATTTAAAGCAATAAAAACTCAAATTGAGTGTCACACCTAAACCAAAGGACTAATGCACACACTTCAACATGTATTTTGTTCAAGATGACCTCCTGAAGCCTAAATGAACATTAAGTTGACCACACAACTCAATCCTATGAAGATACATTCAAACTCACAAAACATACTCAGCTCGGGCTGAAAATGCATTTAAAGCAATAAAAACTCAAATTGAGTGTCACGCCTAAACCAAAGGACTTATGCACACACTTCAACATATATTTTGTTCAAGATGACCTCCTGAAGCCTAAATTAGCATTCATTTGACCACACAACTCATTCCTATGAAGATACATTCAAACTCACAAAACGTGCTCAGCGAGGGCTGAAATAATTTTAAAGCAATAAAAACTCAAAGTGAGTGTCACGCCTAAACCAAAGAACTTATGCACACACTTCAACATGTATTTTGTTCAAGATGACCTCCTGAAGCCTAAATTAGCATTAATTTGACCACACAACTCATTCCTATGAAGATACATTCAAACTCACAAAACGTGCTCAGCTCGGGCTGAAAATGCATTTAAAGCAATAAAACTCAAATTGAGTGTCACACCTAAACCAAAGGACTTATTCACACACTTAACATGTATTTTGTTCAGGATGACCTCCTGAAGCCCATATGAGCATTAATTTGACCACACAACTCATTCGTATCAAGATACATTCAAACTCACAAAACGTGGTCAGCTCGGGCAGAAAATGCATTCAAAGCAATAAAACCTCAAATTGAGTGTGACGCCTAAACCAAAGGACTTATGCACACACTTCAACATGTATTTTGTTCAGGATGACCTCCCGAAGCCTATATGAGCATTGATTTGACCATACAACTCATTCCTATGAAGATACATTCAAAGTCAGAAAGCGCGCTCAGCTCGGGCTGAAAATGCATTTAAAGCAATAAAAACTCAAATTGAGTGTCACGCCTAAACCAAAGGATTATGCACACACTTCAACATGTATTTAGTTCAGGATGACCACCTGAAGCCTAAATGAGCATTAATTTGACCACACAACTCATTCCTATGAAGATACATTCAAACTCACAAAACGTGCTCAGTTCGGGCTGAAAATGCATTTAAAGCAATAAAAACTCAAATTGAGTGTCACACCTAAACCAAAGGACTTATGCACACACTTCAACATGTATTTTGTTCAGGATGACCTCCTGAAGCCCATATGAGCATTAATTTGACTACACAATTCATTCCTATGAAGATACATTCACACTCACAAAACGTGCTCAGCTCGGGCTGAAAATGCATTTAAAGCAATAAAAACTCAAATTGAGTGTCACACCTAAACCAAAGGACTAATGCACACACTTCAACATGTATTTTGTTCAAGATGACCTCCTGAAGCCTAAATGAACATTAAGTTGACCACACAACTCAATCCTATGAAGATACATTCAAACTCACAAAACATACTCAGCTCGGGCTGAAAATGCATTTAAAGCAATAAAAACTCAAATTGAGTGTCACGCCTAAACCAAAGGACTTATGCACACACTTCAACATATATTTTGTTCAAGATGACCTCCTGAAGCCTAAATTAGCATTCATTTGACCACACAACTCATTCCTATGAAGATACATTCAAACTCACAAAACGTGCTCAGCGAGGGCTGAAATAATTTTAAAGCAATAAAAACTCAAAGTGAGTGTCACGCCTAAACCAAAGAACTTATGCACACACTTCAACATGTATTTTGTTCAGGATGACCACCTGAAGCCTAAATGAGCATTAATTTGACCACATAACTCATTCTTATGAAGATACATTCAAACTCACAAAACGTGCTCAGCTCGGGCTGAAAATGCATTTAAAGTTATAAAAACTCAAATTGAGTGTCACGCCTAAACCAAAGGACTTATGCACACACTTCAACATGTATTTTGTACAGGATGACCTCCTGAAGCCTAAATGAGCAATAATTTGACTACACAACTCATTCCTATGAAGATACATTCAAAGTCAGAAAGCGCGCTCAGCTCGGGCTGAAAATGCATTTAAAGCAATAAAAACTCAAATTGAGTGTCACGCCTAAACCAAAGGACTTATGCACACACTTCAACATGTATTTAGTTCAGGAGGTCATCCTGAAGCCTATATGAGCATCAATTTGACCACACAACTCATTCCTATGAAGATACATTCAAACTCACAAAACGTGCTCAGCTCGGGCTGAAAATGCATTTAAAGCAATAAAAACTCAAATTGAGTGTCACGCCTAAACCAAAGGACTTATGCACACACTTCAACATGTATTTTGTTCAGGAGGTCATCCTGAAGCCTATATGAGCATTAATTTGACCACACAACTCATTCGTATCAAGATACATTCAAACTCACAAAACGTGCTCAGCTCGGGCTGAAAATGCATTCAAAGCAATAAAACCTCAAATTGAGTGTCACGCCTAAACCAAAGGACTTATGCACACACTTCAACATGAATTTTGTTCAGGATGACCTCCTGAAGTCCATATGAGAATTAATTTGACCAGACAACTCATTCCTATGAAGATACATTCAAAGTCAGAAAGCGCGCTCAGCTCGGGCTGAAAATGCATTTAAAGCAATAAAAACTCAAATTGAGTGTCACGCCCAAACCAAAGGACTTATGCACACACTTCAACATGTACTTAGTTCAGGATGTCCTCCTGAAGCCTAAATGAGCATTAATTTGACCACACAGCTCATTCCTATGAAGATACATTCAAACTCACAAAACGTGCTCAGCTCGGGCTGAAAATGCATTTAAAGCAATAAAAACTCAAATTGAGTGTCACACCTAAACCAAAGGATTTATGCACACACTTCAACATGTATTTTGTTCAGGATGACCACCTGAAGCCTAAATGAGCATTAATTTGACCACAAAACTCATTCCTATGAAGATACATTCAAACTCACAAAACGTGCTCAGCTCGGGCTGAAAATGCATTTCAAGGAATAAAAACTCAAATTGAGTGTCACGCCTAAACCAAAGGACTTATGCACACACTTCGACATGTATTTTGTTCAGGATGACCACCTGAAGCCTAAATGAGCATTAATTTGACCACACAACTCATTCCTATGAAGATACATTCAAACTCAAAAAACGTGCTCAGCTCGGGCTGAAAATGCATTTAATGCAATAAAAACTCAAATTGAGTGTCACACCTAAACCAAAGGACTTATGCACACACTTCAACATGTATTTTGTTCAGGATGACCTCCTGAAGCCCATATGAGCATTAATTTGACTACACAATTCATTCCTATGAAGATACATTCACACTCACAAAACGTGCTCAGCTCGGGCTGAAAATGCATTTAAAGCAATAAAAACTCAAATTGAGTGTCACACCTAAACCAAAGGACTTATGCACACACTTCAACATGTATTTTGTTCAGGATGACCTCCCGAAGCCTATATGAGCATTGATTTGACCATACAACTCATTCCTATGAAGATACATTCAAACTCACAAAACGTGCTCAGCTCGGGCTGAAAATGCATTTAAAGCAATAAAAACTCAAATTGAGTGTCACGCCTAAACCAAAGGACTTATGCACACACTTCAACATGTATTTACTTCAGGAGGTCATCCTGAAGCCTATATGAGCATTAATTTGACCACACAACTCATTCCTATGAAGATACATTCAAACTCACAAAACGTGCTCAGCTCGGGCTGAAAATGCATTTAAAGCAATAAAAACTCAAATTGAGTGTCACGCCTAAACCAAAGGACTTATGCACACACTTCAACATGTATTTTGTTCAGGAGGTCATCCTGAAGCCTATATATATGAGCATTAATTTGACCACACAACTCATTCGTATCAAGATACATTCAAACTCACAAAACGTGCTCAGCTCGGGCTGAAAATGCATTCAAAGCAATAAAACCTCAAATTGAGTGTCACGCCTAAACCAAAGGACTTATGCACACACTTCAACATGTATTTTGTACAGGATGACCTCCTGAAGCCTAAATGAGCAATAATTTGACTACACAACTCATTCCTATGAAGATACATTCAAAGTCAGAAAGCGCGCTCAGCTCGGGCTGAAAATGCATTTAAAGCAATAAAAACTCAAATTGAGTGTCACGCCTAAACCAAAGGACTTATGCACACACTTCAACATGTATTTAGTTCAGGAGGTCATCCTGAAGCCTATATGAGCATCAATTTGACCACACAACTCATTCCTATGAAGATACATTCAAACTCACAAAACGTGCTCAGCTCGGGCTGAAAATGCATTTAAAGCAATAAAAACTCAAATTGAGTGTCACGCCTAAACCAAAGGACTTATGCACACACTTCAACATGTATTTTGTTCAGGAGGTCATCCTGAAGCCTATATGAGCATTAATTTGACCACACAACTCATTCGTATGAAGATACATTCAAAGTCAGAAAGCGCGCTCAGCTCGGGCTGAAAATGCATTTAAAGCAATAAAAACTCAAATTGAGTGTCACGCCCAAACCAAAGGACTTATGCACACACTTCAACATGTACTTAGTTCAGGATGTCCTCCTGAAGCCTAAATGAGCATTAATTTGACCACACAGCTCATTCCTATGAAGATACATTCAAACTCACAAAACGTGCTCAGCTCGGGCTGAAAATGCATTTAATGCAATAAAAACTCAAATTGAGTGTCACACCTAAACCAAAGGACTTATGCACACACTTCAACATGTATTTTGTTCAGGATGACCTCCTGAAGCCCATATGAGCATTAATTTGACTACACAATTCATTCCTATGAAGATACATTCACACTCACAAAACGTGCTCAGCTCGGGCTGAAAATGCATTTAAAGCAATAAAAACTCAAATTGAGTGTCACACCTAAACCAAAGGATTTATGCACACACTTCAACATGTATTTCGTTCAAGATGACCTCCTGAAGCCTAAATGAACATTAAGTTGACCACACAACTCATTCCTATGAAGATACATTCAAACTCACAAAACATGCTCAGCTCGGGCTGAAAATGCATTTAAAGCAATAAAAACTCAAATTGAGTGTCACGCCTGAACCAAAGGACTTATGCACACACTTCAACATGTATTTTGTTCAGGATGACCTCCTGAAGCCTATTTGAGCAATAATTTGACCACACAACTCATTCCTATGAAGATACATTCAAAGTCAGAAAGCGCGCTCAGCTCGGGCTGAAAATGCATTTAAAGCAATAAAAACTCAAATTGAGTGTCACGCCTAAACAAAAGGACTTATGCACACACTTCAACATGTATTTAGTTCAGGATGACCACCTGAAGCCTAAATGAGCATTAATTTGACCACACAACTCATTCCTATGAAGATACATTCAAACTCACAAAACGTGCTCAGCTCGGGCTGAAAATGCATTTAAAGCAATAAAAACTCAAATTGAGTGTCACGCCTAAACAAAAGGACTTATGCACACACTTTAACATGTATTTTGTTCAGGATGACCTCCTGAAGCCTAAATTAGCATTTTTGACAACACAGCTCATTCCTATGAAGATACATTCAAACTCACAAAACGTGCTCAGCTCGGGCTGAAAATGCATTTAATGCAATAAAAACTCAAATTGAGTGTCACACCTAAACCAAAGGACTTATGCACACACTTTAACATCTATTTTGTTCAGGAGGTCATCCTGAAGCCTATATGAGCATTAATTTGACCACAAAACTGATTCCTATCAAGATACATTCAAACTCACAAAACGTGCTCAGCTCGGGCTGAAAATGCATTTAAAGCAATAAAAACTCAAATTGAGTGTCACGCCTAAACCAAAGGACTTATGCACACACTTCAACATGTATTTAGTTCAGGAGGTCATCCTGAAGCCTAAATTAGCATTAATTTGACCACACAACTCATTCCTATGAAGATACATTCAAACTTACAAAACGTGCTCAGCTCGGGCTGAAAATGCATTTAAAGCAATAAAAACTCAAATTGAGTGTCACGCCTAAACCAAAGGACTTATGCACACACTTTAACATGTATTTTGTTCAGGATGACCTCCTGAAGCCTAAATTAGCATTAATTTGACCACACAACTCATTCCTATGAAGATACATTCAAAGTCAGAAAGCGCGCTCAGCTCGGGCTGAAAATGATTTAAAGCAATAAAACCTCAAATTGAGTGTCACGCCAAAACCAAAGGACTTATGCACACACTTCAACATGTATTTTGTTCAGGATGACCTCCTGAAGCCTAAATTAGCATTAATTTGACCACACAACTGATTCCTATCAAGATACATTCAAACTCACAAAACGTGCTCAGCTCGGGCTGAAAATGCATTTAAAGCAATAAAAACTCAAATTGAGTGTCACGCCTAAACCAAAGGACTTATGCGCACACTTTAACATCTATTTTGTTCAGGAGGTCATCCTGAAGCCTATATGAGCATTTTTGACCACACAGCTCATTCCTATGAAGATACATTCAAACTCACAAAACGTGCTCAGCTCGGGCTGAAAATGCATTTAATGCAATAAAAACTCAAATTGAGTGTCACACCTAAACCAAAGGACTTATGCACACATTTCAACATGTATTTTGTTCAGGATGACCTCCTGAAGCCCATATGAGCATTAATTTGACTACACAATTCATTCCTATGAAGATACATTCACACTCACAAAACGTGCTCAGCTCGGGCTGAAAATGCATTTAAAGCAATAAAAACTCAAATTGAGTGTCACACCTAAACCAAAGGATTTATGCACACACTTCAACATGTATTTTGTTCAAGATGACCTCCTGAAGCCTAAATGAACATTAAGTTGACCACACAACTCATTCCTATGAAGATACATTCAAACTCACAAAACATGCTCAGCTCGGGCTGAAAATGCATTTAAAGCTATAAAAACTCAAATTGAGTGTCACGCCTAAACCAAAGGACTTATGCACATACTTCAACATGTATTTTGTTCAGGAGGTCATCCTGAAGCCTATATGAGCATTAATTTGACTACACAACTCATTCCTATTAAGATACATTCAAACTCACAAAACGTGCTCAGCTCGGGCTGAAAATGCATTTAAAGCAATAAAAACTCAAATTGAGTGTCACGCCTAAACCAAAGGACTTATGCACACACTTCATGTATTTAGTTCAGGAGGTCATCCTGAAGCCTATATGAGCATTAATTTGACCACACAACTCATTCCTATGAAGATACATTCAAACTCACAAAACGTCCTCAGCTCGGGCTGAAAATGCATTTAAAGCAATAAAAACTCAAATTGAGTGTCACGCCTAAACCAAAGGACTTATGCACACACTTCAACATGTATTTTGTTCAGGATGACCTCCCGAAGCCTATATGAGCATTGATTTGACCACACAACTCATTCCTATGAAGATACATTCAAACTCACAAAACGTGCTCAGCTCGGGCTGAAAATGCATTTAAAGCAATAAAAACTCAAATTGAGTGTCACGCCTAAACCAAAGGACTTATGCACACACTTTAACATGTATTTTGTTCAGGATGACCACCTGAAGCCTAAATGATCATTAATTTGACCATACAACTCATTCCTATGAAGATACATTCAAAGTCAGAAAGCGCGCTCAGCTCGGGCTGAAAGTACATTTAAAGCAATAAAAACTCAAATTGAGTGTCACGCCTAAACCAAAGGATTTATGCACACACTTCAACATGTATTTAGTTCAGGAGGTCATCCTGAAGCCTATATGAGCATTAATTTGACCACATAACTCATTCCTATGAAGATACATTCAAACTCACAAAACGTGCTCAGCTCGGGCTGAAAATGCATTTAAAGCAATAAAAACTCAAATTGAGTGTCACGCCTAAACCAAAGGACTTATGCACACACTTTAACATGTATTTAGTTCAGGAGGTCATCCTGAAGCCTAAATTAGCATTAATTTGACCACACAACTCATTCCTATGAAGATACATTCAAACTTACAAAACGTGCTCAGCTCGGGCTGAAAATGCATTTAAAATAATAAAAACTCAAATTGAGTGTCACGCCTAAACCAAAGGACTTATGCACACACTTTAACATGTATTTTGTTCAGGATGACCTCCTGAAGCCTAAATTAGCATTAATTTGACCACACAACTCATTCCTATGAAGATACATTCAAAGTCAGAAAGCGCGCTCAGCTCGGGCTGAAAATGATTTAAAGCAATAAAACCTCAAATTGAGTGTCACGCCAAAACCAAAGGACTTATGCACACACTTCAACATGTATTTTGTTCAGGATGACCTCCTGAAGCCTAAATTAGCATTAATTTGACCACACAACTGATTCCTATCAAGATACATTCAAACTCACAAAACGTGCTCAGCTCGGGCTGAAAATGCATTTAAAGCAATAAAAACTCAAATTGAGTGTCACGCCTAAACCAAAGGACTTATGCGCACACTTTAACATCTATTTTGTTCAGGAGGTCATCCTGAAGCCTATATGAGCATTTTTGACAACACAGCTCATTCCTATGAAGATACATTCAAACTCACAAAACGTGCTCAGCTCGGGCTGAAAATGCATTTAATGCAATAAAAACTCAAATTGAGTGTCACACCTAAACCAAAGGACTTATGCACACACTTCAACATGTATTTTGTTCAGGATGACCTCCCGAAGCCTATATGAGCATTGATTTGACCACACAACTCATTCCTATGAAGATACATTCAAACTCACAAAACGTGCTCAGCTCGGGCTGAAAATGCATTTAAAGCAATAAAAACTCAAATTGAGTGTCACGCCTAAACCAAAGGACTTATGCACACACTTTAACATGTATTTTGTTCAGGATGACCTCCTGAAGCCTAAATTAGCATTAATTTGACCACACAACTCATTCCTATGAAGATACATTCAAAGTCAGAAAGCGCGCTCAGCTCGGGCTGAAAATGATTTAAAGCAATAAAACCTCAAATTGAGTGTCACGCCAAAACCAAAGGACTTATGCACACACTTCAACATGTATTTTGTTCAGGATGACCTCCTGAAGCCTAAATTAGCATTAATTTGACCACACAACTGATTCCTATCAAGATACATTCAAACTCACAAAACGTGCTCAGCTCGGGCTGAAAATGCATTTAAAGCAATAAAAACTCAAATTGAGTGTCACGCCTAAACCAAAGGACTTATGCGCACACTTTAACATCTATTTTGTTCAGGAGGTCATCCTGAAGCCTATATGAGCATTTTTGACCACACAGCTCATTCCTATGAAGATACATTCAAACTCACAAAACGTGCTCAGCTCGGGCTGAAAATGCATTTAATGCAATAAAAACTCAAATTGAGTGTCACACCTAAACCAAAGGACTTATGCACACATTTCAACATGTATTTTGTTCAGGATGACCTCCTGAAGCCCATATGAGCATTAATTTGACTACACAATTCATTCCTATGAAGATACATTCACACTCACAAAACGTGCTCAGCTCGGGCTGAAAATGCATTTAAAGCAATAAAAACTCAAATTGAGTGTCACACCTAAACCAAAGGATTTATGCACACACTTCAACATGTATTTTGTTCAAGATGACCTCCTGAAGCCTAAATGAACATTAAGTTGACCACACAACTCATTCCTATGAAGATACATTCAAACTCACAAAACATGCTCAGCTCGGGCTGAAAATGCATTTAAAGCTATAAAAACTCAAATTGAGTGTCACGCCTAAACCAAAGGACTTATGCACATACTTCAACATGTATTTTGTTCAGGAGGTCATCCTGAAGCCTATATGAGCATTAATTTGACTACACAACTCATTCCTATTAAGATACATTCAAACTCACAAAACGTGCTCAGCTCGGGCTGAAAATGCATTTAAAGCAATAAAAACTCAAATTGAGTGTCACGCCTAAACCAAAGGACTTATGCACACACTTCATGTATTTAGTTCAGGAGGTCATCCTGAAGCCTATATGAGCATTAATTTGACCACACAACTCATTCCTATGAAGATACATTCAAACTCACAAAACGTCCTCAGCTCGGGCTGAAAATGCATTTAAAGCAATAAAAACTCAAATTGAGTGTCACGCCTAAACCAAAGGACTTATGCACACACTTCAACATGTATTTTGTTCAGGATGACCTCCCGAAGCCTATATGAGCATTGATTTGACCACACAACTCATTCCTATGAAGATACATTCAAACTCACAAAACGTGCTCAGCTCGGGCTGAAAATGCATTTAAAGCAATAAAAACTCAAATTGAGTGTCACGCCTAAACCAAAGGACTTATGCACACACTTTAACATGTATTTTGTTCAGGATGACCACCTGAAGCCTAAATGATCATTAATTTGACCATACAACTCATTCCTATGAAGATACATTCAAAGTCAGAAAGCGCGCTCAGCTCGGGCTGAAAATACATTTAAAGCAATAAAAACTCAAATTGAGTGTCACGCCTAAACCAAAGGATTTATGCACACACTTCAACATGTATTTAGTTCAGGAGGTCATCCTGAAGCCTATATGAGCATTAATTTGACCACATAACTCATTCCTATGAAGATACATTCAAACTCACAAAACGTGCTCAGCTCGGGCTGAAAATGCATTTAAAGCAATAAAAACTCAAATTGAGTGTCACGCCTAAACCAAAGGACTTATGCGCACACTTTAACATCTATTTTGTTCAGGAGGTCATCCTGAAGCCTATATGAGCATTAATTTGACCACAAAACTGATTCCTATCAAGATACATTCAAACTCACAAAACGTGCTCAGCTCGGGCTGAAAATGCATTTAAAGCAATAAAAACTCAAATTGAGTGTCACGCCTAAACCAAAGGACTTATGCACACACTTCAACATGTATTTAGTTCAGGAGGTCATCCTGAAGCCTAAATTAGCATTAATTTGACCACACAACTCATTCCTATGAAGATACATTCAAACTTACAAAACGTGCTCAGCTCGGGCTGAAAATGCATTTAAAGCAATAAAAACTCAAATTGAGTGTCACGCCTAAACCAAAGGACTTATGCACACACTTTAACATGTATTTTGTTCAGGATGACCTCCTGAAGCCTAAATTAGCATTAATTTGACCACACAACTCATTCCTATGAAGATACATTCAAAGTCAGAAAGCGCGCTCAGCTCGGGCTGAAAATGATTTAAAGCAATAAAACCTCAAATTGAGTGTCACGCCAAAACCAAAGGACTTATGCACACACTTCAACATGTATTTTGTTCAGGATGACCTCCTGAAGCCTAAATTAGCATTAATTTGACCACACAACTGATTCCTATCAAGATACATTCAAACTCACAAAACGTGCTCAGCTCGGGCTGAAAATGCATTTAAAGCAATAAAAACTCAAATTGAGTGTCACGCCTAAACCAAAGGACTTATGCGCACACTTTAACATCTATTTTGTTCAGGAGGTCATCCTGAAGCCTATATGAGCATTTTTGACAACACAGCTCATTCCTATGAAGATAGATTCAAACTCACAAAACGTGCTCAGCTCGGGCTGAAAATGCATTTAATGCAATAAAAACTCAAATTGAGTGTCACACCTAAACCAAAGGACTTATGCACACACTTCAACATGTATTTTGTTCAGGATGACCTCCTGAAGCCCATATGAGCATTAATTTGACTACACAATTCATTCCTATGAAGATACATTCACACTCACAAAACGTGCTCAGCTCGGGCTGAAAATGCATTTAAAGCAATAAAAACTCAAATTGAGTGTCACACCTAAACCAAAGGATTTATGCACACACTTCAACATGTATTTTGTTCAAGATGACCTCCTGAAGCCTAAATGAACATTAAGTTGACCACACAACTCATTCCTATGAAGATACATTCAAACTCACAAAACATGCTCAGCTCGGGCTGAAAATGCATTTAAAGCAATAAAAACTCAAATTGAGTGTCACGCATAAACCAAAGGACTTATGCACACACTTCAACATATATTTTGTTCAAGATGACCTCCTGAAGCCTAAATGAGCATTCATTTGACCACACAACTCATTCCTATGAAGATACATTCAAACTCACAAAACGTGCTCAGCTCGGGCTGAAATAATTTTAAAGCAATAAAAACTCAAAGTGAGTGTCACGCCTAAACCAAAGAACTTATGCACACACTTCAACATGTATTTTGTTCAGGATGACCACCTGAAGCCTAAATGAGCATTAATTTGACCACAAAACTCATTCCTATGAAGATACATTCAAACTCACAAAACGTGCTCAGCTCGGGCTGAAATAATTTTAAAGCAATAAAAACTCAAATTGAGTGTCACACCTAAACCAAAGGACTTATGCACACACTTCAACATGTATTTTGTTCAGGATGACTTCCTGAAGCCCATATGAGCATTAATTTGACCACAAAACTCATTCCTATGAAGATACATTCAAACTCACAAAACGTGCTCAGCTCGGGCTGAAAATGCATTTAAAGGAATAAAAACTCAAATTGAGTGTCACGCCTAAACCAAAGGACTTATACACACACTTCAACATGCATTTTGTTCAGGATGTCCCCCTGACACCTAAATGGGCACTAATTTGAATACACAACTCATTCCTATCAAGATACATTCAAACTCACAACACGTGCTCAGCTCGGGCTGAAAATGCATTCAAAGCAATAAAACCTCAAATTGAGTGTCACGCCTAAACCAAAGGACTTATGCACACACTTCAACATGTATTTTGTTCAGGATGACCTCCTGAAGCCCATATGAGCATTAATTTGACTACACAACTCATTCCTATGAAGATACATTCAAACTTACAAAACGTGCTCAGCTCGGGCTGAAAATGCATTTAAAGCAATAAAAACTCAAATTGAGTGTCACGCCTAAACCAAAGGACTTATGCACACACTTCAACATGTATTTAGTTCAGGATGACCACCTGAAGCCTAAATGAGCATTAATTTGACCACACAACTCATTCCTATGAAGATACATTCAAACTCACAAAACGTGCTCAGCTCGGGCTGAAAATGCATTTAAAGCAATAAAACTCAAATTGAGTGTCACACCTAAACCAAAGGACTTATTCACACACTTAACATGTATTTTGTTCAGGATGACCTCCTGAAGCCCATATGAGCATTAATTTGACCACACAACTCATTCCTATGAAGATACATTCAAAGTCAGAAAGCGCGCTCAGCTCGGGCTGAAAATGCATTTAAAGCAATAAAAACTCAAATTGAGTATCACGCCTAAACCAAAGGATTATGCACACACTTCAACATGTATTTAGTTCAGGATGACCACCTGAAGCCTAAATGAGCATTAATTTGACCAGACAACTCATTCCTATGAAGATACATTCAAAGTCAGAAAGCGCGCTCAGCTCGGGCTGAAAATGCATTTAAAGCAATAAAAACTCAAATTGAGTGTCACGCCCAAACCAAAGGACTTATGCACACACTTCAACATGTACTTAGTTCAGGATGTCCTCCTGAAGCCTAAATGAGCATTAATTTGACCACACAACTCATTCCTATGAAGATACATTCAAACTCACAAAACATGCTCAGCTCGGGCTGAAAATGCATTTAAAGCAATAAAAACTCAAATTGAGTGTCACGCCTAAACCAAAGGACTTATGCACACACTTCAACATATATTTTGTTCAAAATGACCTCCTGAAGCCTAAATGAGCATTCATTTGACCACACAACTCATTCCTACGAAGATACATTCAAACTCACAAAACGTGCTCAGCTCGGGCTGAAATAATTTTAAAGCAATAAAAACTCAAAGTGAGTGTCACGCCTAAACCAAAGAACTTATGCACACACTTCAACATGTATTTAGTTCAGGAGGTCATCCTGAAGCCTATATGAGCATTAATTTGACCACACAACTCATTCCTATGAAGATACATTCAAATTCACAAAACGTCCTCAGGTCGGGCTGAAAATGCATTTAAAGGAATAAAAACTCAAATTGAGTGTCACACCTAAACCAAAGGACTTATGCACACACTTCAACATGTATTTTGTTCAGGATGACCTCCCGAAGCCTATATGAGCATTGATTTGACCACACAACTCATTCCTATGAAGATACATTCAAACTCAAAAAACGTGCTCAGCTCGGGCTGAAAATGCATTTAAAGCAATAAAAACTCAAATTGAGTGTCACGCCTAAACCAAAGGATTTATGCACACACTTCAACATGTATTTTGTTCAGGATGACCACCTGAAGCCTAAATGAGCATTAATTTGACTACACAATTCATTCCTATGAAGATACATTCACACTCACAAAACGTGCTCAGCTCGGGCTGAAAATGCATTTAAAGCCATAAAAACTCAAATTGAGTGTCACACCTAAACCAAAGGACTTATGCACACACTTCAACATGTATTTTGTTCAGGATGACCTCCCGAAGCCTATATGAGCATTGATTTGACCATACAACTCATTCCTATGAAGATACATTCAAACTCACAAAACGTGCTCAGCTCGGGCTGAAAATGCATTTAAAGCAATAAAAACTCAAATTGAGTGTCACGCCTAAACCAAAGGACTTATGCACACACTTCAACATGTATTTAGTTCAAGAGGTCATCCTGAAGCCTATATGAGCATTAATTTGACCACATAACTCATTCTTATGAAGATACATTCAAACTCACAAAACGTGCTCAGCTCGGGCTGAAAATGCATTTAAAGTTATAAAAACTCAAATTGAGTGTCACGCCTAAACCAAAGGACTTATGCACACACTTCAACATGTATTTTGTTCAGGATGACCTCCCGAAGCCTATATGAGCATTGATTTGACCACACAACTCATTCCTATGAAGATACATTCAAACTCAAAAAACGTGCTCACCTCGGGCTGAAAATGCATTTAAAGCAATAAAAACTCAAATTGAGTGTCACGCCTAAACCAAAGGACTTATGCACACACTTCAACATGTATTTAGTTCAAGAGTTCATCCTGAAGCCTATATGAGCATTAATTTGACCACATAACTCATTCTTATGAAGATACATTCAAACTCACAAAACGTGCTCAGCTCGGGCTGAAAATGCATTTAAAGTTATAAAAACTCAAATTGAGTGTCACGCCTAAACCAAAGTACTTATGCACACACTTCAACATGTATTTAGTTCAGGAGGTCATCCTGAAGCCTATATGAGCATTAATTTGACCACACAACCCATTCCTATCAAGATACATTCAAACTCACAAAACGTGCTCAGCTCGGGCTGAAAATGCATTTAAAGCAATAAAAACTCAAATTGAGTGTCACGCCTAAACCAAAGGACTTATGCACACACTTCAACATGTATTTAGTTCAGGAGGTCATCCTGAAGCCTATATGAGCATTAATTTGACCACACAACTCATTCGTATCAAGATACATTCAAACTCACAAAACGTGCTCAGCTCGGGCAGAAAATGCATTCAAAGCAATAAAACCTCAAATTGAGTGTGACGCCTAAACCAAAGACTTATGCACACACTTCAACATGTATTTTGTTCAGGATGACCTCCCGAAGCCTATATGAGCATTGATTTGACCATACAACTCATTCCTATGAAGATACATTCAAACTCACAAAACGTGCTCAGCTCGGGCTGAAAATGCATTTAAAGCAATAAAAACTCAAATTGAGTGTCACGCCTAAACCAAAGGACTTATGCACACACTTCAACATGTATTTAGTTCAAGAGGTCATCCTGAAGCCTATATGAGCATTAATTTGACCACACAACTCATTCCTATCAAGATACATTCAAACTCACAAAACGTGCTCAGCTCGGGCTGAAAATGCATTTAAAGCAATAAAAACTCAAATTGAGTGTCACGCCTAAACCAAAGGACTTATGCACACACTTCAACATGTATTTAGTTCAGGAGGTCATCCTGAAGCCTATATGAGCATTAATTTGACCACACAACTCATTCGTATCAAGATACATTCAAACTCACAAAACGTGGTCAGCTCGGGCAGAAAATGCATTCAAAGCAATAAAACCTCAAATTGAGTGTGACGCCTAAACCAAAGGACTTATGCACACACTTCAACATGTATTTTGTTCAGGATGACCTCCCGAAGCCTATATGAGCATTGATTTGACCATACAACTCATTCCTATGAAGATACATTCAAACTCACAAAACGTGCTCAGCTCGGGCTGAAAATGCATTTAAAGTTATAAAAACTCAAATTGAGTGTCACGCCTAAACCAAAGGACTTATGCACACACTTCAACATGTATTTTGTTCAGGATGACCTCCCGAAGCCTATATGAGCATTGATTTGACCACACAACTCATTCCTATGAAGATACATTCAAACTCAAAAAACGTGCTCACCTCGGGCTGAAAATGCATTTAAAGCAATAAAAACTCAAATTGAGTGTCACGCCTAAACCAAAGGACTTATGCACACACTTCAACATGTATTTAGTTCAAGAGTTCATCCTGAAGCCTATATGAGCATTAATTTGACCACATAACTCATTCTTATGAAGATACATTCAAACTCACAAAACGTGCTCAGCTCGGGCTGAAAATGCATTTAAAGTTATAAAAACTCAAATTGAGTGTCACGCCTAAACCAAAGTACTTATGCACACACTTCAACATGTATTTAGTTCAGGAGGTCATCCTGAAGCCTATATGAGCATTAATTTGACCACACAACCCATTCCTATCAAGATACATTCAAACTCACAAAACGTGCTCAGCTCGGGCTGAAAATGCATTTAAAGCAATAAAAACTCAAATTGAGTGTCACGCCTAAACCAAAGGACTTATGCACACACTTCAACATGTATTTAGTTCAGGAGGTCATCCTGAAGCCTATATGAGCATTAATTTGACCACACAACTCATTCGTATCAAGATACATTCAAACTCACAAAACGTGCTCAGCTCGGGCAGAAAATGCATTCAAAGCAATAAAACCTCAAATTGAGTGTGACGCCTAAACCAAAGACTTATGCACACACTTCAACATGTATTTTGTTCAGGATGACCTCCCGAAGCCTATATGAGCATTGATTTGACCATACAACTCATTCCTATGAAGATACATTCAAACTCACAAAACGTGCTCAGCTCGGGCTGAAAATGCATTTAAAGCAATAAAAACTCAAATTGAGTGTCACGCCTAAACCAAAGGACTTATGCACACACTTCAACATGTATTTAGTTCAAGAGGTCATCCTGAAGCCTATATGAGCATTAATTTGACCACACAACTCATTCCTATCAAGATACATTCAAACTTACAAAACGTGCTCAGCTCGGGCTGAAATAATTTTAAAGCAATAAAAACTCAAAGTGAGTGTCACGCCTAAACCAAAGAACTTATGCACACACTTCAACATGTATTTAGTTCAGGAGGTCATCCTGAAGCCTATATGAGCATTAATTTGACCACACAACTCATTCCTATGAAGATACATTCAAACTCACAAAACGTCCTCAGCTCGGGCTGAAAATGCATTTAAAGGAATAAAAACTCAAATTGAGTGTCACGCCTAAACCAAAGGACTTATGCACACACTTCGACATGTATTTTGTTCAGGATGACCTCCCGAAGCCTATATGAGCATTGATTTGACCACACAACTCATTCCTATGAAGATACATTCAAACTCAAAAAACGTGCTCAGCTCGGGCTGAAAATGCATTTAAAGCAATAAAAACTCAAATTGAGTGTCACGCCTAAACCAAAGGATTTATGCACACACTTCAACATGTATTTTGTTCAGGATGACCACCTGAAGCCTAAATGAGCATTAATTTGACCACACAACTCATTCCTATGAAGATACATTCAAACTCAAAAAGCGTGCTCAGCTCGGGCTGAAAATGCATTTAATGCAATAAAAACTCAAATTGAGTGTCACACCTAAACCAAAGGACTTATGCACACACTTCAACATGTATTTTGTTCAGGATGACCTCCTGAAGCCCATATGAGCATTAATTTGACCACACAACTCATTCCTATCAAGATACATTCAAACTCACAAAACGTGCTCAGCTCGGGCTGAAAATGCATTTAAAGCAATAAAAACTCAAATTGAGTGTCACGCCTAAACCAAAGTACTTATGCACACACTTCAACATGTATTTTGTTCAGGATGACCTCCCGAAGCCTATATGAGCATTGATTTGACCACACAACTCATTCCTATGAAGATACATTCAAACTCACAAAACGTGCTCAGCTCGGGCTGAAAATGCATTTAAAGCAATAAAAACTCAAATTGAGTGTCACGCCTAAACCAAAGGACTTATGCACACACTTTAACATGTATTTTGTTCAGGATGACCACCTGAAGCCTAAATGATCATTAATTTGACCATACAACTCATTCCTATGAAGATACATTCAAAGTCAGAAAGCGCGCTCAGCTCGGGCTGAAAATACATTTAAAGCAATAAAAACTCAAATTGAGTGTCACGCCTAAACCAAAGGATTTATGCACACACTTCAACATGTATTTAGTTCAGGAGGTCATCCTGAAGCCTATATGAGCATTAATTTGACCACATAACTCATTCCTATGAAGATACATTCAAACTCACAAAACGTGCTCAGCTCGGGCTGAAAATGCATTTAAAGCAATAAAAACTCAAATTGAGTGTCACGCCTAAACCAAAGGACTTATGCGCACACTTTAACATCTATTTTGTTCAGGAGGTCATCCTGAAGCCTATATGAGCATTAATTTGACCACAAAACTGATTCCTATCAAGATACATTCAAACTCACAAAACGTGCTCAGCTCGGGCTGAAAATGCATTTAAAGCAATAAAAACTCAAATTGAGTGTCACGCCTAAACCAAAGGACTTATGCACACACTTCAACATGTATTTAGTTCAGGAGGTCATCCTGAAGCCTAAATTAGCATTAATTTGACCACACAACTCATTCCTATGAAGATACATTCAAACTTACAAAACGTGCTCAGCTCGGGCTGAAAATGCATTTAAAGCAATAAAAACTCAAATTGAGTGTCACGCCTAAACCAAAGGACTTATGCACACACTTTAACATGTATTTTGTTCAGGATGACCTCCTGAAGCCTAAATTAGCATTAATTTGACCACACAACTCATTCCTATGAAGATACATTCAAAGTCAGAAAGCGCGCTCAGCTCGGGCTGAAAATGATTTAAAGCAATAAAACCTCAAATTGAGTGTCACGCCAAAACCAAAGGACTTATGCACACACTTCAACATGTATTTTGTTCAGGATGACCTCCTGAAGCCTAAATTAGCATTAATTTGACCACACAACTGATTCCTATCAAGATACATTCAAACTCACAAAACGTGCTCAGCTCGGGCTGAAAATGCATTTAAAGCAATAAAAACTCAAATTGAGTGTCACGCCTAAACCAAAGGACTTATGCGCACACTTTAACATCTATTTTGTTCAGGAGGTCATCCTGAAGCCTATATGAGCATTTTTGACAACACAGCTCATTCCTATGAAGATACATTCAAACTCACAAAACGTGCTCAGCTCGGGCTGAAAATGCATTTAATGCGATAAAAACTCAAATTGAGTGTCACACCTAAACCAAAGGACTTATGCACACACTTCAACATGTATTTTGTTCAGGATGACCTCCTGAAGCCCATATGAGCATTAATTTGACTACACAATTCATTCCTATGAAGATACATTCACACTCACAAAACGTGCTCAGCTCGGGCTGAAAATGCATTTAAAGCAATAAAAACTCAAATTGAGTGTCACACCTAAACCAAAGGATTTATGCACACACTTCAACATGTATTTTGTTCAAGATGACCTCCTGAAGCCTAAATGAACATTAAGTTGACCACACAACTCATTCCTATGAAGATACATTCAAACTCACAAAACATGCTCTGCTCGGGCTGAAAATGCATTTAAAGCAATAAAAACTCAAATTGAGTGTCACGCATAAACCAAAGGACTTATGCACACACTTCAACATATATTTTGTTCAAGATGACCTCCTGAAGCCTAAATGAGCATTCATTTGACCACACAACTCATTCCTATGAAGATACATTCAAACTCACAAAACGTGCTCAGCTCGGGCTGAAATAATTTTAAAGCAATAAAAACTCAAAGTGAGTGTCACGCCTAAACCAAAGAACTTATGCACACACTTCAACATGTATTTTGTTCAGGATGACCACCTGAAGCCTAAATGAGCATTAATTTGACCACAAAACTCATTCCTATGAAGATACATTCAAACTCACAAAACGTGCTCAGCTCGGGCTGAAATAATTTTAAAGCAATAAAAACTCAAATTGAGTGTCACACCTAAACCAAAGGACTTATGCACACACTTCAACATGTATTTTGTTCAGGATGACTTCCTGAAGCCCATATGAGCATTAATTTGACCACAAAACTCATTCCTATGAAGATACATTCAAACTCACAAAACGTGCTCAGCTCGGGCTGAAAATGCATTTAAAGGAATAAAAACTCAAATTGAGTGTCACGCCTAAACCAAAGGACTTATACACACACTTCAACATGCATTTTGTTCAGGATGTCCCCCTGACACCTAAATGGGCACTAATTTGAATACACAACTCATTCCTATCAAGATACATTCAAACTCACAACACGTGCTCAGCTCGGGCTGAAAATGCATTCAAAGCAATAAAACCTCAAATTGAGTGTCACGCCTAAACCAAAGGACTTATGCACACACTTCAACATGTATTTTGTTCAGGATGACCTCCTGAAGCCCATATGAGCATTAATTTGACTACACAACTCATTCCTATGAAGATACATTCAAACTTACAAAACGTGCTCAGCTCGGGCTGAAAATGCATTTAAAGCAATAAAAACTCAAATTGAGTGTCACGCCTAAACCAAAGGACTTATGCACACACTTCAACATGTATTTAGTTCAGGATGACCACCTGAAGCCTAAATGAGCATTAATTTGACCACACAACTCATTCCTATGAAGATACATTCAAACTCACAAAACGTGCTCAGCTCGGGCTGAAAATGCATTTAAAGCAATAAAACTCAAATTGAGTGTCACACCTAAACCAAAGGACTTATTCACACACTTAACATGTATTTTGTTCAGGATGACCTCCTGAAGCCCATATGAGCATTAATTTGACCACACAACTCATTCCTATGAAGATACATTCAAACTCACAAAACGTGCTCAGCTCGGGCTGAAAATGCATTTAAAGTTATAAAAACTCAAATTGAGTGTCACGCCTAAACCAAAGTACTTATGCACACACTTCAACATGTATTTAGTTCAGGAGGTCATCCTGAAGCCTATATGAGCATTAATTTGACCACACAACCCATTCCTATCAAGATACATTCAAACTCACAAAACGTGCTCAGCTCGGGCTGAAAATGCATTTAAAGCAATAAAAACTCAAATTGAGTGTCACGCCTAAACCAAAGGACTTATGCACACACTTCAACATGTATTTAGTTCAGGAGGTCATCCTGAAGCCTATATGAGCATTAATTTGACCACACAACTCATTCGTATCAAGATACATTCAAACTCACAAAACGTGCTCAGCTCGGGCAGAAAATGCATTCAAAGCAATAAAACCTCAAATTGAGTGTGACGCCTAAACCAAAGACTTATGCACACACTTCAACATGTATTTTGTTCAGGATGACCTCCCGAAGCCTATATGAGCATTGATTTGACCATACAACTCATTCCTATGAAGATACATTCAAACTCACAAAACGTGCTCAGCTCGGGCTGAAAATGCATTTAAAGCAATAAAAACTCAAATTGAGTGTCACGCCTAAACCAAAGGACTTATGCACACACTTCAACATGTATTTAGTTCAAGAGGTCATCCTGAAGCCTATATGAGCATTAATTTGACCACACAACTCATTCCTATCAAGATACATTCAAACTCACAAAACGTGCTCAGCTCGGGCTGAAAATGCATTTAAAGCAATAAAAACTCAAATTGAGTGTCACGCCTAAACCAAAGGACTTATGCACACACTTCAACATGTATTTAGTTCAGGAGGTCATCCTGAAGCCTATATGAGCATTAATTTGACCACACAACTCATTCGTATCAAGATACATTCAAACTCACAAAACGTGGTCAGCTCGGGCAGAAAATGCATTCAAAGCAATAAAACCTCAAATTGAGTGTGACGCCTAAACCAAAGGACTTATGCACACACTTCAACATGTATTTTGTTCAGGATGACCTCCCGAAGCCTATATGAGCATTGATTTGACCATACAACTCATTCCTATGAAGATACATTCAAACTCACAAAACGTGCTCAGCTCGGGCTGAAAATGCATTTAAAGTTATAAAAACTCAAATTGAGTGTCACGCCTAAACCAAAGGACTTATGCACACACTTCAACATGTATTTAGTTCAGGAGGTCATCCTGAAGCCTATATGAGCATTAATTTGACCACACAACTCATTCGTATCAAGATACATTCAAACTCACAAAACGTGCTCAGCTCGGGCAGAAAATGCATTCAAAGCAATAAAACCTCAAATTGAGTGTGACGCCTAAACCAAAGACTTATGCACACACTTCAACATGTATTTTGTTCAGGATGACCTCCCGAAGCCTATATGAGCATTGATTTGACCATACAACTCATTCCTATGAAGATACATTCAAACTCACAAAACGTGCTCAGCTCGGGCTGAAAATGCATTTAAAGCAATAAAAACTCAAATTGAGTGTCACGCCTAAACCAAAGGACTTATGCACACACTTCAACATGTATTTAGTTCAAGAGGTCATCCTGAAGCCTATATGAGCATTAATTTGACCACACAACTCATTCCTATCAAGATACATTCAAACTTACAAAACGTGCTCAGCTCGGGCTGAAATAATTTTAAAGCAATAAAAACTCAAAGTGAGTGTCACGCCTAAACCAAAGAACTTATGCACACACTTCAACATGTATTTAGTTCAGGAGGTCATCCTGAAGCCTATATGAGCATTAATTTGACCACACAACTCATTCCTATGAAGATACATTCAAACTCACAAAACGTCCTCAGCTCGGGCTGAAAATGCATTTAAAGGAATAAAAACTCAAATTGAGTGTCACGCCTAAACCAAAGGACTTATGCACACACTTCGACATGTATTTTGTTCAGGATGACCTCCCGAAGCCTATATGAGCATTGATTTGACCACACAACTCATTCCTATGAAGATACATTCAAACTCAAAAAACGTGCTCAGCTCGGGCTGAAAATGCATTTAAAGCAATAAAAACTCAAATTGAGTGTCACGCCTAAACCAAAGGATTTATGCACACACTTCAACATGTATTTTGTTCAGGATGACCACCTGAAGCCTAAATGAGCATTAATTTGACCACACAACTCATTCCTATGAAGATACATTCAAACTCAAAAAGCGTGCTCAGCTCGGGCTGAAAATGCATTTAATGCAATAAAAACTCAAATTGAGTGTCACACCTAAACCAAAGGACTTATGCACACACTTCAACATGTATTTTGTTCAGGATGACCTCCTGAAGCCCATATGAGCATTAATTTGACCACACAACTCATTCCTATCAAGATACATTCAAACTCACAAAACGTGCTCAGCTCGGGCTGAAAATGCATTTAAAGCAATAAAAACTCAAATTGAGTGTCACGCCTAAACCAAAGTACTTATGCACACACTTCAACATGTATTTAGTTCAGGAGGTCATCCTGAAGCCTATATGAGCATTAATTTGACCACACAACCCATTCCTATCAAGATACATTCAAACTCACAAAACGTGCTCAGCTCGGGCTGAAAATGCATTTAAAGCAATAAAAACTCAAATTGAGTGTCACGCCTAAACCAAAGGACTTATGCACACACTTCAACATGTATTTAGTTCAGGAGGTCATCCTGAAGCCTATATGAGCATTAATTTGACCACACAACTCATTCGTATCAAGATACATTCAAACTCACAAAACGTGGTCAGCTCGGGCAGAAAATGCATTCAAAGCAATAAAACCTCAAATTGAGTGTGACGCCTAAACCAACGACTTATGCACACACTTCAACATGTATTTTGTTCAGGATGACCTCCCGAAGCCTATATGAGCATTGATTTGACCATACAACTCATTCCTATGAAGATACATTCAAACTCACAAAACGTGCTCAGCTCGGGCTGAAAATGCATTTAAAGCAATAAAAACTCAAATTGAGTGTCACGCCTAAACCAAAGGACTTATGCACACACTTCAACATGTATTTAGTTCAGGAGGTCATCCTGAAGCCTATATGAGCATTAATTTGACCACACAACTCATTCGTATCAAGATACATTCAAACTCACAAAACGTGGTCAGCTCGGGCAGAAAATGCATTCAAAGCAATAAAACCTCAAATTGAGTGTGACGCCTAAACCAAAGGACTTATGCACACACTTCAACATGTATTTTGTTCAGGATGACCTCCCGAAGCCTATATGAGCATTGATTTGACCATACAACTCATTCCTATGAAGATACATTCAAACTCACAAAACGTGCTCAGCTCGGGCTGAAAATGCATTTAAAGCAATAAAAACTCAAATTGAGTGTCACGCCTAAACCAAAGGACTTATGCACACACTTCAACATGTATTTAGTTCAAGAGGTCATCCTGAAGCCTATATCAGCATTAATTTGACCACACAACTCATTCCTATCAAGATACATTCAAACTCACAAAACGTGCTCAGCTCGGGCTGAAAATGCATTCAAAGCAATAAAACCTCAAATTGAGTGTCACGCCAAAACCAAAGGACTTATGCACACACTTCAACATGTATTTTGTTCAGGATGACCTCCTGAAGCCTAAATTAGCATTAATTTGACCACACAACTCATTCCTATGAAGATACATTCAAACTCACAAAACGTGCTCAGCTCGGGCTGAAAATGCATTTAAAGCAATAAAACTCAAATTGAGTGTCACACCTAAACCAAAGGACTTATTCACACACTTAACATGTATTTTGTTCAGGATGACCTCCTGAAGCCCATATGAGCATTAATTTGACCACACAACTCATTCATATCAAGATACATTCAAACTCACAAAACGTGGTCAGCTCGGGCAGAAAATGCATTCAAAGCAATAAAACCTCAAATTGAGTGTGACGCCTAAACCAAAGGACTTATGCACACACTTCAACATGTAATTTGTTCAGGATGACCTCCCGAAGCCTATATGAGCATTGATTTGACCATACAACTCATTCCTATGAAGATACATTCAAAGTCAGAAAGCGCGCTCAGCTCGGGCTGAAAATGCACTTAAAGCAATAAAAACTCAAATTGAGTGTCACGCCTAAACCAAAGGATTATGCACACACTTCAACATGTATTTAGTTCAGGATGACCACCTGAAGCCTAAATGAGCATTAATTTGACCACACAACTCATTCCTATGAAGATACATTCAAACTCACAAAACGTGCTCAGTTCGGGCTGAAAATGCATTTAAAGCAATAAAAACTCAAATTGAGTGTCACACCTAAACCAAAGGACTTATGCACACACTTCAACATGTATTTTGTTCAGGATGACCTCCTGAAGCCCATATGAGCATTCATTTGACTACACAATTCATTCCTATGAAGATACATTCACACTCACAAAACGTGCTCAGCTCGGGCTGAAAATGCATTTAAAGCAATAAAAACTCAAATTGAGTGTCACACCTAAACCAAAGGACTAATGCACACACTTCAACATGTATTTTGTTCAAGATGACCTCCTGAAGCCTAAATGAACATTAAGTTGACCACACAACTCAATCCTATGAAGATACATTCAAACTCACAAAACATACTCAGCTCGGGCTGAAAATGCATTTAAAGCAATAAAAACTCAAATTGAGTGTCACGCCTAAACCAAAGGACTTATGCACACACTTCAACATGTATTTAGTTCAAGAGGTCATCCTGAAGCCTATATGAGCATTAATTTGACCACACAACTCATTCCTATCAAGATACATTCAAACTCACAAAACGTGCTCAGCTCGGGCTGAAAATGCATTTAAAGCAATAAAAACTCAAATTGAGTGTCACGCCTAAACCAAAGGACTTATGCACACACTTCAACATGTATTTTGTTCAGGATGACCTCCCGAAGCCTATATGAGCATTGATTTGACCATACAACTCATTCCTATGAAGATACATTCAAACTCACAAAACGTGCTCAGCTCGGGCTGAAAATGCATTTAAAGCAATAAAACTCAAATTGAGTGTCACACCTAAACCAAAGGACTTATGCACACACTTCAACATGTATTTAGTTCAAGAGGTCATCCTGAAGCCTATATCAGCATTAATTTGACCACACAACTCATTCCTATCAAGATACATTCAAACTCACAAAACGTGCTCAGCTCGGGCTGAAAATGCATTCAAAGCAATAAAACCTCAAATTGAGTGTCACGCCAAAACCAAAGGACTTATGCACACACTTCAACATGTATTTTGTTCAGGATGACCTCCTGAAGCCTAAATTAGCATTAATTTGACCACACAACTCATTCCTATGAAGATACATTCAAACTCACAAAACGTGCTCAGCTCGGGCTGAAAATGCATTTAAAGCAATAAAACTCAAATTGAGTGTCACACCTAAACCAAAGGACTTATTCACACACTTAACATGTATTTTGTTCAGGATGACCTCCTGAAGCCCATATGAGCATTAATTTGACCACACAACTCATTCGTATCAAGATACATTCAAACTCACAAAACGTGGTCAGCTCGGGCAGAAAATGCATTCAAAGCAATAAAACCTCAAATTGAGTGTGACGCCTAAACCAAAGGACTTATGCACACACTTCAACATGTATTTTGTTCAGGATGACCTCCCGAAGCCTATATGAGCATTGATTTGACCATACAACTCATTCCTATGAAGATACATTCAAAGTCAGAAAGCGCGCTCAGCTCGGGCTGAAAATGCATTTAAAGCAATAAAAACTCAAATTGAGTGTCACGCCTAAACCAAAGGATTATGCACACACTTCAACATGTATTTAGTTCAGGATGACCACCTGAAGCCTAAATGAGCATTAATTTGACCACACAACTCATTCCTATGAAGATACATTCAAACTCACAAAACGTGCTCAGTTCGGGCTGAAAATGCATTTAAAGCAATAAAAACTCAAATTGAGTGTCACACCTAAACCAAAGGACTTATGCACACACTTCAACATGTATTTTGTTCAGGATGACCTCCTGAAGCCCATATGAGCATTAATTTGACTACACAATTCATTCCTATGAAGATACATTCACACTCACAAAACGTGCTCAGCTCGGGCTGAAAATGCATTTAAAGCAATAAAAACTCAAATTGAGTGTCACACCTAAACCAAAGGACTAATGCACACACTTCAACATGTATTTTGTTCAAGATGACCTCCTGAAGCCTAAATGAACATTAAGTTGACCACACAACTCAATCCTATGAAGATACATTCAAACTCACAAAACATACTCAGCTCGGGCTGAAAATGCATTTAAAGCAATAAAAACTCAAATTGAGTGTCACGCCTAAACCAAAGGACTTATGCACACACTTAAACATATATTTTGTTCAAGATGACCTCCTGAAGCCTAAATTAGCATTCATTTGACCACACAACTCATTCCTATGAAGATACATTCAAACTCACAAAACGTGCTCAGCGAGGGCTGAAATAATTTTAAAGCAATAAAAACTCAAAGTGAGTGTCACGCCTAAACCAAAGAACTTATGCACACACTTCAACATGTATTTTGTTCAGGATGACCACCTGAAGCCTAAATGAGCATTAATTTGACCACAAAACTCATTCCTATGAAGATACATTCAAACTCACAAAACGTGCTCAGCTCGGGCTGAAAATGCATTTCAAGGAATAAAAACTCAAATTGAGTGTCACGCCTAAACCAAAGGACTTATGCACACACTTCGACATGTATTTTGTTCAGGATGACCACCTGAAGCCTAAATGAGCATTAATTTGACCACACAACTCATTCCTATGAAGATACATTCAAACTCAAAAAACGTGCTCAGCTCGGGCTGAAAATGCATTTAATGCAATAAAAACTCAAATTGAGTGTCACACCTAAACCAAAGGACTTATGCACACACTTCAACATGTATTTTGTTCAGGATGACCTCCTGAAGCCCATATGAGCATTAATTTGACTACACAATTCATTCCTATGAAGATACATTCACACTCACAAAACGTGCTCAGCTCGGGCTGAAAATGCATTTAAAGCAATAAAAACTCAAATTGAGTGTCACACCTAAACCAAAGGACTTATGCACACACTTCAACATGTATTTTGTTCAGGATGACCTCCCGAAGCCTATATGAGCATTGATTTGACCATACAACTCATTCCTATGAAGATACATTCAAACTCACAAAACGTGCTCAGCTCGGGCTGAAAATGCATTTAAAGCAATAAAAACTCAAATTGAGTGTCACGCCTAAACCAAAGGACTTATGCACACACTTCAACATGTATTTAGTTCAAGAGGTCATCCTGAAGCCTATATGAGCATTAATTTGACCACATAACTCATTCTTATGAAGATACATTCAAACTCACAAAACGTGCTCAGCTCGGGCTGAAAATGCATTTAAAGTTATAAAAACTCAAATTGAGTGTCACGCCTAAACCAAAGGACTTATGCACACACTTCAACATGTATTTACTTCAGGAGGTCATCCTGAAGCCTATATGAGCATTAATTTGACCACACAACTCATTCCTATGAAGATACATTCAAACTCACAAAACGTGCTCAGCTCGGGCTGAAAATGCATTTAAAGCAATAAAAACTCAAATTGAGTGTCACGCCTAAACCAAAGGACTTATGCACACACTTCAACATGTATTTTGTTCAGGAGGTCATCATGAAGCCTATATGAGCATTAATTTGACCACACAACTCATTCGTATCAAGATACATTCAAACTCACAAAACGTGCTCAGCTCGGGCTGAAAATGCATTCAAAGCAATAAAACCTCAAATTGAGTGTCACGCCTAAACCAAAGGACTTATGCACACACTTCAACATGTATTTTGTACAGGATGACCTCCTGAAGCCTAAATGAGCAATAATTTGACTACACAACTCATTCCTATGAAGATACATTCAAAGTCAGAAAGCGCGCTCAGCTCGGGCTGAAAATGCATTTAAAGCAATAAAAACTCAAATTGAGTGTCACGCCTAAACCAAAGGACTTATGCACACACTTCAACATGTATTTAGTTCAGGAGGTCATCCTGAAGCCTATATGAGCATCAATTTGACCACACAACTCATTCCTATGAAGATACATTCAAACTCACAAAACGTGCTCAGCTCGGGCTGAAAATGCATTTAAAGCAATAAAAACTCAAATTGAGTGTCACGCCTAAACCAAAGGACTTATGCACACACTTCAACATGTATTTTGTTCAGGAGGTCATCCTGAAGCCTATATGAGCATTAATTTGACCACACAACTCATTCGTATCAAGATACATTCAAATTCACAAAACGTGCTCAGCTCGGGCTGAAAATGCATTCAAAGCAATAAAACCTCAAATTGAGTGTCACGCCTAAACCAAAGGACTTATGCACACACTTCAACATGAATTTTGTTCAGGATGACCTCCTGAAGTCCATATGAGAATTAATTTGACCAGACAACTCATTCCTATGAAGATACATTCAAAGTCAGAAAGCGCGCTCAGCTCGGGCTGAAAATGCATTTAAAGCAATAAAAACTCAAATTGAGTGTCACGCCTAAACCAAAGGACTTATGCACACACTTTAACATGTATTTTGTTCAGGATGACCACCTGAAGCCTAAATGATCATTAATTTGACCATACAACTCATTCCTATGAAGATACATTCAAAGTCAGAAAGCGCGCTCAGCTCGGGCTGAAAATACATTTAAAGCAATAAAAACTCAAATTGAGTGTCACGCCTAAACCAAAGGATTTATGCACACACTTCAACATGTATTTAGTTCAGGAGGTCATCCTGAAGCCTATATGAGCATTAATTTGACCACATAACTCATTCCTATGAAGATACATTCAAACTCACAAAACGTGCTCAGCTCGGGCTGAAAATGCATTTAAAGCAATAAAAACTCAAATTGAGTGTCACGCCTAAACCAAAGGACTTATGCGCACACTTTAACATCTATTTTGTTCAGGAGGTCATCCTGAAGCCTATATGAGCATTAATTTGACCACAAAACTGATTCCTATCAAGATACATTCAAACTCACAAAACGTGCTCAGCTCGGGCTGAAAATGCATTTAAAGCAATAAAAACTCA
Source organism: Hippocampus guttulatus (assembly GCF_054856545.1). Lineage (NCBI taxonomy): Eukaryota > Metazoa > Chordata > Actinopteri > Syngnathiformes > Syngnathidae > Hippocampus > Hippocampus guttulatus. The sequence goes on from NC_141264.1 coordinate 1,185,755, forward strand.
AATTGAGTGTCACGCCTAAACCAAAGGACTTATGCACACACTTCAACATGTATTTAGTTCAGGAGGTCATCCTGAAGCCTAAATTAGCATTAATTTGACCACACAACTCATTCCTATGAAGATACATTCAAACTTACAAAACGTGCTCAGCTCGGGCTGAAAATGCATTTAAAGCAATAAAAACTCAAATTGAGTGTCACGCCTAAACCAAAGGACTTATGCACACACTTTAACATGTATTTTGTTCAGGATGACCTCCTGAAGCCTAAATTAGCATTAATTTGACCACACAACTCATTCCTATGAAGATACATTCAAAGTCAGAAAGCGCGCTCAGCTCGGGCTGAAAATGATTTAAAGCAATAAAACCTCAAATTGAGTGTCACGCCAAAACCAAAGGACTTATGCACACACTTCAACATGTATTTTGTTCAGGATGACCTCCTGAAGCCTAAATTAGCATTAATTTGACCACACAACTGATTCCTATCAAGATACATTCAAACTCACAAAACGTGCTCAGCTCGGGCTGAAAATGCATTTAAAGCAATAAAAACTCAAATTGAGTGTCACGCCTAAACCAAAGGACTTATGCGCACACTTTAACATCTATTTTGTTCAGGAGGTCATCCTGAAGCCTATATGAGCATTTTTGACCACACAACTCATTCCTATGAAGATACATTCAAACTCACAAAACATGCTCAGCTCGGGCTGAAAATGCATTTAAAGCAATAAAAACTCAAATTGAGTGTCACGCCTGAACCAAAGGACTTATGCACACACTTCAACATGTATTTTGTTCAGGATGACCTCCTGAAGCCTATTTGAGCAATAATTTGACCACACAACTCATTCCTATGAAGATACATTCAAAGTCAGAAAGCGCGCTCAGCTCGGGCTGAAAATGCATTTAAAGCAATAAAAACTCAAATTGAGTGTCACGCCTAAACCAAAGGACTTATGCACACACTTCAACATGTATTTAGTTCAGGAGGTCATTCTGAAGCCTATATGAGCATTAATTTGACCACATAACTCATTCCTATCAAGATACATTCAAACTCACAAAACGTGCTCAGCTGGGGCTGAAAATGCATTTAAAGCAATAAAAACTCAAATTGAGTATCACGCCTAAACCAAAGGACTTATGCACACACTTCAACATGTATTTAGTTCAGGAGGTCATCCTGAAGCCTATATGAGCATTAATTTGACCACACAACTCATTCCTATGAAGATACATTCAAACTCACAAAACGTGCTCAGCTGGGGCTGAAAATGCATTTAAAGCAATAAAAACTCAATTTGAGTGTCACGCCTGAACCAAAGGACTTATGCACAAACATGTATTTTGTTCAGGAGGTCATCCTGAAGCCTATATGAGCATTAATTTGACCACACAACTCATTCCTATCAAGATACATTCAAACTCACAAAACGTGCTCAGCTCGGGCTGAAAATGCATTTAAAGCAATAAAAACTCAAATTGAGTATCACGCCTAAACCAAAGGACTTATGCACACACTTCAACATGTATTTTGTTCAGGACGTCATCCTGAAGCCTATATGAGCATTTATTTGACCACACAACTCATTCCTATGAAGATACATTCAAACTCACAAAACGTGCTCAGCTCGGGCTGAAAATGCATTTAAAGCAATAAAAACTCAAATTGAGTGTCACGCCTAAACCAAAGGACTTATGCACACTTCAACATGTATTTAGTTCAGGAGGTCATCCTGAAGCCTATATGAGCATTAATTTGACCACACAACTCATTCCTATGAAGATACATTCAAAGTCAGAAAGCGCGCTCAGCTCGGGCTGAAAATGCATTTAAAGCAATAAAAACTCAAATTGAGTGTCACGCCTAAACCAAAGGACTTATGCACACACTTCAATTTAGTTCAGGAGGTCATCCTGAAGCCTATATGAGCATTAATTTGACCACACAACTCATTCCTATCAAGATACATTCAAACTCACAAAACGTGCTCAGCTCGGCCTGAAAATGCATTCAAAGCAATAAAACCTCAAATTGAGTGTCACGCCAAAACCAAAGGACTTATGCACACACTTCAACATGTATTTTGTTCGGGATGACCTCCTGAAGCCTAAATTAGCATTAATTTGACCACACAACTAATTCCTATGAAGATACTTCAAACTCAGAAAACTTGCTCATCTCTGCCTGAAAATGCATTTCGCAATAAAAACTCAAATTGAGTGTCACACCTAAACCAAAGGACTTATGCACACACTTCAACATGTATTTTGTTCAGGATGACCACCTGAAACCAAAATGAGCATTAATTTGACCACACAACTCATTCCTATGAAGATACATTCAAAGTCAGAAAGCGCGCTCAGCTCGGGCTGAAAATGCATTTAAAGCAATAAAACCTCAAATTGAGTGTCACGCCAAAACCAAAGGACTAATGCACACACTTCAACATGTATTTTGTTCAGGATGACCCCCTGAAGCCTAAATTAGCATTAATTTGACCACACAACTCATTCCTATGAAGATACTTCAAACTCAGAAAACTTGCTCATCTCTGCCTGAAAATGCATTTCGCAATAAAAACTCAAATTGAGTGTCACACCTAAACCAAAGGACTTATGCACACACTTCAACATGTATTTTGTTCAGGATGACCTCCTGAAGCCCATATGAGCATTAATTTGACTACACAATTCATTCCTATGAAGATACATTCACACTCACAAAACGTGCTCAGCTCGGGCTGAAAATGCATTTAAAGCAATAAAAACTCAAATTGAGTGTCACACCTAAACCAAAGGACTTATGCACACACTTCAACATGTATTTTGTTCAGGATGACCTCCCGAAGCCTATATGAGCATTGATTTGACCATACAACTCATCCTATGAAGATACATTCAAACTCACAAAACGTGCTCAGCTCGGGCTGAAAATGCATTTAAAGCAATAAAAACTCAAATTGAGTGTCACGCCTAAACCAAAGGACTTATGCACACACTTCAACATGTATTTAGTTCAAGAGGTCATCCTGAAGCCTATATGAGCATTAATTTGACCACACAACTCATTCCTATGAAGATACATTCAAACTCACAAAACGTGCTCAGCTCGGGCTGAAAATGCATTTAAAGCAATAAAAACTCAAATTGAGTGTCACGCCTAAACCAAAGGACTTATGCACACACTTCAACATGTATTTTGTTCAGGAGGTCATCCTGAAGCCTATATGAGCATTAATTTGACCACACAACTCATTCGTATCAAGATACATTCAAACTCACAAAACGTGCTCAGCTCGGGCTGAAAATGCATTCAAAGCAATAAAACCTCAAATTGAGTGTCACGCCTAAACCAAAGGACTTATGCACACACTTCAACATGTATTTTGTACAGGATGACCTCCTGAAGCCTAAATGAGCAATAATTTGACTACACAACTCATTCCTATGAAGATACATTCAAAGTCAGAAAGCGCGCTCAGCTCGGGCTGAAAATGCATTTAAAGCAATAAAAACTCAAATTGAGTGTCACGCCTAAACCAAAGGACTTATGCACACACTTCAACATGTATTTAGTTCAGGAGGTCATCCTGAAGCCTATATGAGCATCAATTTGACCACACAACTCATTCCTATGAAGATACATTCAAACTCACAAAACGTGCTCAGCTCGGGCTGAAAATGCATTTAAAGCAATAAAAACTCAAATTGAGTGTCACGCCTAAACCAAAGGACTTATGCACACACTTCAACATGTATTTTGTTCAGGAGGTCATCCTGAAGCCTATATGAGCATTAATTTGACCACACAACTCATTCGTATCAAGATACATTCAAACTCACAAAACGTGCTCAGCTCGGGCTGAAAATGCATTCAAAGCAATAAAACCTCAAATTGAGTGTCACGCCTAAACCAAAGGACTTATGCACACACTTCAACATGAATTTTGTTCAGGATGACCTCCTGAAGTCCATATGAGAATTAATTTGACCAGACAACTCATTCCTATGAAGATACATTCAAAGTCAGAAAGCGCGCTCAGCTCGGGCTGAAAATGCATTTAAAGCAATAAAAACTCAAATTGAGTGTCACGCCCAAACCAAAGGACTTATGCACACACTTCAACATGTACTTAGTTCAGGATGTCCTCCTGAAGCCTAAATGAGCATTAATTTGACCACACAGCTCATTCCTATGAAGATACATTCAAACTCACAAAACGTGCTCAGCTCGGGCTGAAAATGCATTTAATGCAATAAAAACTCAAATTGAGTGTCACACCTAAACCAAAGGACTTATGCACACACTTCAACATGTATTTTGTTCAGGATGACCTCCTGAAGCCCATATGAGCATTAATTTGACTACACAATTCATTCCTATGAAGATACATTCACACTCACAAAACGTGCTCAGCTCGGGCTGAAAATGCATTTAAAGCAATAAAAACTCAAATTGAGTGTCACACCTAAACCAAAGGATTTATGCACACACTTCAACATGTATTTCGTTCAAGATGACCTCCTGAAGCCTAAATGAACATTAAGTTGACCACACAACTCATTCCTATGAAGATACATTCAAACTCACAAAACATGCTCAGCTCGGGCTGAAAATGCATTTAAAGCAATAAAAACTCAAATTGAGTGTCACGCCTGAACCAAAGGACTTATGCACACACTTCAACATGTATTTTGTTCAGGATGACCTCCTGAAGCCTATTTGAGCAATAATTTGACCACACAACTCATTCCTATGAAGATACATTCAAAGTCAGAAAGCGCGCTCAGCTCGGGCTGAAAATGCATTTAAAGCAATAAAAACTCAAATTGAGTGTCACGCCTAAACAAAAGGACTTATGCACACACTTCAACATGTATTTAGTTCAGGATGACCACCTGAAGCCTAAATGAGCATTAATTTGACCACACAACTCATTCCTATGAAGATACATTCAAACTCACAAAACGTGCTCAGCTCGGGCTGAAAATGCATTTAAAGCAATAAAAACTCAAATTGAGTGTCACGCCTAAACAAAAGGACTTATGCACACACTTCATGTATTTTGTTCAGGATGACCTCCTGAAGCCCATATGAGCATTAATTTGACCACACAACTCATTCCTATGAAGATACATTCAAACTCACAAAACGTGCTCAGCTCGGGCTGAAAATGCATTTAAAGAAATAAAAACTCAAATTGAGTGTCACACCTAAACCAAAGGACTTATGCACACACTTCAACATGTATTTTGTTCAGGATGACTTCCTGAAGCCCATATGAGCATTAATTTGACTACACAACTCATTCCTATGAAGATACATTCAAACTCACAAAACGTGCTCAGCTTGGGCTGAAAATGCATTTAAAGCAATAAAAACTCAAATTGAGTGTCACGCCTAAAAAAGGACTTATCACACACTTCAACATGTATTTAGTTCAGGATTACCTCCTGAAGCCCATATGAGCATTAATTTGACCACACAACTCATTCCTATGAAGATACATTCAAACTCTCAAAACGTGCTCAGCTCGGGCTGAAAATGCATTTAAAGCTATAAAAACTCAAATTGAGTGTCACGCCTAAACCAAAGGACTTATGCACATACTTCAACATGTATTTTGTTCAGGAGGTCATCCTGAAGCCTATATGAGCATTAATTTGACTACACAACTCATTCCTATGAAGATACATTCAAACTCACAAAACGTGCTCAGCTCGGGCTGAAAATGCATTTAAAGCAATAAAAACTCAAATTGAGTATCACGCCTAAACCAAAGGACTTATGCACACACTTCATGTATTTTGTTCAGGAGGTCATCCTGAAGCCTAAATGAGCATTAATTTGACCACACAACTCATTCCTATGAAGATACATTCAAACTCACAAAACGTGCTCAGCTGGGGCTGAAAATGCATTTAAAGGAATAAAAACTCAAATTGAGTGTCACGCCTAAACCAAAGGACTTATACACACACTTCAACATGAACTTTGTTCAGGATGTCCCCCTGACACCTAAATGGGCACTAATTTGAATACACAACTCATTCCTATTAAGATACATTCAAACTCACAAAACGTGCTCAGCTCGGGCTGAAAATGCATTTAAAGCAATAAAAACTCAAATTGAGTGTCACGCCTAAACCAAAGGACTTATGCACACACTTCATGTATTTAGTTCAGGAGGTCATCCTGAAGCCTATATGAGCATTAATTTGACCACACAACTCATTCCTATGAAGATACATTCAAACTCACAAAACGTCCTCAGCTCGGGCTGAAAATGCACTTAAAGCAATAAAAACTCAAATTGAGTGTCACGCCTAAACCAAAGGACTTATGCACACACTTCAACATGTATTTTGTTCAGGATGACCTCCCGAAGCCTATATGAGCATTGATTTGACCACACAACTCATTCCTATGAAGATACATTCAAACTCAAAAAACGTGCTCAGCTCGGGCTGAAAATGCATTTAAAGCAATAAAAACTCAAATTGAGTGTCACGCCTAAACCAAAGGACTTATGCACACACTTCAACATGTATTTTGTTCAGGAGGTCATCCTGAAGCCTATATGAGCATTAATTTGACCACACAACTCATTCCTATGAAGATACATTCAAAGTCAGAAAGCGCGCTCAGCTCGGGCTGAAAATGCATTTAAAGCAATAAAAACTCAAATTGAGTGTCACGCCTAAACCAAAGGACTTATGCACACACTTCAACATGTATTTACTTCAGGAGGTCATCCTGAAGCCTATATGAGCATTAATTTGACCACACAACTCATTCCTATGAAGATACATTCAAACTCACAAAACGTGCTCAGCTCGGGCTGAAAATGCATTTAAAGCAATAAAAACTCAAATTGAGTGTCACGCCTAAACCAAAGGACTTATGCACACACTTCAACATGTATTTTGTTCAGGAGGTCATCCTGAAGCCTATATGAGCATTAATTTGACCACACAACTCATTCGTATCAAGATACATTCAAACTCACAAAACGTGCTCAGCTCGGGCTGAAAATGCATTCAAAGCAATAAAACCTCAAATTGAGTGTCACGCCTAAACCAAAGGACTTATGCACACACTTCAACATGTATTTTGTACAGGATGACCTCCTGAAGCCTAAATGAGCAATAATTTGACTACACAACTCATTCCTATGAAGATACATTCAAAGTCAGAAAGCGCGCTCAGCTCGGGCTGAAAATGCATTTAAAGCAATAAAAACTCAAATTGAGTGTCACGCCTAAACCAAAGGACTTATGCACACACTTCAACATGTATTTACTTCAGGAGGTCATCCTGAAGCCTATATGAGCATTAATTTGACCACACAACTCATTCCTATGAAGATACATTCAAACTCACAAAACGTGCTCAGCTCGGGCTGAAAATGCATTTAAAGCAATAAAAACTCAAATTGAGTGTCACGCCTAAACCAAAGGACTTATGCACACACTTCAACATGTATTTTGTTCAGGATGACCTCCCGAAGCCTATATGAGCATTGATTTGACCACACAACTCATTCCTATCAAGATACATTCAAACTCACAAAACGTGCTCAGCTCGGCCTGAAAATGCATTCAAAGCAATAAAACCTCAAATTGAGTGTCACGCCAAAACCAAAGGACTTATGCACACACTTCAACATGTATTTTGTTCGGGATGACCTCCTGAAGCCTAAATTAGCATTAATTTGACCACACAACTCATTCCTATGAAGATACATTCAAAATCAGAAAGCGCGCTCAGCTCGGGCTGAAAATGCATTTAAAGCAATAAAACCTCAAATTGAGTGTCACGCCAAAACCAAAGGACTAATGCACACACTTCAACATGTATTTTGTTCAGGATGACCCCCTGAAGCCTAAATTAGCATTAATTTGACCACACAACTCATTCCTATGAAGATACTTCAAACTCAGAAAACTTGCTCATCTCTGCCTGAAAATGCATTTCGCAATAAAAACTCAAATTGAGTGTCACACCTAAACCAAAGGACTTATGCACACACTTCAACATGCATTTTGTTCAGGATGACCACCTGAAGCCTAAATGAGCATTTTTGACCACACAACTCATTCCTATGAAGATACATTCAAAGTCAGAAAGCGCGCTCAGCTCGGGCTGAAAATGCATTTAAAGCAATAAAAACTCAAATTGAGTGTCACGCCTAAACCAAAGGACTTATGCACACACTTCAACATGTATTTAGTTCAGGAGGTCATCCTGAAGCCTATATGAGCATTAATTTGACCACACAACTCATTCCTATGAAGATACATTCAAACTCACAAAACGTGCTCAGCTGGGGCTGAAAATGCATTTAAAGCAATAAAAACTCAATTTGAGTGTCACGCCTAAACCAAAGGACTTATGCACAAACATGTATTTTGTTCAGGAGGTCATCCTGAAGCCTATATGAGCATTAATTTGACCACACAACTCATTCCTATCAAGATACATTCAAACTCACAAAACGTGCTCAGCTCGGGCTGAAAATGCATTTAAAGCAATAAAAACTCAAATTGAGTATCACGCCTAAACCAAAGGACTTATGCACACACTTCAACATGTATTTTGTTCAGGACGTCATCCTGAAGCCTATATGAGCATTAATTTGACCACACAACTCATTCCTATGAAGATACATTCAAACTCACAAAACGTGCTCAGCTCGGGCTGAAAATGCATTTAAAGCAATAACAACTCAAATTGAGTGTCACGCCTAAACCAAAGGACTTATGCACACACTTCAACATGTATTTAGTTCAGGAGGTCATCCTGAAGCCTATATGAGCATTAATTTGACCACACAACTCATTCCTATGAAGATACATTCAAAGTCAGAAAGCGCGCTCAGCTCGGGCTGAAAATGCATTTAAAGCAATAAAAACTCAAATTGAGTGTCACGCCTAAACCAAAGGACTTATGCACACACTTCAATTTAGTTCAGGAGGTCATCCTGAAGCCTATATGAGCATTAATTTGACCACACAACTCATTCCTATCAAGATACATTCAAACTCACAAAACGTGCTCAGCTCGGCCTGAAAATGCATTCAAAGCAATAAAACCTCAAATTGAGTGTCACGCCAAAACCAAAGGACTTATGCACACACTTCAACATGTATTTTGTTCGGGATGACCTCCTGAAGCCTAAATTAGCATTAATTTGACCACACAACTCATTCCTATGAAGATACATTCAAAGTCAGAAAGCGCGCTCAGCTCGGGCTGAAAATGCATTTAAAGCAATAAAAACTCAAATTGAGTGTCACGCCTAAACCAAAGGACTTATGCACACACTTCAATTTAGTTCAGGAGGTCATCCTGAAGCCTATATGAGCATTAATTTGACCACACAACTCATTCCTATCAAGATACATTCAAACTCACAAAACGTGCTCAGCTCGGCCTGAAAATGCATTCAAAGCAATAAAACCTCAAATTGAGTGTCACGCCAAAACCAAAGGACTAATGCACACACTTCAACATGTATTTTGTTCAGGATGACCCCCTGAAGCCTAAATTAGCATTAATTTGACCACACAACTCATTCCTATGAAGATACATTCAAAGTCAGAAAGCGCGCTCAGCTCGGGCTGAAAATGCATTTAAAGCAATAAAACCTCAAATTGAGTGTCACGCCAAAACCAAAGGACTAATGCACACACTTCAACATGTATTTTGTTCAGGATGACCCCCTGAAGCCTAAATTAGCATTAATTTGACCACACAACTCATTCCTATGAAGATACTTCAAACTCAGAAAACTTGCTCATCTCTGCCTGAAAATGCATTTCGCAATAAAAACTCAAATTGAGTGTCACACCTAAACCAAAGGACTTATGCACACACTTCAACATGCATTTTGTTCAGGATGACCACCTGAAGCCTAAATGAGCATTTTTGACCACACAACTCATTCCTATGAAGATACATTCAAAGTCAGAAAGCGCGCTCAGCTCGGGCTGAAAATGCATTTAAAGCAATAAAAACTCAAATTGAGTGTCACGCCTAAACCAAAGGACTTATGCACACACTTCAACATGTATTTAGTTCAGGAGGTCATCCTGAAGCCTATATGAGCATTAATTTGACCACACAACTCATTCCTATGAAGATACATTCAAACTCACAAAACGTGCTCAGCTGGGGCTGAAAATGCATTTAAAGCAATAAAAACTCAATTTGAGTGTCACGCCTAAACCAAAGGACTTATGCACAAACATGTATTTTGTTCAGGAGGTCATCCTGAAGCCTATATGAGCATTAATTTGACCACACAACTCATTCCTATCAAGATACATTCAAACTCACAAAACGTGCTCAGCTCGGGCTGAAAATGCATTTAAAGCAATAAAAACTCAAATTGAGTATCACGCCTAAACCAAAGGACTTATGCACACACTTCAACATGTATTTTGTTCAGGACGTCATCCTGAAGCCTATATGAGCATTAATTTGACCACACAACTCATTCCTATGAAGATACATTCAAACTCACAAAACGTGCTCAGCTCGGGCTGAAAATGCATTTAAAGCAATAACAACTCAAATTGAGTGTCACGCCTAAACCAAAGGACTTATGCACACACTTCAACATGTATTTAGTTCAGGAGGTCATCCTGAAGCCTATATGAGCATTAATTTGACCACACAACTCATTCCTATGAAGATACATTCAAAGTCAGAAAGCGCGCTCAGCTCGGGCTGAAAATGCATTTAAAGCAATAAAAACTCAAATTGAGTGTCACGCCTAAACCAAAGGACTTATGCACACACTTTAACATGTATTTTGTTCAGGATGACCACCTGAAGCCTAAATGAGCATTAATTTGACCACACAACTCATTCCTATGAAGATACATTCAAAGTCAGAAAGCGCGCTCAGCTCGGGCTGAAAATGATTTAAAGCAATAAAACCTTAAATTGAGTGTCACGCCAAAACCAAAGGACTTATGCACACACTTCAACATGTATTTTGTTCAGGATGTCCTCCCGAAGCCTAAATTAGCATTAATTTGACCACACAACTCATTCCTATGAAGATACTTCAAACTCAGAAAACTTGCTCAGCTCTGCCTGAAAATGCATTTCGCAATAAAAACTCAAATTGAGTGTCACACCTAAACCAAAGGACTTATGCACACACTTCAACCTGCATTTTGTTCAGGATGACCACCTGAATCCTAAATGAGCATTAATTTGACCACACAACTCATTCCTATGAAGATACATTCAAACTTACAAAACGTGCTCAGCTCGGGCTGAAAATGCATTTAAAGCAATAAAAACTCAAATTGAGTGTCACGCCTAAACCAAAGGACTTATGCACACACTTCAACATGTATTTAGTTCAGGAGGTCATCTTGAAGCCTATATGAGCATTAATTTGACCACACAACTCATTCCTATCAAGATACATTCAAACTCACAAAACGTGCTCAGCTCGGGCTGAAAATGCATTTAAAGCAATAAAAACTCAAATTGAGTGTCACGCCTAAACCAAAGGACTTATGCACACACTTCAACATGTATTTTGTTCAGGATGACCTCCCGAAGCCTATATGAGCATTGATTTGACCACACAACTCATTCCTATGAAGATACATTCAAACTCACAAAACGTGCTCAGCTCGGGCTGAAAATGCATTTAAAGCAATAAAAACTCAAATTGAGTTTTACGCCTAAACCAAAGGACTTATGCACACACTTCAACATGTATTTAGTTCAAGAGGTCATCCTGAAGCCTATATGAGCATTAATTTGACCACATAACTCATTCTTATGAAGATACATTCAAACTCACAAAACGTGCTCAGCTCGGGCTGAAAATGCATTTAAAGTTATAAAAACTCAAATTGAGTGTCACGCCTAAACCAAAGTACTTAGCACACACTTCAACATGTATTTAGTTCAAGAGGTCATCCTGAAGCCTATATGAGCATTAATTTGACCACACAACTCATTCGTATCAAGATACATTCAAACTCACAAAACGTGCTCAGCTCGGGCTGAAAATGCATTTAAAGCAATAAAAACTCAAATTGAGTGTCACGCCTAAACCAAAGGACTTATGCACACACTTCAACATGTATTTAGTTCAAGAGGTCATCCTGAAGCCTATATGAGCATTAATTTGACCACATAACTCATTCTTATGAAGATACATTCAAAGTCACAAAACGTGCTCAGCTCGGGCTGAAAATGCATTTAAAGTTATAAAAACTCAAATTGAGTGTCACGCCTAAACCAAAGTACTTATGCACACACTTCAACATGTATTTAGTTCAAGAGGTCATCCTGAAGCCTATATGAGCATTAATTTGACCACACAACTCATTTGTATCAAGATACATTCAAACTGTGCTCAGCTCGGGCTGAAAATGCATTCAAAGCAATAAAACCTCAAATTGAGTGTGACGCCTAAACCAAAGTACTTATGCACACACTTCAACATGTATTTAGTTCAAGAGGTCATCCTGAAGCCTATATGAGCATTGATTTGACCACACAACTCATTCGTATCAAGATACATTCAAACTGTGCTCAGCTCGGGCTGAAAATGCATTCAAAGCAATAAAACCTCAAATTGAGTGTGACGCCTAAACCAAAGGACTTATCCACACACTTCAACATGTATTTTGTTCAGGATGACCTCCCGAAGCCTATATGAGCATTGATTTGACCACACAACTCATTCCTATGAAGATACATTCAAACTCACAAAACGTGCTCAGCTCGGGCTGAAAATGCATTTAAAGCAATAAAAACTCAAATTGAGTGTCACGCCTAAACCAAAGGACTTATGCACACACTTTGTGTATTTTGTTCAGGATGACCTCCGGAAGCCTAAATGAGCAATAATTTGACTACACAATTCATTCCTATGAAGATACATTCAAAGTCAGAAAAGCGCGCTCAGCTCGGGCTGAAAATGCATTTAAAGCAATAAAAACTCAAATTGAGTGTCACGCCTAAACCAAAGGACTTATGCACACACTTCAACATGTATTTAGTTCAGGAGGTCATTCTGAAGCCTATATGAGCATTAATTTGACCACATAACTCATTCCTATGAAGATACATTCAAACTTACAAAACGTGCTCAGCTCGGGCTGAAAATGCATTTAAAGCAATAAAAACTCAAATTGAGTGTCACGCCTAAACCAAAGGACTTATGCACACACTTTAACATGTATTTTGTTCAGGATGACCACCTGAAGCCTAAATGAGCATTAATTTGACCACACAACTCATTCCTATGAAGATACATTCAAAGTCAGAAAGCGCGCTCAGCTCGGGCTGAAAACGATTTAAAGCAATAAAACCTTAAATTGAGTGTCACGCCAAAACCAAAGGACTTATGCACACACTTCAACATGTATTTTGTTCAGGATGACCTCCCGAAGCCTAAATTAGCATTAATTTGACCACACAACTCATTCCTATGAAGATACTTCAAACTCAGAAAACTTGCTCAGCTCTGCCTGAAAATGCATTTCACAATAAAAACTCAAATTGAGTGTCACACCTAAACCAAAGGACTTATGCACACACTTCAACCTGCATTTTGTTCAGGATGACCACCTGAATCCTAAATGAGCATTAATTTGACCACACAACTCATTCCTATGAAGATACATTCAAACTCACAAAACGTGCTCAGCTGGGGCTGAAAATGCATTTAAAGCAATAAAAACTCAATTTGAGTGTCACGCCTAAACCAAAGGACTTATGCACATACTTCAACATGTATTTTGTTCAGGAGGTCATCCTGAAGCCTATATGAGCATTAATTTGACCACACAACTCATTCCTATCAAGATACATTCAAACTCACAAAACGTGCTCAGCTCGGGCTGAAAATGCATTTAAAGCAATAAAAACTCAATTTGAGTGTCACGCCTAAACCAAAGGACTTATGCACACACTTCAACATGTATTTAGTTCAGGGGGTCATCCTGAAGCCTATATGAGCATTAATTTGACCACACAACTCATTCCTATGAAGATACATTCAAACTCACAAAACGTGCTCAGCTCGGGCTGAAAATGCATTTAAAGCAATAAAAACTCAAATTGAGTGTCACGCCTAAACCAAAGGACTTATGCACAAACATGTATTTTGTTCAGGAGGTCATCCTGAAGCCTATATGAGCATTAATTTGACCACACAACTCATTCCTATCAAGATACATTCAATCTCACAAAACGTGCTCAGCTCGGGCTGAAAATGCATTTAAAGCAATAAAAACTCAAATTGAGTATCACGCCTAAACCAAAGGACTTATGCACACACTTCAACATGTATTTAGTTCAGGGGGTCATCCTGAAGCCTATATGAGCATTAATTTGACCACACAACTCATTCCTATGAAGATACATTCAAACTCACAAAACGTGCTCAGCTCGGGCTGAAAATGCATTTAAAGCAATAAAAACTCAAATTGAGTGTCACGCCTAAACCAAAGGACTTATGCACACACTTCAACATGTATTTTGTTCAGGACGTCATCCTGAAGCCTATATGAGCATTAATTTGACCACACAACTCATTCCTATGAAGATACATTCAAACTCACAAAACGCGCTCATCTCGGGCTGAAAATGCATTTAAAGTAATAAAAACTCAAATTGAGTGTCACGCCTAAACCAAAGGACTTATGCACACACTTCAACATGTATTTAGTTCAGGAGGTCATCCTGAAGCCTATATGAGCAATAATTTGACCACACAACTCATTCGTATCAAGATACATTCAAACTCACAAAACGTGCTCAGCTCGGGCTGAAAATGCATTCAAAGCAATAAAACCTCAAATTGAGTGTGACGCCTAAACCAAAGGACTTATGCACACACTTCAACATGTATTTTGTTCAGGATGACCTCCCGAAGCCTATATGAGCATTGATTTGACCACACAACTCATTCCTATGAAGATACATTCAAACTCACAAAACGTGCTCAGCTCGGGCTGAAAATGCATTTAAAGCAATAAAAACTCAAATTGAGTGCCACGCCTAAACCAAAGGACTTATGCACACACTTCAACATGTATTTTGTTCAGGACGTCATCCTGAAGCCTATATGAGCATTAATTTGACCACACAACTCATTCCTATGAAGATACATTCAAACTCACAAAACGCGCTCATCTAGGGCTGAAAATGCATTTAAAGTAATAAAAACTCAAATTGAGTGTCACGCCTAAACCAAAGGATTATGCACACACTTCAACATGTATTTAGTTCAAGAGGTCATCCTGAAGCCTATATGAGCATTAATTTGACCACACAACTCATTTGTATCAAGATACATTCAAACTGTGCTCAGCTCGGGCTGAAAATGCATTCAAAGCAATAAAACCTCAAATTGAGTGTGACGCCTAAACCAAAGTACTTATGCACACACTTCAACATGTATTTAGTTCAAGAGGTCATCCTGAAGCCTATATGAGCATTAATTTGACCACACAACTCATTCGTATCAAGATACATTCAAACTGTGCTCAGCTCGGGCTGAAAATGCATTCAAAGCAATAAAAACTCAAATTGAGTGTCACGCCTAAACCAAAGGACTTATGCACAAACATGTATTTTGTTCAGGAGGTCATCCTGAAGCCTATATGAGCATTAATTTGACCACACAACTCATTCCTATCAAGATACATTCAAACTCACAAAACGTGCTCAGCTCGGGCTGAAAATGCATTTAAAGCAATAAAAACTCAAATTGAGTATCACGCCTAAACCAAAGGACTTATGCACACACTTCAACATGTATTTAGTTCAGGGGGTCATCCTGAAGCCTATATGAGCATTAATTTGACCACACAACTCATTCCTATGAAGATACATTCAAACTCACAAAACGTGCTCAGCTCGGGCTGAAAATGCATTTAAAGCAATAAAAACTCAAATTGAGTGTCACGCCTAAACCAAAGGACTTATGCACACACTTCAACATGTATTTTGTTCAGGACCATCCTGAAGCCTATATGAGCATTAATTTGACCACACAACTCATTCCTATGAAGATACATTCAAACTCACAAAACGCGCTCATCTCAGGCTGAAAATGCATTTAAAGTAATAAAAACTCAAATTGAGTGTCACGCCTAAACCAAAGGACTTATGCACACACTTCAACATGTATTTAGTTCAGGAGGTCATCCTGAAGCCTATATGAGCAATAATTTGACCACACAACTCATTCGTATCAAGATACATTCAAACTCACAAAACGTGCTCAGCTCGGGCTGAAAATGCATTCAAAGCAATAAAACCTCAAATTGAGTGTGACGCCTAAACCAAAGGACTTATGCACACACTTCAACATGTATTTTGTTCAGGATGACCTCCCGAAGCCTATATGAGCATTGATTTGACCACACAACTCATTCCTATGAAGATACATTCAAACTCACAAAACGTGCTCAGCTCGGGCTGAAAATGCATTTAAAGCAATAAAAACTCAAATTGAGTGCCACGCCTAAACCAAAGGACTTATGCACACACTTCAACATGTATTTTGTTCAGGACGTCATCCTGAAGCCTATATGAGCATTAATTTGACCACACAACTCATTCCTATGAAGATACATTCAAACTCACAAAACGCGCTCATCTAGGGCTGAAAATGCATTTAAAGTAATAAAAACTCAAATTGAGTGTCACGCCTAAACCAAAGGATTATGCACACACTTCAACATGTATTTAGTTCAAGAGGTCATCCTGAAGCCTATATGAGCATTAATTTGACCACACAACTCATTTGTATCAAGATACATTCAAACTGTGCTCAGCTCGGGCTGAAAATGCATTCAAAGCAATAAAACCTCAAATTGAGTGTGACGCCTAAACCAAAGTACTTATGCACACACTTCAACATGTATTTAGTTCAAGAGGTCATCCTGAAGCCTATATGAGCATTAATTTGACCACACAACTCATTCGTATCAAGATACATTCAAACTGTGCTCAGCTCGGGCTGAAAATGCATTCAAAGCAATAAAAACTCAAATTGAGTGTCACGCCTAAACCAAAGGACTTATGCACAAACATGTATTTTGTTCAGGAGGTCATCCTGAAGCCTATATGAGCATTAATTTGACCACACAACTCATTCCTATCAAGATACATTCAAACTCACAAAACGTGCTCAGCTCGGGCTGAAAATGCATTTAAAGCAATAAAAGCTCAAATTGAGTATCACGCCTAAACCAAAGGACTTATGCACACACTTCAACATGTATTTAGTTCAGGGGGTCATCCTGAAGCCTATATGAGCATTAATTTGACCACACAACTCATTCCTATGAAGATACATTCAAACTCACAAAACGTGCTCAGCTCGGGCTGAAAATGCATTTAAAGCAATAAAAACTCAAATTGAGTGTCACGCCTAAACCAAAGGACTTATGCACACACTTCAACATGTATTTTGTTCAGGACGTCATCCTGAAGCCTATATGAGCATTAATTTGACCACACAACTCATTCCTATGAAGATACATTCAAACTCACAAAACGCGCTCAGCTCGGGCTGAAAATGCATTTAAAGCAATAAAAACTCAAATTGAGTGTCACGCCTAAACCAAAGTACTTATGCACACACTTCAACATGTATTTAGTTCAAGAGGTCATCCTGAAGCCTATATGAGCATTAATTTGACCACACAACTCATTCGTATCAAGATACATTCAAACTGTGCTCAGCTCGGGCTGAAAATGCATTCAAAGCAATAAAACCTCAAATTGAGTGTGACGCCTAAACCAAAGGACTTATGCACACACTTCAACATGTATTTTGTTCAGGATGACCTCCCGAAGCCTATATGAGCATTGATTTGACCACACAACTCATTCCTATGAAGATACATTCAAACTCACAAAACGTGCTCAGCTCGGGCTGAAAATGCATTTAAAGCAATAAAAACTCAAATTGAGTGTCACGCCTAAACCAAAGGATTTATGCACACACTTCAACATGTATTTAGTTCAGGAGGTCATCCTGAAGCCTATATGAGCATTAATTTGACCACACAACTCATTCCTATCAAGATACATTCAAACTCACAAAACGTGCTCAGCTCAGGCTAAAAATGCATTCAAAGCAATAAAACCTCAAATTGAGTGTCACGCTAAAACCAAAGGACTTATGCACACACTTCAACATGTATTTTGTTCAGGATGACCTCCTGAAGCCTAAATTAGCATTAATTTGACCACACAACTCATTCCTATGAAGATACTTCAAACTCAGAAAACTTGCTCATCTCTGCCTGAAAATGCATTTTGCAATAAAAACTCAAATTGAGCGTCACACCTAAACCAAAGGACTTATGCACACACTTCAACATGTATTTGGTTCAGGATGACCACCTGAAGCCTAAATGAGCATTAATTTGACCACACAACTCATTCCTATGAAGATGCATTCAAAGTCAGAAAGCGCGCTCAGCTCGGGCTGAAAATGCATTTAAAGCAATAAAAACTCAAATTGAGTGTCACGCCTAAACCAAAGGACTTATGCACACACTTTAACATGTATTTTGTTCAGGATGACCACCTGAAGCCTAAATGAGCATTAATTTGACCACACAACTCATTCCTATGAAGATACATTCAAAGTCAGAAAGCGCGCTCAGCTCGGGCTGAAATGCATTTAAAGCAATAAAAACTCAAATTGAGTGTCACGCCTAAACCAAAGGACTTATGCACACACTTCAATATGTATTTTGTTCAGGATGACCACCTGAAGCCTAAATGAGCATTAATTTGACCACACAACTCATTCCTATGAAGATACATTCAAAGTCAGAAGGTGCGCTCAGCTCGGGCTGAAAATGCATATAAGCAATAAAACCTCAAATTGAGTGTCACGCCAAAACCAAAGGACTTATGCACACACTTCATGTATTTTGTTCAGGATGACCTCCTGAAGCCTAAATTAGCATTAATTTGACCAAAAAACTCATTCCTATGAAGATACTTCAAACTCAGAAAACTTGCTCAGCTCTGCCTGAAAATGCATTTCGCAATAAAAACTCAAATTGAGTGTCACGCCTAAACCAAAGGACTTATGCACACACTTCAACATGTATTTTGTTCAGGATGACCTCCCGAAGCCTAAATTAGCATTAATTTGACCACACAACTCATTCCTATGAAGATACTTCAAACTCAGAAAACTTGCTCAGCTCTGCCTGAAAATGCATTTCGCAATAAAAACTCAAATTGAGTGTCACGCCTAAACCAAAGGACTTATGCACATACTTCAACATGTATTTTGTTCAGGAGATCATCCTGAAGCCTATATGAGCATTAATTTGACCACATAACTCATTCCTATCAAGATACATTCAAACTCACAAAACGTGCTCAGCTCGGGCTGAAAATGCATTTAAAGCAATAAAAACTCAAATTGAGTGTCACGCCTAAACCAAAGGACTTATGCACACACTTCAACATGTATTTAGTTCAGGAGGTCATCCTGAAGCCTATATGAGCATTAATTTGACCACACAACTCATTCCTATCAAGATACATTCAAACTCACAAAACGTGCTCAGCTCGGGCTGAAAATGCATTTAAAGCAATAAAAACTCAAATTGAGTGTCACGCCTAAACCAAAGGACTTATGCACACACTTCAACATGTATTTAGTTCAGGAGGTCATCCTGAAGCCTATATGAGCATTAATTTGACCACACAACTCATTCGTATCAAGATACATTCAAACTCACAAAACGTGGTCAGCTCGGGCTGAAAATGCATTCAAAGCAATAAAACCTCAAATTGAGTGTGACACCTAAACCAAAGGACTTATGCACACACTTCAACATGTATTTTGTTCAGGATGACCTCCCGAAGCCTATATGAGCATTGATTTGACCATTCAACTCATTCCTATGAAGATACATTCAAACTCACAAAACGTGCTCAGCTCGGGCTGAAAATGCATTTAAAGCAATAAAAACTCAAATTGAGTGTCACGCCTAAACCAAAGGACTTATGCACACACTTCAACATGTATTTAGTTCAAGAGGTCATCCTGAAGCCTATCTGAGCATTAATTTGACCACATAACTCATTCTTATGAAGATACATTCAAACTCACAAAACGTGCTCAGCTCGGGCTGAAAATGCATTTAAAGTTATAAAAACTCAAATTGAGTGTCACGCCTAAACCAAAGTACTTATGCACACACTTCAACATGTATTTTGTTCAGGATGACCTCCTGAAGCCTAAATGAGCAATAATTTGACTAAACAACTCATTCCTATGAAGATACATTCAAAGTCAGAAAACGCGCTCAGCTCGGGCTGAAAATGCATTTAAAGTTATAAAAACTCAAATTGAGTGTCACGCCTAAACCAAAGGGCTTATGCACACACTTCAACATGTATTTTGTTCAGGATGTCCTCCTGAAGCCTACATTAGCATTAATTTGACCACACAACTCATTCCTATGAAGATACTTGAAACTCAGAAAACTTGCTCATCTCTGCCTGAAAATGCATTTCCTAATAAAAACTCAAATTGAGTGTCACACCTAAACCAAAGGACTTATGCACACACTTCAACATGTATTTAGTTCAGGAGGTCATCCTGAAGCCTATATGAGCATTAATTTGACCACACAACTCATTCCTATCAAGATACATTCAAACTCACAAAACGTGCTCAGCTCGGGCTGAAAATGCATTCAAAGCAATAAAAACTCAAATTGAGTGTCACGCCTAAACCAAAGGACTTATGCACACACTTCAACATGTATTTAGATCAGGTGGTCATCTGAAGCCTATATGAGCATTAATTTGACCACACAACTCATTCCTATCAAGATACATTCAAACTCACAAAACGTTCTCAGCTCGGGCTGAAAATGCATTTAAAGCAATAAAAACTCAAATTGAGTGTTACGCCTAAACCAAAGGACTTATGCACACACTTTAACATGTATTTTGTTCAGGATGACCACCTGCAGCCTAAATGAGCATTAATTTGACCACACAACTCATTCCTATGAAGATACATTCAAACTCACAAAACGTGCTCAGCTCGGGCTGAAAATGCATTTATAGCAATAAAAACTCAAATTGAGTTTCACGCCTAAACCAAAGGACTTATGCACACACTTCAACATGTATTTTGTTCAGGATGGCCTCCTGAAGCCTAATGAGCATTAATTTGACTACACAACTCATTCCTATGAAGATACATTCAAACTCACAAAACGTGCTCAGCTCGGGCTGAAAATGCATTTATAGCAATAAAAACTCAAATTGAGTTTCACGCCTAAACCAAAGGACTTATGCACACACTTCAACATGTATATTGTTCAGGATGGCCTCCTGAAGCCTAATGAGCATTAATTTGACTACACAACTCATTCCTATGAAGATACATTCAAAGTCAGAAAGCGCGCTCATGCTCGGGCTGAAAATGTATTTAAAGCAATAAAAACTCAAATTGAGTGTCACACCTAAACCAAAGGACTTATGCACACACTTCAACATGTATTTTGTTCAGGATGACCTCCTGAAGCCTATATGAGCATTAATTTGACCACACAACTCATTCCTATGAAGATACATTCAAACTCACAAAAGGTGCTCAGCTCGGGCTGAAAATGCATTTATAGCAATAAAAACTCAAATTGAGTTTCACGCCTAAACCAAAGGACTTATGCACACACTTCAACACGTATTTTGTTCAGGATGACCTCCTGAAGCCTATATGAGCATTAATTTGACCACACAACTCATTCCTATGAAGATACATTCAAACTCACAAAACGTGCTCAGCTCTGCCTGAAAATGCATTTCGCAATAAAAACTCAAATTATCTTCACTAGGGTAGCGGGGGGTGCTGGAGCCAATCCCAGCTGTTTTTGGGCAGTAGACAGGGGACACTCTGAACCAGTTGCCAGCCAATTGCAAGGCGCACAGAGACAAATAACCATCCGCGCTCACACTCACACCTAGAAACAATTTAGAGTGTTCAATCAGCCTGCCATGCATGTTTTTGGAATGTGGGAGGAACCCGGACTACCCGGAGAAAGCCCACTCAGGCACAGGGAGAACGTGCAAACTCCACACAGGAAGGCCGGAGCCGGGATTGAGCACACGACCTCGAATCACTCGACCACCGGGCCAACCCTACTGTGAAATTAATCCAATTTTGATTTCGGAATCCTTACAGTTTTATCTTAAAAGGTAAACATATAATGCTTACAATGTTTGCAGTCTTGATCTGCTTCATCATATTTTTTCTGTTGGAAAAGAAAGAAGAAATTTGAACAACAGCATCAATAAAGAAGAAATTGAAAAACAGTGATAACAAATATACTTTCGACATCCCGGGGTCAAACCTTCACAGAGGTTCAGGGAATCACTATCGAGACGTCACAATGGAGTAGCTACCACTATCATAATAAATCTTAAGTCATTTCCATAATTGTATAGCATATAATTTTACTGCTCTGAGAAGAGAACATTGAGGGACAAATGTTTATTACTCTCATTTAACCTTTTCTTGTTGCTTAAGATCTTAACAGTGATCTAAATATATTATCTTCATTTGTCTTTTTGAATCAGATCCATCCATTTTCAACAGCGCTTGTCCACAGGTTTAGGGTAGAGATGAGGTCAATCCCAGCTGAATTTGGAGGAGTCATAAACCAAGGACATAAACAAATCACACTGGTCGGTGACGGACTTGTAGTGTGATGTCTTGCCCAGTCCAAGACAAAATTATTTTTATCTGGTCGTCTGACAGTGCAACAAAAAATGTATGCAGTTTGACCTTAGCAGACCAGTGATCTTAAATTCCGAGCCGCTGCCTCAGCCCAGCAATGTATTAGCAATTTTGGCCACACTAGAATAACCTGTAATAGCATAACACAAAATAACTGCAAAGCACTGGTTTGGAGAAGACAGTGTCATGTTGGACCCATGAAAGCTGGTTTTGTGGGTCCCACAGCACAAGAATACAGCGGCTGACTGACCAAATAACCGTGCGGCACAGCGGGCGACTGATGTAATTATTAAACGACAAAACAAATTGATAATGAAATTAGTTGTCAACACTTAATTATAAATGTTTATCGATTTGTTGTTGCAACGCTAATAAACGTGTTGGTTTTGACATAACTCCACCAAAGTATATTCCATAAGTGCGTGTTTGGCGTGCTGGACGTCGTTTCGAGAAGCGTTTTCTGTGAAGTGTTCTGCAATATATCTCCTACCCTACAATTCCCTTTCTTCAGCTCCACAATTTGAACATGTTTGTTGTTCATCAAGTATCATGAGGCCGTCGTGAGTGGATTTGTCCCGAACAGTTCAGGGAGAGAAACTAGTAAACAATCGTAAATAGAAACAAAAAGATGGTACAAGTTGGTTTCCCTGCCAGTTAGAAGTATGGGTATTTTCCAAGGCAAGTCTTTTTCCCCACACAGCTATCTTTACAACTCTCACGAATCTTCAGAGACAGTCAGTCAGCACATATATTACAGTAATGTGCATGTTTGTTTTCTTTTGTTTGTTTGTTTTGGGAGGAAGCTGGAGTATCCAGAGAAAACGAACAAGAGAACATTCAAACACTACACACCTGGCCCTGAGCAGATTCAAAGCCAGTTTCAAATGTGTGGCAAATAGTATTCCACTGTGCTGTCCAAGGATTAATGATAAATGAAAATATATTTTTCTTAATAAAAAAGCGACAAAGTGTTCATCCAGGGACACAATTTCTACAGTGTATGACAAAGCATTGGACCGGTACTATACTCACCAACTGAAGAAACGCAGCGATGCGTAGGCTTCCGGAAGGCGGGTTTGCTGAGAGCTGGATGCCTGTGGATTGGACTTGGGGAGCAAGGACCGCCAAGGTGTCTGTGCTGTGACTGACTCCCGCCTTACGAACCATCTGCTGGCTTCTTCACCTGATTTCTCCGCTTTCCTGTCTGCCATGACTCAGGGACAAAACTTCTGAGAGGGGGGAAAAAAATACAAATTAAAATCACATCGACAACAGCAAACGTGTGCGGATCTATAGAGGCATGTAATGATGAGTACCATTCACATTTAAACCGGTCAGTTGCGATTCCCGGTTCCTGAGATTCAAATCCAGTACAACGTACTGAAAATTGGTATCTTTTGTGGTATTCATGGTAATAAATGTGAATGTATTTAACAATAAAATGTCACGTGAACATTGGCAAAAAAAACATGATGCATTTAAAACAAATGAGCCAAAGAGGACGGAGCAAAAATAAAGATAACATTTTTAAATGAATAATGTACAAATAATATGAAAAAACTTCACATGACAAAATAGTAAATTCTTTGCAATGAACACAAGAATCACAAAGAACACACATCACCGGCCTCTGGAAAGTATACTTTTAAAATGACAAGTCAGGAGGCTGTGACCTTCTTATTCTCCACTGTTAACATCCATTCTTCCATTTTCTGATCCACTTATCCTCACAAGGGTCACGGGGCATGCTGGAGCCTATCCCAGCTGTCTTCAGGCAGGAGGCAGAGGACACCCTGAATCTGTTGCCAGCCAATCGCAGGGCACACAGAGACGAACAACCATCCGCGCTCACACTCACACCGAGGGACTATTTAGAGCGTTCCATTAATCTACCACGCATGTTTTTGGAATGTGGGAGGAAACGGGAGTACCCAGAGAAAACCCACGCAAGCACGGGGAGAACATGCACACAGTAAGGCAGGAGCTGGAATCGAACCCTGCACCTCTGCACTGTGAGGCCAACATGCTAACCACTTGGTCACCGGGCTGCGACACGAATAGCATTCAGGAGAATTATGGACACAAGTCAGGACACTTTGCATGATGGAAGGGGAACTAAGTAGACCAGAGTGCATGAAACATTGAATATTTTCATGAATGTGGGATCATTTGAGATTGCTGGTAAAGAAATCTTAAAATTTGCTTTATGAATCAGTTGTATTGTGGCAGTAAAAAGGAGCACACACACGATTGACTGTAAACACGTCGTTATTCCACTACTGCCAACAAGTGGATCTAAACAATTCCAAATCTGCGCCAAAGACATTCACATAAACACGCCCCCTACTATATGCCTGCTGGGTGAGAAGCATGGTTCTAGTATCCGCCACACAGCCCCCCCCCCAAACACCCAGAAGACAATCAAAATGACAACTTCACAGGGGGTTTATTAGCCTGCCACAACGACTACGCATCCGTCTCTTGGTGGCGCAGGCGAAACTAGTCGGGCAGGGGGCATAGGTGAGACACGAGTGGGAGAACGACACTCAACACCGACACGCTGAAGTGAGGCTGGGGGCGACGGAGGACGACCACGGCGAGGGACCTGGGCCGGCAACAGCACATCGCCCGCAACCAAATGAGCTGGTTTGAGCCGATCTAACGACACACATTCCCTTCGCCCACCCATATCAATCACAAAACTCTTATCACCGTGCTCGAGCACCCTAAATGGCCACGGTGACCACGGTGGCTGGAGGGGCGAGCGGTGGGCATCAGTGCGCACAAAGACAAAACGGGCCGACAGAAGCGCAGACGGTACGAACACTTTGGGAACAAAATGGTGAACCGTGTCGGATTAGGGGTCCCTCCGACAAAAAGGGTTAAGGAAGGCGCGCCGGAACCTTCTGGCAGAAATTCACCGGGAACGCGAAGTGGCTAACCGAGCACCAACTCAGCAGGGGCGGCATTAAGATCTTTCGGAGCCGAACGTAACCCGAGCAAAACCCACGCACGGTGGTCGACCCAGTTACCGTCCGAAAGCGCAGCCCGCAGCGCAGCTTCTAGCGACCGGTGAAAACTTTTCGCGCCGCTTCCACTCGGCCACCACTGTCGGGTCAACGCCTGGTGTCGCCTCGAGGAGGGGATCGGCCGTCGCACTTTGCACGGCGAACTGTCGTGTAGCTAGCAGAACTCGATCCGCTTCTTCAGCCAAACACCGATAATTGCCGGTCGTCAGACATACCGTGTTAGCCAACACCGCGCGCACCGGGGCCTGGTCGCTGGCGTAGGAAAACGCGCGGGAA
The DNA here is from genome assembly GCF_054856545.1 of Hippocampus guttulatus. Classification (NCBI taxonomy): domain Eukaryota; kingdom Metazoa; phylum Chordata; class Actinopteri; order Syngnathiformes; family Syngnathidae; genus Hippocampus; species Hippocampus guttulatus. Next base: position 1,211,863 of record NC_141264.1, read on the forward strand.
AAGAAATCCGCCTTCATCCGAGCCAAACAGCGACAGCATCTTGTCCATCAGATCCACTGCCGTGCTCATCGCCCAGGCCGGAAGGGAAAGGAGTCTGTCTGCTCTCTCCGAGTCCGACAAACTGAACCTCTTGAGCAGTAGCTGTTTGAGCGCGTCGTATTTCCCGCCTTGTGGAGGCCCCAGCAAGAGCTGCATCGCACGACGCGTAGTCTGCTGGTAGAGGGACGCCACGACCATGTAATGTTTCGGCTCATCGGGAGGATTCCCCGTCGGTGGAAACGCGCTTCCACATGCTGAAACCACGAAGCCGCGTCGCACTGCCAGAACTCCGGTTGCCTCGCGGCAGAGGCGGCGGCTGCAAGTTGCGGGAGTCGGCGCGACGTGGCCGAAAAGACACCTCTTCATCCGTCATCCGAAACATCTTAACGTCAGGGTCACCAAAATGGCAGTCAAAAGGAGCAATGACTAATTTGCGCCAAAGACGTTCACATAAACACGCCCCCACTGTATGCCTGCTTAGTAAGCATGGTCCTAGTGTCCGATTTTTATTACTACTGTATTATAGCCTCCTGACGACCAGTAGTTTTATGGGAAGAGGAAAAGTAATACTTTTTATCAAACACATTTTGTCTTGAAATGCTGTTGGCATTTTATTTATACGGCTCTTATGAACACGTTAATGTGTTGTTTGAGTTGTTTTAAGTGTATTTGAGCCTAGAATTCAAGGAGGCTATAATACAGTAGTAATAAAAATCGGACACTAGGACCATGCTGACTAAGCAGGCATACAGTGGGGGCGTGTTTATGTGAACGTCTTTGGCGCAAATTTGTCATTGCTCCTTTTGACTGCCATTTTGGTGACCCTGACGTTAAGATGTTTCGGATGACGGATGAAGAGGTGTCTTCTCGGCCACGTCGCGCCGACTCCCGCAACTTGCAGCCGCCGCCTCTGCCGCGAGGCAACCGGAGTTCTGGCAGTGCGACGCGGCTTCGTGGTTTCAGCATGTGGAAGCGCGTTTCCACCGACGGGGAATCCTCCCGATGAGCCGAAACATTACATGGTCGTGGCGTCCCTCTACCAGCAGACTACGCGTCGTGCGATGCAGCTCTTGCTGGGGCCTCCACAAGGCGGGAAATACGACGCGCTCAAACAGCTACTGCTCAAGAGGTTCCGTTTGTCGGACTCGGAGAGAGCAGACAGACTCCTTTCCCTTCCGGCCTGGGCGATGAGCACGGCAGTGGATCTGATGGACAAGATGCTGTCGCTGTTTGGCTCGGGTGAAGGCGGATTTCTTTTCCCGCGCGTTTTCCTACGCCAGCGACCAGGCCCCGGTGCGCGCGGTGTTGGCTAACACGGTATGTCTGACGACCGGCAATTATCGGTGTTTGGCTGAAGAAGCGGATCGAGTTCTGCTAGCTACACGACAGTTCGCCGTGCAAAGTGCGACGGCCGATCCCCTCCTCGAGGCGACACCAGGCGTTGACCCGACAGTGGAAGCGGCGCGAAAAGTTTTCACCGGTCGCTAGAAGCTGCGCTGCAGCGCTTTCGGACGGTAACTGGGTCGACCACCGTGCGTGGGTTTTGCTCGGGTTACGTTCGGCTCCGAAAGATCTTAATGCCGCCCCTGCTGAGTTGGTGCTCGGTTAGCCACTTCGCGTTCCCGGTGAATTTCTGCCAGAAGGTTCCGGCGCGCCTTCCTTAACCCTTTTTGTCGGAGGGACCCCTAATCCGACACGGTTCACCATTTTGTTCCCAAAGTGTTCGTACCGTCTGCGCTTCTGTCGGCCCGTTTTGTCTTTGTGCGCACTGATGCCCACCGCTCGCCCCTCCAGCCACCGTGGTCACCGTGGCCATTTAGGGTGCTCGAGCACGGTGATAAGAGTTTTGTGATTGATATGGGTGGGCGAAGGGAATGTGTGTCGTTAGATCGGCTCAAACCAGCTCATTTGGTTGCGGGCGATGTGCTGTTGCCGGCCCAGGTCCCTCGCCGTGGTCGTCCTCCGTCGCCCCCAGCCTCACTTCAGCGTGTCGGTGTTGAGTGTCGTTCTCCCACTCGTGTCTCACCTATGCCCCCTGCCCGACTAGTTTCGCCTGCGCCACCAAGAGACGGATGCGTAGTCGTTGTGGCAGGCTAATAAACCCCCTGTGAAGTTGTCATTTTGATTGTCTTCTGGGTGTTTGGGGGGGGGGCTGTGTGGCGGATACTAGAACCATGCTTCTCACCCAGCAGGCATATAGTAGGGGGCGTGTTTATGTGAATGTCTTTGGCGCAGATTTGGAATTGTTTAGATCCACTTGTTGGCAGTAGTGGAATAACGACGTGTTTACAGTCAATCGTGTGTGTGCTCCTTTTTACTGCCACAATACAACTGATTCATAAAGCAAATTTTAAGATTTCTTTACCAGCAATCTCAAATGATCCCACATTCATGAAAATATTCAATGTTTCATGCACTCTGGTCTACTTAGTTCCCCTTCCATCATGCAAAGTGTCCTGACTTGTGTCCATAATTCTCCTGAATGCTATTCGTGTCGCAGCCCGGTGACCAAGTGGTTAGCATGTTGGCCTCACAGTGCAGAGGTGCAGGGTTCGATTCCAGCTCCTGCCTTACTGTGTGCATGTTCTCCCCGTGCTTGCGTGGGTTTTCTCTGGGTACTCCCGTTTCCTCCCACATTCCAAAAACATGCGTGGTAGATTAATGGAACGCTCTAAATAGTCCCTCGGTGTGAGTGTGAGCGCGGATGGTTGTTCGTCTCTGTGTGCCCTGCGATTGGCTGGCAACAGATTCAGGGTGTCCTCTGCCTCCTGCCTGAAGACAGCTGGGATAGGCTCCAGCATGCCCCGTGACCCTTGTGAGGATAAGTGGATCAGAAAATGGAAGAATGGATGTTAACAGTGGAGAATAAGAAGGTCACAGCCTCCTGACTTGTCATTTTAAAAGTATACTTTCCAGAGGCCGGTGATGTGTGTTCTTTGTGATTCTTGTGTTCATTGCAAAGAATTTACTATTTTGTCATGTGAAGTTTTTTCATATTATTTGTACATTATTCATTTAAAAATGTTATCTTTATTTTTGCTCCGTCCTCTTTGGCTCATTTGTTTTAAATGCATCATGTTTTTTTTGCCAATGTTCACGTGACATTTTATTGTTAAATACATTCACATTTATTACCATGAATACCACAAAAGATACCAATTTTCAGTACGTTGTACTGGATTTGAATCTCAGGAACCGGGAATCGCAACTGACCGGTTTAAATGTGAATGGTACTCATCATTACATGCCTCTATAGATCCGCACACGTTTGCTGTTGTCGATGTGATTTTAATTTGTATTTTTTTCCCCCCTCTCAGAAGTTTTGTCCCTGAGTCATGGCAGACAGGAAAGCGGAGAAATCAGGTGAAGAAGCCAGCAGATGGTTCGTAAGGCGGGAGTCAGTCACAGCACAGACACCTTGGCGGTCCTTGCTCCCCAAGTCCAATCCACAGGCATCCAGCTCTCAGCAAACCCGCCTTCCGGAAGCCTACGCATCGCTGCGTTTCTTCAGTTGGTGAGTATAGTACCGGTCCAATGCTTTGTCATACACTGTAGAAATTGTGTCCCTGGATGAACACTTTGTCGCTTTTTTATTAAGAAAAATATATTTTCATTTATCATTAATCCTTGGACAGCACAGTGGAATACTATTTGCCACACATTTGAAACTGGCTTTGAATCTGCTCAGGGCCAGGTGTGTAGTGTTTGAATGTTCTCTTGTTCGTTTTCTCTGGATACTCCAGCTTCCTCCCAAAACAAACAAACAAAAGAAAACAAACATGCACATTACTGTAATATATGTGCTGACTGACTGTCTCTGAAGATTCGTGAGAGTTGTAAAGATAGCTGTGTGGGGAAAAAGACTTGCCTTGGAAAATACCCATACTTCTAACTGGCAGGGAAACCAACTTGTACCATCTTTTTGTTTCTATTTACGATTGTTTACTAGTTTCTCTCCCTGAACTGTTCGGGACAAATCCACTCACGACGGCCTCATGATACTTGATGAACAACAAACATGTTCAAATTGTGGAGCTGAAGAAAGGGAATTGTAGGGTAGGAGATATATTGCAGAACACTTCACAGAAAACGCTTCTCGAAACGACGTCCAGCACGCCAAACACGCACTTATGGAATATACTTTGGTGGAGTTATGTCAAAACCAACACGTTTATTAGCGTTGCAACAACAAATCGATAAACATTTATAATTAAGTGTTGACAACTAATTTCATTATCAATTTGTTTTGTCGTTTAATAATTACATCAGTCGCCCGCTGTGCCGCACGGTTATTTGGTCAGTCAGCCGCTGTATTCTTGTGCTGTGGGACCCACAAAACCAGCTTTCATGGGTCCAACATGACACTGTCTTCTCCAAACCAGTGCTTTGCAGTTATTTTGTGTTATGCTATTACAGGTTATTCTAGTGTGGCCAAAATTGCTAATACATTGCTGGGCTGAGGCAGCGGCTCGGAATTTAAGATCACTGGTCTGCTAAGGTCAAACTGCATACATTTTTTGTTGCACTGTCAGACGACCAGATAAAAATAATTTTGTCTTGGACTGGGCAAGACATCACACTACAAGTCCGTCACCGACCAGTGTGATTTGTTTATGTCCTTGGTTTATGACTCCTCCAAATTCAGCTGGGATTGACCTCATCTCTACCCTAAACCTGTGGACAAGCGCTGTTGAAAATGGATGGATCTGATTCAAAAAGACAAATGAAGATAATATATTTAGATCACTGTTAAGATCTTAAGCAACAAGAAAAGGTTAAATGAGAGTAATAAACATTTGTCCCTCAATGTTCTCTTCTCAGAGCAGTAAAATTATATGCTATACAATTATGGAAATGACTTAAGATTTATTATGATAGTGGTAGCTACTCCATTGTGACGTCTCGATAGTGATTCCCTGAACCTCTGTGAAGGTTTGACCCCGGGATGTCGAAAGTATATTTGTTATCACTGTTTTTCAATTTCTTCTTTATTGATGCTGTTGTTCAAATTTCTTCTTTCTTTTCCAACAGAAAAAATATGATGAAGCAGATCAAGACTGCAAACATTGTAAGCATTATATGTTTACCTTTTAAGATAAAACTGTAAGGATTCCGAAATCAAAATTGGATTAATTTCACAGTAGGGTTGGCCCGGTGGTCGAGTGATTCGAGGTCGTGTGCTCAATCCCGGCTCCGGCCTTCCTGTGTGGAGTTTGCACGTTCTCCCTGTGCCTGAGTGGGCTTTCTCCGGGTAGTCCGGGTTCCTCCCACATTCCAAAAACATGCATGGCAGGCTGATTGAACACTCTAAATTGTTTCTAGGTGTGAGTGTGAGCGCGGATGGTTATTTGTCTCTGTGCGCCTTGCAATTGGCTGGCAACTGGTTCAGAGTGTCCCCTGTCTACTGCCCAAAAACAGCTGGGATTGGCTCCAGCACCCCCCGCTACCCTAGTGAAGATAATTTGAGTTTTTATTGCGAAATGCATTTTCAGGCAGAGCTGAGCACGTTTTGTGAGTTTGAATGTATCTTCATAGGAATGAGTTGTGTGGTCAAATTAATGCTCATATAGGCTTCAGGAGGTCATCCTGAACAAAATACGTGTTGAAGTGTGTGCATAAGTCCTTTGGTTTAGGCGTGAAACTCAATTTGAGTTTTTATTGCTATAAATGCATTTTCAGCCCGAGCTGAGCACCTTTTGTGAGTTTGAATGTATCTTCATAGGAATGAGTTGTGTGGTCAAATTAATGCTCATATAGGCTTCAGGAGGTCATCCTGAACAAAATACATGTTGAAGTGTGTGCATAAGTCCTTTGGTTTAGGTGTGACACTCAATTTGAGTTTTTATTGCTTTAAATACATTTTCAGCCCGAGCATGAGCGCGCTTTCTGACTTTGAATGTATCTTCATAGGAATGAGTTGTGTAGTCAAATTAATGCTCATTAGGCTTCAGGAGGCCATCCTGAACAAAATACATGTTGAAGTGTGTGCATAAGTCCTTTGGTTTAGGCGTGAAACTCAATTTGAGTTTTTATTGCTATAAATGCATTTTCAGCCCGAGCTGAGCACGTTTTGTGAGTTTGAATGTATCTTCATAGGAATGAGTTGTGTAGTCAAATTAATGCTCATTAGGCTTCAGGAGGCCATCCTGAACAAAATACATGTTGAAGTGTGTGCATAAGTCCTTTGGTTTAGGCGTGAAACTCAATTTGAGTTTTTATTGCTATAAATGCATTTTCAGCCCGAGCTGAGCACGTTTTGTGAGTTTGAATGTATCTTCATAGGAATGAGTTGTGTGGTCAAATTAATGCTCATTTAGGCTGCAGGTGGTCATCCTGAACAAAATACATGTTAAAGTGTGTGCATAAGTCCTTTGGTTTAGGCGTAACACTCAATTTGAGTTTTTATTGCTTTAAATGCATTTTCAGCCCGAGCTGAGAACGTTTTGTGAGTTTGAATGTATCTTGATAGGAATGAGTTGTGTGGTCAAATTAATGCTCATATAGGCTTCAGATGACCACCTGATCTAAATACATGTTGAAGTGTGTGCATAAGTCCTTTGGTTTAGGCGTGACACTCAATTTGAGTTTTTATTGCTTTGAATGCATTTTCAGCCCGAGCTGAGCACGTTTTGTGAGTTTGAATGTATCTTGATAGGAATGAGTTGTGTGGTCAAATTAATGCTCATATAGGCTTCAGGATGACCTCCTGAACTAAATACATGTTGAAGTGTGTGCATAAGTCCTTTGGTTTAGGTGTGACACTCAATTTGAGTTTTTATTAGGAAATGCATTTTCAGGCAGAGATGAGCAAGTTTTCTGAGTTTCAAGTATCTTCATAGGAATGAGTTGTGTGGTCAAATTAATGCTAATGTAGGCTTCAGGAGGACATCCTGAACAAAATACATGTTGAAGTGTGTGCATAAGCCCTTTGGTTTAGGCGTGACACTCAATTTGAGTTTTTATAACTTTAAATGCATTTTCAGCCCGAGCTGAGCGCGTTTTCTGACTTTGAATGTATCTTCATAGGAATGAGTTGTTTAGTCAAATTATTGCTCATTTAGGCTTCAGGAGGTCATCCTGAACAAAATACATGTTGAAGTGTGTGCATAAGTACTTTGGTTTAGGCGTGACACTCAATTTGAGTTTTTATAACTTTAAATGCATTTTCAGCCCGAGCTGAGCACGTTTTGTGAGTTTGAATGTATCTTCATAAGAATGAGTTATGTGGTCAAATTAATGCTCAGATAGGCTTCAGGATGACCTCTTGAACTAAATACATGTTGAAGTGTGTGCATAAGTCCTTTGGTTTAGGCGTGACACTCAATTTGAGTTTTTATTGCTTTAAATGCATTTTCAGCCCGAGCTGAGCACGTTTTGTGAGTTTGAATGTATCTTCATAGGAATGAGTTGAATGGTCAAATCAATGCTCATATAGGCTTCGGGAGGTCATCCTGAACAAAATACATGTTGAAGTGTGTGCATAAGTCCTTTGGTTTAGGTGTCACACTCAATTTGAGGTTTTATTGCTTTGAATGCATTTTCAGCCCGAGCTGACCACGTTTTGTGAGTTTGAATGTATCTTGATACGAATGAGTTGTGTGGTCAAATTAATGCTCATATAGGCTTCAGGATGACCTCCTGAACTAAATACATGTTGAAGTGTGTGCATAAGTCCTTTGGTTTAGGCGTGACACTCAATTTGAGTTTTTATTGCTTTAAATGCATTTTCAGCCCGAGCTGAGCACGTTTTGTGAGTTTGAATGTATCTTGATAGGAATGAGTTGTGTGGTCAAATTAATGCTCATATAGGCTTCAGGATGACCTCCTGAACTAAATACATGTTGAAGTGTGTGCATAAGTCCTTTGGTTTAGGCGTGACACTCAATTTGAGTTTTTATTGCTTTAAATGCATTTTCAGCCCGAGCTGAGCACGTTTTGTGAGTTTGAATGTATCTTGATAGGAATGAGTTATGTGGTCAAATTAATGCTCATATAGGCTTCAGGATGATCTCCTGAACAAAATACATGTTGAAGTATGTGCATAAGTCCTTTGGTTTAGGCGTGACACTCAATTTGAGTTTTTATTGCGAAATGCATTTTCAGGCAGAGCTGAGCAAGTTTTCTGAGTTTGAAGTATCTTCATAGGAATGAGTTGTGTGGTCAAATTAATGCTAATTTAGGCTTCGGGAGGTCATCCTGAACAAAATACATGTTGAAGTGTGTGCATAAGTCCTTTGGTTTAGGCGTGACACTCAATTTGAGTTTTTATTGCGAAATGCATTTTCAGGCAGAGCTGAGCAAGTTTTCTGAGTTTGAAGTATCTTCATAGGAATGAGTTTTTTGGTCAAATTAATGCTAATTTAGGCTTCAGGAGGTCATCCTGAACAAAATACATGAAGTGTGTGCATAAGTCCTTTGGTTTTGGCGTGACACTCAATTTGAGGTTTTATTGCTTATATGCATTTTCAGCCCGAGCTGAGCGCACCTTCTGACTTTGAATGTATCTTCATAGGAATGAGTTGTGTGGTCAAATTAATGCTCATTTAGGCTTCAGGTGGTCATCCTGAACAAAATACATATTGAAGTGTGTGCATAAGTCCTTTGGTTTAGGCGTGACACTCAATTTGAGTTTTTATTGCTTTAAATGCATTTCAGCCCGAGCTGAGCGCGCTTTCTGACTTTGAATGTATCTTCATAGGAATGAGTTGTGTGGTCAAATTAATGCTCATTTAGGCTTCAGGTGGTCATCCTGAACAAAATACATGTTAAAGTGTGTGCATAAGTCCTTTGGTTTAGGCGTGACACTCAATTTGAGTTTTTATTGCTTTAAATGCATTTTCAGCCCGAGCTGAGCGCGCTTTCTGACTTTGAATGCATCTTCATAGGAATGAGTTGTGTGGTCAAATTAATGCTCATTTAGGCTTCAGGTGGTCATCCTGAACCAAATACATGTTGAAGTGTGTGCATAAGTCCTTTGGTTTAGGTGTGACGCTCAATTTGAGTTTTTATTGCAAAATGCATTTTCAGGCAGAGATGAGCAAGTTTTCTGAGTTTGAAGTATCTTCATAGGAATGAGTTGTGTGGTCAAATTAATGCTAATTTAGGCTTCAGGAGGTCATCCTGAACAAAATACATGTTGAAGTGTGTGCATAAGTCCTTTGGTTTTAGCGTGACACTCAATTTGAGGTTTTATTGCTTTGAATGCATTTTTAGCCTGAGCTGAGCACGTTTTGTGAGTTTGAATGTATCTTGATAGGAATGAGTTGTGTGGTCAAATTAATGCTCATATAGGCTTCAGGATGACCTCCTGAACTAAATACATGTTGAAGTGTGTGCATAAATCCTTTGGTTTAGGCGTGACACTCAATTTGAGTTTTTATTGCTTTAAATGCATTTTCAGCCCGAGCTGAGCACGTTTTGTGAGTTTGAATGTATCTTCATAGGAATGAGTTGTGTGGTCAAATCAATGCTCATATAGGCTTCGGGAGGTCATCCTGAACAAAATACATGTTGAAGTGTGTGCATAAGTCCTTTGGTTTAGGCGTCACACTCAATTTGAGGTTTTATTGCTTTGAATGCATTTTCAGCCCGAGCTGAGCACAGTTTGAATGTATCTTGATACGAATGAGTTGTGTGGTCAAATTAATGCTCATATAGGCTTCAGGATGACCTCTTGAACTAAATACATGTTGAAGTGTGTGCATAAGTACTTTGGTTTAGGCGTGACACTCAATTTGAGTTTTTATTGCTTTAAATGCATTTTCAGCCCGAGCTGAGCGCGTTTTGTGAGTTTGAATGTATCTTCATAGGAATGAGTTGTGTGGTCAAATTAATGCTCATATAGGCTTCAGGATGACGTCCTGAACAAAATACATGTTGAAGTGTGTGCATAAGTCCTTTGGTTTAGGCGTGACACTCAATTTGAGTTTTTATTGCTTTAAATGCATTTTCAGCCCGAGCTGAGCACGTTTTGTGAGTTTGAATGTATCTTCATAGGAATGAGTTGTGTGGTCAAATTAATGCTCATATAGGCTTCAGGATGACCCCCTGAACTAAATACATGTTGAAGTGTGTGCATAAGTCCTTTGGTTTAGGCGTGATACTCAATTTGAGCTTTTATTGCTTTAAATGCATTTTCAGCCCGAGCTGAGCACGTTTTGTGAGTTTGAATGTATCTTGATAGGAATGAGTTGTGTGGTCAAATTAATGCTCATATAGGCTTCAGGATGACCTCCTGAACAAAATACATGTTTGTGCATAAGTCCTTTGGTTTAGGCGTGACACTCAATTTGAGTTTTTATTGCTTTGAATGCATTTTCAGCCCGAGCTGAGCACAGTTTGAATGTATCTTGATACGAATGAGTTGTGTGGTCAAATTAATGCTCATATAGGCTTCAGGATGACCTCTTGAACTAAATACATGTTGAAGTGTGTGCATAAGTACTTTGGTTTAGGCGTCACACTCAATTTGAGGTTTTATTGCTTTGAATGCATTTTCAGCCCGAGCTGAGCACAGTTTGAATGTATCTTGATACAAATGAGTTGTGTGGTCAAATTAATGCTCATATAGGCTTCAGGATGACCTCTTGAACTAAATACATGTTGAAGTGTGTGCATAATCCTTTGGTTTAGGCGTGACACTCAATTTGAGTTTTTATTACTTTAAATGCATTTTCAGCCCTAGATGAGCGCGTTTTGTGAGTTTGAATGTATCTTCATAGGAATGAGTTGTGTGGTCAAATTAATGCTCATATAGGCTTCAGGATGACGTCCTGAACAAAATACATGTTGAAGTGTGTGCATAAGTCCTTTGGTTTAGGCGTGGCACTCAATTTGAGTTTTTATTGCTTTAAATGCATTTTCAGCCCGAGCTGAGCACGTTTTGTGAGTTTGAATGTATCTTCATAGGAATGAGTTGTGTGGTCAAATCAATGCTCATATAGGCTTCGGGAGGTCATCCTGAACAAAATACATGTTGAAGTGTGTGCATAAGTCCTTTGGTTTAGGCGTCACACTCAATTTGAGGTTTTATTGCTTTGAATGCATTTTCAGCCCGAGCTGAGCACGTTTTGTGAGTTTGAATGTATCTTGATACGAATGAGTTGTGTGGTCAAATTATTGCTCATATAGGCTTCAGGATGACCTCCTGAACTAAATACATGTTGAAGTGTGTGCATAAGTCCTTTGGTTTAGGCGTGACACTCAATTTGAGTTTTTATTACTTTAAATGCATTTTCAGCCTGAGATGAGCGCGTTTTGTGAGTTTGAATGTATCTTCATAGGAATGAGTTGTGTGGTCAAATTAATGCTCATATAGGCTTCAGGATGGTCCTGAACAAAATACATGTTGAAGTGTGTGCATAAGTCCTTTGGTTTAGGCGTGACACTCAATTTGAGTTTTTATTGCTTTAAATGCATTTTCAGCCCGAGCTGAGCACGTTTTGTGAGTTTGAATGTATCTTCATAGGAATGAGTTGTGTGGTCAAATTAATGCTCATATAGGCTTCAGGATGACCCCCTGAACTAAATACATGTTGAAGTGTGTGCATAAGTCCTTTGGTTTAGGCGTGATACTCAATTTGAGTTTTTATTGCTTTAAATGCATTTTCAGCCCGAGCTGAGCACGTTTTGTGAGTTTGAATGTATCTTGATAGGAATGAGTTGTGTGGTCAAATTAATGCTCATATAGGCTTCAGGATGACCTCCTGAACAAAATACATGTTTGTGCATAAGTCCTTTGGTTTAGGCGTGACACTCAATTTGAGTTTTTATTGCTTTGAATGCATTTTCAGCCCGAGCTGAGCACAGTTTGAATGTATCTTGATACGAATGAGTTGTGTGGTCAAATTAATGCTCATATAGGCTTCAGGATGACCTCTTGAACTAAATACATGTTGAAGTGTGTGCATAAGTACTTTGGTTTAGGCGTCACACTCAATTTGAGGTTTTATTGCTTTGAATGCATTTTCAGCCCGAGCTGAGCACAGTTTGAATGTATCTTGATACAAATGAGTTGTGTGGTCAAATTAATGCTCATATAGGCTTCAGGATGACCTCTTGAACTAAATACATGTTGAAGTGTGTGCATAATCCTTTGGTTTAGGCGTGACACTCAATTTGAGTTTTTATTACTTTAAATGCATTTTCAGCCCTAGATGAGCGCGTTTTGTGAGTTTGAATGTATCTTCATAGGAATGAGTTGTGTGGTCAAATTAATGCTCATATAGGCTTCAGGATGACGTCCTGAACAAAATACATGTTGAAGTGTGTGCATAAGTCCTTTGGTTTAGGCGTGGCACTCAATTTGAGTTTTTATTGCTTTAAATGCATTTTCAGCCCGAGCTGAGCACGTTTTGTGAGTTTGAATGTATCTTCATAGGAATGAGTTGTGTGGTCAAATCAATGCTCATATAGGCTTCGGGAGGTCATCCTGAACAAAATACATGTTGAAGTGTGTGCATAAGTCCTTTGGTTTAGGCGTCACACTCAATTTGAGGTTTTATTGCTTTGAATGCATTTTCAGCCCGAGCTGAGCACGTTTTGTGAGTTTGAATGTATCTTGATACGAATGAGTTGTGTGGTCAAATTATTGCTCATATAGGCTTCAGGATGACCTCCTGAACTAAATACATGTTGAAGTGTGTGCATAAGTCCTTTGGTTTAGGCGTGACACTCAATTTGAGTTTTTATTACTTTAAATGCATTTTCAGCCCGAGATGAGCGCGTTTTGTGAGTTTGAATGTATCTTCATAGGAATGAGTTGTGTGGTCAAATTAATGCTCATATAGGCTTCAGGATGACGTCCTGAACAAAATACATGTTGAAGTGTGTGCATAAGTCCTTTGGTTTAGGCGTGACACTCAATTTGAGTTTTTATTGCTTTAAATGCATTTTCAGCCCGAGCTGAGCACGTTTTGTGAGTTTGAATGTATCTTCATAGGAATGAGTTGTGTGGTCAAATTAATGCTCATATAGGCTTCAGGATGACCCCCTGAACTAAATACATGTTGAAGTGTGTGCATAAGTCCTTTGGTTTAGGCGTGATACTCAATTTGAGTTTTTATTGCTTTAAATGCATTTTCAGCCCGAGCTGAGCACGTTTTGTGAAATTGAATGTATCTTGATAGGAATGAGTTGTGTGGTCAAATTAATGCTCATATAGGCTTCAGGATGACCTCCTGAACAAAATACATGTTTGTGCATAAGTCCTTTGGTTTAGGCGTGACACTCAATTTGAGTTTTTATTGCTTTAAATGCATTTTCAGCCCGAGCTGAGCACGTTTTGTGAGTTTGAATGTATCTTCATAGGAATGAGTTGTGTGGTCAAATTAATGCTCATATAGGCTTCAGGATGACCCCCTGAACTAAATACATGTTGAAGTGTGTGCATAAGTCCTTTGGTTTAGGCGTGACACTCAAATTGAGTTTTTATTGCTTTAAATGCATTTTCAGCCCGAGCTGAGCACGTTTTGTGAGTTTGAATGTATCTTGATAGGAATGAGTTGTGTGGTCAAATTAATGCTCATATAGGCTTCAGGATGACCTCCTGAACAAAATACATGTTGAAGTATGTGCATAAGTCCTTTGGTTTAGGCGTGACACTCAAATTGAGTTTTTATTGCTTTAAATGCATTTTCAGCCCCAGCTGAGCACGTTTTGTGAGTTTGAATGTATCTTCATAGGAATGAGTTGTGTGGTCAAATTAATGCTCATTTAGGATTCAGGTGGTCATCCTGAACAAAATGCAGGTTGAAGTGTGTGCATAAGTCCTTTGGTTTAGGTGTGACACTCAATTTGAGTTTTTATTGTGAAATGCATTTTCAGGCAGAGCTGAGCAAGTTTTCTGAGTTTGAAGTATCTTCATAGGAATGAGTTGTGTGGTCAAATTAATGCTAATTTAGGCTTCGGGAGGTCATCCTGAACAAAATACATGTTGAAGTGTGTGCATAAGTCCTTTGGTTTTGGCGTGACACTCAATTTAAGGTTTTATTGCTTTAAATCGTTTTCAGCCCGAGCTGAGCGCGCTTTCTGACTTTGAATGTATCTTCATAGGAATGAGTTGTGTGGTCAAATTAATGCTCATTTAGGCTTCAGGTGGTCATCCTGAACAAAATACATGTTAAAGTGTGTGCATAAGTCCTTTGGTTTAGGCGTGACACTCAATTTGAGTTTTTATTGCTTTAAATGCATTTTCAGCCCGAGCTGAGCACGTTTTGTAAGTTTGAATGTATCTTCATAGGAATGAGTTATGTGGTCAAATTAATGCTCATATAGGCTTCAGAATGACCTCCTGAACTAAATACATGTTGAAGTGTGTGCATAAGTCCTTTGGTTTAGGCGTGACACTCAATTTGAGTTTTTATTGCTTTAAATGCATTTTCAGCCCGAGCTGAGCGCGCTTTTCTGACTTTGAATGTATCTTCATAGGAATGAATTGTGTAGTCAAATTATTGCTCATTTAGGCTTCCGGAGGTCATCCTGAACAAAATACACAAAGTGTGTGCATAAGTCCTTTGGTTTAGGCGTGACACTCAATTTGAGTTTTTATTGCTTTAAATGCATTTTCAGCCCGAGCTGAGCACGTTTTGTGAGTTTGAATGTATCTTCATAGGAATGAGTTGTGTGGTCAAATCAATGCTCATATAGGCTTCGGGAGGTCATCCTGAACAAAATACATGTTGAAGTGTGTGGATAAGTCCTTTGGTTTAGGCGTCACACTCAATTTGAGGTTTTATTGCTTTGAATGCATTTTCAGCCCGAGCTGAGCACAGTTTGAATGTATCTTGATACGAATGAGTTGTGTGGTCAAATCAATGCTCATATAGGCTTCAGGATGACCTCTTGAACTAAATACATGTTGAAGTGTGTGCATAAGTACTTTGGTTTAGGCGTCACACTCAATTTGAGGTTTTATTGCTTTGAATGCATTTTCAGCCCGAGCTGAGCACAGTTTGAATGTATCTTGATACAAATGAGTTGTGTGGTCAAATTAATGCTCATATAGGCTTCAGGATGACCTCTTGAACTAAATACATGTTGAAGTGTGTGCATAAGTACTTTGGTTTAGGCGTGACACTCAATTTGAGTTTTTATAACTTTAAATGCATTTTCAGCCCGAGCTGAGCACGTTTTGTGACTTTGAATGTATCTTCATAAGAATGAGTTATGTGGTCAAATTAATGCTCATATAGGCTTCAGGATGACCTCTTGAACTAAATACATGTTGAAGTGTGTGCATAAGTCCTTTGGTTTAGGCGTGACACTCAATTTGAGTTTTTATTGCTTTAAATGCATTTTCAGCCCGAGCTGAGCACGTTTTGTGAGTTTGAATGTATCTTGATACGAATGAGTTGTGTGGTCAAATTAATGCTCATATAGGCTTCAGGATGACCTCTTGAACTAAATACATGTTGAAGTGTGTGCTAAGTACTTTGGTTTAGGCGTGACACTCAATTTGAGTTTTTATAACTTTAAATGCATTTTCAGCCCGAGCTGAGCACGTTTTGTGAGTTTGAATGTATCTTCATAAGAATGAGTTATGTGGTCAAATTAATGCTCATATAGGCTTCAGGATGACCTCTTGAACTAAATACATGTTGAAGTGTGTGCATAAGTCCTTTGGTTTAGGCGTAAAACTCAATTTGAGTTTTTATTGCTTTAAATGCATTTTCAGCCCGAGCTGAGCACGTTTTGTGAGTTTGAATGTATCTTCATAGGAATGAGTTGTGTGGTCAAATCAATGCTCATATAGGCTTCGGGAGGTCATCCTGAACAAAATACATGTTGAAGTGTGTGCATAAGTCCTTTGGTTTAGGCGTGACACTCAATTTGAGTTTTTATTGCTTTAAATGCATTTTCAGCCCGAGCTGAGCACGTTTTGTGAGTTTGAATGTATCTTGATAGGAATGAGTTGTGTGGTCAAATTAATGCTCATATAGGCTTCAAGATGACCTCCTGAACTAAATACATGTTGAAGTGTGTGCATAAGTCCTTTGGTTTAGGCGTGACACTCAATTTGAGTTTTTATTGCTTTAAATGCATTTTCAGCCCGAGCTGAGCACGTTTTGTAAGTTTGAATGTATCTTCATAGGAATGAGTTGTGTGGTCAAATTAATGCTCATTTAGGATTCAGGTGGTCATCCTGAACAAAATGCAGGTTGAAGTGTGTGCATAAGTCCTTTGGTTTAGGTGTGACACTCAATTTGAGTTTTTATTGCGAAATGCATTTTCAGGCAGAGCTGAGCAAGTTTTCTGAGTTTGAAGTATCTTCATAGGAATGAGTTGTGTGGTCAAATTAATGCTAATTTAGGCTTCGGGAGGACATCCTGAACAAAATACATGTTGAAGTGTGTGCATAAGTCCTTTGGTTTTGGCGTGACACTCAATTTAAGGTTTTATTGCTTTAAATCATTTTCAGCCCGAGCTGAGCGCGCTTTCTGACTTTGAATGTATCTTCATAGGAATGAGTTGTGTGGTCAAATTAATGCTCATTTAGGCTTCAGGTGGTCATCCTGAACAAAATACATGTTAAAGTGTGTGCATAAGTCCTTTGGTTTAGGCGTGACACTCAATTTGAGTTTTTATTGCTTTAAATGCATTTTCAGCCCGACCTGAGCGCGCTTTTCTGACTTTGAATGTATCTTCATAGGAATGAATTGTGTAGTCAAATTATTGCTCATTTAGGCTTCAGGTGGTCATCCTGAACAAAATACATGTTAAAGTGTGTGCATAAGTCCTTTGGTTTAGGTGTGACACTCAATTTGAGTTTTTATTGCTTTAAATGCATTTTCAGCCCCAGCTGAGCACGTTTTCTGACTTTGAATGTATCTTCATAGGAATGAGTTGTGTGGTCAAATTAATGCTCATTTAGGCTTCAGGTGGTCATCCTGAACAAAATACATGTTAAAGTGTGTGCATAAGTCCTTTGGTTTAGGCGTGACACTCAATTTGAGTTTTTATTGCTTTAAATGCATTTTCAGCCCGAGCTGAGCACGTTTTGTAAGTTTGAATGTATCTTCATAGGAATGGATTGTGTAGTCAAATTATTGCTCATTTAGGCTTCCGGAGGTCATCCTGAACAAAATACACGTTGAAGTGTGTGCATAAGTCCTTTGGTTTAGGCGTGACACTCAATTTGAGTTTTTATTGCTTTAAATGCATTTTCAGCCCGAGCTGAGCACGTTTTGTGAGTTTGAATGTATCTTCATAGGAATGAGTTGTGTGGTCAAATCAATGCTCATATAGGCTTCGGGAGGTCATCCTGAACAAAATACATGTTGAAGTGTGTGCATAAGTCCTTTGGTTTAGGCGTCACACTCAATTTGAGGTTTTATTGCTTTGAATGCATTTTCAGCCCGAGCTGAGCACGTTTTGTGAGTTTGAATGTATCTTCATAAGAATGAGTTATGTGGTCAAATTAATGCTCATTTAGGCTTCAGGTGGTCATCCTGAAAAAAATACATGTTGAAGTGTGTGCATAAGTCCTTTGGTTCAGGCGTGACACTCAATTTGAGTTTTTATTGCTTTAAATGCATTTTCAGCCCGAGCTGAGCACGTTTTGTGAGTTTGAATGTATCTTCATAGGAATGAGTTGTGTAGTCAAATTAATGCTCATATGGGCTTCAGGAGGTCATCCTGAACAAAATACATGTTGAAGTGTGTGCATAAGTCCTTTGGTTTAGGTGTGACACTCAATTTGAGTTTTTATTGCTTTAAATGCATTTTCAGCCCGAGCTGAGCACGTTTTGTGAGTTTGAATGTATCTTCATAGGAATGAGTTGTGTGTTCAAATTAATGCTCATTTAGGCTTCAGGTGGTCATCCTGAACGAAATACATGTTGAAGTGTGTGCATAAGTCCTTTGGTTTAGGCGTGACACTCAATTTGAGTTTTTATTGCTTTAAATGCATTTTCAGCCCGAGCTGAGCACGTTTTGTAAGTTTGAATGTATCTTCATAGGAATGAGTTATGTGGTCAAATTAATGCTCATATAGGCTTCAGGAGGTAATCCTGAACTAAATACATGTTGAAGTGTGTGATAAGTCCTTTTTTAGGCGTGACACTCAATTTGAGTTTTTATTGCTTTAAATGCATTTTCAGCCCGAGCACGTTTTGTGAGTTTGAATGTATCTTCATAGGAATGAGTTGTGTAGTCAAATTAATGCTCATATGGGCTTCAGGAAGTCATCCTGAACAAAATACATGTTGAAGTGTGTGCATAAGTCCTTTGGTTTAGGTGTGACACTCAATTTGAGTTTTTATTTCTTTAAATGCATTTTCAGCCCGAGCTGAGCACGTTTTGTGAGTTTGAATGTATCTTCATAGGAATGAGTTGTGTGGTCAAATTAATGCTTATTTAGGCTTCAGGAGGTCATCCTGAACAAAATACATGTTGAAGTGTGTGCATGAGTCCTTTTGTTTAGGCGTGACACTCAATTTGAGTTTTTATTGCTTTAAATGCATTTTCAGCCCGAGCTGAGCACGTTTTGTGAGTTTGAATGTATCTTCATAGAATGAGTTGTGTGGTCAAATTAATGCTCATATAGGCTTCGGGAGGTCATCCTGAACAAAATACATGTTGAAGTGTGTGCATAAGTCCTTTGGTTTAGGCGTCACACTCAATTTGAGGTTTTATTGCTTTAAATGCATTTTCAGCCCGAGCTGAGCACGTTTTGTGAGTTTGAATGTATCTTCATAGGAATGAGTTGTGTGGTCAAATTAATGCTCATATAGGCTTCAGGATGACCCCCTGAACTAAATACATGTTGAAGTGTGTGCATAAGTCCTTTGGTTTAGGCGTGATACTCAATTTGAGTTTTTATTGCTTTAAATGCATTTTCAGCCCGAGCTGAGCACGTTTTGTGAGTTTGAATGTATCTTGATAGGAATGAGTTGTGTGGTCAAATTAATGCTCATATAGGCTTCAGGATGACCTCCTGAACAAAATACATGTTTGTGCATAAGTCCTTTGGTTTAGGCGTGACACTCAATTTGAGTTTTTATTGCTTTAAATGCATTTTCAGCCCAAGCTGAGCACGTTTTGTGAGTTTGAATGTGTCTTCATAGGAATGAGTTGTGTGGTCAAATTAATGCTCATATAGGCTTCAGGATGACCCCCTGAACTAAATACATGTTGAAGTGTGTGCATAAGTCCTTTGGTTTAGGCGTGACACTCAAATTGAGTTTTTATTGCTTTAAATGCATTTTCAGCCCGAGCTGAGCACGTTTTGTGAGTTTGAATGTATCTTGATAGGAATGAGTTGTGTGGTCAAATTAATGCTCATATAGGCTTCAGGATGACCTCCTGAACAAAATACATGTTGAAGTATGTGCATAAGTCCTTTGGTTTAGGCGTGACACTCAAATTGAGTGTTTATTGCTTTAAATGCATTTTCAGCCCCAGCTGAGCACGTTTTGTGAGTTTGAATGTATCTTCATAGGAATGAGTTGTGTGGTCAAATTAATGCTCATTTAGGATTCAGGTGGTCATCCTGAACAAAATGCAGGTTGAAGTGTGTGCATAAGTCCTTTGGTTTAGGTGTGACACTCAATTTGAGTTTTTATTGCGAAATGCATTTTCAGGCAGAGCTGAGCAAGTTTTCTGAGTTTGAAGTATCTTCATAGGAATGAGTTGTGTGGTCAAATTAATGCTAATTTAGGCTTCGGGAGGTCATCCTGAACAAAATACATGTTGAAGTGTGTGCATAAGTCCTTTGGTTTTGGCGTGACACTCAATTTGAGTTTTTATTGCTTTAAATGCATTTTCAGCCCCAGCTGAACACGTTTTCTGACTTTGAATGTATCTTCATAGGAATGAGTTGTGTGGTCAAATTAATGCTCATTTAGGCTTCAGGTGGTCATCCTGAACAAAATACATGTTAAAGTGTGTGCATAAGTCCTTTGGTTTAGGCGTGACACTCAATTTGAGTTTTTATTGCTTTAAATGCATTTTCAGCCCGAGCTGAGCACGTTTTGTAAGTTTGAATGTATCTTCATAGGAATGAGTTATGTGGTCAAATTAATGCTCATATAGGCTTCAGAATGACCTCCTGAACTAAATACATGTTGAAGTGTGTGCATAAGTCCTTTGGTTTAGGTGTGACACTCAATTTGAGTTTTTATTGCGAAATGCATTTTCAGGCAGAGCTGAGCAAGTTTTCTGAGTTTGAAGTATCTTCATAGGAATGAGTTGTGTGGTCAAATTAATGCTAACTTAGGCTTCGGGAGGTCATCCTGTACAAAATACATGTTGAAGTGTGTGCATAAGTCCTTTGGTTTAGGCGTGACACTCAATTTGAGTTTTTATTGCGAAATGCATTTTCAGGCAGAGATGAGCAAGATTTCTGAGTTTGAAGTATCTTCAAAGGAATGAGTTGTGTGGTCAAATTAATGCTAATTTAGGCTTCAGGAGGTTATCCTGAACAAAATACATGTTGAAGTGTGTGCATAAGTCCTTTGGTTCAGGCGTGACACTCATTTTGAGGTTTTATTGCTTTAAATGCATTTTCAGCCCGAGCTGAGCGTGCTTTCTGACTTTGAATGTATCTTCATAGGAATGAGTTGTGTGGTTAATGCTCATTTAGGCTTCAGGTGGTCATCCTGAACAAAATACATGTTGAAGTGTGTGCATAAGTCCTTTGGTTTAGGTGTGACACTCAATTTGAGTTTTTATTGCTTTAAATGCATTTTCAGCCCGAGCTGAGCACGTTTTGTGAGTTTGAATGTATCTTCATAGGAATTAGTTGTGTGGTCAAATTAATGCTCATTTAGGCTTCAGGTGGTCATCCTGAACAAAATACATGTGCAAGTGTGTGATAAGTCCTTTTTTAGGCGTGACACTCAATTTGAGTTTTTATTGCTTTAAATGCATTTTCAGCCCGAGCTGAGCACGTTTTGTGAGTTTGAATGTATCTTCATAGGAATGAGTTGTGTGGTCAAATTACTGCTCATTTAGGCTTCAGGTGGTCATCCTGAACAAAATACATGTTGAAGTGTGTGCATAAGTCCTTTGGTTTAGGCGTCACACTCAATTTGAGGTTTTATTGCTTTGAATGCATTTTCAGCCCGAGCTGAGCACGTTTTGTGAGTTTGAATGTATCTTCATAGGAATGAGTTGTGTGGTCAAATCAATGCTCATATAGGCTTCGGGAGGTCATCCTGAACAAAATACATGTTGACGTGTGTGCATAAGTCCTTTGGTTTAGGCGTCACACTCAATTTGAGGTTTTATTGCTTTGAATGCATTTTCAGCCCGAGCTGAATACGTTTTGTGAGTTTGAATGTATCTTGATACGAATGAGTTGTGTGGTCAAATTGATGCTCATATAGGCTTCAGGATGACCTCTTGAACTAAATACATGTTGAAGTGTGTGCATGAGTACTTTGGTTTAGGCATGACACTCAATTTGAGTTTTTATAATTTTAAATGCATTTTCAGCCCGAGCTGAGCACGTTTTGTGAGTTTGAATGTATCTTCATAAGAATGAGTTATGTGGTCAAATTAATGCTCATATAGGCTTCAGGATGACCTCTTGAACTAAATACATGTTGAAGTGTGTGCATAAGTCCTTTGGTTTAGGCGTGACACTCAATTTGAGTTTTTATTGCTTTAAATGCATTTTCAGCCCGAGCTGAGCACGTTTTGTGAGTTTGAATGTATCTTCATAGGAATGAGTTGTGTGGTCAAATCAATGCTCATATAGGCTTCGGGAGGTCATCCTGAACAAAATACATGTTGAAGTGTGTGCATAAGTCCTTTGGTTTAGGCGTCACACTCAATTTGAGGTTTTATTGCTTTGAATGCATTTTCAGCCCGAGCTGAGCACGTTTTGTGAGTTTGAATGTATCTTGATACGAATGAGTTGTGTGGTCAAATTAATGCTCATATAGGCTTCAGGATGACCTCCTGAACTAAATACATGTTGAAGTGTGTGCATAAGTCCTTTGGTTTAGGCGTGACACTCAATTTGAGTTTTTATTGCTTTAAATGCATTTTCAGCCCGAGCTGAGCACGTTTTGTGAGTTTGAATGTATCTTGATAGGAATGAGTTGTGTGGTCAAATTAATGCTCATATAGGCTTCAGGATGACCTCCTGAACTAAATACATGTTGAAGTGTGTGCATAAGTCCTTTGGTTTAGGCGTGACACTCAATTTGAGTTTTTATTGCTTTAAATGCATTTTCAGCCCGAGCTGAGGACGTTTTGTGAGTTTGAATGTATCTTCATAGGAATGAGTTGTCTGGTCAAATTAATTCTCATATGGACTTCAGGAGGTCATCCTGAACAAAATACATGTTGAAGTGTGTGCATAAGTCCTTTGGTTTAGGTGTGACACTCAATTTGAGTTTTTATTGCTTTAAATGAATTTTCAGCCCGAACTGAGCACGTTTTGTGAGTTTGAATGTATCTTCATAGGAATGAGTTGTGTGGTCAAATTAATGTTCATTTAGGCTTCAGGTGGTCATCCTGAACTAAATACATGTTGAAGTGTGTGCATAAGTCCTTTGGTTTAGGCGTAAAACTCAATTTGAGGTTTTATTGCTTTAAATGCATTTTCAGCCCGAGCTGAGCACGTTTTGTGAGTTTGAATGTATCTTCATAGGAATGAGTTGTGTGGTCAAATCAATGCTCATATAGGCTTCGGGAGGTCATCCTGAACAAAATACATGTTGAAGTGTGTGCATAAGTCCTTTGGTTTAGGCGTCACACTCAATTTGAGGTTTTATTGCTTTGAATGCATTTTCAGCCCGAGCTGAGCACGTTTTGTGAGTTTGAATGTATCTTGATACGAATGAGTTCTGTGGTCAAATTAATGCTCATGTAGGCTTCAGGATGACCTCCTGAACTAAATACATGTTGAAGTGTGTGCATAAGTCCTTTGGTTTAGGCGTGACACTCAATTTGAGTTTTTATTGCTTTAAATGCATTTTCAGCCCGAGCTGAGCACATTTTGAGAGTTTGAATGTATCTTCATAGGAATGAGTTGTGTGGTCAAATTAATGCTCATATGGGCTTCAGGAGGTAATCCTGAACTAAATACATGTGCAAGTGTGTGATAAGTCCTTTTTTAGGCGTGACACTCAATTTGAGTTTTTATTGCTTTAAATGCATTTTCAGCCCGAGCTGAGCACGTTTTGTGAGTTTGAATGTATCTTCATAGGAATGAGTTGTGTAGTCAAATTAATGCTCATATGGGCTTCAGGAAGTCATCCTGAACAAAATACATGTTGAAGTGTGTGCATAAGTCCTTTGGTTTAGGTGTGACACTCAATTTAAGTTTTTATTTCTTTAAATGCATTTTCAGCCCGAGCTGAGCACGTTTTGTGAGTTTGAATGTATCTTCATAGGAATGAGTTGTGTGGTCAAATTAATGCTCATTTAGGCTTCAGGTGGTCATCCTGAACAAAATACATGTTGAAGTGTGTGCATAAGTCCTTTGGTTTAGGCGTCACACTCAATTTGAGGTTTTATTGCTTTGAATGCATTTTCAGCCCGAGCTGAGCACGTTTTGTGAGTTTGAATGTATCTTCATAGGAATGAGTTGTGTGGTCAAATCAATGCTCATATAGGCTTCGGGAGGTCATCCTGAACAAAATACATGTTGAAGTGTGTGCATAAGTCCTTTGGTTTAGGCGTCACACTCAATTTGAGGTTTTATTGCTTTGAATGCATTTTCAGCCAGAGCTGAGCACGTTTTGTGAGTTTGAATGTATCTTGATACGAATGAGTTGTGTGGTCAAATTAATGCTCATATAGGCTTCAGGATGACCTCTTGAACTAAATACACGTTGAAGTGTGTGCATAAGTACTTTGGTTTAGGCGTGACACTCAATTTGAGTTTTTATAACTTTAAATGCATTTTCAGCCCGAGCTGAGCACGTTTTGTGAGTTTGAATGTATCTTCATAAGAATGAGTTGTGTGGTCAAATTAATGCTCATATGGGCTTCAGGAGGTAATCCTGAACTAAATACATGTGCAAGTGTGTGATAAGTCCTTTTTTAGGCGTGACACTCAATTTGAGTTTTTATTGCTTTAAATGCATTTTCAGCCCGAGCTGAGCACGTTTTGTGAGTTTGAATGTATCTTCATAGGAATGAGTTGTGTAGTCAAATTAATGCTCATATGGGCTTCAGGAAGTCATCCTGAACAAAATACATGTTGAAGTGTGTGCATAAGTCCTTTGGTTTAGGTGTGACACTCAATTTGATTTTTTTATTGCGAAATGTATTTTCAGGCAGAGATGAGCAAGTTTTCTGAGTTTGAAGTATCTTCATAGGAATGAGTTGTGTGGTCAAATTAATGCTAATTTAGGCTTCAGGAGGTCATCCTGAACAAAATACATGTTGAAGTGTGTGCATAAGTCCTTTGGTTTAGGCGTCACACTCAATTTGAGGTTTTATTGCTTTGAATGCATTTTCAGCCCGAGCTGAGCACGTTTTGTGAGTTTGAATGTATCTTCATAGGAATGAGTTGTGTGGTCAAATCAATGCTCATATAGGCTTCGGGAGGTCATCCTGAACAAAATACATGTTGAAGTGTGTGCATAAGTCCTTTGGTTTAGGCGTCACACTCAATTTGAGGTTTTATTGCTTTGAATGCATTTTCAGCCCGAGCTGAGCACGTTTTGTGAGTTTGAATGTATCTTGATACGAATGAGTTGTGTGGTCAAATTAATGCTCATATAGGCTTCAGGATGACCTCTTGAACTAAATACACGTTGAAGTGTGTGCATAAGTACTTTGGTTTAGGCGTGACACTCAATTTGAGTTTTTATAACTTTAAATGCATTTTCAGCCCGAGCTGAGCACGTTTTGTGAGTTTGAATGTATCTTCATAAGAATGAGTTATGTGGTCAAATTAATGCTCATATAGGCTTCAGGATGACCTCTTGAACTAAATACATGTTGAAGTGTGTGCATAAGTCCTTTGGTTTAGGCGTGACACTCAATTTGAGTTTTTATTGCTTTAAATGCATTTTCAGCCCGAGCTGAGCACGTTTTGTGAGTTTGAATGTATCTTCATAGGAATGAGTTGTGTGGTCAAATCAATGCTCATATAGGCTTCGGGAGGTCATCCTGAACAAAATACATGTTGAAGTGTGTGCATAAGTCCTTTGGTTTAGGCGTCACACTCAATTTGAGGTTTTATTGCTTTGAAAGCATTTTCAGCCCGAGCTGAGCACGTTTTGTGAGTTTGAATGTATCTTGATACGAATGAGTTGTGTGGTCAAATTAATGCTCATATAGGCTTCAGGATGACCTCCTGAACTAAATACATGTTGAAGTCTGTGCATAAGTCCTTTGGTTTAGGCGCGACACTCAATTTGAGTTTTTATTGCTTTAAATGCATTTTCAGCCCGAGCTGAGCACGTTTTGTGAGTTTGAATGTATCTTGATAGGAATGAGTTGTGTGGTCAAATTAATGCTCATATAGGCTTCAGGATGACCTCCTGAACTAAATACATGTTGAAGTGTGTGCATAAGTCCTTTGGTTTAGGCGTGACACTCAATTTGAGTTTTTATTGCTTTAAATGCATTTTCAGCCCGAGCTGAGGACGTTTTGTGAGTTTGAATGTATCTTCATAGGAATGAGTTGTCTGGTCAAATTAATGCTCATTTAGGCTTCAGGTGGTCATCCTGAACTAAATACATGTTGAAGTGTGTGCATAAGTCCTTTGGTTTAGGCGTGACACTCAATTTGAGTTTTTATTGCTTTAAATGCATTTTCAGCCCGAGCTGAGGACGTTTTGTGAGTTTGAATGTATCTTCATAGGAATGAGTTGTCTGGTCAAATTAATTCTCATATGGACTTCAGGAGGTCATCCTGAACAAAATACATGTTGAAGTGTGTGCATAAGTCCTTTGGTTTAGGTGTGACACTCAATTTGAGTTTTTATTTCTTTAAATGCATTTTCAGCCCGAGCTGAGCACGTTTTGTGAGTTTGAATGTATCTTCATAGGAATGAGTTGTGTAGTCAAATTAATGCTCATATGGGCTTCAGGAAGTCATCCTGAACAAAATACATGTTGAAGTGTGTGCATAAGTCCTTTGGTTTAGGTGTGACACTCAATTTGAGTTTTTATTTCTTTAAATGCATTTTCAGCCCGAGCTGAGCACGTTTTGTGAGTTTGAATGTATCTTCATAGGAATGAGTTGTGTGGTCAAATTAATGCTTATTTAGGCTTCAGGAGGTCATCCTGAACAAAATACATGTTGAAGTGTGTGCATAAGTCCTTTGGTTTAGGCGTGACACTCAATTTGAGTTTTTATTGCTTTAAATGCATTTTCAGCCCGAGCTGAGCACATTTTGAGAGTTTGAATGTATCTTCATAGGAATGAGTTGTGTGGTCAAATTAATGCTCATATGGGCTTCAGGAGGTAATCCTGAACTAAATACATGTGCAAGTGTGTGATAAGTCCTTTTTTAGGCGTGACACTCAATTTGAGTTTTTATTGCTTTAAATGCATTTTCAGCCCGAGCTGAGCACGTTTTGTGAGTTTGAATGTATCTTCATAGGAATGAGTTGTGTAGTCAAATTAATGCTCATATGGGCTTCAGGAAGTCATCCTGAACAAAATACATGTTGAAGTGTGTGCATAAGTCCTTTGGTTTAGGTGTGACACTCAATTTAAGTTTTTATTTCTTTAAATGCATTTTCAGCCCGAGCTGAGCACGTTTTGTGAGTTTGAATGTATCTTCATAGGAATGAGTTGTGTGGTCAAATTAATGCTCATTTAGGCTTCAGGTGGTCATCCTGAACAAAATACATGTTGAAGTGTGTGCATAAGTCCTTTGGTTTAGGCGTCACACTCAATTTGAGGTTTTATTGCTTTGAATGCATTTTCAGCCCGAGCTGAGCACGTTTTGTGAGTTTGAATGTATCTTCATAGGAATGAGTTGTGTGGTCAAATCAATGCTCATATAGGCTTCGGGAGGTCATCCTGAACAAAATACATGTTGAAGTGTGTGCATAAGTCCTTTGGTTTAGGCGTGACACTCAATTTGAGGTTTTATTGCTTTGAATGCATTTTCAGCCAGAGCTGAGCACGTTTTGTGAGTTTGAATGTATCTTGATACGAATGAGTTGTGTGGTCAAATTAATGCTCATATAGGCTTCAGGATGACCTCTTGAACTAAATACACGTTGAAGTGTGTGCATAAGTACTTTGGTTTAGGCGTGACACTCAATTTGAGTTTTTATAACTTTAAATGCATTTTCAGCCCGAGCTGAGCACGTTTTGTGAGTTTGAATGTATCTTCATAAGAATGAGTTGTGTGGTCAAATTAATGCTCATATGGGCTTCAGGAGGTAATCCTGAACTAAATACATGTGCAAGTGTGTGATAAGTCCTTTTTTAGGCGTGACACTCAATTTGAGTTTTTATTGCTTTAAATGCATTTTCAGCCCGAGCTGAGCACGTTTTGTGAGTTTGAATGTATCTTCATAGGAATGAGTTGTGTAGTCAAATTAATGCTCATATGGGCTTCAGGAAGTCATCCTGAACAAAATACATGTTGAAGTGTGTGCATAAGTCCTTTGGTTTAGGTGTGACACTCAATTTGATTTTTTTATTGCGAAATGTATTTTCAGGCAGAGATGAGCAAGTTTTCTGAGTTTGAAGTATCTTCATAGGAATGAGTTGTGTGGTCAAATTAATGCTAATTTAGGCTTCAGGAGGTCATCCTGAACAAAATACATGTTGAAGTGTGTGCATAAGTCCTTTGGTTTAGGCGTCACACTCAATTTGAGGTTTTATTGCTTTGAATGCATTTTCAGCCCGAGCTGAGCACGTTTTGTGAGTTTGAATGTATCTTCATAGGAATGAGTTGTGTGGTCAAATCAATGCTCATATAGGCTTCGGGAGGTCATCCTGAACAAAATACATGTTGAAGTGTGTGCATAAGTCCTTTGGTTTAGGCGTCACACTCAATTTGAGGTTTTATTGCTTTGAATGCATTTTCAGCCCGAGCTGAGCACGTTTTGTGAGTTTGAATGTATCTTGATACGAATGAGTTGTGTGGTCAAATTAATGCTCATATAGGCTTCAGGATGACCTCTTGAACTAAATACACGTTGAAGTGTGTGCATAAGTACTTTGGTTTAGGCGTGACACTCAATTTGAGTTTTTATAACTTTAAATGCATTTTCAGCCCGAGCTGAGCACGTTTTGTGAGTTTGAATGTATCTTCATAAGAATGAGTTATGTGGTCAAATTAATGCTCATATAGGCTTCAGGATGACCTCTTGAACTAAATACATGTTGAAGTGTGTGCATAAGTCCTTTGGTTTAGGCGTGACACTCAATTTGAGTTTTTATTGCTTTAAATGCATTTTCAGCCCGAGCTGAGCACGTTTTGTGAGTTTGAATGTATCTTCATAGGAATGAGTTGTGTGGTCAAATCAATGCTCATATAGGCTTCGGGAGGTCATCCTGAACAAAATACATGTTGAAGTGTGTGCATAAGTCCTTTGGTTTAGGCGTCACACTCAATTTGAGGTTTTATTGCTTTGAAAGCATTTTCAGCCCGAGCTGAGCACGTTTTGTGAGTTTGAATGTATCTTGATACGAATGAGTTGTGTGGTCAAATTAATGCTCATATAGGCTTCAGGATGACCTCCTGAACTAAATACATGTTGAAGTCTGTGCATAAGTCCTTTGGTTTAGGCGCGACACTCAATTTGAGTTTTTATTGCTTTAAATGCATTTTCAGCCCGAGCTGAGCACGTTTTGTGAGTTTGAATGTATCTTGATAGGAATGAGTTGTGTGGTCAAATTAATGCTCATATAGGCTTCAGGATGACCTCCTGAACTAAATACATGTTGAAGTGTGTGCATAAGTCCTTTGGTTTAGGCGTGACACTCAATTTGAGTTTTTATTGCTTTAAATGCATTTTCAGCCCGAGCTGAGGACGTTTTGTGAGTTTGAATGTATCTTCATAGGAATGAGTTGTCTGGTCAAATTAATGCTCATTTAGGCTTCAGGTGGTCATCCTGAACTAAATACATGTTGAAGTGTGTGCATAAGTCCTTTGGTTTAGGCGTGACACTCAATTTGAGTTTTTATTGCTTTAAATGCATTTTCAGCCCGAGCTGAGGACGTTTTGTGAGTTTGAATGTATCTTCATAGGAATGAGTTGTCTGGTCAAATTAATTCTCATATGGACTTCAGGAGGTCATCCTGAACAAAATACATGTTGAAGTGTGTGCATAAGTCCTTTGGTTTAGGTGTGACACTCAATTTGAGTTTTTATTTCTTTAAATGCATTTTCAGCCCGAGCTGAGCACGTTTTGTGAGTTTGAATGTATCTTCATAGGAATGAGTTGTGTAGTCAAATTAATGCTCATATGGGCTTCAGGAAGTCATCCTGAACAAAATACATGTTGAAGTGTGTGCATAAGTCCTTTGGTTTAGGTGTGACACTCAATTTGAGTTTTTATTTCTTTAAATGCATTTTCAGCCCGAGCTGAGCACGTTTTGTGAGTTTGAATGTATCTTCATAGGAATGAGTTGTGTGGTCAAATTAATGCTTATTTAGGCTTCAGGAGGTCATCCTGAACAAAATACATGTTGAAGTGTGTGCATAAGTCCTTTTGTTTAGGCGTGACACTCAATTTGAGTTTTTATTGCTTTAAATGCATTTTCAGCCCGAGCTGAGCACGTTTTGTGAGTTTGAATGTATCTTCATAGGAATGAGTTGTGTGGTCAAATCAATGCTCATATAGGCTTCGGGAGGTCATCCTGAACAAAATACATGTTGAAGTGTGTGCATAAGTCCTTTGGTTTAGGCGTGACACTCAATTTGAGTTTTTATTGCTTTAAATGCATTTTCAGCCCGAGCTGAGCACGTTTTGTGAGTTTGAATGTATCTTCATAGGAATGAGTTGTGTGGTCAAATTATAGCTCATTTAGGTTTCAGGTGGTCATCCTGAACAAAATACATGTTGAAGTGTGTGCATAAGTCCTTTGGTTTAGGTGTGACACTCAATTTGAGTTTTTATTGCGAAATGCATTTTCAGGCAGAGATGAGCACGTTTTCTGAGTTTGAAGTATCTTCATAGGAATGAGTTGTGTGGTCAAATTAATGCTAATTTAGGCTTCAGGAGGTCATCCTGAAAAAAATACATGTTGAAGTGTGTGCATAAGTCCTTTGGTTTTGGCGTGACACTCAATTTGAGGTTTTATTGCTTTGAATATATTTTCAGCCCGAGCTGAGCACGTTTTGTGAGTTTGAATGTATCTTGATAGGAATGAATTGTGTGGTCAAATTAATGCTCATATAGGCTTCAGGATGACCTCTTGAACTAAATACATGTTGAAGTGTGTGCATAAGTACTTTGGTTTAGGCGTGACACTCAATTTGAGTTTTTATAACTTTAAATGCATTTTCAGCCCGAGCTGAGCACGTTTTGTCAGTTTGAATGTATCTTCATAAGAATGAGTTATGTGGTCAAATTAATGCTCATATAGGCTTCAGGATGACCTCTTGAACTAAATACATCTTGAAGTGTGTGCATAAGTCCTTTGGTTTAGGCGTGACACTCAATTTGAGTTTTTATTGCTTTAAATGCATTTTCAGCCCGAGCTGAGCACGTTTTGTGAGTTTGAATGTATCTTCATAGGAATGAGTTGTATGGTCAAATCAATGCTCATATAGGCTTCGGGAGGTCATCCTGAACAAAATACATGAAGTGTGTGCATAAGTCCTTTGGTTTAGGCGTCACACTCAATTTGAGGTTTTATTGCTTTAAATGCATTTTCAGCCCGAGCTGAGCACGTTTTGTGAGTTTGAATGTATCTTCATACGAATGAGTTGTGTGGTCAAATTAATGCTCATATAGGCTTCAGGATGACCTCCTGAACTAAATACATGTTGAAGTGTGTGCATAAGTCCTTTGGTTTAGGCGTGACACTCAATTTGAGTTTTTATTGCTTTAAATGCATTTTCAGCCCGAGCTGAGCACGTTTTGTGAGTTTGAATGTATCTTCATAGGAATGAGTTGTGTGGTCAAATTAATGCTCATATAGGCTTCAGGATGACCTCCTGAACTAAATACATGTTGAAGTGTGTGCATAAGTCCTTTGGTTTAGGCGTGACACTCAATTTGAGTTTTTATTGCTTTAAATGCATTTTCAGCCCGAGCTGAGCACGTTTTGTGAGTTTGAATGTATCTTGATAGGAATCAGTTGTGTGGTCAAATTAATGCTCATATAGGCTTCAGGATGACCTCCTGAACAAAATACATGTTAAAGTGTGCGCATAAGTCCTTTGGTTTAGGCGTGACACTCAATTTGAGTTTTTATTGCGAAATGCATTTTCAGGCAGAGATGAGCAAGTTTTCTGAGTTTGAAGTATCTTCATTGGAATGAGTTGTGTGGTCAAAATAATCCTCATTCAGGTGGTCATCCTGAACAAAATACATGTTGAAGTGTGTGCATAAGTCCTTTGGTTTAGGCGTGACACTCAATTTGAGTTTTTATTGCTTTAAATGCATTTTCAGCCCGAGCTGAGCACGTTTTGAGAGTTTGAATGTATCTTCATAGGAATGAGTTGTGTAGTCAAATTAATGCTCATATGGGCTTCAGGAGGTCATCCTGAACAAAATACATGTTGAAGTGTGTGCATAAGTCCTTTGGTTTAGGTGTGACACTCAATTTGAGTTTTTATTGCTTTAAATGAATTTTCAGCCCGAACTGAGCACGTTTTGTGAGTTTGAATGTATCTTCATAGGAATGAGTTGTGTGGTCAAATTAATGCTCATTTAGGCTTCAGGTGGTCATCCTGAACTAAATACATGTTGAAGTGTGTGCATAAGTCCTTTGGTTTAGGCGTGACACTCAATTTGAGTTTTTATTGCTTTAAATGCATTTTCAGCCCGAGCTGAGGACGTTTTGTGAGTTTGAATGTATCTTCATAGGAATGAGTTGTCTGGTCAAATTAATTCTCATATGGACTTCAGGAGGTCATCCTGAACAAAATACATGTTGAAGTGTGTGCATAAGTCCTTTGGTTTAGGCGTCACACTCAATTTGAGGTTTTATTGCTTTGAATGCATTTTCAGCCCGAGCTGAGCACGTTTTGTGAGTTTGAATGTATCTTCATAGGAATGAGTTGTGTGGTCAAATCAATGCTCATATAGGCTTCGGGAGGTCATCCTGAACAAAATACATGTTGAAGTGTGTGCATAAGTCCTTTGGTTTAGGCGTCACACTCAATTTGAGGTTTTATTGCTTTGAATGCATTTTCAGCCCGAGCTGAGCACGTTTTGTGAGTTTGAATGTATCTTGATACGAATGATTTGTATGGTCAAATTAATGCTCATATAGGCTTCAGGATGACCTCTTGAACAAAATACATGTTGAAGTGTGTGCATAAGTCCTTTGGTTTAGGTGTGACACTCAATTTGAGTTTTTATTGCTTTAAATGCATTTTCAGCCCGAGTTGAGCACGTTTTGTGACTTTGAATGTATCTTCATAGGAATGAGTTGTGTGGTCAAATTATTGCTCATTTAGGCTTCCGGAGGTCATCCTGAACAAAATACACGTTGAAGTGTGTGCATAAGTCCTTTGGTTTAGGCGTGACACTCAATTTGAGTTTTTATTGCTTTAAATGCATTTTCAGCCCGAGCTGAGCACGTTTTGTGAGTTTGAATGTATCTTCATAGGAATGAGTTGTGTAGTCAAATTAATGCTAATTTAGGCTTCAGGAGGTTATCCTGAACAAAATACATGTTGAAGTGTGTGCATAAGTCCTTTGGTTTAGGCGTCACACTCAATTTGAGGTTTTATTGCTTTGAATGCATTTTCAGCCCGAGCTGAGCACGTTTTGTGAGTTTGAATGTATCTTGATACGAATGATTTGTATGGTCAAATTAATGCTCATATAGGCTTCAGGATGACCTCTTGAACAAAATACATGTTGAAGTGTGTGCATAAGTCCTTTGGTTTAGGTGTGACACTCAATTTGAGTTTTTATTGCTTTAAATGCATTTTCAGCCCGAGTTGAGCACGTTTTGTGACTTTGAATGTATCTTCATAGGAATGAGTTGTGTGGTCAAATTATTGCTCATTTAGGCTTCCGGAGGTCATCCTGAACAAAATACACGTTGAAGTGTGTGCATAAGTCCTTTGGTTTAGGCGTGACACTCAATTTGAGTTTTTATTGCTTTAAATGCATTTTCAGCCCGAGCTGAGCACGTTTTGTGAGTTTGAATGTATCTTCATAGGAATGAGTTGTGTGGTCAAATTATAGCTCATTTAGGTTTCAGGTGGTCATCCTGAACAAAATACATGTTGAAGTGTGTGCATAAATCCTTTTGTTTAGGCGTGACACTCAATTTGAGTTTTTATTGCGAAATGCATTTTCAGGCAGAGATGAGCAAGTTTTCTGAGTTTGAAGTATCTTCATAGGAATGAGTTGTGTGGTCAAATTAATGCTAATTTAGGCTTCAGGAGGTCATCCTGAAAAAAATACATGTTGAAGTGTGTGCATAAGTCCTTTGGTTTTGGCGTGACACTCAATTTGAGGTTTTATTGCTTTGAATATATTTTCAGCCCGAGCTGAGCACGTTTTGTGAGTTTGAATGTATCTTGATAGGAATGAATTGTGTGGTCAAATTAATGCTCATATAGGCTTCAGGATGACCTCTTGAACTAAATACATGTTGAAGTGTGTGCATAAGTACTTTGGTTTAGGCGTGACACTCAATTTGAGTTTTTATAACTTTAAATGCATTTTCAGCCCGAGCTGAGCACGTTTTGTCAGTTTGAATGTATCTTCATAAGAATGAGTTATGTGGTCAAATTAATGCTCATATAGGCTTCAGGATGACCTCTTGAACTAAATACATCTTGAAGTGTGTGCATAAGTCCTTTGGTTTAGGCGTGACACTCAATTTGAGTTTTTATTGCTTTAAATGCATTTTCAGCCCGAGCTGAGCACGTTTTGTGAGTTTGAATGTATCTTCATAGGAATGAGTTGTATGGTCAAATCAATGCTCATATAGGCTTCGGGAGGTCATCCTGAACAAAATACATGAAGTGTGTGCATAAGTCCTTTGGTTTAGGCGTCACACTCAATTTGAGGTTTTATTGCTTTAAATGCATTTTCAGCCCGAGCTGAGCACGTTTTGTGAGTTTGAATGTATCTTCATACGAATGAGTTGTGTGGTCAAATTAATGCTCATATAGGCTTCAGGATGACCTCCTGAACTAAATACATGTTGAAGTGTGTGCATAAGTCCTTTGGTTTAGGCGTGACACTCAATTTGAGTTTTTATTGCTTTAAATGCATTTTCAGCCCGAGCTGAGCACGTTTTGTGAGTTTGAATGTATCTTCATAGGAATGAGTTGTGTGGTCAAATTAATGCTCATATAGGCTTCAGGATGACCTCCTGAACTAAATACATGTTGAAGTGTGTGCATAAGTCCTTTGGTTTAGGCGTGACACTCAATTTGAGTTTTTATTGCTTTAAATGCATTTTCAGCCCGAGCTGAGCACGTTTTGTGAGTTTGAATGTATCTTGATAGGAATCAGTTGTGTGGTCAAATTAATGCTCATATAGGCTTCAGGATGACCTCCTGAACAAAATACATGTTAAAGTGTGCGCATAAGTCCTTTGGTTTAGGCGTGACACTCAATTTGAGTTTTTATTGCGAAATGCATTTTCAGGCAGAGATGAGCAAGTTTTCTGAGTTTGAAGTATCTTCATAGGAATGAGTTGTGTGGTCAAAATAATCCTCATTCAGGTGGTCATCCTGAACAAAATACATGTTGAAGTGTGTGCATAAGTCCTTTGGTTTAGGCGTGACACTCAATTTGAGTTTTTATTGCTTTAAATGCATTTTCAGCCCGAGCTGAGCACGTTTTGAGAGTTTGAATGTATCTTCATAGGAATGAGTTGTGTAGTCAAATTAATGCTCATATGGGCTTCAGGAGGTCATCCTGAACAAAATACATGTTGAAGTGTGTGCATAAGTCCTTTGGTTTAGGTGTGACACTCAATTTGAGTTTTTATTGCTTTAAATGAATTTTCAGCCCGAACTGAGCACGTTTTGTGAGTTTGAATGTATCTTCATAGGAATGAGTTGTGTGGTCAAATTAATGCTCATTTAGGCTTCAGGTGGTCATCCTGAACTAAATACATGTTGAAGTGTGTGCATAAGTCCTTTGGTTTAGGCGTGACACTCAATTTGAGTTTTTATTGCTTTAAATGCATTTTCAGCCCGAGCTGAGGACGTTTTGTGAGTTTGAATGTATCTTCATAGGAATGAGTTGTCTGGTCAAATTAATTCTCATATGGACTTCAGGAGGTCATCCTGAACAAAATACATGTTGAAGTGTGTGCATAAGTCCTTTGGTTTAGGCGTCACACTCAATTTGAGGTTTTATTGCTTTGAATGCATTTTCAGCCCGAGCTGAGCACGTTTTGTGAGTTTGAATGTATCTTCATAGGAATGAGTTGTGTGGTCAAATCAATGCTCATATAGGCTTCGGGAGGTCATCCTGAACAAAATACATGTTGAAGTGTGTGCATAAGTCCTTTGGTTTAGGCGTCACACTCAATTTGAGGTTTTATTGCTTTGAATGCATTTTCAGCCCGAGCTGAGCACGTTTTGTGAGTTTGAATGTATCTTGATACGAATGATTTGTATGGTCAAATTAATGCTCATATAGGCTTCAGGATGACCTCTTGAACAAAATACATGTTGAAGTGTGTGCATAAGTCCTTTGGTTTAGGTGTGACACTCAATTTGAGTTTTTATTGCTTTAAATGCATTTTCAGCCCGAGTTGAGCACGTTTTGTGACTTTGAATGTATCTTCATAGGAATGAGTTGTGTGGTCAAATTATTGCTCATTTAGGCTTCCGGAGGTCATCCTGAACAAAATACACGTTGAAGTGTGTGCAT
The DNA here is from genome assembly GCF_054856545.1 of Hippocampus guttulatus. Lineage (NCBI taxonomy): Eukaryota > Metazoa > Chordata > Actinopteri > Syngnathiformes > Syngnathidae > Hippocampus > Hippocampus guttulatus. The sequence continues at coordinate 1,247,813 of NC_141264.1, forward strand.
AAGTCCTTTGGTTTAGGCGTGACACTCAATTTGAGTTTTTATTGCTTTAAATGCATTTTCAGCCCGAGCTGAGCACGTTTTGTGAGTTTGAATGTATCTTCATAGGAATGAGTTGTGTAGTCAAATTAATGCTAATTTAGGCTTCAGGAGGTTATCCTGAACAAAATACATGTTGAAGTGTGTGCATAAGTCCTTTGGTTTAGGCGTCACACTCAATTTGAGGTTTTATTGCTTTGAATGCATTTTCAGCCCGAGCTGAGCACGTTTTGTGAGTTTGAATGTATCTTGATACGAATGATTTGTATGGTCAAATTAATGCTCATATAGGCTTCAGGATGACCTCTTGAACAAAATACATGTTGAAGTGTGTGCATAAGTCCTTTGGTTTAGGTGTGACACTCAATTTGAGTTTTTATTGCTTTAAATGCATTTTCAGCCCGAGTTGAGCACGTTTTGTGACTTTGAATGTATCTTCATAGGAATGAGTTGTGTGGTCAAATTATTGCTCATTTAGGCTTCCGGAGGTCATCCTGAACAAAATACACGTTGAAGTGTGTGCATAAGTCCTTTGGTTTAGGTGTGACACTCAATTTGAGTTTTTATTGCTTTAAATGCATTTTCAGCCCGAGCTGAGCACGTTTTGTGAGTTTGAATGTATCTTCATAGGAATGAGTTGTGTGGTTAATGCTCATTTAGGCTTCAGGTGGTCATCCTGAACAAAATACATGTTGAAGTGTGTGCATAAATCCTTTTGTTTAGGCGTGACACTCAATTTGAGTTTTTATTGCGAAATGCATTTTCAGGCAGAGATGAGCAAGTTTTCTGAGTTTGAAGTATCTTCATAGGAATGAGTTGTGTGGTCAAATTAATGCTAATTTAGGCTTCAGGAGGTCATCCTGAACAAAATACATGTTGAAGTGTGTGCATAAGTCCTTTGGTTTTGGCGTGACACTCAATTTGAGGTTTTATTGCTTTGAATGCATTTTCAGCCCGAGCTGAGCACGTTTTGTGAGTTTGAATGTATCTTCATAAGAATGAGTTATGTGGTCAAATTAATGCTCATATAGGCTTCAGGATGACCTCTTGAACTAAATACATGTTGAAGTGTGTGCATAAGTCCTTTGGTTTATGCGTGACACTCAATTTGAGTTTTTATTGCTTTAAATGCATTTTCAGCCCGAGCTGAGCACGTTTTGTGAGTTTGAATGTATCTTCATAGGAATGAGTTGTGTGGTCAAATCAATGCTCATATAGGCTTCGGGAGGTCATCCTGAACAAAATACATGTTGAAGTGTGTGCATAAGTCCTTTGGTTTAGGCGTCACACTCAATTTGAGGTTTTATTGCTTTGAATGCATTTTCAGCCCGAGCTGAGCACAGTTTGAATGTATCTTGATACGAATGAGTTGTGTGGTCAAATCAATGCTCATATAGGCTTCAGGATGACCTCTTGAACTAAATACATGTTGAAGTGTGTGCATAAGTACTTTGGTTTAGGCGTCACACTCAATTTGAGGTTTTATTGCTTTGAATGCATTTTCAGCCCGAGCTGAGCACAGTTTGAATGTATCTTGATACAAATGAGTTGTGTGGTCAAATTAATGCTCATATAGGCTTCAGGATGACCTCTTGAACTAAATACATGTTGAAGTGTGTGCTAAGTACTTTGGTTTAGGCGTGACACTCAATTTGAGTTTTTATAACTTTAAATGCATTTTCAGCCCGAGCTGAGCACGTTTTGTGAGTTTGAATGTATCTTCATAAGAATGAGTTATGTGGTCAAATTAATGCTCATATAGGCTTCAGGATGACCTCTTGAACTAAATACATGTTGAAGTGTGTGCATAAGTCCTTTGGTTTAGGCGTAAAACTCAATTTGAGTTTTTATTGCTTTAAATGCATTTTCAGCCCGAGCTGAGCACGTTTTGTGAGTTTGAATGTATCTTCATAGGAATGAGTTGTGTGGTCAAATCAATGCTCATATAGGCTTCGGGAGGTCATCCTGAACAAAATACATGTTGAAGTGTGTGCATAAGTCCTTTGGTTTAGGCGTGACACTCAATTTGAGTTTTTATTGCTTTAAATGCATTTTCAGCCCGAGCTGAGCACGTTTTGTGAGTTTGAATGTATCTTGATAGGAATGAGTTGTGTGGTCAAATTAATGCTCATATAGGCTTCAAGATGACCTCCTGAACTAAATACATGTTGAAGTGTGTGCATAAGTCCTTTGGTTTAGGCGTGACACTCAATTTGAGTTTTTATTGCTTTAAATGCATTTTCAGCCCGAGCTGAGCACGTTTTGTAAGTTTGAATGTATCTTCATAGGAATGAGTTGTGTGGTCAAATTAATGCTCATTTAGGATTCAGGTGGTCATCCTGAACAAAATGCAGGTTGAAGTGTGTGCATAAGTCCTTTGGTTTAGGTGTGACACTCAATTTGAGTTTTTATTGCGAAATGCATTTTCAGGCAGAGCTGAGCAAGTTTTCTGAGTTTGAAGTATCTTCATAGGAATGAGTTGTGTGGTCAAATTAATGCTAATTTAGGCTTCGGGAGGTCATCCTGAACAAAATACATGTTGAAGTGTGTGCATAAGTCCTTTGGTTTTGGCGTGACACTCAATTTAAGGTTTTATTGCTTTAAATCATTTTCAGCCCGAGCTGAGCGCGCTTTCTGACTTTGAATGTATCTTCATAGGAATGAGTTGTGTGGTCAAATTAATGCTCATTTAGGCTTCAGGTGGTCATCCTGAACAAAATACATGTTAAAGTGTGTGCATAAGTCCTTTGGTTTAGGCGTGACACTCAATTTGAGTTTTTATTGCTTTAAATGCATTTTCAGCCCGAGCTGAGCGCGCTTTTCTGACTTTGAATGTATCTTCATAGGAATGAATTGTGTAGTCAAATTATTGCTCATTTAGGCTTCCGGAGGTCATCCTGAACAAAATACACGAAGTGTGTGCATAAGTCCTTTGGTTTAGGCGTGACACTCAATTTGAGTTTTTATTGCTTTAAATGCATTTTCAGCCCGAGCTGAGCACGTTTTGTGAGTTTGAATGTATCTTCATAGGAATGAGTTGTGTGGTCAAATCAATGCTCATATAGGCTTCGGGAGGTCATCCTGAACAAAATACATGTTGAAGTGTGTGCATAAGTCCTTTGGTTTAGGTGTGACACTCAATTTGAGTTTTTATTGCTTTAAATGCATTTTCAGCCCCAGCTGAGCACGTTTTCTGACTTTGAATGTATCTTCATAGGAATGAGTTGTGTGGTCAAATTAATGCTCATTTAGGCTTCAGGTGGTCATCCTGAACAAAATACATGTTAAAGTGTGTGCATAAGTCCTTTGGTTTAGGTGTGACACTCAATTTGAGTTTTTATTGCTTTAAATGCATTTTCAGCCCGAGCTGAGCACGTTTTGTAAGTTTGAATGTATCTTCATAGGAATGAGTTGTGTGGTCAAATCAATGCTCATATAGGCTTCGGGAGGTCATCCTGAACAAAATACATGTTGAAGTGTGTGCATAAGTCCTTTGGTTTAGGCGTGACACTCAATTTGAATTTTTATTGCTTTAAATGCATTTTCAGCCCGAGCTGAGCGCGCTTTCTGACTTTGAATGTATCTTCATAGGAATGGATTGTGTAGTCAAATTATTGCTCATTTAGGCTTCCGGAGGTCATCCTGAACAAAATACACGTTGAAGTGTGTGCATAAGTCCTTTGGTTTAGGCGTGACACTCAATTTGAGTTTTTATTGCTTTAAATGCATTTTCAGCCCGAGCTGAGCACGTTTTGTGAGTTTGAATGTATCTTCATAAGAATGAGTTATGTGGTCAAATTAATGCTCATTTAGGCTTCAGGTGGTCATCCTGAAAAAAATACATGTTGAAGTGTGTGCATAAGTCCTTTGGTTCCGGCGTGACACTCAATTTGAGTTTTTATTGCTTTAAATGCATTTTCAGCCCGAGCTGAGCACGTTTTGTGAGTTTGAATGTATCTTCATAGGAATGAGTTGTGTAGTCAAATTAATGCTCATATGGGCTTCAGGAGGTCATCCTGAACAAAATACATGTTGAAGTGTGTGCATAAGTCCTTTGGTTTAGGTGTGACACTCAATTTGAGTTTTTATTGCTTTAAATGCATTTTCAGCCCGAGCTGAGCACGTTTTGTGAGTTTGAATGTATCTTCATAGGAATGAGTTGTGTGTTCAAATTAATGCTCATTTAGGCTTCAGGTGGTCATCCATTACGAAATACATGTTGAAGTGTGTGCATAAGTCCTTTGGTTTAGGCGTGACACTCAATTTGAGTTTTTATTGCTTTAAATGCATTTTCAGCCCGAGCTGAGCACGTTTTGTGAGTTTGAATGTATCTTCATAGGAATGAGTTGTGTGGTCAAATTAATGCTCATATAGGCTTCAGGATGACCCCCTGAACTAAATACATGTTGAAGTGTGTGCATAAGTCCTTTGGTTTAGGCGTGACACTCAAATTGAGTTTTTATTGCTTTAAATGCATTTTCAGCCCCAGCTGAGCACGTTTTGTGAGTTTGAATGTATCTTCATAGGAATGAGTTGTGTGGTCAAATTAATGCTCATTTAGGATTCAGGTGGTCATCCTGAACAAAATGCAGGTTGAAGTGTGTGCATAAGTCCTTTGGTTTAGGTGTGACACTCAATTTGAGTTTTTATTGCGAAATGCATTTTCAGGCAGAGCTGAGCAAGTTTTCTGAGTTTGAATGTATCTTCATAGGAATGAGTTATGTGGTCAAATTAATGCTCATATAGGCTTCAGGAGGTAATCCTGAACTAAATACATGTTGAAGTGTGTGATAAGTCCTTTTTTAGGCGTGACACTCAATTTGAGTTTTTATTGCTTTAAATGCATTTTCAGCCCGAGCACGTTTTGTGAGTTTGAATGTATCTTCATAGGAATGAGTTGTGTAGTCAAATTAATGCTCTTATGGGCTTCAGGAAGTCATCCTGAACAAAATACATGTTGAAGTGTGTGCATAAGTCCTTTGGTTTAGGTGTGACACTCAATTTGAGTTTTTATTTCTTTAAATGCATTTTCAGCCCGAGCTGAGCACGTTTTGTGAGTTTGAATGTATCTTCATAGGAATGAGTTGTGTGGTCAAATTAATGCTTATTTAGGCTTCAGGAGGTCATCCTGAACAAAATACATGTTGAAGTGTGTGCATGAGTCCTTTTGTTTAGGCGTGACACTCAATTTGAGTTTTTATTGCTTTAAATGCATTTTCAGCCCGAGCTGAGCACGTTTTGTGAGTTTGAATGTATCTTCATAGAATGAGTTGTGTGGTCAAATTAATGCTCATATAGGCTTCGGGAGGTCATCCTGAACAAAATACATGTTGAAGTGTGTGCATAAGTCCTTTGGTTTAGGCGTCACACTCAATTTGAGGTTTTATTGCTTTGAATGCATTTTCAGCCCGAGCTGAGCACAGTTTGAATGTATCTTGATACGAATGAGTTGTGTGGTCAAATTAATGCTCATATAGGCTTCAGGATGACCTCTTGAACTAAATACATGTTGAAGTGTGTGCATAAGTACTTTGGTTTAGGCATCACACTCAATTTGAGGTTTTATTGCTTTGAATGCATTTTCAGCCCGAGCTGAGCACAGTTTGAATGTATCTTGATACAAATGAGTTGTGTGGTCAAATTAATGCTCATATAGGCTTCAGGATGACCTCTTGAACTAAATACATGTTGAAGTGTGTGCATAAGTACTTTGGTTTAGGCGTGACACTCAATTTGAGTTTTTATAACTTTAAATGCATTTTCAGCCCGAGCTGAGCACGTTTTGTGACTTTGAATGTATCTTCATAAGAATGAGTTATGTGGTCAAATTAATGCTCATATAGGCTTCAGGATGACCTCTTGAACTAAATACATGTTGAAGTGTGTGCATAAGCCCTTTGGTTTAGGCGTGACACTCAATTTGAGTTTTTATTGCTTTAAATGCATTTTCAGCCCGAGCTGAGCACGTTTTGTGAGTTTGAATGTATCTTCATAGGAATGAGTTGTGTGGTCAAATCAATGCTCATATAGGCTTCGGGAGGTCATCCTGAACAAAATACATGTTGAAGTGTGTGCATAAGTCCTTTGGTTTAGGCGTCACACTCAATTTGAGGTTTTATTGCTTTGAATGCATTTTCAGCCCGAGCTGAGCACGTTTTGTGAGTTTGAATGTATCTTGATACGAATGAGTTGTGTGGTCAAATTATTGCTCATATAGGCTTCAGGATGACCTCCTGAACTAAATACATGTTGAAGTGTGTGCATAAGTCCTTTGGTTTAGGCGTGACACTCAATTTGAGTTTTTATTACTTTAAATGCATTTTCAGCCCGAGATGAGCGCGTTTTGTGAGTTTGAATGTATCTTCATAGGAATGAGTTGTGTGGTCAAATTAATGCTCATATAGGCTTCAGGATGACGTCCTGAACAAAATACATGTTGAAGTGTGTGCATAAGTCCTTTGGTTTAGGCGTGACACTCAATTTGAGTTTTTATTGCTTTAAATGCATTTTCAGCCCGAGCTGAGCACGTTTTGTGAGTTTGAATGTATCTTCATAGGAATGAGTTGTGTGGTCAAATTAATGCTCATATAGGCTTCAGGATGACCCCCTGAACTAAATACATGTTGAAGTGTGTGCATAAGTCCTTTGGTTTAGGCGTGATACTCAATTTGAGTTTTTATTGCTTTAAATGCATTTTCAGCCCGAGCTGAGCACGTTTTGTGAGTTTGAATGTATCTTGATAGGAATGAGTTGTGTGGTCAAATTAATGCTCATATAGGCTTCAGGATGACCTCCTGAACAAAATACATGTTTGTGCATAAGTCCTTTGGTTTAGGCGTGACACTCAATTTGAGTTTTTATTGCTTTAAATGCATTTTCAGCCCGAGCTGAGCACGTTTTGTGAGTTTGAGTGTATCTTGATAGGAATGAGTTGTGTGGTCAAATTAATGCTCATATAGGCTTCAGGATGACCTCCTGAACAAAATACATGTTGAAGTATGTGCTTAAGTCCTTTGGTTTAGGCGTGACACTCAAATTGAGTGTTTATTGCTTTAAATGCATTTTCAGCCCCAGCTGAGCACGTTTTGTGAGTTTGAATGTATCTTCATAGGAATGAGTTGTGTGGTCAAATTAATGCTCATTTAGGATTCAGGTGGTCATCCTGAACAAAATGCAGGTTGAAGTGTGTGCATAAGTCCTTTGGTTTAGGTGTGACACTCAATTTGAGTTTTTATTGCGAAATGCATTTTCAGGCAGAGCTGAGCAAGTTTTCTGAGTTTGAAGTATCTTCATAGGAATGAGTTGTGTGGTCAAATTAATGCTAATTTAGGCTTCGGGAGGTCATCCTGAACAAAATACATGTTGAAGTGTGTGCATAAGTCCTTTGGTTTTGGCGTGACACTCAATTTAAGGTTTTATTGCTTTAAATCATTTTCAGCCCGAGCTGAGCGCGCTTTCTGACTTTGAATGTATCTTCATAGGAATGAGTTGTGTGGTCAAATTAATGCTCATTTAGGCTTCAGGTGGTCATCCTGAACAAAATACATGTTAAAGTGTGTGCATAAGTCCTTTGGTTTAGGCGTGACACTCAATTTGAGTTTTTATTGCTTTAAATGCATTTTCAGCCCGAGCTGAGCACGTTTTGTAAGTTTGAATGTATCTTCATAGGAATGAGTTATGTGGTCAAATTAATGCTCATATAGGCTTCAGAATGACCTCCTGAACTAAATACATGTTGAAGTGTGTGCATAAGTCCTTTGGTTTAGGCGTGACACTCAATTTGAGTTTTTATTGCTTTAAATGCATTTTCAGCCCGAGCTGAGCGCGCTTTTCTGACTTTGAATGTATCTTCATAGGAATTAATTGTGTAGTCAAATTATTGCTCATTTAGGCTTCCGGAGGTCATCCTGAACAAAATACACGAAGTGTGTGCATAAGTCCTTTGGTTTAGGCGTGACACTCAATTTGAGTTTTTTTTGCTTTAAATGCATTTTCAGCCCGAGCTGAGCACGTTTTGTGAGTTTGAATGTATCTTCATAGAATGAGTTGTGTGGTCAAATTAATGCTCATATAGGCTTCGGGAGGTCATCCTGAACAAAATACATGTTGAAGTGTGTGCATAAGTCCTTTGGTTTAGGCGTCACACTCAATTTGAGGTTTTATTGCTTTGAATGCATTTTCAGCCCGAGCTGAGCACAGTTTGAATGTATCTTGATACGAATGAGTTGTGTGGTCAAATTAATGCTCATATAGGCTTCAGGATGACCTCTTGAACTAAATACATGTTGAAGTGTGTGCATAAGTACTTTGGTTTAGGCGTCACACTCAATTTGAGGTTTTATTGCTTTGAATGCATTTTCAGCCCGAGCTGAGCACAGTTTGAATGTATCTTGATACAAATGAGTTGTGTGGTCAAATTAATGCTCATATAGGCTTCAGGATGACCTCTTGAACTAAATACATGTTGAAGTGTGTGCATAAGTACTTTGGTTTAGGCGTGACACTCAATTTGAGTTTTTATAACTTTAAATGCATTTTCAGCCCGAGCTGAGCACGTTTTGTGACTTTGAATGCATCTTCATAAGAATGAGTTATGTGGTCAAATTAATGCTCATATAGGCTTCAGGATGACCTCTTGAACTAAATACATGTTGAAGTGTGTGCATAAGCCCTTTGGTTTAGGCGTGACACTCAATTTGAGTTTTTATTGCTTTAAATGCATTTTCAGCCCGAGCTGAGCACGTTTTGTGAGTTTGAATGTATCTTCATAGGAATGAGTTGTGTGGTCAAATCAATGCTCATATAGGCTTCGGGAGGTCATCCTGAACAAAATACATGTTGAAGTGTGTGCATAAGTCCTTTGGTTTAGGCGTCACACTCAATTTGAGGTTTTATTGCTTTGAATGCATTTTCAGCCCGAGCTGAGCACGTTTTGTGAGTTTGAATGTATCTTGATACGAATGAGTTGTGTGGTCAAATTATTGCTCATATAGGCTTCAGGATGACCTCCTGAACTAAATACATGTTGAAGTGTGTGCATAAGTCCTCTGGTTTAGGCGTGACACTCAATTTGAGTTTTTATTACTTTAAATGCATTTTCAGCCCGAGATGAGCGCGTTTTGTGAGTTTGAATGTATCTTCATAGGAATGAGTTGTGTGGTCAAATTAATGCTCATATAGGCTTCAGGATGACGTCCTGAACAAAATACATGTTGAAGTGTGTGCATAAGTCCTTTGGTTTAGGCGTGACACTCAATTTGAGTTTTTATTGCTTTAAATGCATTTTCAGCCCGAGCTGAGCACGTTTTGTGAGTTTGAATGTATCTTCATAGGAATGAGTTGTGTGGTCAAATTAATGCTCATATAGGCTTCAGGATGACCCCCTGAACTAAATACATGTTGAAGTGTGTGCATAAGTCCTTTGGTTTAGGCGTGATACTCAATTTGAGTTTTTATTGCTTTAAATGCATTTTCAGCCCGAGCTGAGCACGTTTTGTGAGTTTGAATGTATCTTGATAGGAATGAGTTGTGTGGTCAAATTAATGCTCATATAGGCTTCAGGATGACCTCCTGAACAAAATACATGTTTGTGCATAAGTCCTTTGGTTTAGGCGTGACACTCAATTTGAGTTTTTATTGCTTTAAATGCATTTTCAGCCCGAGCTGAGCACGTTTTGTGAGTTTGAATGTATCTTCATAGGAATGAGTTGTGTGGTCAAATTAATGCTCATATAGGCTTCAGGATGACCCCCTGAACTAAATACATGTTGAAGTGTGTGCATAAGTCCTTTGGTTTAGGCGTGACACTCAAATTGAGTTTTTATTGCTTTAAATGCATTTTCAGCCCCAGCTGAGCACGTTTTGTGAGTTTGAATGTATCTTCATAGGAATGAGTTGTGTGGTCAAATTAATGCTCATTTAGGATTCAGGTGGTCATCCTGAACAAAATGCAGGTTGAAGTGTGTGCATAAGTCCTTTGGTTTAGGTGTGACACTCAATTTGAGTTTTTATTGCGAAATGCATTTTCAGGCAGAGCTGAGCAAGTTTTCTGAGTTTGAAGTATCTTCATAGGAATGAGTTGTGTGGTCAAATTAATGCTAATTTAGGCTTCGGGAGGTCATCCTGAACAAAATACATGTTGAAGTGTGTGCATAAGTCCTTTGGTTTTGGCGTGACACTCAATTTAAGGTTTTATTGCTTTAAATCATTTTCAGCCCGAGCTGAGCGCGCTTTCTGACTTTGAATGTATCTTCATAGGAATGAGTTGTGTGGTCAAATTAATGCTCATTTAGGCTTCAGGTGGTCATCCTGAACAAAATACATGTTAAAGTGTGTGCATAAGTCCTTTGGTTTAGGCGTGACACTCAATTTGAGTTTTTATTGCTTTAAATGCATTTTCAGCCCGAGCTGAGCACGTTTTGTAAGTTTGAATGTATCTTCATAGGAATGAGTTATGTGGTCAAATTAATGCTCATATAGGCTTCAGAATGACCTCCTGAACTAAATACATGTTGAAGTGTGTGCATAAGTCCTTTGGTTTAGGCGTGACACTCAATTTGAGTTTTTATTGCTTTAAATGCATTTTCAGCCCGAGCTGAGCGCGCTTTTCTGACTTTGAATGTATCTTCATAGGAATTAATTGTGTAGTCAAATTATTGCTCATTTAGGCTTCCGGAGGTCATCCTGAACAAAATACACGAAGTGTGTGCATAAGTCCTTTGGTTTAGGCGTGACACTCAATTTGAGTTTTTATTGCTTTAAATGCATTTTCAGCCCGAGCTGAGCACGTTTTGTGAGTTTGAATGTATCTTCATAGGAATGAGTTGTGTGGTCAAATCAATGCTCATATAGGCTTCGGGAGGTCATCCTGAACAAAATACATGTTGAAGTGTGTGCATAAGTCCTTTGGTTTAGGTGTGACACTCAATTTGAGTTTTTATTGCTTTAAATGCATTTTCAGCCCCAGCTGAGCACGTTTTCTGACTTTGAATGTATCTTCATAGGAATGAGTTGTGTGGTCAAATTAATGCTCATTTAGGCTTCAGGTGGTCATCCTGAACAAAATACATGTTAAAGTGTGTGCATAAGTCCTTTGGTTTAGGCGTGACACTCAATTTGAGTTTTTATTGCTTTAAATGCATTTTCAGCCCGAGCTGAGCACGTTTTGTAAGTTTGAATGTATCTTCATAGGAATGAGTTATGTGGTCAAATTAATGCTCATATAGGCTTCAGAATGACCTCCTGAACTAAATACATGTTGAAGTGTGTGCATAAGTCCTTTGGTTTAGGCGTGACACTCAATTTGAATTTTTATTGCTTTAAATGCATTTTCAGCCCGAGCTGAGCGCGCTTTCTGACTTTGAATGTATCTTCATAGGAATGGATTGTGTAGTCAAATTATTGCTCATTTAGGCTTCCGGAGGTCATCCTGAACAAAATACACGAAGTGTGTGCATAAGTCCTTTGGTTTAGGCGTGACACTCAATTTGAGTTTTTATTGCTTTAAATGCATTTTCAGCCCGAGCTGAGCACGTTTTGTGAGTTTGAATGTATCTTCATAGGAATGAGTTGTGTGGTCAAATCAATGCTCATATAGGCTTCGGGAGGTCATCCTGAACAAAATACATGTTGAAGTGTGTGCATAAGTCCTTTGGTTTAGGCGTCACACTCAATTTGAGGTTTTATTGCTTTGAATGCATTTTCAGCCCGAGCTGAGCACGTTTTGTGAGTTTGAATGTATCTTCATAAGAATGAGTTATGTGGTCAAATTAATGCTCATTTAGGCTTCAGGTGGTCATCCTGAAAAAAATACATGTTGAAGTGTGTGCATAAGTCCTTTGGTTCAGGCGAGACACTCAATTTGAGTTTTTATTGCTTTAAATGCATTTTCAGCCCGAGCTGAGCACGTTTTGTGAGTTTGAATGTATCTTCATAGGAATGAGTTGTGTAGTCAAATTAATGCTCATATGGGCTTCAGGAGGTCATCCTGAACAAAATACATGTTGAAGTGTGTGCATAAGTCCTTTGGTTTAGGTGTGACACTCAATTTGAGTTTTTATTGCTTTAAATGCATTTTCAGCCCGAGCTGAGCACGTTTTGTGAGTTTGAATGTATCTTCATAAGAATGAGTTATGTGGTCAAATTAATGCTCATTTAGGCTTCAGGTGGTCATCCTGAAAAAAATACATGTTGAAGTGTGTGCATAAGTCCTTTGGTTCAGGCGAGACACTCAATTTGAGTTTTTATTGCTTTAAATGCATTTTCAGCCCGAGCTGAGCACGTTTTGTGAGTTTGAATGTATCTTCATAGGAATGAGTTGTGTAGTCAAATTAATGCTCATATGGGCTTCAGGAGGTCATCCTGAACAAAATACATGTTGAAGTGTGTGCATAAGTCCTTTGGTTTAGGTGTGACACTCAATTTGAGTTTTTATTGCTTTAAATGCATTTTCAGCCCGAGCTGAGCACGTTTTGTGAGTTTGAATGTATCTTCATAGGAATGAGTTGTGTGTTCAAATTAATGCTCATTTAGGCTTCAGGTGGTCATCCTGAACAAAATACATGTTGAAGTGTGTGCATAAGTCCTTTGGTTTAGGCGTGACACTCAATTTGAGTTTTTATTGCTTTAAATGCATTTTCAGCCCGAGCTGAGCACATTTTGAGAGTTTGAATGTATCTTCATAGGAATGAGTTGTGTGGTCAAATTAATGCTCATATGGGCTTCAGGAGGTAATCATGAACTAAATACATGTGCAAGTGTGTGATAAGTCCTTTTTTAGGCGTGACACTCAATTTGAGTTTTTATTGCTTTAAATGCATTTTCAGCCCGAGCTGAGGACGTTTTGTGAGTTTGAATGTATCGTCATAGGAATGAGTTGTGTAGTCAAATTAATGCTCATATGGGCTTCAGGAAGTCATCCTGAACAAAATACATGTTGAAGTGTGTGCATAAGTCCTTTGGTTTAGGTGTGACACTCAATTTAAGTTTTTATTTCTTTAAATGCATTTTCAGCCCGAGCTGAGCACGTTTTGTGAGTTTGAATGTATCTTCATAGGAATGAGTTGTGTGGTCAAATTAATGCTCATTTAGGCTTCAGGTGGTCATCCTGAACAAAATACATGTTGAAGTGTGTGCATAAGTCCTTTGGTTTAGGCGTCACACTCAATTTGAGGTTTTATTGCTTTGAATGCATTTTCAGCCCGAGCTGAGCACGTTTTGTGAGTTTGAATGTATCTTCATAGGAATGAGTTGTGTGGTCAAATCAATGCTCATATAGGCTTCGGGAGGTCATCCTGAACAAAATACATGTTGACGTGTGTGCATAAGTCCTTTGGTTTAGGCGTCACACTCAATTTGAGGTTTTATTGCTTTGAATGCATTTTCAGCCCGAGCTGAATACGTTTTGTGAGTTTGAATGTATCTTGATACGAATGAGTTGTGTGGTCAAATTGATGCTCATATAGGCTTCAGGATGACCTCTTGAACTAAATACATGTTGAAGTGTGTGCATAAGTACTTTGGTTTAGGCGTGACACTCAATTTGAGTTTTTATAACTTTAAATGCATTTTCAGCCCGAGCTGAGCACGTTTTGTGAGTTTGAATGTATCTTCATAAGAATGAGTTATGTGGTCAAATTAATGCTCATATAGGCTTCAGGATGACCTCTTGAACTAAATACATGTTGAAGTGTGTGCATAAGTCCTTTGGTTTAGGCGTGACACATTAAATTTGAGTTTTTATTGCTTTAAATGCATTTTCAGCCCGAGCTGAGCACGTTTTGTGAGTTTGAATGTATCTTCATAGGAATGAGTTGTGTGGTCAAATCAATGCTCATATAGGCTTCGGGAGGTCATCCTGAACAAAATACATGTTGAAGTGTGTGCATAAGTCCTTTGGTTTAGGCGTCACACTCAATTTGAGGTTTTATTGCTTTGAATGCATTTTCAGCCCGAGCTGAGCACGTTTTGTGAGTTTGAATGTATCTTGATACGAATGAGTTGTGTGGTCAAATTAATGCTCATATAGGCTTCAGGATGACCTCCTGAACTAAATACATGTTGAAGTGTGTGCATAAGTCCTTTGGTTTAGGCGTGACACTCAATTTGAGTTTTTATTGCTTTAAATGCATTTTCAGCCCGAGCTGAGGACGTTTTGTGAGTTTGAATGTATCTTCATAGGAATGAGTTGTCTGGTCAAATTAATTCTCATATGGACTTCAGGAGGTCATCCTGAACAAAATACATGTTGAAGTGTGTGCATAAGTCCTTTGGTTTAGGCGTAAAACTCAATTTGAGGTTTTATTGCTTTAAATGCATTTTCAGCCCGAGCTGAGCACGTTTTGTGAGTTTGAATGTATCTTCATAGGAATGAGTTGTGTGGTCAAATCAATGCTCATATAGGCTTCGGGAGGTCATCCTGAACAAAATACATGTTGAAGTGTGTGCATAAGTCCTTTGGTTTAGGCGTCACACTCAATTTGAGGTTTTATTGCTTTGAATGCATTTTCAGCCCGAGCTGAGCACGTTTTGTGAGTTTGAATGTATCTTGATACGAATGAGTTCTGTGGTCAAATTAATGCTCATGTAGGCTTCAGGATGACCTCCTGAACTAAATACATGTTGAAGTGTGTGCATAAGTCCTTTGGTTTAGGCGTGACACTCAATTTGAGTTTTTATTGCTTTAAATGCATTTTCAGCCCGAGCTGAGCACATTTTGAGAGTTTGAATGTATCTTCATAGGAATGAGTTGTGTGGTCAAATTAATGCTCATATGGGCTTCAGGAGGTAATCCTGAACTAAATACATGTGCAAGTGTGTGATAAGTCCTTTTTTAGGCGTGACACTCAATTTGAGTTTTTATTGCTTTAAATGCATTTTCAGCCCGAGCTGAGCACGTTTTGTGAGTTTGAATGTATCTTCATAGGAATGAGTTGTGTAGTCAAATTAATGCTCATATGGGCTTCAGGAAGTCATCCTGAACAAAATACATGTTGAAGTGTGTGCATAAGTCCTTTGGTTTAGGTGTGACACTCAATTTAAGTTTTTATTTCTTTAAATGCATTTTCAGCCCGAGCTGAGCACGTTTTGTGAGTTTGAATGTATCTTCATAGGAATGAGTTGTGTGGTCAAATTAATGCTCATTTAGGCTTCAGGTGGTCATCCTGAACAAAATACATGTTGAAGTGTGTGCATAAGTCCTTTGGTTTAGGCGTCACACTCAATTTGAGGTTTTATTGCTTTGAATGCATTTTCAGCCCGAGCTGAGCACGTTTTGTGAGTTTGAATGTATCTTCATAGGAATGAGTTGTGTGGTCAAATCAATGCTCATATAGGCTTCGGGAGGTCATCCTGAACAAAATACATGTTGAAGTGTGTGCATAAGTCCTTTGGTTTAGGCGTCACACTCAATTTGAGGTTTTATTGCTTTGAATGCATTTTCAGCCAGAGCTGAGCACGTTTTGTGAGTTTGAATGTATCTTGATACGAATGAGTTGTGTGGTCAAATTAATGCTCATATAGGCTTCAGGATGACCTCTTGAACTAAATACACGTTGAAGTGTGTGCATAAGTACTTTGGTTTAGGCGTGACACTCAATTTGAGTTTTTATAACTTTAAATGCATTTTCAGCCCGAGCTGAGCACGTTTTGTGAGTTTGAATGTATCTTCATAAGAATGAGTTGTGTGGTCAAATTAATGCTCATATGGGCTTCAGGAGGTAATCCTGAACTAAATACATGTGCAAGTGTGTGATAAGTCCTTTTTTAGGCGTGACACTCAATTTGAGTTTTTATTGCTTTAAATGCATTTTCAGCCCGAGCTGAGCACGTTTTGTGAGTTTGAATGTATCTTCATAGGAATGAGTTGTGTAGTCAAATTAATGCTCATATGGGCTTCAGGAAGTCATCCTGAACAAAATACATGTTGAAGTGTGTGCATAAGTCCTTTGGTTTAGGTGTGACACTCAATTTGAGTTTTTATTGCGAAATGTATTTTCAGGCAGAGATGAGCAAGTTTTCTGAGTTTGAAGTATCTTCATAGGAATGAGTTGTGTGGTCAAATTAATGCTAATTTAGGCTTCAGGAGGTCATCCTGAACAAAATACATGTTGAAGTGTGTGCATAAGTCCTTTGGTTTAGGCGTCACACTCAATTTGAGGTTTTATTGCTTTGAATGCATTTTCAGCCCGAGCTGAGCACGTTTTGTGAGTTTGAATGTATCTTCATAGGAATGAGTTGTGTGGTAAAATCAATGCTCATATAGGCTTCGGGAGGTCATCCTGAACAAAATACATGTTGAAGTGTGTGCATAAGTCCTTTGGTTTAGGCGTCACACTCAATTTGAGGTTTTATTGCTTTGAATGCATTTTCAGCCCGAGCTGAGCACGTTTTGTGAGTTTGAATGTATCTTGATACGAATGAGTTGTGTGGTCAAATTAATGCTCATATAGGCTTCAGGATGACCTCCTGAACTAAATACATGTTGAAGTCTGTGCATAAGTCCTTTGGTTTAGGCGCGACACTCAATTTGAGTTTTTATTGCTTTAAATGCATTTTCAGCCCGAGCTGAGCACGTTTTGTGAGTTTGAATGTATCTTGATAGGAATGAGTTGTGTGGTCAAATTAATGCTCATATAGGCTTCAGGATGACCTCCTGAACTAAATACATGTTGAAGTGTGTGCATAAGTCCTTTGGTTTAGGCGTGACACTCAATTTGAGTTTTTATTGCTTTAAATGCATTTTCAGCCCGAGCTGAGGACGTTTTGTGAGTTTGAATGTATCTTCATAGGAATGAGTTGTCTGGTCAAATTAATGCTCATTTAGGCTTCAGGTGGTCATCCTGAACTAAATACATGTTGAAGTGTGTGCATAAGTCCTTTGGTTTAGGCGTGACACTCAATTTGAGTTTTTATTGCTTTAAATGCATTTTCAGCCCGAGCTGAGGACGTTTTGTGAGTTTGAATGTATCTTCATAGGAATGAGTTGTCTGGTCAAATTAATTCTCATATGGACTTCAGGAGGTCATCCTGAACAAAATACATGTTGAAGTGTGTGCATAAGTCCTTTGGTTTAGGTGTGACACTCAATTTGAGTTTTTATTTCTTTAAATGCATTTTCAGCCCGAGCTGAGCACGTTTTGTGAGTTTGAATGTATCTTCATAGGAATGAGTTGTGTAGTCAAATTAATGCTCATATGGGCTTCAGGAAGTCATCCTGAACAAAATACATGTTGAAGTGTGTGCATAAGTCCTTTGGTTTAGGTGTGACACTCAATTTGAGTTTTTATTTCTTTAAATGCATTTTCAGCCCGAGCTGAGCACGTTTTGTGAGTTTGAATGTATCTTCATAGGAATGAGTTGTGTGGTCAAATTAATGCTTATTTAGGCTTCAGGAGGTCATCCTGAACAAAATACATGTTGAAGTGTGTGCATAAGTCCTTTTGTTTAGGCGTGACACTCAATTTGAGTTTTTATTGCTTTAAATGCATTTTCAGCCCGAGCTGAGCACGTTTTGTGAGTTTGAATATATCTTCATAGAATGAGTTGTGTGGTCAAATTAATGCTTATTTGGGCTTCAGGAGGTCATCCTGAACAAAATACATGTTGGAGTGTGTGCATAAGTCCTTTGGTTTAGGTGTGACATTCAATTTGAGTTTTATTGCTTTAAATGCATTTTCAGCCCGAGCTGAGCACGTTTTGTGAGTTTGAATGTATCTTCATAGGAATGAGTTGTGTGGTCAAATTAATGCTCATTTAGGCTTCAGGTGGTCATCCTGAACTAAATACATGTTGAAGTGTGTGCATAAGTCCTTTGGTTTAGGCGTGACACTCAATTTGAGTTTTTATTGCTTTAAATGCATTTTCAGCCCGAGCTGAGCGCGCTTTCTGACTTTGAATGGATCTTCATAGGAATGAGTTGTGTGGTCAAATTATTGCTGAAATAGGCTTCAGGAGGTCATCCTGAACAAAATACATGTTGAAGTGTGTGTATAAGTCCTTTGGTTCAGGCGTGACACTCAATTTGAGTATTTATTGCTTTAGCATTTTCAGCCCGAGCTGAGCATGTTTTGTGAGTTTGACTGTATCTTCATAGGAATGAGTTGTGTGGTCAAATTATAGCTCATTTAGGTTTCAGGTGGTCATCCTGAACAAAATACATGTTGAAGTGTGTGCATAAGTCCTTTGGTTTAGGTGTGACACTCAATTTGAGTTTTTATTGCGAAATGCATTTTCAGGCAGAGATGAGCACGTTTTCTGAGTTTGAAGTATCTTCATAGGAATGAGTTGTGTGGTCAAATTAATGCTAATTTAGGCTTCAGGAGGTCATCCTGAACAAAATACATGTTGAAGTGTGTGCATAAGTCCTTTGGTTTTGGCGTGACACTCAATTTGAGGTTTTATTGCTTTGAATATATTTTCAGCCCGAGCTGAGCACGTTTTGTGAGTTTGAATGTATCTTGATAGGAATGAATTGTGTGGTCAAATTAATGCTCATATAGGCTTCAGGATGACCTCTTGAACTAAATACATGTTGAAGTGTGTGCATAAGTACTTTGGTTTAGGCGTGACACTCAATTTGAGTTTTTATAACTTTAAATGCATTTTCAGCCCGAGCTGAGCACGTTTTGTCAGTTTGAATGTATCTTCATAAGAATGAGTTATGTGGTCAAATTAATGCTCATATAGGCTTCAGGATGACCTCTTGAACTAAATACATCTTGAAGTGTGTGCATAAGTCCTTTGGTTTAGGCGTGACACTCAATTTGAGTTTTTATTGCTTTAAATGCATTTTCAGCCCGAGCTGAGCACGTTTTGTGAGTTTGAATGTATCTTCATAGGAATGAGTTGTATGGTCAAATCAATGCTCATATAGGCTTCGGGAGGTCATCCTGAACAAAATACATGAAGTGTGTGCATAAGTCCTTTGGTTTAGGCGTCACACTCAATTTGAGGTTTTATTGCTTTAAATGCATTTTCAGCCCGAGCTGAGCACGTTTTGTGAGTTTGAATGTATCTTCATACGAATGAGTTGTGTGGTCAAATTAATGCTCATATAGGCTTCAGGATGACCTCCTGAACTAAATACATGTTGAAGTGTGTGCATAAGTCCTTTGGTTTAGGCGTGACACTCAATTTGAGTTTTTATTGCTTTAAATGCATTTTCAGCCCGAGCTGAGCACGTTTTGTGAGTTTGAATGTATCTTGATAGGAATCAGTTGTGTGGTCAAATTAATGCTCATATAGGCTTCAGGATGACCTCCTGAACAAAATACATGTTAAAGTGTGCGCATAAGTCCTTTGGTTTAGGCGTGACACTCAATTTGAGTTTTTATTGCGAAATGCATTTTCAGGCAGAGATGAGCAAGTTTTCTGAGTTTGAAGTATCTTCATAGGAATGAGTTGTGTGGTCAAAATAATCCTCATTCAGGTGGTCATCCTGAACAAAATACATGTTGAAGTGTGTGCATAAGTCCTTTGGTTTAGGCGTGACACTCAATTTGAGTTTTTATTGCTTTAAATGCATTTTCAGCCCGAGCTGAGCACGTTTTGAGAGTTTGAATGTATCTTCATAGGAATGAGTTGTGTAGTCAAATTAATGCTCATATGGGCTTCAGGAGGTCATCCTGAACAAACTACATGTTGAAGTGTGTGCATAAGTCCTTTGGTTTAGGTGTGACACTCAATTTGAGTTTTTATTGCTTTAAATGAATTTTCAGCCCGAACTGAGCACGTTTTGTGAGTTTGAATGTATCTTCATAGGAATGAGTTGTGTGGTCAAATTAATGCTCATTTAGGCTTCAGGTGGTCATCCTGAACTAAATACATGTTGAAGTGTGTGCATAAGTCCTTTGGTTTAGGCGTGACACTCAATTTGAGTTTTTATTGCTTTAAATGCATTTTCAGCCCGAGCTGAGGACGTTTTGTGAGTTTGAATGTATCTTCATAGGAATGAGTTGTCTGGTCAAATTAATTCTCATATGGACTTCAGGAGGTCATCCTGAACAAAATACATGTTGAAGTGTGTGCATAAGTCCTTTGGTTTAGGCGTCACACTCAATTTGAGGTTTTATTGCTTTGAATGCATTTTCAGCCCGAGCTGAGCACGTTTTGTGAGTTTGAATGTATCTTCATAGGAATGAGTTGTGTGGTCAAATCAATGCTCATATAGGCTTCGGGAGGTCATCCTGAACAAAATACATGTTGAAGTGTGTGCATAAGTCCTTTGGTTTAGGCGTCACACTCAATTTGAGGTTTTATTGCTTTGAATGCATTTTCAGCCCGAGCTGAGCACGTTTTGTGAGTTTGAATGTATCTTGATACGAATGATTTGTATGGTCAAATTAATGCTCATATAGGCTTCAGGATGACCTCTTGAACAAAATACATGTTGAAGTGTGTGCATAAGTCCTTTGGTTTAGGCGTGACACTCAATTTGAGTTTTTATTGCTTTAAATGCATTTTCAGCCCGAGCTGAGCACGTTTTGTGAGTTTGAATGTATCTTCATAGGAATGAGTTGTGTGGTCAAATTAATGCTCATATAGGCTTCGGGAGGTCATCCTGAACAAAATACATGTTGAAGTGTGTGCATAAGTCCTTTGGTTTAGGCGTCACACTCAATTTGAGTTTTTATTGCTTTAAATGCATTTTCAGCCCGAGCTGAGGACGTTTTGTGAGTTTGAATGTATCTTCATAGGAATGAGTTGTCTGGTCAAATTAATTCTCATATGGACTTCAGGAGGTCATCCTGAACAAAATACATGTTGAAGTGTGTGCATAAGTCCTTTGGTTTAGGTGTGACACTCAATTTGAGTTTTTATTGCTTTAAATGAATTTTCAGCCCGAACTGAGCACGTTTTGTGAGTTTGAATGTATCTTCATAGGAATGAGTTGTGTGGTCAAATTAATGCTCATTTAGGCTTCAGGTGGTCATCCTGAACTAAATACATGTTGAAGTGTGTGCATAAGTCCTTTGGTTTAGGCATGACACTCAATTTGAGTTTTTATTGCTTTAAATGCATTTTCAGCACGAGCTGAGCGCGCTTTCTGACTTTGAATGTATTTTCATAGGAATGAGTTGTGTGGTCAAATTATTGCTCATTTAGGCTTGAGGAGGTCATCCTGAACAAAATACATGTCGAAGTGTGTGCATAAGTCCTTTGGTTTAGGCGTGACACTCAATTTGAGTTTTTATTGCTTTAAATGCATTTTCAGCCCGAGCTGAGTACGTTTTGTGAGTTTGAATGTATCTTCATAGGAATGAGTTGTGTGGTCAAATTAATGCTCATTTAGGCTTCAGGTGGTCATCCTGAACTAAATACATGTTGAAGTGTGTGCATAAATCCTTTGGTTTAGGCGTGACACTCAATTTGAGTTTTTATTGCTTTAAATGCATTTTCAGCCCGAGTTGAGCACGTTTTGTGAGTTTGAATGTATCTTCATAGGAATGAGTTGTGTGGTCAAATTAATGCTCATTTAGGCTTCAGGTGGTCATCCTGAACTAAATACATGTTGAAGTGTGTGCATAAGTCCTTTGGTTTAGGCGTGACACTCAATTTGAGTTTTTATTGCTTTAAATGCATTTTCAGCACGAGCTGAGCGCGCTTTCTGACTTTGAATGTATTTTCATAGGAATGAGTTGTGTGGTCAAATTATTGCTCATTTAGGCTTGAGGAGGTCATCCTGAACAAAATACATGTCGAAGTGTGTGCATAAGTCCTTTGGTTTAGGCGTGACACTCAATTTGAGTTTTTATTGCTTTAAATGCATTTTCAGCCCGAGCTGAGTACGTTTTGTGAGTTTGAATGTATCTTCATAGGAATGAGTTGTGTGGTCAAATTAATGCTCATTTAGGCTTCAGGTGGTCATCCTGAACTAAATACATGTTGAAGTGTGTGCATAAATCCTTTGGTTTAGGCGTGACACTCAATTTGAGTTTTTATTGCTTTAAATGCATTTTCAGCCCGAGTTGAGCACGTTTTGTGAGTTTGAATGTATCTTCATAGGAATGAGTTGTGTGGTCAAATTAATGCTCATTTAGGCTTCAGGTGGTCATCCTGAACAAAATACATGTTGAAGTGTGTGCATAAGTCCTTTGGTTTAGGCGTGACACTCAATTTGAGTTTTTATTGCTTTAAATGCATTTTCAGCCCGAGCTGAGCACGTTTTGTGAGTTTGAATGTATCTTCATAGGAATGAGTTGTGTAGTCAATTAATGCTCATATGGGCTTCAGGAAGTCATCCTGAACAAAATACATGTTGAAGTGTGTGCATAAGTCCTTTGGTTTAGGTGTGACACTCAATTTGAGTTTTTATTTCTTTAAATGCATTTTCAGCCCGAGCTGAGCACGTTTTGTGAGTTTGAATGTATCTTCATAGGAATGAGTTGTGTGGTCAAATTAATGCTTATTTAGGCTTCAGGAGGTCATCCTGAACAAAATACATGTTGAAGTGTGTGCATAAGTCCTTTTGTTTAGGCGTGACACTCAATTTGAGTTTTTATTGCTTTAAATGCATTTTCAGCCCGAGCTGAGCACGTTTTGTGAGTTTGAATATATCTTCATAGAATGAGTTGTGTGGTCAAATTAATGCTTATTTGGGCTTCAGGAGGTCATCCTGAACAAAATACATGTTGGAGTGTGTGCATAAGTCCTTTGGTTTAGGTGTGACATTCAATTTGAGTTTTATTGCTTTAAATGCATTTTCAGCCCGAGCTGAGCACGTTTTGTGAGTTTGAATGTATCTTCATAGGAATGAGTTGTGTGGTCAAATTAATGCTCATTTAGGCTTCAGGTGGTCATCCTGAACTAAATACATGTTGAAGTGTGTGCATAAGTCCTTTGGTTTAGGCGTGACACTCAATTTGAGTTTTTATTGCTTTAAATGCATTTTCAGCCCGAGCTGAGCGCGCTTTCTGACTTTGAATGGATCTTCATAGGAATGAGTTGTGTGGTCAAATTATTGCTGAAATAGGCTTCAGGAGGTCATCCTGAACAAAATACATGTTGAAGTGTGTGTATAAGTCCTTTGGTTCAGGCGTGACACTCAATTTGAGTATTTATTGCTTTAGCATTTTCAGCCCGAGCTGAGCATGTTTTGTGAGTTTGACTGTATCTTCATAGGAATGAGTTGTGTGGTCAAATTATAGCTCATTTAGGTTTCAGGTGGTCATCCTGAACAAAATACATGTTGAAGTGTGTGCATAAGTCCTTTGGTTTAGGTGTGACACTCAATTTGAGTTTTTATTGCGAAATGCATTTTCAGGCAGAGATGAGCACGTTTTCTGAGTTTGAAGTATCTTCATAGGAATGAGTTGTGTGGTCAAATTAATGCTAATTTAGGCTTCAGGAGGTCATCCTGAACAAAATACATGTTGAAGTGTGTGCATAAGTCCTTTGGTTTTGGCGTGACACTCAATTTGAGGTTTTATTGCTTTGAATATATTTTCAGCCCGAGCTGAGCACGTTTTGTGAGTTTGAATGTATCTTGATAGGAATGAATTGTGTGGTCAAATTAATGCTCATATAGGCTTCAGGATGACCTCTTGAACTAAATACATGTTGAAGTGTGTGCATAAGTACTTTGGTTTAGGCGTGACACTCAATTTGAGTTTTTATAACTTTAAATGCATTTTCAGCCCGAGCTGAGCACGTTTTGTCAGTTTGAATGTATCTTCATAAGAATGAGTTATGTGGTCAAATTAATGCTCATATAGGCTTCAGGATGACCTCTTGAACTAAATACATCTTGAAGTGTGTGCATAAGTCCTTTGGTTTAGGCGTGACACTCAATTTGAGTTTTTATTGCTTTAAATGCATTTTCAGCCCGAGCTGAGCACGTTTTGTGAGTTTGAATGTATCTTCATAGGAATGAGTTGTATGGTCAAATCAATGCTCATATAGGCTTCGGGAGGTCATCCTGAACAAAATACATGAAGTGTGTGCATAAGTCCTTTGGTTTAGGCGTCACACTCAATTTGAGGTTTTATTGCTTTAAATGCATTTTCAGCCCGAGCTGAGCACGTTTTGTGAGTTTGAATGTATCTTCATACGAATGAGTTGTGTGGTCAAATTAATGCTCATATAGGCTTCAGGATGACCTCCTGAACTAAATACATGAAGTGTGTGCATAAGTCCTTTGGTTTAGGCGTGACACTCAATTTGAGTTTTTATTGCTTTAAATGCATTTTCAGCCCGAGCTGAGCACGTTTTGTGAGTTTGAATGTATCTTCATAGGAATGAGTTGTGTGGTCAAATTAATGCTCATATAGGCTTCAGGATGACCTCCTGAACTAAATACATGTTGAAGTGTGTGCATAGGTCCTTTGGTTTAGGCGTGACACTCAATTTGAGTTTTTATTGCTTTAAATGCATTTTCAGCCCGAGCTGAGCACGTTTTGTGAGTTTGAATGTATCTTGATAGGAATCAGTTGTGTGGTCAAATTAATGCTCATATAGGCTTCAGGATGACCTCCTGAACAAAATACATGTTAAAGTGTGCGCATAAGTCCTTTGGTTTAGGCGTGACACTCAATTTGAGTTTTTATTGCGAAATGCATTTTCAGGCAGAGATGAGCAAGTTTTCTGAGTTTGAAGTATCTTCATAGGAATGAGTTGTGTGGTCAAAATAATCCTCATTCAGGTGGTCATCCTGAACAAAATACATGTTGAAGTGTGTGCATAAGTCCTTTGGTTTAGGCGTGACACTCAATTTGAGTTTTTATTGCTTTAAATGCATTTTCAGCCCGAGCTGAGCACGTTTTGAGAGTTTGAATGTATCTTCATAGGAATGAGTTGTGTAGTCAAATTAATGCTCATATGGGCTTCAGGAGGTCATCCTGAACAAAATACATGTTGAAGTGTGTGCATAAGTCCTTTGGTTTAGGTGTGACACTCAATTTGAGTTTTTATTGCTTTAAATGAATTTTCAGCCCGAACTGAGCACGTTTTGTGAGTTTGAATGTATCTTCATAGGAATGAGTTGTGTGGTCAAATTAATGCTCATTTAGGCTTCAGGTGGTCATCCTGAACTAAATACATGTTGAAGTGTGTGCATAAGTCCTTTGGTTTAGGCGTGACACTCAATTTGAGTTTTTATTGCTTTAAATGCATTTTCAGCCCGAGCTGAGCACGTTTTGAGAGTTTGAATGTATCTTCATAGGAATGAGTTGTGTAGTCAAATTAATGCTCATATGGGCTTCAGGAGGTCATCCTGAACAAAATACATGTTGAAGTGTGTGCATAAGTCCTTTGGTTTAGGTGTGACACTCAATTTGAGTTTTTATTGCTTTAAATGAATTTTCAGCCCGAACTGAGCACGTTTTGTGAGTTTGAATGTATCTTCATAGGAATGAGTTGTGTGGTCAAATTAATGCTCATTTAGGCTTCAGGTGGTCATCCTGAACTAAATACATGTTGAAGTGTGTGCATAAGTCCTTTGGTTTAGGCGTGACACTCAATTTGAGTTTTTATTGCTTTAAATGCATTTTCAGCCCGAGCTGAGGACGTTTTGTGAGTTTGAATGTATCTTCATAGGAATGAGTTGTCTGGTCAAATTAATTCTCATATGGACTTCAGGAGGTCATCCTGAACAAAATACATGTTGAAGTGTGTGCATAAGTCCTTTGGTTTAGGCGTCACACTCAATTTGAGGTTTTATTGCTTTGAATGCATTTTCAGCCCGAGCTGAGCACGTTTTGTGAGTTTGAATGTATCTTCATAGGAATGAGTTGTGTGGTCAAATCAATGCTCATATAGGCTTCGGGAGGTCATCCTGAACAAAATACATGTTGAAGTGTGTGCATAAGTCCTTTGGTTTAGGCGTCACACTCAATTTGAGGTTTTATTGCTTTGAATGCATTTTCAGCCCGAGCTGAGCACGTTTTGTGAGTTTGAATGTATCTTGATACGAATGATTTGTATGGTCAAATTAATGCTCATATAGGCTTCAGGATGACCTCTTGAACAAAATACATGTTGAAGTGTGTGCATAAGTCCTTTGGTTTAGGCGTGACACTCAATTTGAGTTTTTATTGCTTTAAATGCATTTTCAGCCCGAGCTGAGCACGTTTTGTGAGTTTGAATGTATCTTCATAGGAATGAGTTGTGTGGTCAAATTAATGCTCATATAGGCTTCGGGAGGTCATCCTGAACAAAATACATGTTGAAGTGTGTGCATAAGTCCTTTGGTTTAGGCGTCACACTCAATTTGAGTTTTTATTGCTTTAAATGCATTTTCAGCCCGAGCTGAGGACGTTTTGTGAGTTTGAATGTATCTTCATAGGAATGAGTTGTCTGGTCAAATTAATTCTCATATGGACTTCAGGAGGTCATCCTGAACAAAATACATGTTGAAGTGTGTGCATAAGTCCTTTGGTTTAGGTGTGACACTCAATTTGAGTTTTTATTGCTTTAAATGAATTTTCAGCCCGAACTGAGCACGTTTTGTGAGTTTGAATGTATCTTCATAGGAATGAGTTGTGTGGTCAAATTAATGCTCATTTAGGCTTCAGGTGGTCATCCTGAACTAAATACATGTTGAAGTGTGTGCATAAGTCCTTTGGTTTAGGCGTGACACTCAATTTGAGTTTTTATTGCTTTAAATGCATTTTCAGCACGAGCTGAGCGCGCTTTCTGACTTTGAATGTATTTTCATAGGAATGAGTTGTGTGGTCAAATTATTGCTCATTTAGGCTTGAGGAGGTCATCCTGAACAAAATACATGTCGAAGTGTGTGCATAAGTCCTTTGGTTTAGGCGTGACACTCAATTTGAGTTTTTATTGCTTTAAATGCATTTTCAGCCCGAGCTGAGTACGTTTTGTGAGTTTGAATGTATCTTCATAGGAATGAGTTGTGTGGTCAAATTAATGCTCATTTAGGCTTCAGGTGGTCATCCTGAACTAAATACATGTTGAAGTGTGTGCATAAATCCTTTGGTTTAGGCGTGACACTCAATTTGAGTTTTTATTGCTTTAAATGCATTTTCAGCCCGAGTTGAGCACGTTTTGTGAGTTTGAATGTATCTTCATAGGAATGAGTTGTGTGGTCAAATTAATGCTCATTTAGGCTTCAGGTGGTCATCCTGAACAAAATACATGTTGAAGTGTGTGCATAAGTCCTTTGGTTTAGGTGTGACACTCAATTTGAGTTTTTATTGCTTTAAATGCATTTTCAGCACGAGCTGAGCGCGCTTTCTGACTTTGAATGTATTTTCATAGGAATGAGTTGTGTGGTCAAATTATTGCCCTTTTAGGCTTGAGGAGGTCATCCTGAACAAAATACATGTCGAAGTGTGTGCATAAGTCCTTTGGTTTAGGCGTGACACTCAATTTGAGTTTTTATTGCTTTAAATGCATTTTCAGCCCGAGCTGAGTACGTTTTGTGAGTTTGAATGTATCTTCATAGGAATGAGTTGTGTGGTCAAATTAATGCTCATTTAGGCTTCAGGTGGTCATCCTGAACTAAATACATGTTGAAGTGTGTGCATAAATCCTTTGGTTTAGGCGTGACACTCAATTTGAGTTTTTATTGCTTTAAATGCATTTTCAGCCCGAGTTGAGCACGTTTTGTGAGTTTGAATGTATCTTCATAGGAATGAGTTGTGTGGTCAAATTAATGCTCATTTAGGCTTCAGGTGGTCATCCTGAACAAAATACATGTTGAAGTGTGTGCATAAGTCCTTTGGTTTAGGTGTGACACTCAATTTGAGTTTTTATTTCTTTAAATGCATTTTCAGCCCGAGCTGAGCACGTTTTGTGAGTTTGAATGTATCTTCATAGGAATGAGTTGTGTGGTCAAATTAATGCTTATTTAGGCTTCAGGAGGTCATCCTGAACAAAATACATGTTGAAGTGTGTGCATAAGTCCTTTTGTTTAGGCGTGACACTCAATTTGAGTTTTTATTGCTTTAAATGCATTTTCAGCCCGAGCTGAGCACGTTTTGTGAGTTTGAATATATCTTCATAGAATGAGTTGTGTGGTCAAATTAATGCTTATTTGGGCTTCAGGAGGTCATCCTGAACAAAATACATGTTGGAGTGTGTGCATAAGTCCTTTGGTTTAGGTGTGACATTCAATTTGAGTTGTATTGCTTTAAATGCATTTTCAGCCCGAGCTGAGCACGTTTTGTGAGTTTGAATGTATCTTCATAGGAATGAGTTGTGTGGTCAAATTAATGCTCATTTAGGCTTCAGGTGGTCATCCTGAACTAAATACATGTTGAAGTGTGTGCATAAGTCCTTTGGTTTAGGCGTGACACTCAATTTGAGTTTTTATTGCTTTAAATGCATTTTCAGCCCGAGCTGAGCGCGCTTTCTGACTTTGAATGTATCTTCATAGGAATGAGTTGTGTGGTCAAATTATTGCTCAAATAGGCTTCAGGAGGTCATCCTGAACAAAATACATGTTGAAGTGTGTGTATAAGTCCTTTGGTTCAGGCGTGACACTCAATTTGAGTATTTATTGCTTTAGCATTTTCAGCCCGAGCTGAGCATGTTTTGTGAGTTTGACTGTATCTTCATAGGAATGAGTTGTGTGGTCAAATTAATGCTCATTTAGGCTTCAGGTGGTCATCCTGAACTAAATACATGTTGAAGTGTGTGCATAAGTCCTTTGGTTTAGGCGTGACACTCAATTTGAGTTTTTATTGCTTTAAATGCATTTTCAGCCCGAGCTGAGCGCGCTTTCTGACTTTGAATGTATCTTCATAGGAATGAGTTGTGTGGTCAAATTATTGCTCAAATAGGCTTCAGGAGGTCATCCTGAACAAAATACATGTTGAAGTGTGTGTATAAGTCCTTTGGTTCAGGCGTGACACTCAATTTGAGTATTTATTGCTTTAGCATTTTCAGCCCGAGCTGAGCATGTTTTGTGAGTTTGACTGTATCTTCATAGGAATGAGTTGTGTGGTCAAATTATAGCTCATTTATGTTTCAGGTGGTCATCCTGAACAAAATACATGTTGAAGTGTGTGCATAAGTCCTTTGGTTTAGGTGTGACACTCAATTTGAGTTTTTATTGCGAAATGCATTTTCAGGCAGAGATGAGCACGTTTTCTGAGTTTGAAGTATCTTCATAGGAATGAGTTGTGTGGTCAAATTAATGCTAATTTAGGCTTCAGGAGGTCATCCTGAACAAAATACATGTTGAAGTGTGTGCATAAGTCCTTTGGTTTTGGCGTGACACTCAATTTGAGGTTTTATTGCTTTGAATGCATTTTCAGCCCGAGCTGAGCACATTTTGTGAGTTTGAATGTATCTTGATAGGAATGAGTTGTGTGGTCAAATTAATGCTCATATAGGCTTCAGGATGACCTCTTGAACTAAATACATGTTGAAGTGTGTGCATAAGTACTTTGGTTTAGGCGTGACACTCAATTTGAGTTTTTATAACTTTAAATGCATTTTCAGCCCGAGCTGAGCACGTTTTGTGAGTTTGAATGTATCTTCATAGGAATGAGTTGTGTGGTCAAATTAATGCTTATTTAGGCCTCAGGAGGTCATCCTGAACAAAATACATGTTAAAGTGTGTGCATAAGTCCTTTTGTTTAGGCGTGACACTCAATTTGAGTTTTTATTGCTTTAAATGCATTTTCAGCCCGAGCTGAGCACGTTTTGTGAGTTTGAATGTATCTTCATAGAATGAGTTGTGTGGTCAAATTAATGCTTATTTGGGCTTCAGGAGGTCATCCTGAACAAAATACACGTTGGAGTGTGTGAATAAGTCCTTTGGTTTAGGTGTGACACTCAATTTGAGTTTTATTGCTTTAAATGCATTTTCAGCCCGAGCTGAGCATGTTTTGTGAGTTTGAATGTATCTTCATAGGAATGAGTTGTGTGGTCAAATTAATGCTCATTTAGGCTTCAGGTGGTCATCCTGAACTAAATACATGTTGAAGTGTGTGCATAAGTCCTTTGGTTTAGGCGTGACACTCAATTTGAGTTTTTATTGCTTTAAATGCATTTTCAGCACGAGCTGAGCACGTTTTGTGAGTTTGAATGTATCTTCATAGGAATGAGTTGTGTGGTCAAATTAATGCTCATTTAGGCTTCAGGTGGTCATCCTGAACTAAATACATGTTGAAGTGTGTGCATAAGTCCTTTGGTTTAGGCGTGACACTCAATTTGAGTTTTTATTGCTTTAAATGCATTTTCAGCCCGAGCTGAGCGCGCTTTCTGACTTTGAATGTATCTTCATAGGAATGAGTTGTGTGGTCAAATTATTGCTCAAATAGGCTTCAGGAGGTCATCCTGAACAAAATACATGTTGAAGTGTGTGCATAAGTCCTTCGGTTCAGGCGTGACACTCAATTTGAGTTTTTATTGCTTTAAATGCATTTTCAGCCCGAGCTGAGCACGTTTTGTGAGTTTGAATGTATCTTCATAGGAATGAGTTGTGTAGTCAAATTAATGCTCATATGGGCTTCAGGAGGTCATCCTGAACAAAATACATGTTGAAGTGTGTGCATAAGTCCTTTGGTTTAGGTGTGACACTCAATTTGAGTTTTTATTGCTTTAAATGCATTTTCAGCCCAAGCTGAGCACGTTTTGTGAGTTTGAATGTATCTTCATAGGAATGAGTTGTGTGGTCAAATTAATGCTCATATAGGCTTCAGGATGACCTCCTGAACAAAATACATGTTAAAGTGTGCGCATAAGTCCTTTGGTTTAGGCGTGACACTCAATTTGAGTTTTTATTGCGAAATGCATTTTCAGGCAGAGATGAGCAAGTTTTCTGAGTTTGAAGTATCTTAATAGGAATGAGTTGTGTGGTCAAAATAATCCTCATTCAGGTGGTCATCCTGAACAAAATACATGTTGAAGTGTGTGCATAAGTCCTTTGGTTTAGGCGTGACACTCAATTTGAGTTTTTATTGCTTTAAATGCATTTTCAGCCCGAGCTGAGCGCGCTTTCTGACTTTGAATGTATCTTCATAGGAATGAGTTGTGTGGTCAAATTATTGCTCAATTAGGCTTCAGGTGGTCATCCTGAACTAAATACATGTTGAAGTGTGTGCATAAGTCCTTTGGTTTAGGCATGACACTCAATTTGAGTTTTTATTGCTTTAAATGCATTTTCAGCCCGACCTGAGCACGTTTTGTGAGTTTGAATGTATCTTGATAGGAATCAGTTGTGTGGTCAAATTAATGCTCATATAGGCTTCAGGATGACCTCCTGAACAAAATACATGTTAAAGTGTGCGCATAAGTCCTTTGGTTTAGGCGTGACACTCAATTTGAGTTTTTATTGCGAAATGCATTTTCAGGCAGAGATGAGCAAGTTTTCTGAGTTTGAAGTATCTTAATAGGAATGAGTTGTGTGGTCAAAATAATCCTCATTCAGGTGGTCATCCTGAACAAAATACATGTTGAAGTGTGTGCATAAGTCCTTTGGTTTAGGCGTGACACTCAATTTGAGTTTTTATTGCTTTAAATGCATTTTCAGCCCGAGCTGAGCACGTTTTGAGAGTTTGAATGTATCTTCATAGGAATGAGTTGTGTAGTCAAATTAATGCTCATATGGGCTTCAGGAAGTCATCCTGAACAAAATACATGTTGAAGTGTGTGCATAAGTCCTTTGGTTTAGGTGTGACACTCAATTTGAGTTTTTATTTCTTTAAATGCATTTTCAGCCCGAGCTGAGCATGTTTTGTGAGTTTGAATGTATCTTCATAGGAATGAGTTGTGTGGTCAAATTAATGCTTATTTTGGCTTCAGGAGGTCATCCTGAACAAAATACATGTTGAAGTGTGTGCATAAGTCCTTTGGTTTAGGCGTGACACTCAATTTGAGTTTTTATTGTTTTAAATGCATTTTCAGCCCGGGCTGAGCGCGCTTTCTGACTTTGAATGTATCTTCTTAGGAATGAGTCGTGTGGTCAAATTAATGCTCATATGGGCTTCAGGAGGTCATCCTGAACAAAATACATGTTGAAGTGTGTGAATAAGTCCTTTGGTTTAGGTGTGACACTCAATTTGAGTTTTATTGCTTTAAATGCATTTTCAGCCCGAGCTGAGCACGTTTTGTGAGTTTGAATGTATCTTCATAGGAATGAGTTGTGTGGTCAAATTAATGCTCATTTAGGCTTCAGGTGGTCATCCTGAACTAAATACATGTTGAAGTGTGTGCATAAGTCCTTTGGTTTAGGCGTGACACTTAATTTGAGTTTTTATTGCTTTAAATGCATTTTCAGCCCGAGCTGAGCGCGCTTTCTGACTTTGAATGTATCTTCATAGGAATGAGTTGTGTGGTCAAATTATTGCTCAAATAGGCTTCAGGAGGTCATCCTGAACAAAATACATGTTGAAGTGTGTACATAAGTCCTTTGGTTTAGGTGTGACACTCAATTTGAGTTTTTATTGCTTTAAATGCATTTTCAGCCCAAGCTGAGCACGTTTTGTGAGTTTGAATGTATCTTCATAGGAATGAGTTGTGTGGTCAAATTAATGCTCATTTAGGCTTCAGGTGGTCATCCTGAACTAAATACCTGTTGAAGTGTGTGCATAAGTCCTTTGGTTTAGGCGTGACACTCAATTTGAGTTTTTATTGCTTTAAATGCATTTTCAGCCCGAGCTGAGCACGTTTTGAGAGTTTGAATGTATCTTCATAGGAATGAGTTGTGTGGTCAAATTAATGCTCATTTAGGCTTCAGGATGACCTCCTGAACTAAATACATGTTGAAGTGTGTGCATAAGTCCTTTGGTTTAGGCGTGACACTCAATTTGAGTTTTTATTGCTTTAAATGCATTTTCAGCCCAAGCTGAGCACGTTTTGTGAGTTTGAATGTATCTTCATAGGAATGAGTTGTGTGGTCAAATTAATGCTCATTTAGGCTTCAGGTGGTCATCCTGAACAAAATACATGTTGAAGTGTGTGCATAAGTCCTTTGGTTTAGGTGTGACACTCAATTTGAGTTTTTATTGCTTTAAATGCATTTTCAGCCCGAGCTGAGCACGTTTTGTGAGTTTGAATGTATCTTGATAGGAATGAGTTGTGTGGTCAAATTAATGCTCATATAGGCTTCAGGATGACCTCCTGAACTAAATACATGTTGAAGTGTGTGCATAAGTCCTTTGGTTTAGGCGTGACACTCAATTTGAGTTTTTATTGCTTTAAATGCATTTTCAGCCCGAGCTGAGCACGTTTTGTGAGTTTGAATGTATCTTCATAGGAATGAGTTGTCTGGTCAAATTAATTCTCATATGGACTTCAGGAGGTCATCCTGAACAAAATACATGAAGTGTGTGCATAAGTCCTTTGGTTTAGGTGTGACACTCAATTTGAGTTTTTATTGCTTTAAATGAATTTTCAGCCCGAACTGAGCACGTTTTGTGAGTTTGAATGTATCTTCATAGGAATGAGTTGTGTGGTCAAATTAATGCTCATTTAGGCTTCAGGTGGTCATCCTGAACTAAATACATGTTGAAGTGTGTGCATAAGTCCTTTGGTTTAGGCCTGACACTCAATTTGAGTTTTTATTGCTTTAAATGCATTTTCAGCCCGAGCTGAGGACGTTTTGTGAGTTTGAATGTATCTTCATAGGAATGAGTTGTCTGGTCAAATTAATTCTCATATGGACTTCAGGAGGTCATCCTGAACAAAATACATGTTGAAGTGTGTGCATAAGTCCTTTGGTTTAGGTGTGACACTCAATTTGAGTTTTTATTGCGAAATGCATTTTCAGGCAGAGATGAGCACGTTTTCTGAGTTTGAAGTATCTTCATAGGAATGAGTTGTGTGGTCAAATTAATGCTAATTTAGGCTTCAGGAGGTCATCCTGAACAAAATACATGTTGAAGTGTGTGCATAAGTCCTTTGGTTTTGGCGTGACACTCAATTTGAGGTTTTATTGCTTTGAATGCATTTTCAGCCCGAGCTGAGCACGTTTTGTGAGTTTGAATGTATCTTGATAGGAATGAGTTGTGTGGTAAAATTAATGCTCATATAGGCTTCAGGATGACCTCTTGAACTAAATACATGTTGAAGTGTGTGCATAAGTACTTTGGTTTAGGCGTGACACTCAATTTGAGTTTTTATAACTTTAAATGCATTTTCAGCCCGAGCTGAGCACGTTTTGTGAGTTTGAATGTATCTTCATAGGAATGAGTTGTGTGGTCAAATTAATGCTTATTTAGGCCTCAGGAGGTCATCCTGAACAAAATACATGTTAAAGTGTGTGCATAAGTCCTTTTGTTTAGGCGTGACACTCAATTTGAGTTTTTATTGCTTTAAATGCATTTTCAGCCCGAGCTGAGCACGTTTTGTGAGTTTGAATGTATCTTCATAGAATGAGTTGTGTGGTCAAATTAATGCTTATTTGGGCTTCAGGAGGTCATCCTGAACAAAATACACGTTGGAGTGTGTGAATAAGTCCTTTGGTTTAGGTGTGACACTCAATTTGAGTTTTATTGCTTTAAATGCATTTTCAGCCCGAGCTGAGCACGTTTTGTGAGTTTGAATGTATCTTCATAGGAATGAGTTGTGTGGTCAAATTAATGCTCATTTAGGCTTCAGGTGGTCATCCTGAACTAAATACATGTTGAAGTGTGTGCATAAGTCCTTTGGTTTAGGCGTGACACTCAATTTGAGTTTTTATTGCTTTAAATGCATTTTCAGCACGAGCTGAGCACGTTTTGTGAGTTTGAATGTATCTTCATAGGAATGAGTTGTGTGGTCAAATTAATGCTCATTTAGGCTTCAGGTGGTCATCCTGAACTAAATACATGTTGAAGTGTGTGCATAAGTCCTTTGGTTTAGGCGTGACACTCAATTTGAGTTTTTATTGCTTTAAATGCATTTTCAGCCCGAGCTGAGCACATTTTGAGAGTTTGAATGTATCTTCATAGGAATGAGTTGTGTGGTCAAATTAATGCTCATATGGGCTTCAGGAAGTTATCCTGAACAAAATACATGTTGAAGTGTGTGCATAAGTCCTTTGGTTTAGGTGTAACACTCAATTTGAGTTTTTATTGCTTTAAATGCATTTTCAGCCCGAGCTGAGCACATTTTGAGAGTTTGAATGTATCTTCATAGGAATGAGTTGTGTGGTCAAATTAATGCTCATATGGGCTTCAGGAGGTAATCCTGAACTAAATACATGTGCAAGTGTGTGATAAGTCCTTTTTTAGGCGTGACACTCAATTTGAGTTTTATTGCTTTAAATGCATTTTCAGCCCGAGCTGAGCACGTTTTGTGAGTTTGAATGTATCTTCATAGGAATGAGTTGTGTAGTCAAATTAATGCTCATATGGGCTTCAGGAAGTCATCCTGAACAAAATACATGTTGAAGTGTGTGCATAAGTCCTTTGGTTTAGGCGTGACACTCAATTTGAGTTTTTATTGCTTTAAATGCATTTTCCGCCCGAGCTGAGCGCGCTTTCTGACTTTGAATGTATCTTCATAGGAATGAGTTGTGTGGTCAAATTAATGCTAATATGGGCTTCAGGAGGTAATCCTGAACTAAATACATGTTGAAGTGTGTGCATAAGTCCTTTGGTTTAGGCGTCACACTCAATTTGAGGTTTTATTGCTTTAAATGCATTTTCAGCCCGAGCTGAGCACGTTTTGTGAGTTTGAATGTATCTTCATACGAATGAGTTGTGTGGTCAAATTAATGCTCATATAGGCTTCAGGATGACCTCCTGAACTAAATACATGTTGAAGTGTGTGCATAAGTCCTTTGGTTTAGGCGTGACACTCAATTTGAGTTTTTATTGCTTTAAATGCATTTTCAGCCCGAGCTGAGCACGTTTTGTGAGTTTGAATGTATCTTCATAGGAATGAGTTGTGTGGTCAAATTAATGCTCATATAGGCTTCAGGATGACCTCCTGAACTAAATACATGTTGAAGTGTGTGCATAAGTCCTTTGGTTTAGGCGTGACACTCAATTTGAGTTTTTATTGCTTTAAATGCATTTTCAGCCCGAGCTGAGCACGTTTTGTGAGTTTGAATGTATCTTGATAGGAATCAGTTGTGTGGTCAAATTAATGCTCATATAGGCTTCAGGATGACCTCCTGAACAAAATACATGTTAAAGTGTGCGCATAAGTCCTTTGGTTTAGGCGTGACACTCAATTTGAGTTTTTATTGCGAAATGCATTTTCAGGCAGAGATGAGCAAGTTTTCTGAAATTGAAGTATCTTAATAGGAATGAGTTGTGTGGTCAAAATAATCCTCATTCAGGTGGTCATCCTGAACAAAATACATGTTGAAGTGTGTGCATAAGTCCTTTGGTTTAGGCGTGACACTCAATTTGAGTTTTTATTGCTTTAAATGCATTTTCAGCCCGAGCTGAGCACGTTTTGAGAGTTTGAATGTATCTTCATAGGAATGAGTTGTGTAGTCAAATTAATGCTCATATGGGCTTCAGGAAGTCATCCTGAACAAAATACATGTTGAAGTGTGTGCATAAGTCCTTTAGTTTAGGCGTGACACTCAATTTGAGTTTTTATTGCTTTAAATGCATTTTCAGCCCGAGCTGAGCGCGCTTTCTGACTTTGAATGTATCTTCATAGGAATGAGTTGTGTGGTCAAATTAATGCTAATTTAGGCTTCAGGAGGTCATCCTGAACAAAATACATGTTGAAGTGTGTGCATAAGTTCTTTGGTTTTGGCGTGACACTCAATTTGAGGTTTTATTGCTTATATGCATTTTCAGCCCGAGCTGAGCACGTTTTGTGAGTTTGAATGTATCTTGATAGGAATCAGTTGTGTGGTCAAATTAATGCTCATATAGGCTTCAGGATGACCTCCTGAACAAAATACATGTTAAAGTGTGCGCATAAGTCCTTTGGTTTAGGCGTGACACTCAATTTGAGTTTTTATTGCTTTAAATGCATTTTCAGCCCGAGCTGAGGACGTTTTGTGAGTTTGAATGTATCTTCATAGGAATGAGTTGTGTGGTCAAATTAATGCTCATATAGGCTTCAGGATGACCTCCTGAACTAAATACATGTTGAAGTGTGTGCATAAGTCCTTTGGTTTAGGCGTGACACTCAATTTGAGTTTTTATTTCTTTAAATGCATTTTCAGCCCGAGCTGAGCACGTTTTGTGAGTTTGAATGTATCTTCATAGGAATGAGTTGTGTGGTCAAATTAATGCTTATTTTGGCTTTAGGAGGTCATCCTGAACAAAATACATGTTGAAGTGTGTGCATAAGTCCTTTGGTTTAGGCGTGACACTCAATTTGAGTTTTTATTGTTTTAAATGCATTTTCAGCCCGGGCTGAGCGCGCTTTCTGACTTTGAATGTATCTTCTTAGGAATGAGTTGTGTGGTCAAATTAATGCTCATATGGGCTTCAGGAGGTCATCCTGAACAAAATACATGTTGAAGTGTGTGAATAAGTCCTTTGGTTTAGGTGTGACACTCAATTTGAGTTTTATTGCTTTAAATGCATTTTCAGCCCGAGCTGAGCACGTTTTGTGAGTTTGAATGTATCTTCATAGGAATGAGTTGTGTGGTCAAATTAATGCTCATTTAGGCTTCAGGTGGTCATCCTGAACTAAATACATGTTGAAGTGTGTGCATAAGTCCTTTGGTTTAGGCGTGACACTCAATTTGAGTTTTTATTGCTTTAAATGCATTTTCAGCCCGAGCTGAGCGCGCTTTCTGACTTTGAATGTATCTTCATAGGAATGAGTTGTGTGGTCAAATTATTGCTCAAATAGGCTTCAGGAGGTCATCCTGAACAAAATACATGTTGAAGTGTGTGCATAAGTCCTTTGGTTTAGGTGTGACACTCAATTTGAGTTTTTATTGCTTTAAATGCATTTTCAGCCCAAGCTGAGCACGTTTTGTGAGTTTGAATGTATCTTCATAGGAATGAG
This sequence comes from Hippocampus guttulatus, assembly GCF_054856545.1. NCBI lineage: Eukaryota > Metazoa > Chordata > Actinopteri > Syngnathiformes > Syngnathidae > Hippocampus > Hippocampus guttulatus. The sequence continues at coordinate 1,285,670 of NC_141264.1, forward strand.
TTGTGTGGTCAAATTAATGCTCATTTAGGCTTCAGGTGGTCATCCTGAACTAAATACCTGTTGAAGTGTGTGCATAAGTCCTTTGGTTTAGGCGTGACACTCAATTTGAGTTTTTATTGCTTTAAATGCATTTTCAGCCCGAGCTGAGCACGTTTTGAGAGTTTGAATGTATCTTCATAGGAATGAGTTGTGTGGTCAAATTAATGCTCATTTAGGCTTCAGGTGGTCATCCTGAACAAAATACATGTTGAAGTGTGTGCATAAGTCCTTTGGTTTAGGTGTGACACTCAATTTGAGTTTTTATTTCTTTAAATGCATTTTCAGCCCGAGCTGAGCACGTTTTGTGAGTTTGAATGTATCTTCATAGGAATGAGTTGTGTGGTCAAATTAATGCTCATTTAGGCTTCAGGTGGTCATCCTGAACTAAATACATGTTAAAGTGTGTGCATAAGTCCTTTTGTTTAGGCGTGACACTCAATTTGAGTTTTTATTGCTTTAAATGCATTTTCAGCCCGAGCTGAGCACGTTTTGTGAGTTTGAATGTATCTTCATAGAATGAGTTGTGTGGTCAAATTAATGCTTATTTGGGCTTCAGGAGGTCATCCTGAACAAAATACACGTTGGAGTGTGTGAATAAGTCCTTTGGTTTAGGTGTGACACTCAATTTGAGTTTTATTGCTTTAAATGCATTTTCAGCCCGAGCTGAGTGTGTTTTGTGAGTTTGAATGTATCTTCATAGGAATTAGTTGTGTGGTCAAATTAATGCTCATATGGGCTTCAGGAAGTTATCCTGAACAAAATACATGTTGAGGTGTGTGCATAAGTCCTTTGGTTTAGGTGTGACACTCAATTTGAGTTTTTATTGCTTTAAATGCATTTTCCGCCCGAGCTGAGCACATTTTGAGAGTTTGAATGTATCTTCATAGGAATGAGTTGTGTGGTCAAATTAATGCTCATATGGGCTTCAGGAGGTAATCCTGAACTAAATACATGTGCAAGTGTGTGATAAGTCCTTTTTTAGGCGTGACACTCAATTTGAGTTTTTATTGCTTTAAATGCATTTTCAGCCCGAGCTGAGCACGTTTTGTGAGTTTGAATGTATCTTCATAGGAATGAGTTGTGTAGTCAAATTAATGCTCATATGGGCTCCAGGAAGTCATCCTGAACAAAATACATGTTGAAGTGTGTGCATAAGTCCTTTGGTTTAGGTGTGACACTCAATTTAAGTTTTTATTTCTTTAAATGCATTTTCAGCCCGAGCTGAGCACGTTTTGTGAGTTTGAATGTATCTTGATAGGAATGAGTTGTGTGGTCAAATTAATGCTTATTTAGGCTTCAGGAGGTCATCCTGAACAAAATACATGTTGAAGTGTGTGCATAAGTCCTTTGGTTTAGGTGTGACACTCAATTTGAGTTTTATTGCTTTAAATGCATTTTCAGCCCGAGCTGAGCACGTTTTGTGAGTTTGAATGTATCTTCATAGGAATGAGTTGTGTGGTCAAATTAATGCTCATTTAGGCTTCAGGTGGTTATCCTGAACTAAATACATAAGTGTGTGCATAAGTCCTTTGGTTTAGGCGTGACACTCAATTTGAGTTTTTATTGCTTTAAATGCATTTTCCGCCCGAGCTGAGCGCGCTTTCTGACTTTGAATGTATCTTCATAGGAATGAGTTGTGTGGTCAAATTAATGCTCATATGGGCTTCAGGAGGTAATCCTGAACTAAATACATGATGAAGTGTGTGCATAAGTCCTTTTTTAGGCGTGACACTCAATTTGAGTTTTTATTGCTTTAAATGCATTTTCAGCCCGAGCTGAGCACGTTTTGTGAGTTTGAATGTATCTTCATAGGAATGAGTTGTGTGGTCAAATTAATGCTTATTTAGGCTTCAGGAGGTCATCCTGAACAAAATACATGTTGAAGTGTGTTCATAAGTCCTTTTGTTTAGGCGTGACACTCAATTTGAGTTTTTATTGCTTTAAATGCATTTTCAGCCCAAGCTGAGCACGTTTTGTGAGTTTGAATGTAACTTCATAGGAATGAGTTGTGTGGTCAAATTAATGCTCATATAGGCTTCAGGATGACCTCCTGAACTAAATACATGTTGAAGTGTGTGCATAAATCCTTTGGTTTAGGCGTGACACTCAATTTGAGTTTTTATTGCTTTAAATGCATTTTCAGCCCGAGCTGAGCACGTTTTGTGAGTTTGAATGTATCTTCATAGGAATGAGTTGTGTGGTCAAATTAATGCTCATTTAGGCTTCAGGTGGTCATCCTGAACAAAATACATGTTGAAGTGTGTGCATAAGGCCTTTGGTTTAGGTGTGACACTCAATTTGAGTTTTTATTTCTTTAAATGCATTTTCAGCCCGAGCTGAGCACGTTTTGTGAGTTTGAATGTATCTTCATAGGAATGAGTTGTGTAGTCAAATTAATGCTCATATAGGCTTCAGGATGACCTCCTGAACAAAATACATGTTAAAGTGTGCGCATAAGTCCTTTGGTTTAGGCGTGACACTCAATTTGAGTTTTTATTGCGAAATGCATTTTCAGGCAGAGATGAGCAAGTTTTCTGAGTTTGAATGTATCTTCATAGGAATGAGTTGTGTGGTCAAATTAATGCTTATTTAGGCCTCAGGAGGTCATCCTGAACAAAATACATGTTAAAGTGTGTGCATAAGTCCTTTTGTTTAGGCGTGACACTCAATTTGAGTTTTTATTGCTTTAAATGCATTTTCAGCCCGAGCTGAGCACGTTTTGTGAGTTTGAATGTATCTTCATAGGAATGAGTTGTGTGGTCAAATTAATGCTCATATAGGCTTCAGGATGACCTCCTGAACTAAATACATGTTGAAGTGTGTGCATAAGTCCTTTGGTTTAGGCGTGACACTCAATTTGAGTTTTTATTGCTTTAAATGCATTTTCAGCCCGAGCTGAGCACATTTTGAGAGTTTGAATGTATCTTCATAGGAATGAGTTGTGTGGTCAAATTAATGCTCATATGGGCTTCAGGAAGTTATCCTGAACAAAATACATGTTGAAGTGTGTGCATAAGTCCTTTGGTTTAGGTGTGACACTCAATTTGAGTTTTTATTGCTTTAAATGCATTTTCAGCCCGAGCTGAGCACATTTTGAGAGTTTGAATGTATCTTCATAGGAATGAGTTGTGTGGTCAAATTAATGCTCATATGGGCTTCAGGAGGTAATCCTGAACTAAATACATGTGCAAGTGTGTGATAAGTCCTTTTTTAGGCGTGACACTCAATTTGAGTTTTTATTGCTTTAAATGCATTTTCAGCCCGAGCTGAGCACGTTTTGTGAGTTTGAATGTATCTTCATAGGAATGAGTTGTGTAGTCAAATTAATGCTCATATGGGCTTCAGGAAGTCATCCTGAACAAAATACATGTTGAAGTGTGTGCATAAGTCCTTTGGTTTAGGTGTGACACTCAATTTAAGTTTTTATTTCTTTAAATGCATTTTCAGCCCGAGCTGAGCACGTTTTGTGAGTTTGAATGTATCTTGATAGGAATGAGTTGTGTGGTCAAATTAATGCTTATTTAGGCTTCAGGAGGTCATCCTGAACAAAATACATGTTGAAGTGTGTGCATAAGTCCTTTGGTTTAGGCGTGACACTCAATTTGAGTTTTTATTGCTTTAAATGCATTTTCAGCCCAAGCTGAGCACGTTTTGTGAGTTTGAATGTATCTTCATAGGAATGAGTTGTGTGGTCAAATTAATGCTCATTTAGGCTTCAGGTGGTCATCCTGAACAAAATACATGTTGAAGTGTGTGCATAAGTCCTTTGGTTTAGGTGTGACACTCAATTTGAGTTTTTATTGCTTTAAATGCATTTTCAGCCCGAGCTGAGCACGTTTTGTGAGTTTGAATGTATCTTGATAGGAATGAGTTGTGTGGTCAAATTAATGCTCATATAGGCTTCAGGATGACCTCCTGAACTAAATACATGTTGAAGTGTGTGCATAAGTCCTTTGGTTTAGGCGTGACACTCAATTTGAGTTTTTATTGCTTTAAATGCATTTTCAGCCCGAGCTGAGCACGTTTTGTGAGTTTGAATGTATCTTCATAGGAATGAGTTGTCTGGTCAAATTAATTCTCATATGGACTTCAGGAGGTCATCCTGAACAAAATACATGAAGTGTGTGCATAAGTCCTTTGGTTTAGGTGTGACACTCAATTTGAGTTTTTATTGCTTTAAATGAATTTTCAGCCCGAACTGAGCACGTTTTGTGAGTTTGAATGTATCTTCATAGGAATGAGTTGTGTGGTCAAATTAATGCTCATTTAGGCTTCAGGTGGTCATCCTGAACTAAATACATGTTGAAGTGTGTGCATAAGTCCTTTGGTTTAGGCCTGACACTCAATTTGAGTTTTTATTGCTTTAAATGCATTTTCAGCCCGAGCTGAGGACGTTTTGTGAGTTTGAATGTATCTTCATAGGAATGAGTTGTCTGGTCAAATTAATTCTCATATGGACTTCAGGAGGTCATCCTGAACAAAATACATGTTGAAGTGTGTGCATAAGTCCTTTGGTTTAGGTGTGACACTCAATTTGAGTTTTTATTGCGAAATGCATTTTCAGGCAGAGATGAGCACGTTTTCTGAGTTTGAAGTATCTTCATAGGAATGAGTTGTGTGGTCAAATTAATGCTAATTTAGGCTTCAGGAGGTCATCCTGAACAAAATACATGTTGAAGTGTGTGCATAAGTCCTTTGGTTTTGGCGTGACACTCAATTTGAGGTTTTATTGCTTTGAATGCATTTTCAGCCCGAGCTGAGCACGTTTTGTGAGTTTGAATGTATCTTGATAGGAATGAGTTGTGTGGTAAAATTAATGCTCATATAGGCTTCAGGATGACCTCTTGAACTAAATACATGTTGAAGTGTGTGCATAAGTACTTTGGTTTAGGCGTGACACTCAATTTGAGTTTTTATAACTTTAAATGCATTTTCAGCCCGAGCTGAGCACGTTTTGTGAGTTTGAATGTATCTTCATAGGAATGAGTTGTGTGGTCAAATTAATGCTTATTTAGGCCTCAGGAGGTCATCCTGAACAAAATACATGTTAAAGTGTGTGCATAAGTCCTTTTGTTTAGGCGTGACACTCAATTTGAGTTTTTATTGCTTTAAATGCATTTTCAGCCCGAGCTGAGCACGTTTTGTGAGTTTGAATGTATCTTCATAGAATGAGTTGTGTGGTCAAATTAATGCTTATTTGGGCTTCAGGAGGTCATCCTGAACAAAATACACGTTGGAGTGTGTGAATAAGTCCTTTGGTTTAGGTGTGACACTCAATTTGAGTTTTATTGCTTTAAATGCATTTTCAGCCCGAGCTGAGCACGTTTTGTGAGTTTGAATGTATCTTCATAGGAATGAGTTGTGTGGTCAAATTAATGCTCATTTAGGCTTCAGGTGGTCATCCTGAACTAAATACATGTTGAAGTGTGTGCATAAGTCCTTTGGTTTAGGCGTGACACTCAATTTGAGTTTTTATTGCTTTAAATGCATTTTCAGCACGAGCTGAGCACGTTTTGTGAGTTTGAATGTATCTTCATAGGAATGAGTTGTGTGGTCAAATTAATGCTCATTTAGGCTTCAGGTGGTCATCCTGAACTAAATACATGTTGAAGTGTGTGCATAAGTCCTTTGGTTTAGGCGTGACACTCAATTTGAGTTTTTATTGCTTTAAATGCATTTTCAGCCCGAGCTGAGCACATTTTGAGAGTTTGAATGTATCTTCATAGGAATGAGTTGTGTGGTCAAATTAATGCTCATATGGGCTTCAGGAAGTTATCCTGAACAAAATACATGTTGAAGTGTGTGCATAAGTCCTTTGGTTTAGGTGTAACACTCAATTTGAGTTTTTATTGCTTTAAATGCATTTTCAGCCCGAGCTGAGCACATTTTGAGAGTTTGAATGTATCTTCATAGGAATGAGTTGTGTGGTCAAATTAATGCTCATATGGGCTTCAGGAGGTAATCCTGAACTAAATACATGTGCAAGTGTGTGATAAGTCCTTTTTTAGGCGTGACACTCAATTTGAGTTTTTATTGCTTTAAATGCATTTTCAGCCCGAGCTGAGCACGTTTTGTGAGTTTGAATGTATCTTCATAGGAATGAGTTGTGTAGTCAAATTAATGCTCATATGGGCTTCAGGAAGTCATCCTGAACAAAATACATGTTGAAGTGTGTGCATAAGTCCTTTGGTTTAGGTGTGACACTCAATTTAAGTTTTTATTTCTTTAAATGCATTTTCAGCCCGAGCTGAGCACGTTTTGTGAGTTTGAATGTATCTTGATAGGAATGAGTTGTGTGGTCAAATTAATGCTTATTTAGGCTTCAGGAGGTCATCCTGAACAAAATACATGTTGAAGTGTGTGCATAAGTCCTTTGGTTTAGGTGTGACACTCAATTTGAGTTTTATTGCTTTAAATGCATTTTCAGCCCGAGCTGAGCACGTTTTGTGAGTTTGAATGTATCTTCATAGGAATGAGTTGTGTAGTCAAATTAATGCTCATATGGGCTTCAGGAAGTCATCCTGAACAAAATACATGTTGAAGTGTGTGCATAAGTCCTTTGGTTTAGGCGTGACACTCAATTTGAGTTTTTATTGCTTTAAATGCATTTTCCGCCCGAGCTGAGCGCGCTTTCTGACTTTGAATGTATCTTCATAGGAATGAGTTGTGTGGTCAAATTAATGCTAATATGGGCTTCAGGAGGTAATCCTGAACTAAATACATGTTGAAGTGTGTGCATAAGTCCTTTGGTTTAGGCGTCACACTCAATTTGAGGTTTTATTGCTTTAAATGCATTTTCAGCCCGAGCTGAGCACGTTTTGTGAGTTTGAATGTATCTTCATACGAATGAGTTGTGTGGTCAAATTAATGCTCATATAGGCTTCAGGATGACCTCCTGAACTAAATACATGTTGAAGTGTGTGCATAAGTCCTTTGGTTTAGGCGTGACACTCAATTTGAGTTTTTATTGCTTTAAATGCATTTTCAGCCCGAGCTGAGCACGTTTTGTGAGTTTGAATGTATCTTCATAGGAATGAGTTGTGTGGTCAAATTAATGCTCATATAGGCTTCAGGATGACCTCCTGAACTAAATACATGTTGAAGTGTGTGCATAAGTCCTTTGGTTTAGGCGTGACACTCAATTTGAGTTTTTATTGCTTTAAATGCATTTTCAGCCCGAGCTGAGCACGTTTTGTGAGTTTGAATGTATCTTGATAGGAATCAGTTGTGTGGTCAAATTAATGCTCATATAGGCTTCAGGATGACCTCCTGAACAAAATACATGTTAAAGTGTGCGCATAAGTCCTTTGGTTTAGGCGTGACACTCAATTTGAGTTTTTATTGCGAAATGCATTTTCAGGCAGAGATGAGCAAGTTTTCTGAAATTGAAGTATCTTAATAGGAATGAGTTGTGTGGTCAAAATAATCCTCATTCAGGTGGTCATCCTGAACAAAATACATGTTGAAGTGTGTGCATAAGTCCTTTGGTTTAGGCGTGACACTCAATTTGAGTTTTTATTGCTTTAAATGCATTTTCAGCCCGAGCTGAGCACGTTTTGAGAGTTTGAATGTATCTTCATAGGAATGAGTTGTGTGGTCAAATTAATGCTCATATGGGCTTCAGGAAGTTATCCTGAACAAAATACATGTTGAAGTGTGTGCATAAGTCCTTTGGTTTAGGTGTAACACTCAATTTGAGTTTTTATTGCTTTAAATGCATTTTCAGCCCGAGCTGAGCACATTTTGAGAGTTTGAATGTATCTTCATAGGAATGAGTTGTGTGGTCAAATTAATGCTCATATGGGCTTCAGGAGGTAATCCTGAACTAAATACATGTGCAAGTGTGTGATAAGTCCTTTTTTAGGCGTGACACTCAATTTGAGTTTTTATTGCTTTAAATGCATTTTCAGCCCGAGCTGAGCACGTTTTGTGAGTTTGAATGTATCTTCATAGGAATGAGTTGTGTAGTCAAATTAATGCTCATATGGGCTTCAGGAAGTCATCCTGAACAAAATACATGTTGAAGTGTGTGCATAAGTCCTTTGGTTTAGGTGTGACACTCAATTTAAGTTTTTATTTCTTTAAATGCATTTTCAGCCCGAGCTGAGCACGTTTTGTGAGTTTGAATGTATCTTGATAGGAATGAGTTGTGTGGTCAAATTAATGCTTATTTAGGCTTCAGGAGGTCATCCTGAACAAAATACATGTTGAAGTGTGTGCATAAGTCCTTTGGTTTAGGTGTGACACTCAATTTGAGTTTTATTGCTTTAAATGCATTTTCAGCCCGAGCTGAGCACGTTTTGTGAGTTTGAATGTATCTTCATAGGAATGAGTTGTGTAGTCAAATTAATGCTCATATGGGCTTCAGGAAGTCATCCTGAACAAAATACATGTTGAAGTGTGTGCATAAGTCCTTTGGTTTAGGCGTGACACTCAATTTGAGTTTTTATTGCTTTAAATGCATTTTCCGCCCGAGCTGAGCGCGCTTTCTGACTTTGAATGTATCTTCATAGGAATGAGTTGTGTGGTCAAATTAATGCTAATATGGGCTTCAGGAGGTAATCCTGAACTAAATACATGTTGAAGTGTGTGCATAAGTCCTTTGGTTTAGGCGTCACACTCAATTTGAGGTTTTATTGCTTTAAATGCATTTTCAGCCCGAGCTGAGCACGTTTTGTGAGTTTGAATGTATCTTCATACGAATGAGTTGTGTGGTCAAATTAATGCTCATATAGGCTTCAGGATGACCTCCTGAACTAAATACATGTTGAAGTGTGTGCATAAGTCCTTTGGTTTAGGCGTGACACTCAATTTGAGTTTTTATTGCTTTAAATGCATTTTCAGCCCGAGCTGAGCACGTTTTGTGAGTTTGAATGTATCTTCATAGGAATGAGTTGTGTGGTCAAATTAATGCTCATATAGGCTTCAGGATGACCTCCTGAACTAAATACATGTTGAAGTGTGTGCATAAGTCCTTTGGTTTAGGCGTGACACTCAATTTGAGTTTTTATTGCTTTAAATGCATTTTCAGCCCGAGCTGAGCACGTTTTGTGAGTTTGAATGTATCTTGATAGGAATCAGTTGTGTGGTCAAATTAATGCTCATATAGGCTTCAGGATGACCTCCTGAACAAAATACATGTTAAAGTGTGCGCATAAGTCCTTTGGTTTAGGCGTGACACTCAATTTGAGTTTTTATTGCGAAATGCATTTTCAGGCAGAGATGAGCAAGTTTTCTGAAATTGAAGTATCTTAATAGGAATGAGTTGTGTGGTCAAAATAATCCTCATTCAGGTGGTCATCCTGAACAAAATACATGTTGAAGTGTGTGCATAAGTCCTTTGGTTTAGGCGTGACACTCAATTTGAGTTTTTATTGCTTTAAATGCATTTTCAGCCCGAGCTGAGCACGTTTTGAGAGTTTGAATGTATCTTCATAGGAATGAGTTGTGTAGTCAAATTAATGCTCATATGGGATTCAGGAAGTCATCCTGAACAAAATACATGTTGAAGTGTGTGCATAAGTCCTTTAGTTTAGGCGTGACACTCAATTTGAGTTTTTATTGCTTTAAATGCATTTTCAGCCCGAGCTGAGCGCGCTTTCTGACTTTGAATGTATCTTCATAGGAATGAGTTGTGTGGTCAAATTAATGCTAATTTAGGCTTCAGGAGGTCATCCTGAACAAAATACATGTTGAAGTGTGTGCATAAGTTCTTTGGTTTTGGCGTGACACTCAATTTGAGGTTTTATTGCTTATATGCATTTTCAGCCCGAGCTGAGCACGTTTTGTGAGTTTGAATGTATCTTGATAGGAATCAGTTGTGTGGTCAAATTAATGCTCATATAGGCTTCAGGATGACCTCCTGAACAAAATACATGTTAAAGTGTGCGCATAAGTCCTTTGGTTTAGGCGTGACACTCAATTTGAGTTTTTATTGCTTTAAATGCATTTTCAGCCCGAGCTGAGGACGTTTTGTGAGTTTGAATGTATCTTCATAGGAATGAGTTGTGTGGTCAAATTAATGCTCATATAGGCTTCAGGATGACCTCCTGAACTAAATACATGTTGAAGTGTGTGCATAAGTCCTTTGGTTTAGGCGTGACACTCAATTTGAGTTTTTATTTCTTTAAATGCATTTTCAGCCCGAGCTGAGCACGTTTTGTGAGTTTGAATGTATCTTCATAGGAATGAGTTGTGTGGTCAAATTAATGCTTATTTTGGCTTTAGGAGGTCATCCTGAACAAAATACATGTTGAAGTGTGTGCATAAGTCCTTTGGTTTAGGCGTGACACTCAATTTGAGTTTTTATTGTTTTAAATGCATTTTCAGCCCGGGCTGAGCGCGCTTTCTGACTTTGAATGTATCTTCTTAGGAATGAGTTGTGTGGTCAAATTAATGCTCATATGGGCTTCAGGAGGTCATCCTGAACAAAATACATGTTGAAGTGTGTGAATAAGTCCTTTGGTTTAGGTGTGACACTCAATTTGAGTTTTATTGCTTTAAATGCATTTTCAGCCCGAGCTGAGCACGTTTTGTGAGTTTGAATGTATCTTCATAGGAATGAGTTGTGTGGTCAAATTAATGCTCATTTAGGCTTCAGGTGGTCATCCTGAACAAAATACATGTTGAAGTGTGTGCATAAGTCCTTTGGTTTAGGCGTGACACTCAATTTGAGTTTTTATTGCTTTAAATGCATTTTCAGCCCGAGCTGAGCGCGCTTTCTGACTTTGAATGTATCTTCATAGGAATGAGTTGTGTGGTCAAATTATTGCTCAAATAGGCTTCAGGAGGTCATCCTGAACAAAATACATGTTGAAGTGTGTGCATAAGTCCTTTGGTTTAGGTGTGACACTCAATTTGAGTTTTTATTGCTTTAAATGCATTTTCAGCCCAAGCTGAGCACGTTTTGTGAGTTTGAATGTATCTTCATAGGAATGAGTTGTGTGGTCAAATTAATGCTCATTTAGGCTTCAGGTGGTCATCCTGAACTAAATACCTGTTGAAGTGTGTGCATAAGTCCTTTGGTTTAGGCGTGACACTCAATTTGAGTTTTTATTGCTTTAAATGCATTTTCAGCCCGAGCTGAGCACGTTTTGAGAGTTTGAATGTATCTTCATAGGAATGAGTTGTGTGGTCAAATTAATGCTCATTTAGGCTTCAGGTGGTCATCCTGAACAAAATACATGTTGAAGTGTGTGCATAAGTCCTTTGGTTTAGGTGTGACACTCAATTTGAGTTTTTATTTCTTTAAATGCATTTTCAGCCCGAGCTGAGCACGTTTTGTGAGTTTGAATGTATCTTCATAGGAATGAGTTGTGTGGTCAAATTAATGCTCATTTAGGCTTCAGGTGGTCATCCTGAACTAAATACATGTTAAAGTGTGTGCATAAGTCCTTTTGTTTAGGCGTGACACTCAATTTGAGTTTTTATTGCTTTAAATGCATTTTCAGCCCGAGCTGAGCACGTTTTGTGAGTTTGAATGTATCTTCATAGAATGAGTTGTGTGGTCAAATTAATGCTTATTTGGGCTTCAGGAGGTCATCCTGAACAAAATACACGTTGGAGTGTGTGAATAAGTCCTTTGGTTTAGGTGTGACACTCAATTTGAGTTTTATTGCTTTAAATGCATTTTCAGCCCGAGCTGAGTGTGTTTTGTGAGTTTGAATGTATCTTCATAGGAATTAGTTGTGTGGTCAAATTAATGCTCATATGGGCTTCAGGAAGTTATCCTGAACAAAATACATGTTGAGGTGTGTGCATAAGTCCTTTGGTTTAGGTGTGACACTCAATTTGAGTTTTTATTGCTTTAAATGCATTTTCCGCCCGAGCTGAGCACATTTTGAGAGTTTGAATGTATCTTCATAGGAATGAGTTGTGTGGTCAAATTAATGCTCATATGGGCTTCAGGAGGTAATCCTGAACTAAATACATGTGCAAGTGTGTGATAAGTCCTTTTTTAGGCGTGACACTCAATTTGAGTTTTTATTGCTTTAAATGCATTTTCAGCCCGAGCTGAGCACGTTTTGTGAGTTTGAATGTATCTTCATAGGAATGAGTTGTGTAGTCAAATTAATGCTCATATGGGCTCCAGGAAGTCATCCTGAACAAAATACATGTTGAAGTGTGTGCATAAGTCCTTTGGTTTAGGTGTGACACTCAATTTAAGTTTTTATTTCTTTAAATGCATTTTCAGCCCGAGCTGAGCACGTTTTGTGAGTTTGAATGTATCTTGATAGGAATGAGTTGTGTGGTCAAATTAATGCTTATTTAGGCTTCAGGAGGTCATCCTGAACAAAATACATGTTGAAGTGTGTGCATAAGTCCTTTGGTTTAGGTGTGACACTCAATTTGAGTTTTATTGCTTTAAATGCATTTTCAGCCCGAGCTGAGCACGTTTTGTGAGTTTGAATGTATCTTCATAGGAATGAGTTGTGTGGTCAAATTAATGCTCATTTAGGCTTCAGGTGGTTATCCTGAACTAAATACATAAGTGTGTGCATAAGTCCTTTGGTTTAGGCGTGACACTCAATTTGAGTTTTTATTGCTTTAAATGCATTTTCCGCCCGAGCTGAGCGCGCTTTCTGACTTTGAATGTATCTTCATAGGAATGAGTTGTGTGGTCAAATTAATGCTCATATGGGCTTCAGGAGGTAATCCTGAACTAAATACATGATGAAGTGTGTGCATAAGTCCTTTTTTAGGCGTGACACTCAATTTGAGTTTTTATTGCTTTAAATGCATTTTCAGCCCGAGCTGAGCACGTTTTGTGAGTTTGAATGTATCTTCATAGGAATGAGTTGTGTGGTCAAATTAATGCTTATTTAGGCTTCAGGAGGTCATCCTGAACAAAATACATGTTGAAGTGTGTTCATAAGTCCTTTTGTTTAGGCGTGACACTCAATTTGAGTTTTTATTGCTTTAAATGCATTTTCAGCCCAAGCTGAGCACGTTTTGTGAGTTTGAATGTAACTTCATAGGAATGAGTTGTGTGGTCAAATTAATGCTCATATAGGCTTCAGGATGACCTCCTGAACTAAATACATGTTGAAGTGTGTGCATAAATCCTTTGGTTTAGGCGTGACACTCAATTTGAGTTTTTATTGCTTTAAATGCATTTTCAGCCCGAGCTGAGCACGTTTTGTGAGTTTGAATGTATCTTCATAGGAATGAGTTGTGTGGTCAAATTAATGCTCATTTAGGCTTCAGGTGGTCATCCTGAACAAAATACATGTTGAAGTGTGTGCATAAGGCCTTTGGTTTAGGTGTGACACTCAATTTGAGTTTTTATTTCTTTAAATGCATTTTCAGCCCGAGCTGAGCACGTTTTGTGAGTTTGAATGTATCTTCATAGGAATGAGTTGTGTAGTCAAATTAATGCTCATATAGGCTTCAGGATGACCTCCTGAACAAAATACATGTTAAAGTGTGCGCATAAGTCCTTTGGTTTAGGCGTGACACTCAATTTGAGTTTTTATTGCGAAATGCATTTTCAGGCAGAGATGAGCAAGTTTTCTGAGTTTGAATGTATCTTCATAGGAATGAGTTGTGTGGTCAAATTAATGCTTATTTAGGCCTCAGGAGGTCATCCTGAACAAAATACATGTTAAAGTGTGTGCATAAGTCCTTTTGTTTAGGCGTGACACTCAATTTGAGTTTTTATTGCTTTAAATGCATTTTCAGCCCGAGCTGAGCACGTTTTGTGAGTTTGAATGTATCTTCATAGGAATGAGTTGTGTGGTCAAATTAATGCTCATATAGGCTTCAGGATGACCTCCTGAACTAAATACATGTTGAAGTGTGTGCATAAATCCTTTGGTTTAGGCGTGACACTCAATTTGAGTTTTTATTGCTTTAAATGCATTTTCAGCCCGAGCTGAGCACGTTTTGTGAGTTTGAATGTATCTTCATAGGAATGAGTTGTGTGGTCAAATTAATGCTCATTTAGGCTTCAGGTGGTCATCCTGAACAAAATACATGTTGAAGTGTGTGCATAAGTCTTTTGGTTTAGGTGTGACACTCAATTTGAGTTTTTATTTCTTTAAATGCATTTTCAGCCCGAGCTGAGCACGTTTTGTGAGTTTGAATGTATCTTCATAGGAATGAGTTGTGTAGTCAAATTAATGCTCATATAGGCTTCAGGATGACCTCCTGAACAAAATACATGTTAAAGTGTGCGCATAAGTCCTTTGGTTTAGGCGTGACACTCAATTTGAGTTTTTATTTCGAAATGCATTTTCAGGCAGAGATGAGCAAGTTTTCTGAGTTTGAATGTATCTTCATAGGAATGAGTTGTGTGGTCAAATTAATGCTTATTTAGGCCTCAGGAGGTCATCCTGAACAAAATACATGTTAAAGTGTGTGCATAAGTCCTTTTGTTTAGGCGTGACACTCAATTTGAGTTTTTATTGCTTTAAATGCATTTTCAGCCCGACCTGAGCACGTTTTGTGAGTTTGAATGTATCTTCATAGAATGAGTTGTGTGGTCAAATTAATGCTTATTTGGGCTTCAAGAGGTCATCCTGAACAAAATACACGTTGGAGTGTGTGAATAAGTCCTTTGGTTTAGGTGTGACACTCAATTTGAGTTTTATTGCTTTAAATGCATTTTCAGCCCGAGCTGAGCACGTTTTGTGAGTTTGAATGTATCTTCATAGGAATGAGTTGTGTGGTCAAATTAATGCTCATTTAGGCTTCAGGTGGTCATCCTGAACTAAATACATGTTGAAGTGTGTGCATAAGTCCTTTGGTTCAGGCGTGACACTCAATTTGAGTTTTTATTGCTTTAAATGCATTTTCAGCCCGAGCTGAGCACGTTTTGTGAGTTTGAATGTATCTTCATAGGAATGAGTTGTGTAGTCAAATTAATGCTCATATGGGCTTCAGGAGGTCATCCTGAACAAAATACATGTTGAAGTGTGTGCATAAGTCCTTTGGTTTAGGTGTGACACTCAATTTGAGTTTTTATTGCTTTAAATGCATTTTCAGCCCAAGCTGAGCACGTTTTGTGAGTTTGAATGTATCTTCATAGGAATGAGTTGTGTGGTCAAATTAATGCTCATTTAGGCTTCAGGTGGTCATCCTGAACTAAATACATGTTGAAGTGTGTGCATAAGTCCTTTGGTTTAGGCATGACACTCAATTTGAGTTTTTATTGCTTTAAATGCATTTTCAGCCCGAGCTGAGCACGTTTTGAGAGTTTGAATGTATCTTCATAGGAATGAGTTGTGTGGTCAAATTAATGCTCATTTAGGCTTCAGGTGGTCATCCTGAACAAAATACATGTTGAAGTGTGTGCATAAGTCCTTTGGTTTAGGTGTGACACTCAATTTGAGTTTTTATTTCTTTAAATGCATTTTCAGCCCGAGCTGAGCACGTTTTGTGAGTTTGAATGTATCTTCATAGGAATGAGTTGTGTGGTCAAATTAATGCTTATTTAGGCCTCAGGAGGTCATCCTGAACAAAATACATGTTAAAGTGTGTGCATAAGTCCTTTTGTTTAGGCGTGACACTCAATTTGAGTTTTTATTGCTTTAAATGCATTTTCAGCCCGAGCTGAGCACGTTTTGTGAGTTTGAATGTATCTTCATAGAATGAGTTGTGTGGTCAAATTAATGCTTATTTGGGCTTCAGGAGGTCATCCTGAACAAAATACACGTTGGAGTGTGTGAATAAGTCATTTGGTTTAGGTGTGACACTCAATTTGAGTTTTATTGCTTTAAATGCATTTTCAGCCCGAGCTGAGCACGTTTTGTGAGTTTGAATGTATCTTCATAGGAATTAGTTGTGTGGTCAAATTAATGCTCATTTAGGCTTCAGGTGGTCATCCTGAACAAAATACATGTTGAAGTGTGTGCATAAGTCCTTTGGTTTAGGCGTGACACTCAATTTGAGTTTTTATTGCTTTAAATGCATTTTCAGCCCGAGCTGAGCACATTTTGAGAGTTTGAATGTATCTTCATAGGAATGAGTTGTGTGGTCAAATTAATGCTCATATGGGCTTCAGGAAGTTATCCTGAACAAAATACATGTTGAAGTGTGTGCATAAGTCCTTTGGTTTAGGTGTGACACTCAATTTGAGTTTTTATTGCTTTAAATGCATTTTCAGCCCGAGCTGAGCACATTTTGAGAGTTTGAATGTATCTTCATAGGAATGAGTTGTGTGGTCAAATTAATGCTCATATGGGCTTCAGGAGGTAATCCTGAACTAAATACATGTGCAAGTGTGTGATAAGTCCTTTTTTAGGCGTGACACTCAATTTGAGTTTTTATTGCTTTAAATGCATTTTCAGCCCGAGCTGAGCACGTTTTGTGAGTTTGAATGTATCTTCATAGGAATGAGTTGTGTAGTCAAATTAATGCTCATATGGGCTTCAGGAAGTCATCCTGAACAAAATACATGTTGAAGTGTGTGCATAAGTCCTTTGGTTTAGGTGTGACACTCAATTTAAGTTTTTATTTCTTTAAATGCATTTTCAGCCCGAGCTGAGCACGTTTTGTGAGTTTGAATGTATCTTGATAGGAATGAGTTGTGTGGTCAAATTAATGCTTATTTAGGCTTCAGGAGGTCATCCTGAACAAAATACATGTTGAAGTGTGTGCATAAGTCCTTTGGTTTAGGTGTGACACTCAATTTGAGTTTTATTGCTTTAAATGCATTTTCAGCCCGAGCTGAGCACGTTTTGTGAGTTTGAATGTATCTTCATAGGAATGAGTTGTGTAGTCAAATTAATGCTCATATGGGCTTCAGGAAGTCATCCTGAACAAAATACATGTTGAAGTGTGTGCATAAGTCCTTTGGTTTAGGCGTGACACTCAATTTGAGTTTTTATTGCTTTAAATGCATTTTCCGCCCGAGCTGAGCGCGCTTTCTGACTTTGAATGTATCTTCATAGGAATGAGTTGTGTGGTCAAATTAATGCTCATATGGGCTTCAGGAGGTAATCCTGAACTAAATACATGTTGAAGTGTGTGCATAAGTCCTTTGGTTTAGGTGTCACACTCAATTTGAGGTTTTATTGCTTTAAATGCATTTTCAGCCCGAGCTGAGCACGTTTTGTGAGTTTGAATGTATCTTCATACGAATGAGTTGTGTGGTCAAATTAATGCTCATATAGGCTTCAGGATTACCTCCTGAACTAAATACATGTTGAAGTGTGTGCATAAGTCCTTTGGTTTAGGCGTGACACTCAATTTGAGTTTTTATTGCTTTAAATGCATTTTCAGCCCGAGCTGAGCACGTTTTGTGAGTTTGAATGTATCTTCATAGGAATGAGTTGTGTGGTCAAATTAATGCTCATATAGGCTTCAGGATGACCTCCTGAACTAAATACGTGTTGAAGTGTGTGCATAAGTCCTTTGGTTTAGGCGTGACACTCAATTTGAGTTTTTATTGCTTTAAATGCATTTTCAGCCCGAGCTGAGCACGTTTTGTGAGTTTGAATGTATCTTCATAGGAATGAGTTGTGTGGTCAAATTAATGCTCATTTAGGCTTCAGGTGGTCATCCTGAACTAAATACATGTTGAAGTGTGTGCATAAGTCCTTTGGTTTAGGCGTGACACTCAATTTGAGTTTTTATTGCTTTAAATGCATTTTCAGCCCGAGCTGAGCGCGCTTTCTGACTTTGAATGTATCTTCATAGGAATGAGTTGTGTGGTCAAATTAATGCTAATTTAGGCTTCAGGAGGTCATCCTGAACAAAATACATGTTGAAGTGTGTGCATAAGTTCTTTGGTTTTGGCGTGACACTCAATTTGAGGTTTTATTGCTTATATGCATTTTCAGCCCGAGCTGAGCACGTTTTGTGAGTTTGAATGTATCTTGATAGGAATCAGTTGTGTGGTCAAATTAATGCTCATATAGGCTTCAGGATGACCTCCTGAACAAAATACATGTTAAAGTGTGCGCATAAGTCCTTTGGTTTAGGCGTGACACTCAATTTGAGTTTTTATTGCTTTAAATGCATTTTCAGCCCGAGCTGAGGACGTTTTGTGAGTTTGAATGTATCTTCATAGGAATGAGTTGTGTGGTCAAATTAATGCTCATATAGGCTTCAGGATGACCTCCTGAACTAAATACATGTTGAAGTGTGTGCATAAGTCCTTTGGTTTAGGCGTGACACTCAATTTGAGTTTTTATTTCTTTAAATGCATTTTCAGCCCGAGCTGAGCACGTTTTGTGAGTTTGAATGTATCTTCATAGGAATGAGTTGTGTGGTCAAATTAATGCTTATTTTGGCTTCAGGAGGTCATCCTGAACAAAATACATGTTGAAGTGTGTGCATAAGTCCTTTGGTTTAGGCGTGACACTCAATTTGAGTTTTTATTGTTTTAAATGCATTTTCAGCCCGGGCTGAGCGCGCTTTCTGACTTTGAATGTATCTTCTTAGGAATGAGTTGTGTGGTCAAATTAATGCTCATATGGGCTTCAGGAGGTCATCCTGAACAAAATACATGTTGAAGTGTGTGAATAAGTCCTTTGGTTTAGGTGTGACACTCAATTTGAGTTTTATTGCTTTAAATGCATTTTCAGCCCGAGCTGAGCACGTTTTGTGAGTTTGAATGTATCTTCATAGGAATGAGTTGTGTAGTCAAATTAATGCTCATATGGGCTTCAGGAGGTCATCCTGAACTAAATACATGTTGAAGTGTGTGCATAAGTCCTTTGGTTTAGGCGTGACACTCAATTTGAGTTTTTATTGCTTTAAATGCATTTTCAGCCCGAGCTGAGCGCGCTTTCTGACTTTGAATGTATCTTCATAGGAATGAGTTGTGTGGTCAAATTATTGCTCAAATAGGCTTCAGGAGGTCATCCTGAACAAAATACATGTTGAAGTGTGTGCATAAGTCCTTTGGTTCAGGCGTGACACTCAATTTGAGTTTTTATTGCTTTAAATGCATTTTCAGCCCGAGCTGAGCACGTTTTGTGAGTTTGAATGTATCTTCATAGGAATGAGTTGTGTAGTCAAATTAATGCTCATATGGGCTTCAGGAGGTCATCCTGAACAAAATACATGTTGAAGTGTGTGCATAAGTCCTTTGGTTTAGGTGTGACACTCAATTTGAGTTTTTATTGCTTTAAATGCATTTTCAGCCCAAGCTGAGCACGTTTTGTGAGTTTGAATGTATCTTCATAGGAATGAGTTGTGTGGTCAAATTAATGCTCATTTAGGCTTCAGGTGGTCATCCTGAACTAAATACCTGTTGAAGTGTGTGCATAAGTCCTTTGGTTTAGGCGTGACACTCAATTTGAGTTTTTATTGCTTTAAATGCATTTTCAGCCCGAGCTGAGCACGTTTTGAGAGTTTGAATGTATCTTCATAGGAATGAGTTGTGTGGTCAAATTAATGCTCATTTAGGCTTCAGGTGGTCATCCTGAACAAAATACATGTTGAAGTGTGTGCATAAGTCCTTTGGTTTAGGTGTGACACTCAATTTGAGTTTTTATTTCTTTAAATGCATTTTCAGCCCGAGCTGAGCACGTTTTGTGAGTTTGAATGTATCTTCATAGGAATGAGTTGTGTGGTCAAATTAATGCTCATTTAGGCTTCAGGTGGTCATCCTGAACTAAATACATGTTGAAGTGTGTGCATAAGTCCTTTGGTTTAGGCGTGACACTCAATTTGAGTTTTTATTGCTTTAAATGCATTTTCAGCCCGAGCTGAGCACGTTTTGTGAGTTTGAATGTATCTTCATAGGAATGAGTTGTGTGGTCAAATTAATGCTTATTTAGGCCTCAGGAGGTCATCCTGAACAAAATACATGTTAAAGTGTGTGCATAAGTCCTTTTGTTTAGGCGTGACACTCAATTTGAGTTTTTATTGCTTTAAATGCATTTTCAGCCCGAGCTGAGCACGTTTTGTGAGTTTGAATGTATCTTCATAGAATGAGTTGTGTGGTCAAATTAATGCTTATTTGGGCTTCAGGAGGTCATCCTGAACAAAATACACGTTGGAGTGTGTGAATAAGTCATTTGGTTTAGGTGTGACACTCAATTTGAGTTTTATTGCTTTAAATGCATTTTCAGCCCGAGCTGAGCACGTTTTGTGAGTTTGAATGTATCTTCATAGGAATTAGTTGTGTGGTCAAATTAATGCTCATTTAGGCTTCAGGTGGTCATCCTGAACAAAATACATGTTGAAGTGTGTGCATAAGTCCTTTGGTTTAGGCGTGACACTCAATTTGAGTTTTTATTGCTTTAAATGCATTTTCAGCCCGAGCTGAGCACATTTTGAGAGTTTGAATGTATCTTCATAGGAATGAGTTGTGTGGTCAAATTAATGCTCATATGGGCTTCAGGAAGTTATCCTGAACAAAATACATGTTGAAGTGTGTGCATAAGTCCTTTGGTTTAGTTGTGACACTCAATTTGAGTTTTTATTGCTTTAAATGCATTTTCAGCCCGAGCTGAGCACATTTTGAGAGTTTGAATGTATCTTCATAGGAATGAGTTGTGTGGTCAAATTAATGCTCATATGGGCTTCAGGAGGTAATCCTGAACTAAATACATGTGCAAGTGTGTGATAAGTCCTTTTTTAGGCGTGACACTCAATTTGAGTTTTTATTGCTTTAAATGCATTTTCAGCCCGAGCTGAGCACGTTTTGTGAGTTTGAATGTATCTTCATAGGAATGAGTTGTGTAGTCAGATTAATGCTCATATGGGCTTCAGGAAGTCATCCTGAACAAAATACATGTTGAAGTGTGTGCATAAGTCCTTTGGTTTAGGTGTGACACTCAATTTAAGTTTTTATTTCTTTAAATGCATTTTCAGCCCGAGCTGAGCACGTTTTGTGAGTTTGAATGTATCTTGATAGGAATGAGTTGTGTGGTCAAATTAATGCTTATTTAGGCTTCAGGAGGTCATCCTGAACAAAATACATGTTGAAGTGTGTGCATAAGTCCTTTGGTTTAGGCGTGACACTCAATTTGAGTTTTTATTGCTTTAAATGCATTTTCCGCCCGAGCTGAGCGCGCTTTCTGACTTTGAATGTATCTTCATAGGAATGAGTTGTGTGGTCAAATTAATGCTCATATGGGCTACAGGAGGTAATCCTGAACTAAATACATGTTGAAGTGTGTGCATAAGTCCTTTGGTTTAGGCGTCACACTCAATTTGAGGTTTTATTGCTTTAAATGCATTTTCAGCCCGAGCTGAGCACGTTTTGTGAGTTTGAATGTATCTTCATAGGAATGAGTTGTGTGGTCAAATTAATGCTCATATAGGCTTCAGGATGACCTCCTGAACAAAATACATGTTGAAGTGTGTGCATAAGTCCTTTGGTTTAGGCGTGACACTCAATTTGAGTTTTTATTGCTTTAAATAGATTTTCAGCCCGAGCTGAGCACGTTTTGTGAGTTTGAATGTATCTTCATAGGAATGAGTTGTGTGGTCAAATTAATGCTCATATAGGCTTCAGGATGACCTCCTGAACAAAATACATGTTGAAGTGTGTGCATAAGTCCTTTGCTTTAGGCGTGACACTCAATTTGAGTTTTTATTGCTTTAAATGCATTTTCAGCCCGAGCTGAGCACGTTTTGAGAGTTTGAATGTATCTTCATAGGAATGAGTTGTGTAGTCAAATTAATGCTCATATGGGCTTCAGGAAGTCATCCTGAACAAAATACATGTTGAAGTGTGTGCATAAGTCCTTTGGTTTAGGCGTGACACTCAATTTGAGTTTTTATTGCTTTAAATGCATTTTCAGCCCGAGCTGAGCGCGCTTTCTGACTTTGAATGTATCTTCATAGGAATGAGTTGTGTGGTCAAATTAATGCTAATTTAGGCTTCAGGAGGTCATCCTGAACAAAATACATGTTGAAGTGTGTGCATAAGTTCTTTGGTTTTGGCGTGACACTCAATTTGAGGTTTTATTGCTTATATGCATTTTCAGCCCGAGCTGAGCACGTTTTGTGAGTTTGAATGTATCTTGATAGGAATCAGTTGTGTGGTCAAATTAATGCTCATATAGGCTTCAGGATGACCTCCTGAACAAAATACATGTTAAAGTGTGCGCATAAGTCCTTTGGTTTAGGCGTGACACTCAATTTGAGTTTTTATTGCTTTAAATGCATTTTCAGCCCGAGCTGAGCACGTTTTGTGAGTTTGAATGTATCTTCATAGGAATGAGTTGTGTGGTCAAATTAATGCTCATATAGGCTTCAGGATGACCTCCTGAACTAAATACATGTTGAAGTGTGTGCATAAGTCCTTTGGTTTAGGCGTGACACTCAATTTGAGTTTTTATTTCTTTAAATGCATTTTCAGCCCGAGCTGAGCACGTTTTGTGAGTTTGAATGTATCTTCATAGGAATGAGTTGTGTGGTCAAATTAATGCTTATTTTGGCTTCAGGAGGTCATCCTGAACAAAATACATGTTGAAGTGTGTGCATAAGTCCTTTGGTTTAGGCGTGACACTCAATTTGAGTTTTTATTGTTTTAAATGCATTTTCAGCCCGGGCTGAGCGCGCTTTCTGACTTTGAATGTATCTTCTTAGGAATGAGTTGTGTGGTCAAATTAATGCTCATATGGGCTTCAGGAGGTCATCCTGAACAAAATACATGTTGAAGTGTGTGAATAAGTCCTTTGGTTTAGGTGTGACACTCAATTTGAGTTTTATTGCTTTAAATGCATTTTCAGCCCGATCTGAGCGCGCTTTCTGACTTTGAATGTATCTTCATAGGAATGAGTTGTGTGGTCAAATTATTGCTCAAATAGGCTTCAGGAGGTCATCCTGAACAAAATACATGTTGAAGTGTGTGCATAAGTCCTTTGGTTCAGGCGTGACACTCAATTTGAGTTTTTATTGCTTTAAATGCATTTTCAGCCCGAGCTGAGCACGTTTTGTGAGTTTGAATGTATCTTCATAGGAATGAGTTGTGTAGTCAAATTAATGCTCATATGGGCTTCAGGAGGTCATCCTGAACAAAATACATGTTGAAGTGTGTGCATAAGTCCTTTGGTTTAGGTGTGACACTCAATTTGAGTTTTTATTGCTTTAAATGCATTTTCAGCCCAAGCTGAGCACGTTTTGTGAGTTTGAATGTATCTTCATAGGAATGAGTTGTGTGGTCAAATTAATGCTCATTTAGGCTTCAGGTGGTCATCCTGAACTAAATACCTGTTGAAGTGTGTGCATAAGTCCTTTGGTTTAGGCGTGACACTCAATTTGAGATTTTATTGCTTTAAATGCATTTTCAGCCCGAGCTGAGCACGTTTTGAGAGTTTGAATGTATCTTCATAGGAATGAGTTGTGTGGTCAAATTAATGCTCATTTAGGCTTCAGGTGGTCATCCTGAACAAAATACATGTTGAAGTGTGTGCATAAGTCCTTTGGTTTAGGTGTGACACTCAATTTGAGTTTTTATTTCTTTAAATGCATTTTCAGCCCGAGCTGAGCACGTTTTGTGAGTTTGAATGTATCTTCATAGGAATGAGTTGTGTGGTCAAATTAATGCTCATTTAGGCTTCAGGTGGTCATCCTGAACGAAATACATGTTGAAGTGTGTGCATAAGTCCTTTGGTTTAGGCGTGACACTCAATTTGAGTTTTTATTGCTTTAAATGCATTTTCAGCCTGAGCTGAGCACGTTTTGTGAGTTTGAATGTATCTTCATAGGAATGAGTTGTGTGGTCAAATTAATGCTTATTTAGGCCTCAGGAGGTCATCCTGAACAAAATACATGTTAAAGTGTGTGCATAAGTCCTTTTGTTTAGGCGTGACACTCAATTTGAGTTTTTATTGCTTTAAATGCATTTTCAGCCCGAGCTGAGCACGTTTTGTGAGTTTGAATGTATCTTCATAGAATGAGTTGTGTGGTCAAATTAATGCTTATTTGGGCTTCAGGAGGTCATCCTGAACAAAATACACGTTGGAGTGTGTGAATAAGTCCTTTGGTTTAGGTGTGACACTCAATTTGAGTTTTATTGCTTTAAATGCATTTTCAGCCCGAGCTGAGCACGTTTTGTGAGTTTGAATGTATCTTCATAGGAATTAGTTGTGTGGTCAAATTAATGCTCATATGGGCTTCAGGAAGTTATCCTGAACAAAATACATGTTGAGGTGTGTGCATAAGTCCTTTGGTTTAGGTGTGACACTCAATTTGAGTTTTTATTGCTTTAAATGCATTTTCAGCCCGAGCTGAGCACATTTTGAGAGTTTGAATGTATCTTCATAGGAATGAGTTGTGTGGTCAAATTAATGCTCATATGGGCTTCAGGAGGTAATCCTGAACTAAATACATGTGTAAGTGTGTGATAAGTCCTTTTTTAGGCGTGACACTCAATTTGAGTTTTTATTGCTTTAAATGCATTTTCAGCCCGAGCTGAGCACGTTTTGTGAGTTTGAATGTATCTTCATAGGAATGAGTTGTGTAGTCAAATTAATGCTCATATGGGCTTCAGGAAGTCATCCTGAACAAAATACATGTTGAAGTGTGTGCATAAGTCCTTTGGTTTAGGTGTGACACTCAATTTAAGTTTTTATTTCTTTAAATGCATTTTCAGCCCGAGCTGAGCACGTTTTGTGAGTTTGAATGTATCTTGATAGGAATGAGTTGTGTGGTCAAATTAATGCTTATTTAGGCTTCAGGAGGTCATCCTGAACTAAATACATGTTGAAGTGTGTGCATAAGTCCTTTGGTTTAGGCGTGACACTCAATTTGAGTTTTTATTGCTTTAAATGCATTTTCCGCCCGAGCTGAGCGCGCTTTCTGACTTTGAATGTATCTTCATAGGAATGAGTTGTGTGGTCAAATTAATGCTCATATGGGCTTCAGGAGGTAATCCTGAACTAAATACATGATGAAGTGTGTGCATAAGTCCTTTTTTAGGCGTGACACTCAATTTGAGTTTTTATTGCTTTAAATGCATTTTCAGCCCGAGCTGAGCACGTTTTGTGAGTTTGAATGTATCTTCATAGGAATGAGTTGTGTGGTCAAATTAATGCTTATTTGGGCTTCAGGAGGTCATCCTGAACAAAATACATGTTGAAGTGTGTTCATAAGTCCTTTTGTTTAGGCGTGACACTCAATTTGAGTTTTTATTGCTTTAAATGCATTTTCAGCCCAAGCTGAGCACGTTTTGTGAGTTTGAATGTATCTTCATAGGAATGAGTTGTGTGGTCAAATTAATGCTCATATAGGCTTCAGGATGACCTCTTGAACTAAATACATGTTGAAGTGTGTGCTAAGTACTTTGGTTTAGGCGTGACACTCAATTTGAGTTTTTATTGCTTTAAATGCATTTTCAGCCCGAGCTGAGCACATTTTGAGAGTTTGAATGTATCTTCATAGGAATGAGTTGTGTGGTCAAATTAATGCTAATTTAGGCTTCAGGAGGTCATCCTGAACAAAATACATGCTGAAGTGTGTGCATAAGTTCTTTGGTTTTGGCGTGACACTCAATTTGAGGTTTTATTGCTTATATGCATTTTCAGCCCGAGCTGAGCACGTTTTGTGAGAGTGAATGTATCTTGATAGGAATCAGTTGTGTGGTCAAATTAATGCTCATATAGGCTTCAGGATGACCTCCTGAACAAAATACATGTTAAAGTGTGCGCATAAGTCCTTTGGTTTAGGCGTGACACTCAATTTGAGTTTTTATTGCTTTAAATGCATTTTCAGCCCGAGCTGAGGACGTTTTGTGAGTTTGAATGTATCTTCATAGGAATGAGTTGTGTGGTCAAATTAATGCTCATATAGGCTTCAGGATGACCTCCTGAACTAAATACATGTTGAAGTGTGTGCATAAGTCCTTTGGTTTAGGCGTGACACTCAATTTGAGTTTTTATTTCTTTAAATGCATTTTCAGCCCGAGCTGAGCACGTTTTGTGAGTTTGAATGTATCTTCATAGGAATGAGTTGTGTGGTCAAATTAATGCTTATTTTGGCTTCAGGAGGTCATCCTGAACAAAATACACGTTGAAGTGTGTGCATAAGTCCTTTGGTTTAGGCGTGACACTCAATTTGAGTTTTTATTGTTTTAAATGCATTTTCAGCCCGGGCTGAGCGCGCTTTCTGACTTTGAATGTATCTTCTTAGGAATGAGTTGTGTGGTCAAATTAATGCTCATATGGGCTTCAGGAGGTCATCCTGAACAAAATACATGAAGTGTGTGAATAAGTCCTTTGGTTTAGGTGTGACACTCAATTTGAGTTTTATTGCTTTAAATGCATTTTCAGCCCGAGCTGAGCACGTTTTGTGAGTTTGAATGTATCTTCATAGGAATGAGTTGTGTGGTCAAATTAATGCTCATATAGGCTTCAGGATGACCTCCTGAACTAAATACATGTTGAAGTGTGTGCATAAGTCCTTTGGTTTAGGCGTGACACTCAATTTGAGTTTTTATTGCTTTAAATGCATTTTCAGCCCGAGCTGAGCACGTTTTGTGAGTTTGAATGTATCTTGATAGGAATCAGTTGTGTGGTCAAATTAATGCTCATATAGGCTTCAGGATGACCTCCTGAACAAAATACATGTTAAAGTGTGCGCATAAGTCCTTTGGTTTAGGCGTGACACTCAATTTGAGTTTTTATTGCGAAATGCATTTTCAGGCAGAGATGAGCAAGTTTTCTGAGTTTGAAGTATCTTAATAGGAATGAGTTGTGTGGTCAAAATAATCCTCATTCAGGTGGTCATCCTGAACAAAATACATGTTGAAGTGTGTGCATAAGTCCTTTGGTTTAGGCGTGACACTCAATTTGAGTTTTTATTGCTTTAAATGCATTTTCAGCCCGAGCTGAGCACGTTTTGAGAGTTTGAATGTATCTTCATAGGAATGAGTTGTGTAGTCAAATTAATGCTCATATGGGCTTCAGGAAGTCATCCTGAACAAAATACATGTTGAAGTGTGTGCATAAGTCCTTTGGTTTAGGCGTGACACTCAATTTGAGTTTTAATTGCTTTAAATGCATTTTCAGCCCGAGCTGAGCGCGCTTTCTGACTTTGAATGTATCTTCATAGGAATTAGTTGTGTGGTCAAATTAATGCTAATTTAGGCTTCAGGAGGTCATCCTGAACAAAATACATGTTGAAGTGTGTGCATAAGTTCTTTGGTTTTGGCGTGACACTCAATTTGAGGTTTTATTGCTTATATGCATTTTCAGCCCGAGCTGAGCACGTTTTGTGAGTTTGAATGTATCTTGATAGGAATCAGTTGTGTGGTCAAATTAATGCTCATATAGGCTTCAGGATGACCTCCTGAACAAAATACATGTTAAAGTGTGCGCATAAGTCCTTTGGTTTAGGCGTGACACTCAATTTGAGTTTTTATTGCTTTAAATGCATTTTCAGCCCGAGCTGAGGACGTTTTGTGAGTTTGAATGTATCTTCATAGGAATGAGTTGTGTGGTCAAATTAATGCTCATATAGGCTTCAGGATGACCTCCTGAACTAAATACATGTTGAAGTGTGTGCATAAGTCCTTTGGTTTAGGCGTGACACTCAATTTGAGTTTTTATTTCTTTAAATGCATTTTCAGCCCGAGCTGAGCACGTTTTGTGAGTTTGAATGTATCTTCATAGGAATGAGTTGTGTGGTCAAATTAATGCTTATTTTGGCTTCAGGAGGTCATCCTGAACAAAATACATGTTGAAGTGTGTGCATAAGTCCTTTGGTTTAGGCGTGACACTCAATTTGAGTTTTTATTGTTTTAAATGCATTTTCAGCCCGGGCTGAGCGCGCTTTCTGACTTTGAATGTATCTTCTTAGGAATGAGTTGTGTGGTCAAATTAATGCTCATATGGGCTTCAGGAGGTCATCCTGAACAAAATACATGTTGAAGTGTGTGAATAAGTCCTTTGGTTTAGGTGTGACACTCAATTTGAGTTTTATTGCTTTAAATGCATTTTCAGCCCGAGCTGAGCACGTTTTGTGAGTTTGAATGTATCTTCATAGGAATGAGTTGTGTGGTCAAATTAATGCTCATTTAGGCTTCAGGTGGTCATCCTGAACTAAATACATGTTGAAGTGTGTGCATAAGTCCTTTGGTTTAGGCGTGACACTCAATTTGAGTTTTTATTGCTTTAAATCCATTTTCAGCCCGAGCTGAGCGCGCTTTCTGACTTTGAATGTATCTTCATAGGAATGAGTTGTGTGGTCAAATTATTGCTCAAATAGGCTTCAGGAGGTCATCCTGAACAAAATACATGTTGAAGTGTGTGCATAAGTCCTTTGGTTCAGGCGTGACACTCAATTTGAGTTTTTATTGCTTTAAATGCATTTTCAGCCCGAGCTGAGCACGTTTTGTGAGTTTGAATGTATCTTCATAGGAATGAGTTGTGTAGTCAAATTAATGCTCATATGGGCTTCAGGAGGTCATCCTGAACAAAATACACGTTGAAGTGTGTGCATAAGTCCTTTGGTTTAGGTGTGACACTCAATTTGAGTTTTTATTGCTTTAAATGCATTTTCAGCCCAAGCTGAGCACGTTTTGTGAGTTTGAATGTATCTTCATAGGAATGAGTTGTGTGGTCAAATTAATGCTCATTTAGGCTTCAGGTGGTCATCCTGAACTAAATACCTGTTGAAGTGTGTGCATAAGTCCTTTGGTTTAGGCGTGACACTCAATTTGAGTTTTTATTGCTTTAAATGCATTTTCAGCCCGAGCTGAGCACGTTTTGAGAGTTTGAATGTATCTTCATAGGAATGAGTTGTGTGGTCAAATTAATGCTCATTTAGGCTTCAGGTGGTCATCCTGAACTAAATACATGTTGAAGTGTGTGCATAAGTCCTTTGGTTTAGGCGTGACACTCAATTTGAGTTTTTATTGCTTTAAATGCATTTTCAGCCCGAGCTGAGCACGTTTTGTGAGTTTGAATGTATCTTCATAGGAATGAGTTGTGTGGTCAAATTAATGCTTATTTAGGCCTCAGGAGGTCATCCTGAACAAAATACATGTTGAAGTGTGTGCATAAGTCCTTTGGTTTAGGCGTGACACTCAATTTGAGTTTTTATTGCTTTAAATGCATTTTCAGCCCGAGCTGAGCACGTTTTGAGAGTTTGAATGTATCTTCATAGGAATGAGTTGTGTAGTCAAATTAATGCTCATATGGGCTTCAGGAAGTCATCCTGAACAAAATACATGTTGAAGTGTGTGCATAAGTCCTTTGGTTTAGGCGTGACACTCAATTTGAGTTTTAATTGCTTTAAATGCATTTTCAGCCCGAGCTGAGCGCGCTTTCTGACTTTGAATGTATCTTCATAGGAATTAGTTGTGTGGTCAAATTAATGCTAATTTAGGCTTCAGGAGGTCATCCTGAACAAAATACATGTTGAAGTGTGTGCATAAGTTCTTTGGTTTTGGCGTGACACTCAATTTGAGGTTTTATTGCTTATATGCATTTTCAGCCCGAGCTGAGCACGTTTTGTGAGTTTGAATGTATCTTGATAGGAATCAGTTGTGTGGTCAAATTAATGCTCATATAGGCTTCAGGATGACCTCCTGAACAAAATACATGTTAAAGTGTGCGCATAAGTCCTTTGGTTTAGGCGTGACACTCAATTTGAGTTTTTATTGCTTTAAATGCATTTTCAGCCCGAGCTGAGGACGTTTTGTGAGTTTGAATGTATCTTCATAGGAATGAGTTGTGTGGTCAAATTAATGCTCATATAGGCTTCAGGATGACCTCCTGAACTAAATACATGTTGAAGTGTGTGCATAAGTCCTTTGGTTTAGGCGTGACACTCAATTTGAGTTTTTATTTCTTTAAATGCATTTTCAGCCCGAGCTGAGCACGTTTTGTGAGTTTGAATGTATCTTCATAGGAATGAGTTGTGTGGTCAAATTAATGCTTATTTTGGCTTCAGGAGGTCATCCTGAACAAAATACATGTTGAAGTGTGTGCATAAGTCCTTTGGTTTAGGCGTGACACTCAATTTGAGTTTTTATTGTTTTAAATGCATTTTCAGCCCGGGCTGAGCGCGCTTTCTGACTTTGAATGTATCTTCTTAGGAATGAGTTGTGTGGTCAAATTAATGCTCATTTAGGCTTCAGGTGGTCATCCTGAACTAAATACCTGTTGAAGTGTGTGCATAAGTCCTTTGGTTTAGGCGTGACACTCAATTTGAGTTTTTATTGCTTTAAATGCATTTTCAGCCCGAGCTGAGCACGTTTTGTGAGTTTGAATGTATCTTCATAGGAATGAGTTGTGTAGTCAAATTAATGCTCATATGGGCTTCAGGAGGTCATCCTGAACAAAATACATGTTGAAGTGTGTGCATAAGTCCTTTGGTTTAGGTGTGACACTCAATTTGAGTTTTTATTGCTTTAAATGCATTTTCAGCCCAAGCTGAGCACGTTTTGTGAGTTTGAATGTATCTTCATAGGAATGAGTTGTGTGGTCAAATTAATGCTCATTTAGGCTTCAGGTGGTCATCCTGAACTAAATACCTGTTGAAGTGTGTGCATAAGTCCTTTGGTTTAGGCGTGACACTCAATTTGAGTTTTTATTGCTTTAAATGCATTTTCAGCCCGAGCTGAGCACGTTTTGAGAGTTTGAATGTATCTTCATAGGAATGAGTTGTGTGGTCAAATTAATGCTCATTTAGGCTTCAGGTGGTCATCCTGAACAAAATACATGTTGAAGTGTGTGCATAAGTCCTTTGGTTTAGGTGTGACACTCAATTTGAGTTTTTATTTCTTTAAATGCATTTTCAGCCCGAGCTGAGCACGTTTTGTGAGTTTGAATGTATCTTCATAGGAATGAGTTGTGTGGTCAAATTAATGCTCATTTAGGCTTCAGGTGGTCATCCTGAACTAAATACATGTTGAAGTGTGTGCATAAGTCCTTTGGTTTAGGCGTGACACTCAATTTGAGTTTTTATTGCTTTAAATGCATTTTCAGCCCGAGCTGAGCACGTTTTGTGAGTTTGAATGTATCTTCATAGGAATGAGTTGTGTGGTCAAATTAATGCTTATTTAGGCCTCAGGAGGTCATCCTGAACAAAATACATGTTAAAGTGTGTGCATAAGTCCTTTTGTTTAGGCGTGACACTCAATTTGAGTTTTTATTGCTTTAAATGCATTTTCAGCCCGAGCTGAGCACGTTTTGTGAGTTTGAATGTATCCTCATAGAATGAGTTGTGTGGTCAAATTAATGCTTATTTGGGCTTCAGGAGGTCATCCTGAACAAAATACACGTTGGAGTGTGTGAATAAGTCCTTTGGTTTAGGTGTGACACTCAATTTGAGTTTTATTGCTTTAAATGCATTTTCAGCCCGAGCTGAGCACGTTTTGTGAGTTTGAATGTATCTTCATAGGAATTAGTTGTGTGGTCAAATTAATGCTCATTTAGGCTTCAGGTGGTCATCCTGAACAAAATACATGTGCAAGTGTGTGATAAGTCCTTTTTTAGGCGTGACACTCAATTTGAGTTTTTATTGCTTTAAATGCATTTTCAGCCCGAGCTGAGCACGTTTTGTGAGTTTGAATGTATCTTCATAGGAATGAGTTGTGTAGTCAAATTAATGCTCATATGGGCTTCAGGAAGTCATCCTGAACAAAATACATGTTGAAGTGTGTGCATAAGTCCTTTGGTTTAGGTGTGACACTCAATTTAAGTTTTTATTTCTTTAAATGCATTTTCAGCCCGAGCTGAGCACGTTTTGTGAGTTTGAATGTATCTTGATAGGAATGAGTTGTGTGGTCAAATTAATGCTTATTTAGGCTTCAGGAGGTCATCCTGAACAAAATACATGTTGAAGTGTGTGCATAAGTCCTTTGGTTTAGGTGTGACACTCAATTTGAGTTTTATTGCTTTAAATGCATTTTCAGCCCGAGCTGAGCACGTTTTGTGAGTTTGAATGTATCTTTATAGGAATGAGTTGTGTGGTCAAATTAATGCTCATTTAGGCTTCAGGTGGTTATCCTGAACTAAATACATGTTGAAGTGTGTGCATAAGTCCTTTGGTTTAGGCGTGACACTCAATTTGAGTTTTTATTGCTTTAAATGCATTTTCAGCCCGAGCTGAGCACGTTTTGTGAGTTTGAATGTATCTTCATAGAATGAGTTGTGTGGTCAAATTAATGCTTATTTGGGCTTCAGGAGGTCATCCTGAACAAAATACACGTTGGAGTGTGTGCATAAGTCCTTTGGTTTAGGTGTGACACTCAATTTGAGTTTTTATTGCTTTAAATGCATTTTCAGCCCGAACTGAGCACGTTTTGTGAGTTTGAATGTATCTTCATAGGAATGAGTTGTGTGGTCAAATTAATGCTCATTTAGGCTTCAGGTGGTCATCCTGAACTAAATACATGTTGAAGTGTGTGCATAAGTCCTTTGGTTTAGGCGTGACACTCAATTTGAGTTTTTATTGCTTTAAATGCATTTTCAGCCCGAGCTGAGCGCGCTTTCTGACTTTGAATGTATCTTCATAGGAATGAGTTGTGTGGTCAAATTATTGCTCAAATAGGCTTCAGGAGGTCATCCTGAACAAAATACATGTTGAAGTGTGTGCATAAGTCCTTTGGTTTAGGCGTGACACTCAATTTGAGTTTTTATTGCTTTAAATGCATTTTCAGCCCGAGCTGAGCACTTTTTGAGAGTTTGAATGTATCTTCATAGGAATGAGTTGTGTAGTCAAATTAATGCTCATATGGGCTTCAGGAAGTCATCCTGAACAAAATACATGTTGAAGTGTGTGCATAAGTCCTTTGGTTTAGGTGTGACACTCAATTTGAGGTTTTATTTCTTTAAATGCATTTTCAGCCCGAGCTGAGCACGTTTTGTGAGTTTGAATGTATCTTGATAGGAATGAGTTGTGTGGTCAAATTAATGCTCATATAGGCTTCAGGATGACCTCCTGAACTAAATACATGTTGAAGTGTGTGCATAAGTCCTTTGGTTTAGGCGTGACACTCAATTTGAGTTTTTATTGCTTTAAATGCATTTTCAGCCCGAGCTGAGGACGTTTTGTGAGTTTGAATGTATCTTCATAGGAATGAGTTGTCTGGTCAAATTAATTCTCATATGGACTTCAGGAGGTCATCCTGAACAAAATACATGTTGAAGTGTGTGCATAAGTCCTTTGGTTTAGGTGTGACACTCAATTGGAGTTTTTATTGCTTTAAATGAATTTTCAGCCCGAACTGAGCACGTTTTGTGAGTTTGAATGTATCTTCATAGGAATGAGTTGTGTGGTCAAATTAATGCTCCTTTAGGCTTCAGGTGGTCATCCTGAACAAAATACATGTTGAAGTGTGTGCATAAGTCCTTTGGTTTAGGCGTGACACTCAATTTGAGTTTTTATTGCTTTAAATGCATTTCAGCCCGAGCTGAGCGCGCTTTCTGACTTTGAATGTATATCTTCATAGGAATGAGTTGTGTAGTCAAATTATTGCTCATTTAGGCTTCAGGAGGTCATCCTGAACAAAATACATGTTGAAGTGTGTGCATAAGTCTTTTGGTTTAGGCGTGACACTCAATTTGAGTTTTTGTTGCTTTAAATGCATTTCAGCCCGAGCTGAGCACGCTTTCTGACTTTGAATGTATATCTTCATAGGAATGAGTTGTGTAGTCAAATTATTGCTCATTTAGGCTTCAGGAGGTCATCCTGAACAAAATACATGTTGAAGTGTGTGCATAAGTCTTTTGGTTTAGGCGTGACACTCAGTTTGAGTTTTTATTGCTTTAATTGCATTTTCAGCCCGAGCTGAGCATGTTTTGTGAGTTTGAATGTATCTTCATAGGAATCAGTTGTGTGGTCAAATTAATGCTAATTTGGCTTCAGGATGACCTCCTGAACTAAATACATGTTGAAGTGTGTGCATAAGTCCTTTGGTTTAGGCGTGACACTCAATTTGAGTTTTTTTTACTTTAAATGCATTTTCAGCCCGAGCTGAGCACGTTTTGTGAGTTTGAATGTATCTTCATAGGAATGAGTTGTGTGGTCAAATTAATGCTCATTTAGGCGTCAGGTGGTCATCCTGAACAAAATACATGTTGAAGTGTGTGCATAAGTCCTTTGGTTTAGGCGTGACACTCAATTTGAGTTTTTATTGCTTTAAATGCATTTTCAGCACGAGCTGAGCACGTTTTGTGAGTTTGAATGTATCTTCATAGGAATGAGTTGTGTGGTCAAATTAATGCTCATTTAGGCTTCAGGTGGTCATCCTGAACAAAATACATGTTGAAGTGTGTGCATAAGTCCTTTGGTTTAGGCGTGACACTCAATTTGAGTTTTTATTGCTTTAAATGCATTTTCAGCCCGAGCTGAGCGCGCTTTCATACTTTGAATGTATCTTCATAGGAATGAGTTGTGTGGTCAAATTATTGCTCATTTAGGCTTCAGGGGGTCATCCTGAACAAAATACATGTTGAAGTGTGTGCATAAGTCCTTTGGTTTAGGTGTGACACTCAATTTGAGTTTTTATTGCTTTAAATGCATTTTCAGCCCGAGCTGAGCACGTTTTGTGAGTTTGAATGTATCTCCATAGGAATGAGTTGTGTGGTCAAATTAATGCTCATGTGGGCTTCAGGAGGTCATCCTGAACAAAATACATGTTGAAGTGTGTGCATAAGTCCTTTGGTTTAGGTGTGACACTCAATTTGAGTTGTTATTGCTTTAAATGCATTTTCAGCCCGAGCTGAGCACGTTTTGTGAGTTTGAATGTATCTTCATAGGAATGAGTTGTGTGGTCAAATTAATGCTCATTTAGGCTTCAGGTGGTCATCCTGAACTAAATACATGTTGAATGTGTGCATAAGTCCTTTGGTTTAGGCGTGACACTCAATTTGAGTTTTTATTGCTTTAAATGCTTTTTCAGCCCGAGCTGAGGGCGCTTTCTGACTTTGAATGTATCTTCATAGGAATGACTTGTGTGGTCAAATTAATGCTCATTTAGGCTTCAGGTGGTCATCCTGAACAAAATACATGTTGAAGTGTGTGCATAAGTCCTTTGGTTTAGGCGTGACACTCAATTTGAGTTTTTATTGCTTTAAATGCATTTTCAGCCCGAACTGAGCACGTTTTGTGAGTTTGAATGTATCTTCATAGGAATGAGTTGTGTGGTCAAATTAATGCTCCTTTAGGCTTCAGGTGGTCATCCTGAACAAAATACATGTTGAAGTGTGTGCCATAAGTCCTTTGGTTTAGGCGTGACACTCAATTTGAGTTTTTATTGCTTTAAATGCATTTCAGCCCGAGCTGAGCGCGCTTTCTGACTTTGAATGTATATCTTCATAGGAATGAGTTGTGTAGTCAAATTATTGCTCATTTAGGCTTCAGGAGGTCATCCTGAACAAAATACATGTTGAAGTGTGTGCATAAGTCTTTTGGTTTAGGCGTGACACTCAATTTGAGTTTTTATTGCTTTAAATGCATTTCAGCCCGAGCTGAGCACGCTTTCTGACTTTGAATGTATATCTTCATAGGAATGAGTTGTGTAGTCAAATTATTGCTCATTTAGGCTTCAGGAGGTCATCCTGAACAAAATACATGTTGAAGTGTGTGCATAAGTCTTTTGGTTTAGGCGTGACACTCAGTTTGAGTTTTTATTGCTTTAATTGCATTTTCAGCCCGAGCTGAGCATGTTTTGTGAGTTTGAATGTATCTTCATAGGAATCAGTTGTGTGGTCAAATTAATGCTAATTTGGCTTCAGGATGACCTCCTGAACTAAATACATGTTGAAGTGTGTGCATAAGTCCTTTGGTTTAGGCGTGACACTCAATTTGAGTTTTTTTTACTTTAAATGCATTTTCAGCCCGAGCTGAGCATGTTTTGTGAGTTTGAATGTATCTTCATAGGAATGAGTTGTGTGGTCAAATTAATGCTCATTTAGGCGTCAGGTGGTCATCCTGAACAAAATACATGTTGAAGTGTGTGCATAAGTCCTTTGGTTTAGGCGTGACACTCAATTTGAGTTTTTATTGCTTTAAATGCATTTTCAGCACGAGCTGAGCACGTTTTGTGAGTTTGAATGTATCTTCATAGGAATGAGTTGTGTGGTCAAATTAATGCTCATTTAGGCTTCAGGTGGTCATCCTGAACAAAATACATGTTGAAGTGTGTGCATAAGTCCTTTGGTTTAGGCGTGACACTCAATTTGAGTTTTTATTGCTTTAAATGCATTTTCAGCCCGAGCTGAGCACTTTTTGAGAGTTTGAATGTATCTTCATAGGAATGAGTTGTGTAGTCAAATTAATGCTCATATGGGCTTCAGGAAGTCATCCTGAACAAAATACATGTTGAAGTGTGTGCATAAGTCCTTTGGTTTAGGTGTGACACTCAATTTGAGGTTTTATTTCTTTAAATGCATTTTCAGCCCGAGCTGAGCACGTTTTGTGAGTTTGAATGTATCTTGATAGGAATGAGTTGTGTGGTCAAATTAATGCTCATATAGGCTTCAGGATGACCTCCTGAACTAAATACATGTTGAAGTGTGTGCATAAGTCCTTTGGTTTAGGCGTGACACTCAATTTGAGTTTTTATTGCTTTAAATGCATTTTCAGCCCGAGCTGAGGACGTTTTGTGAGTTTGAATGTATCTTCATAGGAATGAGTTGTCTGGTCAAATTAATTCTCATATGGACTTCAGGAGGTCATCCTGAACAAAATACATGTTGAAGTGTGTGCATAAGTCCTTTGGTTTAGGTGTGACACTCAATTTGAGTTTTTATTGCTTTAAATGAATTTTCAGCCCGAACTGAGCACGTTTTGTGAGTTTGAATGTATCTTCATAGGAATGAGTTGTGTGGTCAAATTAATGCTCCTTTAGGCTTCAGGTGGTCATCCTGAACAAAATACATGTTGAAGTGTGTGCATAAGTCCTTTGGTTTAGGCGTGACACTCAATTTGAGTTTTTATTGCTTTAAATGCATTTCAGCCCGAGCTGAGCGCGCTTTCTGACTTTGAATGTATATCTTCATAGGAATGAGTTGTGTAGTCAAATTATTGCTCATTTAGGCTTCAGGAGGTCATCCTGAACAAAATACATGTTGAAGTGTGTGCATAAGTCTTTTGGTTTAGGCGTGACACTCAATTTGAGTTTTTGTTGCTTTAAATGCATTTCAGCCCGAGCTGAGCACGCTTTCTGACTTTGAATGTATATCTTCATAGGAATGAGTTGTGTAGTCAAATTATTGCTCATTTAGGCTTCAGGAGGTCATCCTGAACAAAATACATGTTGAAGTGTGTGCATAAGTCTTTTGGTTTAGGCGTGACACTCAGTTTGAGTTTTTATTGCTTTAATTGCATTTTCAGCCCGAGCTGAGCATGTTTTGTGAGTTTGAATGTATCTTCATAGGAATCAGTTGTGTGGTCAAATTAATGCTAATTTGGCTTCAGGATGACCTCCTGAACTAAATACATGTTGAAGTGTGTGCATAAGTCCTTTGGTTTAGGCGTGACACTCAATTTGAGTTTTTTTTACTTTAAATGCATTTTCAGCCCGAGCTGAGCACGTTTTGTGAGTTTGAATGTATCTTCATAGGAATGAGTTGTGTGGTCAAATTAATGCTCATTTAGGCGTCAGGTGGTCATCCTGAACAAAATACATGTTGAAGTGTGTGCATAAGTCCTTTGGTTTAGGCGTGACACTCAATTTGAGTTTTTATTGCTTTAAATGCATTTTCAGCACGAGCTGAGCACGTTTTGTGAGTTTGAATGTATCTTCATAGGAATGAGTTGTGTGGTCAAATTAATGCTCATTTAGGCTTCAGGTGGTCATCCTGAACAAAATACATGTTGAAGTGTGTGCATAAGTCCTTTGGTTTAGGCGTGACACTCAATTTGAGTTTTTATTGCTTTAAATGCATTTTCAGCCCGAGCTGAGCGCGCTTTCATACTTTGAATGTATCTTCATAGGAATGAGTTGTGTGGTCAAATTATTGCTCATTTAGGCTTCAGGAGGTCATCCTGAACAAAATACATGTTGAAGTGTGTGCATAAGTCCTTTGGTTTAGGTGTGACACTCAATTTGAGTTTTTATTGCTTTAAATGCATTTTCAGCCCGAGCTGAGCACGTTTTGTGAGTTTGAATGTATCTCCATAGGAATGAGTTGTGTGGTCAAATTAATGCTCATGTGGGCTTCAGGAGGTCATCCTGAACAAAATACATGTTGAAGTGTGTGCATAAGTCCTTTGGTTTAGGTGTGACACTCAATTTGAGTTGTTATTGCTTTAAATGCATTTTCAGCCCGAGCTGAGCACGTTTTGTGAGTTTGAATGTATCTTCATAGGAATGAGTTGTGTGGTCAAATTAATGCTCATTTAGGCTTCAGGTGGTCATCCTGAACTAAATACATGTTGAATGTGTGCATAAGTCCTTTGGTTTAGGCGTGACACTCAATTTGAGTTTTTATTGCTTTAAATGCTTTTTCAGCCCGAGCTGAGGGCGCTTTCTGACTTTGAATGTATCTTCATAGGAATGAGTTGTGTGGTCAAATTAATGCTCATTTAGGCTTCAGGTGGTCATCCTGAACAAAATACATGTTGAAGTGTGTGCATAAGTCCTTTGGTTTAGGCGTGACACTCAATTTGAGTTTTTATTGCTTTAAATGCATTTTCAGCCCGAACTGAGCACGTTTTGTGAGTTTGAATGTATCTTCATAGGAATGAGTTGTGTGGTCAAATTAATGCTCCTTTAGGCTTCAGGTGGTCATCCTGAACAAAATACATGTTGAAGTGTGTGCATAAGTCCTTTGGTTTAGGCGTGACACTCAATTTGAGTTTTTATTGCTTTAAATGCATTTCAGCCCGAGCTGAGCGCGCTTTCTGACTTTGAATGTATATCTTCATAGGAATGAGTTGTGTAGTCAAATTATTGCTCATTTAGGCTTCAGGAGGTCATCCTGAACAAAATACATGTTGAAGTGTGTGCATAAGTCTTTTGGTTTAGGCGTGACACTCAATTTGAGTTTTTATTGCTTTAAATGCATTTCAGCCCGAGCTGAGCACGCTTTCTGACTTTGAATGTATATCTTCATAGGAATGAGTTGTGTAGTCAAATTATTGCTCATTTAGGCTTCAGGAGGTCATCCTGAACAAAATACATGTTGAAGTGTGTGCATAAGTCTTTTGGTTTAGGCGTGACACTCAGTTTGAGTTTTTATTGCTTTAATTGCATTTTCAGCCCGAGCTGAGCATGTTTTGTGAGTTTGAATGTATCTTCATAGGAATCAGTTGTGTGGTCAAATTAATGCTAATTTGGCTTCAGGATGACCTCCTGAACTAAATACATGTTGAAGTGTGTGCATAAGTCCTTTGGTTTAGGCGTGACACTCAATTTGAGTTTTTTTTACTTTAAATGCATTTTCAGCCCGAGCTGAGCACGTTTTGTGAGTTTGAATGTATCTTCATAGGAATGAGTTGTGTGGTCAAATTAATGCTCATTTAGGCGTCAGGTGGTCATCCTGAACAAAATACATGTTGAAGTGTGTGCATAAGTCCTTTGGTTTAGGCGTGACACTCAATTTGAGTTTTTATTGCTTTAAATGCATTTTCAGCACGAGCTGAGCACGTTTTGTGAGTTTGAATGTATCTTCATAGGAATGAGTTGTGTGGTCAAATTAATGCTCATTTAGGCTTCAGGTGGTCATCCTGAACAAAATACATGTTGAAGTGTGTGCATAAGTCCTTTGGTTTAGGCGTGACACTCAATTTGAGTTTTTATTGCTTTAAATGCATTTTCAGCCCGAGCTGAGCGCGCTTTCATACTTTGAATGTATCTTCATAGGAATGAGTTGTGTGGTCAAAT
This sequence comes from Hippocampus guttulatus, assembly GCF_054856545.1. NCBI lineage: Eukaryota > Metazoa > Chordata > Actinopteri > Syngnathiformes > Syngnathidae > Hippocampus > Hippocampus guttulatus. The sequence continues at coordinate 1,325,397 of NC_141264.1, forward strand.
TATTGCTCATTTAGGCTTCAGGAGGTCATCCTGAACAAAATACATGTTGAAGTGTGTGCATAAGTCCTTTGGTTTAGGTGTGACACTCAATTTGAGTTTTTATTGCTTTAAATGCATTTTCAGCCCGAGCTGAGCACGTTTTGTGAGTTTGAATGTATCTTCATAGGAATGAGTTGTGTGGTCAAATTAATGCTCATGTGGGCTTCAGGAGGTCATCCTGAACAAAATACATGTTTATGTGTGTGCATAAGTCCTTTGGTTTAGGTGTGACACTCAATTTGAGTTGTTATTGCTTTAAATGCATTTTCAGCCCGAGCTGAGCACGTTTTGTGAGTTTGAATGTATCTTCATAGGAATGAGTTGTGTGGTCAAATTAATGCTCATTTAGGCTTCAGGTGGTCATCCTGAACTAAATACATGTTGAATGTGTGCATAAGTCCTTTGGTTTAGGCGTGACACTCAATTTGAGTTTTTATTGCTTTAAATGCTTTTTCAGCCCGAGCTGAGCGCGCTTTCTGACTTTGAATGTATCTTCATAGGAATGAGTTGTGTGGTCAAATTAATGCTCATTTAGGCTTCAGGTGGTCATCCTGAACAAAATACATGTTGAAGTGTGTGCATAAGTCCTTTGGTTTAGGCGTGACACTCAATTTGAGTTTTTATTGCTTTAAATGCATTTTCAGCCCGAGTTGAGCACGTTTTGTGAGTTTGAATGTATCTTCATAGGAATGAGTTGTTTGGTCAAATTAATGCTCATTTAGGCTTCAGGTGGTCATCCTGAACAAAATACATGTTGAAGTGTGTGCATAAGTCCTTTGGTTTAGGCGTGACACTCAATTTGAGTTTTTATTGCTTTAAATGCATTTTCAGCCCGAGTTGAGCACGTTTTGTGAGTTTGAATGTATCTTCATAGGAATGAGTTGTTTGGTCAAATTAATGCTCATTTAGGCTTCAGGTGGTCATCCTGAACAAAATACATGTTGAAGTGTGTGCATAAGTCCTTTGGTTTAGGCGTGACACTCAATTTGAGTTTTTATTGCTTTAAATGCATTTTCAGCCCGAGCTGAGCACGTTTTGTGAGTTTGAATGTATCTTCATAGGAATGAGTTGTGTGGTCAAATTAATGCTCATATGGGCTTCAGGAGGTCATTCTGAACAAAATACATGTTGAAGTGTGTGCATAAGTCCTTTGGTTTAGGCGTGACACTCAATTTGAGTTCTTATTGCTTTAAATGCATTTTCAGCCCGAGCTGAGCACGTTTTGTGAGTTTGAATGTATCTTCATAGGAATGAGTTGTGTGGTCAAATTAATGCTCATTTAGGCTTCAGGTGGTCATCCTGAACTAAATACCTGTTGAAGTGTGTGCATAAGTCCTTTGGTTTAGGCGTGACACTCAATTTGAGTTTTTATTGCTTTAAATGCTTTTTCAGCCCGAGCTGAGCGCGCTTTCTGACTTTGAATGTATCTTCATAGGAATGAGTTGTGTGGTCAAATTATTGCTCATTTAGGCGTCAGGTGGTCATCCTGAACAAAATACATGTTGAAGTGTGTGCATAAGTCCTTTGGTTTAGGCGTGACACTCAATTTGAGTTTTTATTGCTTTAAATGCATTTTCAGCCCGAGCTGAGCACGTTTTGTGAGTTTGAATGTATCTTCATAGGAATGAGTTGTGTGGTCAAATTAATGCTCATATGGGCTTCAGGAGGTCATCCTGAACAAAATACATGTTGAAGTGTGTGCATAAGTCCTTTGGTTTAGGCGTGACACTCAATTTGAGTTTTTATTGCTTTAAATGCATTTTCAGCCCGAGCTGAGCACGTTTTGTGAGTTTGAATGTATCTTCATAGGAATGAGTTGTTCAGTCAAATTAATGCTCATATGGGCTTCAGGAGGTCATCCTGAACAAAATACATGTTGAAGTGTGTGCATAAGTCCTTTGGTTTAGGCGTGACACTCAATTTGAGTTTTTATTGCTTTAAATGCATTTTCAGCCCGAGCTGAGCACGTTTTGTGAGTTTGAATGTATCTTCATAGGAATGAGTTGTGTGGTCAAATTAATGCTCATATGGGCTTCAGGAGGTCATCCTGAACAAAATACATGTTGAAGTGTGTGCATAAGTCCTTTGGTTTAGGCGTGACACTCAATTTGAGTTTTTATTGCTTTAAATGCATTTTCAGCCCGAGCTGAGCACGTTTTGTGAGTTTGAATGTATCTTCATAGGAATGAGTTGTGTGGTCAAATGAATGCTCATTTAGGCTTCAGGTGGTCATCCTGAACTAAATACCTGTTGAAGTGTGTGCATAAGTCCTTTGGTTTAGGCGTGACATTCAATTTGAGTTTTTATTGCTTTAAATGCTTTTTCAGCCCGAGCTGAGCGCGCTTTCTGACTTTGAATGTATCTTCATAGGAATGAGTTGTGTGGTCAAATTAATGCTCATTTAGGCTTCAGGTGGTCATCCTGAACAAAATACATGTTGAAGTGTGTGCATAAGTCCTTTGGTTTAGGCGTGAGACTCAATTTGAGTTTTTATTGCTTTAAATGCATTTTCAGCCCGAGCTGAGCACGTTTTGTGAGTTTGAATGTATCTTCATAGGAATGAGTTGTGTGGTCAAATTAATGCTCATATGTGCTTCAGGAGGTCATCCTGAACAAAATACATGTTGAAGTGTGTGCATAAGTCCTTTGGTTTAGGCGTGACACTCAATTTGAGTTTTTATTGCTTTAAATGCATTTTCAGCCCGAGCTGAGCACGTTTTGTGAGTTTGAATGTATCTTCATAGGAATGAGTTGTGTGGTCAAATTAATGCTCATATGGGCTTCAGGAGGTCATCCTGAACAAAATACATGTTGAAGTGTGTGCATAAGTCCTTTGGTTTAGGCGTGACACTCAATTTGAGTTTTTATTGCTTTAAATGCATTTTCAGCCCGAGCTGAGCACGTTTTGTGAGTTTGAATGTATCTTCATAGGAATGAGTTGTGTGGTCAAATTAATGCTCATTTAGGCTTCAGGTGGTCATCCTGAACTAAATACCTGTTGAAGTGTGTGCATAAGTCCTTTGGTTTAGGCGTGACAATCAATTTGAGTTTTTATTGCTTTAAATGCTTTTTCAGCCCGAGCTGAGCGCGCTTTCTGACTTTGAATGTATCTTCATAGGAATGAGTTGTGTGGTCAAATTATTGCTCATTTAGGCGTCAGGTGGTCATCCTGAACAAAATACATGTTGAAGTGTGTGCATAAGTCCTTTGGTTTAGGCGTGACACTCAATTTGAGTTTTTATTGCTTTAAATGCATTTTCAGCCCGAGCTGAGCACGTTTTGTGAGTTTGAATGTATCTTCATAGAAATGAGTTGTGTGGTCAAATTAATGCTCATTTAGGCTTCAGGTGGTCATCCTAAACTAAATACATGTTGAAGTGTGTGCATAAGTCCTTTGGTTTAGGCGTGACACTCAATTTGAGTTTTTATTGCTTTAAATGCATTTTCAGCCCGAGCTGAGCACGTTTTGTGAGTTTGAATGTATCTTCATAGGAATGAGTTGTGTGGTCAAATTATTGCTCATTTAGGCTTCAGGAGGTCATCCTGAACAAAATACATGTTGAAGTGTGTGCATAAGTCCTTTGCTTTAGGCGTGACACTCAGTTTGAGTTTTTATTGCTTTAAATGCTTTTTCAGCCCGAGCTGAGCGCGCTTTCTGACTTTGAATGTATCTTCATAGGAATGAGTTGTGTGGTCAAATTATTGCTCATTTAGGCTTCAGGAGGTCATCCTGAACAAAATACATGTTGAAGTGTGTGCATAAGTCCTTTGCTTTAGGCGTGACACTCAGTTTGAGTTTTTATTGCTTTAAATGCATTTTCAGCCCGAGCTGAGCATGTTTCGTGAGTTTGAATGTATCTTCATAGGAATGAGTTGTGTGGTCAAATTAATGCTCATTTAGGCTTCAGATGGTCATCCTGAACAAAATGCATGTTGAACTGTGTGCATAAGTCCTTTGGTTTAGGTGTGACACTCAATTTGAGTTTTTATTCCGAATCGCATTTTCAGGCAGAGCTGAGCAAGTTTTCTGAGTTTGAAGTATCTTCATAGGAATTCAGTTGTGTGGTCAAAGCAATGCTAATTTAGGCTTCGGGAGGTCATCCTGAACAAAATACATGTTGAAGTGAGTGCATAAGTCCTTTGGTTTAGGCGTGCCACTCAATTTGAGGTTTTATTGCTTTGAATGCATTTTCAGCCCGAGCTGAGCACGTTTTGTGAGTTTGATTGTATCTTCTTAGGAATGAGTTGTGTGGTCAAAATAATCCTCATACAGGCTTCAGGATGTCCTCCTGAACTAAATACATGTTGAAGTGTGTGCATAAGTCCTTTGGTTTAGGCGTGACACTCAATTTGAGTTTTTATTGCTTTAAATGCATTTTCAGCCCGAGCTGAGCACGTTTTGTGAGTTTGAATGTATCTTGATAGGAATGAGTTGTGTGGTCAAATTAATGCTCATATAGGCTTCAGGATGACCTCCTGAACTAAATACATGTTGAAGTGTGTGCATAAGTCCTTTGGTTTAGACTCAATTTGAGTTTTTATTGCTTTAAATGCATTTTCAGCCCGAGCTTAGCACGTTTTGTGAGTTTGAATGTATCTTCATAGGAATGAGTTGTGTGGTCAAATTAATGCTCATTTAGGCTTCAGGTGGTCATCCTGAACAAAATACATGTTGAAGTGTGTGCATAAGTCCTTTGGTTTAGGCGTGAGACTCAATTTGAGTTTTTATTGCTTTAAATGCATTTTCAGCCCGAGCTGAGCACGTTTTGTGAGTTTGAATGTATCTTCATAGGAATGAGTTGTGTAGTCAAATTAATGCTCATATGGGCTTCAGGAGGTCATCCTGAACAAAACACATGTTGAAGTGTGTGCATAAGTCCTTTGGTTTAGGCGTGACACTCAATTTGAGTTTTTATTGCTTTAAATGCATTTTCAGCCCGAGCTGAGCGCGCTTTCTGACTTTGAATGTATCTTCATAGGAATGAGTTGTGTGGTCAAATTATTGCTCATTTAGGCTTCAGGAGGTCATCCTGAACAAAATACATGTTGAAGTGTGTGCATAAGTCCTTTGGTTTAGGCGTGACACTCAATTTGAGTTTTTATTGCTTTAAATGCATTTTCAGCCCGAGCTGAGCACGTTTTGTGTGTTTGAATGTATCTTCATAGGAATGAGTTGTGTGGTCAAATTAATGCTCATATGTGCTTCCGGAGGTCATCCTGAACAAAATACATGTTGAAGTGTGTGCATAAGTCCTTTGGTTTAGGCGTGACACTCAATTTGAGTTTTTATTGCTTTAAATGCATTTTCAGCACGAGTTGAGCACGTTTTGTGAGTTTGAATGTATCTTCATAGGAATGAGTTGTGTGGTCAAATTAATGCTCATTTAGGCTTCAGGTGGTCATCCTGAACAAAATACATGTTGAAGTGTGTGCATAAGTCCTTTGGTTTAGGCGTGACACTCAATTTGAGTTTTTATTGCTTTAAATGCATTTTCAGCCCGAGCTGAGCACGTTTTGTGTGTTTGAATGTATCTTCATAGGAATGAGTTGTGTGGTCAAATTAATGCTCATATGTGCTTCCGGAGGTCATCCTGAACAAAATACATGTTGAAGTGTGTGCATAAGTCCTTTGGTTTAGGCGTGACACTCAATTTGAGTTTTTATTGCTTTAAATGCATTTTCAGCACGAGTTGAGCACGTTTTGTGAGTTTGAATGTATCTTCATAGGAATGAGTTGTGTGGTCAAATTAATGCTCATTTAGGCTTCAGGTGGTCATCCTGACTAAAATACATGTTGAAGTGTGTGCATAAGTCCTTTGGTTTAGGCGTGACACTCAATTTGAGTTTTTATTGCTTTAAATGCATTTTCAGCCCGAGTTGAGCACGTTTTGTGAGTTTGAATGTATCTTCATAGGAATGAGTTGTGTGGTCAAATTAATGCTCATTTAGGCTTCAGGTGGTCATCCTGAACTAAATACATGTTGAAGTGTGTGCATAAGTCCATTGGTTTAGGCGTGACACTCAATTTGAGTTTTTATTGCTTTAAATGCATTTTCAGGCCGAGCTGATCACGTTTCGTGAGTTTGAATGTATCTTCATAGGAATGAGTTGTGTAGTCAAATTAATGCTCATATGGGCTTCAGGAGGTCATCCTGAACAAAATACATGTTGAAGTGTGTGCATAAGTCCTTTGGTTTAGGCGTGACACTCAATTTGAGTTTTTATTGCTTTAAATGCATTTTCAGCCCGAGCTGAGCGCGCTTTCTGACTTTGAATGTATCTTCATAGGAATGAGTTGTGTGGTCAAATTAATGCTCATTTAGGCTTCAGGTGGTCATCCTGAACAAAATACATGTTGAAGTGTGTGCATAAGTTCTTTGGTTTAGGCGTGACACTAAATTTGAGTTTTTATTGCTTTAAATGCATTTTCAGCCCGAGCTGAGCACGTTTTGTGAGTTTGAATGTATCTTCATAGGAATGAGTTGTGTGGTCAAATTATTGCTCATATGGGCTTCAGGTGGTCATCCTGAACAAAATACATGTTGAAGTGTGTGCATAAGTCCTTTGGTTTAGGCGTGACACTCAATTTGAGTTTTTATTGCTTTAAATGCATTTTCAGCCCGAGCTGAGCACGTTTTGTGTGTTTGAATGTATCTTCATAGGAATGAGTTGTGTGGTCAAATTAATGCTCATATGTGCTTCCGGAGGTCATCCTGAACAAAATACATGTTGAAGTGTGTGCATAAGTCCTTTGGTTTAGGCGTGACACTCAATTTGAGTTTTTATTGCTTTAAATGCATTTTCAGCCCGAGTTGAGCACGTTTTGTGAGTTTGAATGTATCTTCATAGGAATGAGTTGTGTGGTCAAATTAATGCTCATTTAGGCTTCAGGTGGTCATCCTGAACTAAATACATGTTGAAGTGTGTGCATAAGTCCTTTGGTTTAGGCGTGACACTCAATTTGAGTTTTTATTGCTTTAAATGCATTTTCAGGCCGAGCTGATCACGTTTCGTGAGTTTGAATGTATCTTCATAGGAATGAGTTGTGTAGTCAAATTAATGCTCATATGGGCTTCAGGAGGTCATCCTGAACAAAATACATGTTGAAGTGTGTGCATAAGTCCTTTGGTTTAGGCGTGACACTCAATTTGAGTTTTTATTGCTTTAAATGCATTTTCAGGCCGAGCTGATCACGTTTTGTGAGTTTGAATGTATCTTCATAGGAATGAGTTGTGTGGTCAAATTAATGCTCATATGGGCTTCAGGAGGTCATCCTGAACAAAATACATGTTGAAGTGTGTGCATAAGTCCTTTGGTTTAGGCGTGACACTCAATTTGAGTTTTTATTGCTTTAAATGCATTTTCAGGCCGAGCTGATCACGTTTTGTGAGTTTGAATGTATCTTCATAGGAATGAGTTGTGTGGTCAAATTAATGCTCATATGGGCTTCAGGAGGTCATCCTGAACAAAATACATGTTGAAGTGTGTGCATAAGTCCTTTGGTTTAGGCGTGAGACTCAATTTGAGTTTTTATTGCTTTAAATGCATTTTCAGCCCGAGCTGAGCACGTTTTGTGAGTTTGAATGTATCTTCATAGGAATGAGTTGTTCAGTCAAATTAATGCTCATTTAGGCTTCAGGTGGTCATCCTGAACTAAATACATGTTGAAGTGTGTGCATAAATCCTTTGGTTTAGGCGTGACACTCAATTTGAGTTTTTATTGCTTTAAATGCTTTTTCAGCCCGAGCTGAGCGCGCTTTCTGACTTTGAATGTATCTTCATAGGAATGAGTTGTGTGGTCAAATTATTGCTCATTTAGGCGTCAGGTGGTCATCCTAAACAAAATACATGTTGAAGTGTGTGCATAAGTCCTTTGGTTTAGGCGTGACACTCAATTTGAGTTTTTATTGCTTTAAATGCATTTTCAGCCCGAGCTGAGCACGTTTTGTGAGTTTGAATGTATCTTCATAGGAATGAGTTGTGTGGTCAAATTAATGCTAATTTAGGCTTCAGGTGGTCATCCTGAACAAAATACATGTTGAAGTGTGTGCATAAGTCCTTTGGTTTAGGCGTGAGACTCAATGTGAGTTTTTATTGCTTTAAATGCTTTTTCAGCCCGAGCTGAGCGCGCTTTCTGACTTTGAATGTATCTTCATAGGAATGAGTTGTGTGGTCAAATTATTGCTCATTTAGGCGTCAGGTGGTCATCCTAAACAAAATACATGTTGAAGTGTGTGCAGAAGTCCTTTGGTTTAGGCGTGACACTCAATTTGAGTTTTTATTGCTTTAAATGCATTTTCAGCCCGAGCTGAGCACGTTTTGTGAGTTTGAATGTATCTTCATAGGAATGAGTTGTTCAGTCAAATTAATGCTCATATGGGCTTCAGGAGGTAATCCTGAACAAAATTCATGTTTAAGTGTGTGCATAAGTCCTTTGGTTTAGGCGTGACACTCAATTTGAGTTTTTATTGCTTTAAATGCATTTTCAGCACGAGTTGAGCACGTTTTGTGAGTTTGAATGTATCTTCATAGGAATGAGTTGTGTGGTCAAATTAATGCTCATATGGGCTTCAGGAGGTCATCCTGAACAAAATACATGTTGAAGTGTGTGCATAAGTCCTTTGGTTTAGGCGTGACACTCAATTTGAGTTTTTATTGCTTTAAATGCATTTTCAGCCCGAGCTGAGCACGTTTTGTGAGTTTGAATGTATCTTCATAGGAATGAGTTGTGTGGTCAAATTAATGCTCATTTAGGCTTCAGGTGGTCATCCTGAACTAAATACCTGTTGAAGTGTGTGCATAAGTCCTTTGGTTTAGGCGTGACAATCAATTTGAGGTTTTATTGCTTTAAATGCTTTTTCAGCCCGAGCTGAGCGCGCTTTCTGACTTTGAATGTATCTTCATAGGAATGAGTTGTGTGGTCAAATTATTGCTCATTTAGGCTTCAGGAGTTCATCCTGAACAAAATACATGTTGAAGTGTGTGCATAAGTCCTTTGGTTTAGGCGTGACACTCAATTTGAGTTTTTATTGCTTTTAATGCATTTTCAGCCCGAGCTGAGCGCGCTTTCTGACTTTGAATGTATCTTCATAGGAATGAGTTGTGTGGTCAAATTAATGCTCATTTAGGCTTCAGGTGGTCATCCTGAACAAAATACATGTTGAAGTGTGTGCATAAGTCCTTTGGTTTAGGCGTGACACTCAATTTGAGTTTTTATTGCTTTAAATGCATTTTCAGCCCGAGCTGAGCGCGCTTTCTGACTTTGAACTTATCTTCATAGGAAGGAGTTGTGTGGTCAAATTAATGCTCATATGGGCTTCAGGAGGTCATCCTGAACAAAATACATGTTGAAGTGTGTGCATAAGTCCTTTGGTTTAGGCGTGACACTCAATTTGAGTTTTTATTGCTTTAAATGCATTTTCAGCCCGAGCTGAGCACGTTTTGTGAGTTTGAATGTATCTTCATAGGAATGAGTTGTGTGGTCAAATTAATGCTCATTTAGGCTTCAGGTGGTCATCCTGAACAAAATACATGTTGAAGTGTGTGCATAAGTCCTTTGGTTTAGGCGTGACACTCAATTTGAGTTTTTATTGCTTTAAATGCATTTTCAGCCCAAGCTGAGCACGTTTTGTGAGTTTGAATGTATCTTCATAGGAATGAGTTGTGTGGTCAAATTAATGCTCATTTAGGCGTCAGGTGGTCATCCTGAACAAAATACATGTTGAAGTGTGTGCATAAGTCCTTTGGTTTAGGCGTGACACTCAATTTGAGTTTTTATTGCTTTAAATGCATTTTCAGCCCGAGCTGAGCACGTTTTGTGAGTTTGAATGTATCTTCATAGGAATGAGTTGTGTAGTCAAATTAATGCTCATATGGGCTTCAGGAGGTCATCCTGAACAAAATACATGTTGAAGTGTGTGCATAAGTCCTTTGGTTTAGGCGTGACACTCAATTTGAGTTTTTATTGCTTTAAATGCATTTTCAGCCCGAGCTGAGCACGTTTTGTGAGTTTGAATGTATCTTCATAGGAATGAGTTGTGTGGTCAAATTAATGCTCATTTAGGCTTCAGGTGGTCATCCTGAACAAAATACATGTTGAAGTGTGTGCATAAGTCCTTTGGTTTAGGCGTGACACTCAATTTGAGTTTTTATTGCTTTAAATGCATTTTCAGCCCGAGCTGAGCACATTTTGTTAGTTTGAATGTATCTTCATAGGAATGAGTTCTGTGGTCAAATTAATGCTCATTTAGGCGTCAGGTGGTCATCCTGAAAAAAATACATGTTGAAGTGTGTGCATAAGTCCTTTGGTTTGGGCGTGACACTCAATTAATTTTTTATTGCTTTAAATGCATTTTCAGCCCGAGTTGAGCGCGCTTTCTGACTTTGAATGTATCTTCATAGGAATGAGTTGTGTGGTCAAATTAATGCTTATATGCTCTTCAGGAGGTCATCCTGAACAAAATACATGTTGAAGTGTGTGAATAAGTCCTTTGGTTTAGGTGTGACACTCAATTTGAGTTTTATTGCTTTAAATGCATTTTCAGCCCGAGCTGAGCACGTTTTGTGAGTTTGAATGTATCTTCATAGGAATGAGTTGTGTGGTCAAATTAATGCTCATTTTGGCTTCAGGTGGTCATCCTGAACTAAATACACGTTGAAGTGTGTGCATATGTCCTTTGGTTTAGGCGTGACACTCAATTTGAGTTTTTATTGCTTTAAATGCATTTTCAGCCCGAGCTGAGCGCGCTTTCTGACTTTGAATGTATCTTCATAGGAATGAGTTGTGTAGTCAAACTAATGCTCATATGGGCTTCAGGAGGTCATCCTGAACAAAATACATGTTGAAGTGTGTGCATATGTCCTTTGGTTTAGGTGTGACACTCAATTTGAGTTTTTATTGCTTTAAATGCATTTTCAGCCCGAGCTGAGCACGTTTTGTGAGTTTGAATGTATCTTCATAGGAATGAGTTGTGTGGTCAAATTAATGCTCATTTAGGCGTCAGGTGGTCATCCTGAACAAAATACATGTTGAAGTGTGTGCATAAGTCCTTTGGTTTAGGCGTGACACTCAATTTGAGTTTTTATTGCTTTAAATGCATTTTCAGCCCGAGCTGAGCACGTTTTGTGAGTTTGAATGTATCTTCATAGGAATGAGTTGTGTAGTCAAATTAATGCTCATATGGGCTTCAGGAGGTCATCCTGAACAAAATACATGTTGAAGTGTGTGCATAAGTCCTTTGGTTTAGGCGTGACACTCAATTTGAGTTTTTATTGCTTTAAATGCATTTTCAGCCCGAGCTGAGCACGTTTTGTGAGTTTGAATGTATCTTCATAGGAATGAGTTGTGTGGTCAAATTAATGCTCATTTAGGCGTCAGGTGGTCATCCTGAACAAAATACATGTTGAAGTGTGTGCATAAGTCCTTTGGTTTAGGCGTGACACTCAATTTGAGTTTTTATTGCTTTAAATGCATTTTCAGCCCGAGCTGAGCGCGCTTTCTGACTTTGAATGTATCTTCATAGGAATGAGTTGTGTGGTCAAATTAATGCTTATATGCTCTTCAGGAGGTCATCCTGAACAAAATACATGTTGAAGTGTGTGCATAAGTCCTTTGGTTTAGGCGTGACACTCAATTTGAGTTTTTATTGCTTTAAATGCATTTTCAGCCCGAGCTGAGCACGTTTTGTGAGTTTGAATGTATCTTCATAGGAATGAGTTGTGTGGTCAAATTAATGCTCATTTAGGCTTCAGGTGGTCATCCTGAACAAAATACATGTTGAAGTGTGTGCATAAGTCCTTTGGTTTAGGCGTGACACTCAATTTGAGTTTTTATTGCTTTAAATGCATTTTCAGCCCGAGCTGAGCACATTTTGTGAGTTTGAATGTATCTTCATAGGAATAAGTTCTGTGGTCAAATTAATGCTCATTTAGGCGTCAGGTGGTCATCCTGAACAAAATACATGTTGAAGTGTGTGCATAAGTCCTTTGGTTTGGGCGTGACACTCAATTAATTTTTTATTGCTTTAAATGCATTTTCAGCCCGAGCTGAGCACGCTTTCTGACTTTGAATGTATCTTCATAGGAATGAGTTGTGTGGTCAAATTAATGCTTATATGCTCTTCAGGAGGTCATCCTGAACAAAATACATGTTGAAGTGTGTGAATAAGTCCTTTGGTTTAGGTGTGACACTCAATTTGAGTTTTATTGCTTTAAATGCATTTTCAGCCCGAGCTGAGCACGTTTTGTGAGTTTGAATTTATCTTCATAGGAATGAGTTGTGTGGTCAAATTAATGCTCATTTTGGCTTCAGGTGGTCATCCTGAACTAAATACACGTTGAAGTGTGTGCATAAGTCCTTTGGTTTAGGCGTGACACTCAATTTGAGTTTTTATTGCTTTAAATGCATTTTCAGCCCAAGCTGAGCACGTTTTGTGAGTTTGAATGTATCTTCATAGGAATGAGTTTTGTGGTCAAATTAATGCTCATTTAGGCGTCAGGTGGTCATCCTGAACAAAATACATGTTGAAGTGTGTGCATAAGTCCTTTGGTTTAGGCGTGACACTCAATTTGAGTTTTTATTGCTTTAAATGCATTTTCAGCCCGAGCTGAGCACGTTTTGTGAATTTGAATGTATCTTCATAGGAATGAGTTGTGTAGTCAAATTAATGCTCATATGGGCTTCAGGAGGTCATCCTGAACAAAATACATGTTGAAGTGTGTGCATAAGTCCTTTGGTTTAGGCGTGACACTCAATTTGAGTTTTTATTGCTTTAAATGCATTTTCAGCCCGAGCTGAGCACGTTTTGTGAGTTTGAATGTATCTTCATAGGAATGAGTTGTGTGGTTAAATTAATGCTCATTTAGGCTTCAGGTGGTCATCCTGAACAAAATACATGTTGAAGTGTGTGCATAAGTCCTTTGGTTTAGGCGTGACACTCAATTTGAGTTTTTATTGCTTTAAATGCATTTTCAGCCCGAGCTGAGCACATTTTGTGAGTTTGAATGTATCTTCATAGGAATAAGTTCTGTGGTCAAATTAATGCTCATTTAGGCGTCAGGTGGTCATCCTGAACAAAATACATGTTGAAGTGTGTGCATAAGTCCTTTGGTTTGGGCGTGACACTCAATTAATTTTTTATTGCTTTAAATGCATTTTCAGCCCGAGCTGAGCGCGCTTTCTGACTTTGAATGTATCTTCATAGGAATGAGTTGTGTGGTCAAATTAATGCTTATATGCTCTTCAGGAGGTCATCCTGAACAAAATACATGTTGAAGTGTGTGAATAAGTCCTTTGGTTTAGGTGTGACACTCAATTTGAGTTTTATTGCTTTAAATGCATTTTCAGCCCGAGCTGAGCACGTTTTGTGAGTTTGAATGTATCTTCATAGGAATGAGTTGTGTGGTCAAATTAATGCTCATTTAGGCGTCAGGTGGTCATCCTGAACAAAATACATGTTGAAGTGTGTGCATAAGTCCTTTGGTTTAGGTGTGACACTCAATTTGAGTTTTTATTGCTTTAAATGCATTTTCAGCCCAAGCTGAGCACGTTTTGTGAGTTTGAATGTATCTTCATAGGAATGAGTTGTGTGGTCAAATTAATGCTCATTTAGGCGTCAGGTGGTCATCCTGAACAAAATACATGTTGAAGTGTGTGCATAAGTCCTTTGGTTTAGGCGTGACACTCAATTTGAGTTTTTATTGCTTTAAATGCATTTTCAGCCCGAGCTGAGCACGTTTTGTGAGTTTGAATGTATCTTCATAGGAATGAGTTGTGTGGTCAAATTAATGCTCATTTAGGCTTCAGGTGGTCATCCTGAACAAAATACATGTTGAAGTGTGTGCATAAGTCCTTTGGTTTAGGCGTGACACTCAATTTGAGTTTTTATTGCTTTAAATGCATTTTCAGCCCGAGCTGAGCACATTTTGTGAGTTTGAATGTATCTTCATAGGAATAAGTTCTGTGGTCAAATTAATGCTCATTTAGGCGTCAGGTGGTCATCCTGAACAAAATACATGTTGAAGTGTGTGCATAAGTCCTTTGGTTTGGGCGTGACACTCAATTAATTTTTTATTGCTTTAAATGCATTTTCAGCCCGAGCTGAGCGCGCTTTCTGACTTTGAATGTATCTTCATAGGAATGAGTTGTGTGGTCAAATTAATGCTTATATGCTCTTCAGGAGGTCATCCTGAACAAAATACATGTTGAAGTGTGTGAATAAGTCCTTTGGTTTAGGTGTGACACTCAATTTGAGTTTTATTGCTTTAAATGCATTTTCAGCCCGAGCTGAGCACGTTTTGTGAGTTTGAATGTATCTTCATAGGAATGAGTTGTGTGGTCAAATTAATGCTCATTTTGGCTTCAGGTGGTCATCCTGAACTAAATACACGTTGAAGTGTGTGCATAAGTCCTTTGGTTTAGGCGTGACACTCAATTTGAGTTTTTATTGCTTTAAATGCATTTTCAGCCCGAGCTGAGCGCGCTTTCTGACTTTGAATGTATCTTCATAGGAATGAGTTGTGTAGTCAAACTAATGCTCATATGGGCTTCAGGAGGTCATCCTGAAC